>NC_132905.1:58080893-58714597 GCF_047675955.1 Chlorocebus sabaeus | reverse complement strand
TTTAGCCTTTCTTCTGTAGACTGAAATTGGTGACTCTCAATTTGAAGAGCATGTGTTTGTGTGTGTGTATGTTTGTGTGTGGAAGAGAGAGAGAAGAAGGAGGGGTTTGTATCAGTTATCTACTATCATGATAATGCTGCGTAACAAACTACCATAAAACTTAGTGCCTGAAAACAAGAAGCATTTATTTAGCTCGCTTGTCTGTGGGTCAGTGATTCAGGCTCTGGCAGGCTGGGCAGCTCTGATGTCCGCAGGGCCCACAAACTCATGGGACACTGTTGGCTGTTGGCTGATCGGGAGGGGCATGAACTTGGCTGGGATGCCTGGGGCAGCTGGACTCGGCTTCCCAGGCCGCCTCCTACATCAGTCCAGCTTCAGCCTCCTCTTATGGTGAAGGTAGAGGAGCAGGAGAGAGAGCCAATGGATAAATGTTGCCGCATGCCTCTGTGCACATCACATCTCTGACATCACTTGGCCAAAAGGAAATCAAAGGCTGAGGAAAGAGAGTTGCCTCTTCAGTGAAATAACTGAAAACTCACACCACAGATGGCCTGAATACAGGGAGGGGTGGAGAACGGAAGCTACTCATGCCGCCTCTCATGGGGTAGGTATCAGAGTTACCTTGGGAACATTTGCTAACTCCTCACACACATCCTCCATCTGTGATAGGGACTCTGACACACTCTGGTTCCCCCACACTGCACCTTGCTGTGGGAAAACCACTTCCTCACGGTCCCTACATGAACAAACCCTACTTCCAAGACCACTCAGATTCCACGCTGGGTTATGGACTTCCATTAGTGCAAAATGTTTAACTGTATTTAACAAGGAAAACATTTATTGGACACTGTGCTAGTTCAGGGGATCCAGAAATGAGGAAGAGATAGTCACTGGCCCCAAGGGCTCCTGACTGGTTAAAGGAATAGCATAGCACACAGTTTCAATGCAGCACAGCAAGGGAGACAACAGAGAAAAGCAAAGCACTGCTGTGGGCAGGGAGATTCAGAGGTAAAACCTTTTATTCATTCTTCTATCTGTTCTTCTACTTCAAAATGCAACTGAAAAATGAACTCCAGTTTCTTCAACAGATGTAGCGGAAGAAAATAAAAAGAGATGGGGAGAAAACTACAGATTAAAAGAGACTTAAGCGATACATATCACAGCAACCTCATCACAGTGTGGATCTTACTGTGATTCAAACACACTGAAAAAAATTATGTTGTTTATAAAACAATTGGAAGCATAAATGGCAATATTAAGAAATTACTGTTAATTTTTTCAGTCTAATAATATGATAGTGTGGCTATATTTCAAACAGTGCTGGCCAGGCACTGTGGCTGACGATCATAATCCCAACACTTTGGGAGGCTGAGGCAGGTGGATCACTTGAGGCCAGGAGTTCGAGACCAGCCCGGCCAATATGGAGAAACCCCATCTCTACTAAAAATGCAAAAATTATCTGGGTATAGTGGCGGGCACCTGTAATCCCAGCTACTCAGGAGGCTGACACACAAGAATTGCTTGAAGCCAGGAGTTGGAGGCTGCAGTGAGCTGAGGTCATGCCACGGCACCCCAGTCTGGGCAACAGAGCAAGACTATGTCTCAAAAAATAAAATAAAATAAAATAAAATAAAATAGTGCTATTTAGAGCAATATACCTAAACATTTGTGATTGACATGATATAATGTTTAAGATTTGCATCAAAATAATACGGGAGTGGGTGTGGATGGGGCAGAACTGGCCATGGGTTGATGGTTATTGGGGCTGATGATGAGCACATGGGGACATGGGGTCCTGTACACTTTTCTGTCGGCTTTCGTGTATGTTTCAAATTTTCCACAATAGAAAGTTAAATAAGCTCTTCCTTAGAAAGATTGACAGGATTAACACACCTGATTCTGATGATTTCCAGGAACCCCCCTCCCCCATCACATGCACACACACACACACACACACACACACACACACACACTTACAGTTCAGTCCACACGTAACCAACATCGTGCACTGGTTTCGTGCTTTGCTATTATTGTATTTTATCTCTTAATGGGCTAATAGCCAATGATTCCATCTGTACAAAAGCAATCTGTGCCCTTGAATCCCTTCTGGCCCCATAAGAACTATGAAGCTGGTTCATTCCCCTTCTCTCCAGGGTCCCCTTGGGTGATCCCCGCCCTTGTGCACCAACTCCTGCCATTCATGATCTTGTCAGGAATCCTGATGACTGTTCTGTATTCTTTCTTAGTGATGGAGAGCCACTGGCTCTTGCAAAAATGAAAAAACATGAAGTTAAAAAAGAAAAAAGCCCGCCCATAACTCCCCAAACAGCTCCCCAGGGATAAAAGCATTCCTTTGCAAATTATTAGCTCACGCTTAAATGCCTGGACCATTTCATGTTCAAAAAATGCTAATGGTTTTCTAACTTTTATCAAGAAAGTCTTGGATACTGATACAACCTAGTCTTTTAGCTGCCGAGGTGGTCATCATATTCTTAGCTGGAAGTGGATGTAATAAGAATAAGCAGGAAGTTGCAGCCCAACTCCAGAATGAACGAAGTTCGTTAGTTACCATGATGCTGCATGGTAACTAATGTTGACAATCTTAACGCTTCAGTTCCCTTCAGGGACTTTGATATGAATATTCCAGAACATCAGTTCTGTCCAATCTGCAGATCCCACAGATGCAGGAAATGACAAACCACCCTGTCCTGCAGGATGACCTCGTTGCCTACATGAGGTTTCTGACA
Source organism: Chlorocebus sabaeus (assembly GCF_047675955.1). Taxonomy (NCBI): domain Eukaryota; kingdom Metazoa; phylum Chordata; class Mammalia; order Primates; family Cercopithecidae; genus Chlorocebus; species Chlorocebus sabaeus. Next base: position 58,711,850 of record NC_132905.1, on the reverse strand, counting down.
AATGCTTTTTCCTGACAAACACGTGAGCTCAGCTTTGCAGGGGATGAGAAATCAGAGGCTAAAAACTGAGGATGGTCTCACGTGGAGCCCAGTCTGTAAGTGGAGGATCATATCGTGTGGAGGCTGAAGGGTATGGGGAGGCACCATAGGTAGCTTTTAAGCCTATAATCTTCTTACTCTTGTCCAGATGGCTTAGCTGTGTATGTCTTCAGCAATGGCTTGACATAGTTAGTAAAGTACTAGACTTAAGACTCTGGGAATACAAATACAGCTGTCTTCAGAATGCAGCCAGGTAATGCCTGGGTGCAAACTGGACAGAGTGATATATGTCAGATTAAGCTGGCATGGCCTTTGCTTCTAAAAGAAACATGCATTCGCCTATTTTTCTTGAAACACATGGGTTTCTGTATCTATCCTTTTCCCTCTTGGTGGGGCATGTGGGTGTAAACTTTATTTCTCTCTTCCCTGTAAGTGAAATAACATAGCAAGGGGGTTGAAAATTGGCAACTTATACTCAGCCCAGACACAGGAAGGGGTAGGGTGGGGTGGGGACCTGATACGCTGGGAGGGTGTGGCCACTGTTCAACTCACCGGGGTTAGTGCCTCATGGAACCCAGCGTTGCCAGGTCTTCCTGTTGCTGAAGGAAAATCAGAAATGTAGATACTTGCAAAAAATCTAAGTTTTAAAGTTTGGTAACTTATTCAAATCTATACATATTTTAAAATATATTGCAGGACAAACTAACAAAACCTGTCTGTGGGTGACTCTGACCCTCAGACCACGCGTTTGTAGCCTCTGCACAAACTAATGGGAAAAAAGTTAACCCTTGAACTTTCTTTCCTCATAAAAATGCCACTCTTTGGCAATAACACTTCCCCAAATCTTTTCTGTGTTCTGTTTGACTTATGAGGCATAAATAAAAAGTACTTCCTGCCATGTGAACTTCTACCTCCTCCACACGGTAGAAAGAAACACTTTCCTATTTCACCGTTGGATGCTATGGTTTTTGAATCCTTTTTCTTTAAGAACTTGCCTTTATCTCATTCCTTTGGGCCAGAAGCCTACTTTGCTGAGAAAACTTGGCAGAAGGTTATATTTAGAAACGTGCGGAGCTTAGCAAATTCCCCTATCAGCTGCTCTGAAACCCATGACCCCACAGAGCGGAGCCTGCGTTCTGCTATTTCTGCCTGCCCTCGGGAGGACGTTTTATCAAAAAACACAGGAGGCACTTCTGGCCTGTATGCCCAAGACAAGTTTATGAGCACTGATTTAAATGGGCATAGGGAATACCTCTTGGTAATAATTGTCTTATTTTATTGTTACCTTTATTGCCAGAACAACAACAAAAAAGCTTTTTATAACTAGTAAAAGGAAAGGGGTTGGCCACTTCTTTCCTCTCCCACTAGGCCAAGAATTCACTTCTCACCCCTTCTCCCTGCTTTCTATTTGCATTTAGGCCATAAATGCTACAATCCAATGGGCTTTATAATTTTATCTCCCGGGAGCAGCTACTCAGTTGGGTCATCCTCAGGTAACAGGGGTTTATGCCAAGAAAAGATGAGGAACGAGGGCAACAGGAAAATTAGGAACTCACAGACAGTTGTGCTGAGGAAGGCCCCACAGGGACTGAAATTCAGGACTCCTGTCTGGGACCAAGAGCTGTTCCTGATCCCAGGGGCTCAGTTCCATTGAGGAGACATTCAACCCCGAGCTCGCAACAGGAGGAGTCCACCCATCTGCCGCCTTTGTGGATGCTGGACTGAACTGTGTGCCCCACAAATTCATATTTTGATGTCCTAGCCCCCAGAAACTCAGAATGTGACCTTCTTAGGAATTAAGGCCTTTAGATAGGTAATGAAGGTAAAACGCGGCCACACGGGCAGGTCCTACTCCAATGTGACTGGCGTCCTTAGGAGAAGAGGAGATGAGGACACAGGCACTTGCAGGAGGAAATGCATGTGCAGACACAGGGAGCAGGCGGCCATCTGCAAGCCAATGAGAGAGGCCTGAGAGGAAGACACCCTGCCCAATGAGAAGCCAGCCCCACCGACAACACCTGGATCTCCAGCTCCGGCCTCCAGCACGGCGAGAGCTCTGTTTCGGGGCTTAGCCACTTTTGCCCCTGTTACTCCGCAGTTACCGCCGCCACCCACCATCCTAGCTCCTGAATATCTCTGTATCCCCACTTGTGCTGACTCAGAGCTTCTTCCCCGGCAGAGCACTCTGGTCAACCCTCCTTGCAAGGTGCTGGGTCAGGTGCCCCATCCTGTTGCAACCCTGTGTCCAGGAGGTCACAGGATATGCTCTGAAGCTGTCTGGGGCTGTCTGCCTTGGCATGAGCTGCAGGAAGGGACTCTCTCCCAAGAAAGGAGTACATGTATACACATGGGTGTGCATTTGTGAAACATGCTTAGGTTGGCACATCACCACCCTCCTTTATTCAAAAGCCAGTTTATTCTAGAAAACGCAAACTAGGCTACGGTGATGATGAGGTGGGGGTTTGCAGTGGAGTTTGAGAAAACTTTAGGGAGGAAAGACGTGCTTTGTGATTCGATTGTGTCCATGATTTTGATTGTGGCCATGGATTTATGTTTATCTTTCCAAAACTCACGAAATCATACCCATTACAACATGGATACTGTTTATTGCATTAAATGAAACCTCAATAAAGTTGATTTTTGTAAAAGCCACTCTAGGAAGCTAGTTTCTGGATATTTTGCACTCTTGGGGTATGACAGAGAAGTCTGGAGGCTTGGGCCGAGTGCTAGAGAGGGCTCAGAAACCTCGCCTGGCTCATCCTGTAACATGAACCTGCAGTTTCTCCATCTTCTTGGCTTGGCAGACAGTGGGGTTGGTAGGCAAGGACCGGCTGTGTTGCGAAATGCCGGCACCAACTCCCTGGCAGCTAGAGTGAGCAGCAGAGTCAAATGAAGGTGTTGAGCAACCACTAAAGAGGAAGTCTCAGCTAATTACGGCGATGATTGCTGTAGTGGTGATCTGACACCTCCCTTTCAGGGAGTGTAAGAAAATGCCCTCTGGTCTGAGCCCCTCTTGTTCATCCCCACTGTGTTCAAAAATTACGTTTTCTCAAAATTCGATTGCAATTGTAGCTCAGTTTCCATTTTGGAGTGCAAGCTTTGATATCCCCGTCAGTACAAGTATTTCATGAGGCAATGTTGCTTGCAACATAACCTGGAAGGAATCCTGCTAGCATCTAGAAGGGACGTGCCCAGACCACGCCAAGCCCTGGCTTCACTGTTGCTGGTTTTGGTACTTGCTGAGTTGAGCAAGAATAGATGGACCCATTACATTGCTATTAATTCAAAAAAATAGAGTTTAAAGACACAGCCAACTTTTTAAAATGTTTTGGAAACAGAAACAAAGATATTGATCAAATATTCCTTTTTAATAAACCTTTTATTGAGGTACAGCATAATACAGAAATGTGTGCCAATTATAGAGGAACAGCTTTATTGCTGTATAACACAATATTCTACTCTATGACAGTACCACAATTTATGTATGCATTCTACTCTTGCTGAGTATTTGGATCCTTCCCAGTTTGGGGTGCAGGGGTGACAACATAAATGCCTTTTCTTCACTCATCACAAGGGTTGTGGTTGACACTCTTCTACCGAAAGACAGGCCAGCAAGAGAAAAAGTATAACACATATGTTTAACCAAGTTTTACATGATATGGGAGCCGTCAGAAGTGAAGACCCAAAACCTAGGGATAACTGTTTCGTTTTGCCCTGTTTTGTATGCTAAGTCTGATTAAAGAAGTGGATAGTTGTGGAGAAGCATGATTGGACAAAAAGTCCAGTGGTAATAAATGGGGTGGAGTGGGAGAACCCAGCAAAAATGCTTTGCTTGTTCAGATTCTTCCTGTTTTTATCCTTTCCTTTCCTTTTCTTTCTTTCTTTCTTTCTTTCTTTCTTTCTTTCTTTCTTTCTTTCTTTCTTTCTTTCTTTCTTTCTTTCTTTTTTTTTTTTTTTTTTTTTTGAGATAGTCTTGCTCTGTCACCCAGGCCAGAGTACAGTGGCATGATCTAGGCTCACTGCAACCTCCACCTCCTGGGTTCAAGTGATTCTTGTGCCTCAGCCTCCAAGAAGCTGGAATTACAGGAGTGCATCACCACACCCGGCTAATTTTGGGTTTTGCCATGTGGGCCAGGCTTGTCTCCAACTCCTGGTCTCAAGCAATTTTCTCACCTTGGCCTCCCAAAGTGCTGGGATTACAATGCAACTGGCCTTTAAATTTTTTTCTTAGATTTATCATTTATTTTTTATCTTTTAATTTTTTTACAGTTATTTAAGATTTTAAAAATGTTCGTTCATATTATTGACCTCTGTGTATACAGCATTTCTTCCTCCTGGATGCAAGCAGGATCCCTCTCGGAAGAGGGTCTTACGGCCTGCCTTTAGAGGAGGCAGATCAGAGAGTGACTTTCTAGCTTTTATGGCTTGCTTTGGGGGAAAGGAGTTCTAGTTTCTATGACCCACTTCAGGAAAAGAGGAATCCTGGTTTCTATGACATGGCTTGCGGGAGAAAAGGGAACAGGAGAACAAGGGCAACAGGAGGTCAGAGCCTTTGCTTCTGAGGCCCCTCCAGTCTCCTTCAGTTCAGAGTACTCAGCACCCCAAGGGGCCGTACTTCGGGGTATTGTGTGCTGAGCCCCAGGCAGGGGTTAATATGAACTGTGCTGCTATGAACATTTTAGTACATTTCCATAGATGAATACGTGTTCAGAATTCTGCCAAAAATGCTTGGCTCAGATGTTTAGTTTTCTAACAAATAATTTTCTAAAATGACTGTAGTAACATTTACTTACACCATCTGTGTATAAGCATTTCTGCTGTTTCTCCTCCTTGCTAACATTGGTTTTTATATCTTTTTTTATTATAGCCATTCTGGGTCAAAAATTTATTTGAGAAAAAATTGATAAGCTGGGAAGGAATCGTCATCATAAATATTTTCTATTAGGGAAATTTTGTTTCTTTTTAATTTACTTTTTATTTTTATTATTTTTTAAGAGATAGGGTCTTGCTCTGTTGCCCAGGCTGGAATGTAGTGGTGTGATCACAGCTCACTGCAGCCTCAACCTTCTGGGTTCCAGCAATCCCACCTTATCCTGCTGAGTAGGTGGAACTACAGGCACACACCACCATGCCTGGCTAATTTTTTTTTTTTTTTTTTCCTGGCCGGGCATGGTGGTATGTGCCTGTAGTCCCAGCTACTCAGGAGGTCTTGCTATGTTGCCCAGGCTAGTCTTGAACTCCGGGCCTCAAGTGATCCTCCTGTCTTGGCCTCTCAAAGCACTGGGATTGCAGGCATGAGCCACCACACCTGGCAAATTTTATTTCTTACAGTATTAAATACACAAAAAAGTTTTCCAGCCTCAGACAATCAATTGTGTACTTCATATCAGAAGACCTCCAAATGTAATTAAGCCTAAGACTCCACTGAACAATATTGAACATGGCTCAACATGATAAATATTGTGATGTGGTAGTAGGAATGGAAATTGGTGCAGCCATTTGGGCAGGTAGAGTCTATGTCTCTGGAACTAATCATATTTGACTCTCAGATGTGGAGACAAATCAATGTCCTTGGTATTTTTAGCAATGTACAGCCAATTACTGAGTTTACCATCTCAGACTGTGAGCACAGCAATGGGTTGCAATGGAAGCTATTAATTAATTGTCAGTGTGCACTGTTTGCTCCATGTTTCCTTACACAAATAAGTTAAGTCATATACATTGTATTTAAACTCAAGGTTTTGTTCTGTTCTTGGAAGCTGTATTGAGGCACGCTGAAAAGAATTGAAATAGTAACAAAAACTCCGCCAATTCAAAGGCAAAACTGCTTGTGACCTACCAATGGCCAAGTGTCAGTAAATGGTGACTAGGAAGAGGCCCACCATCCCAAAGAAGTTTTTGAACAGTTGCTCAGCTGAACAACCTAGCATTGAGCCCCTGGTTTTGTTCAGTTTACTTTTGAAGTTTGACACCTAGAATTATCTCGCCCACTACCAATACCAATTAACACGGATTTCATAAATACAGTCCATGAATAGTGTCCTCTTGACATCTTGAATTCTTTTATATGGTTACTCAAGGGTGGCATGTTACAGCTGGCCTTCTCTGTGATGGCAAGATGAGTGAACAAACTCTCAGCACATGCATGTGCTTAGTTGGGATATCCTGAGGTCTTAAGATATGAAGATCATGCTTCTTATTTAATTCCAAAGTCTTCATTAGAATGCATCCAAATATTAGACAAAATTCCTATTATTTTTTGGCTGCTAAAGAGATATTTTTCCACACTTAGAACCAAATGCTTTCATGATAAACTCATAAATGAAGCCCATTCATAACCTTGAGTTCCACTGGACAAAAGCAACCATTGACATTCTCTTCAGAGCTTACTGCAGGAATATGGACTTGTCTATATATCCTGCTGTGGTAAGAACCCTCAGGGGTCATAGCCTCCAGATGCTTTTCCCCAGGATCTGCCAGACAACCCTAAAGAATACTTCCTTTCCTCTAAGTTAAGAGTAGTTTATTGTAGTTCGGGAGTTCCTGAAAGAATTCAAGGATTACAGTCCTTGGGCTCTTCACTGCATGTCTGACTTTCCATATATAGGAAGCTAGCTTCCAGACACCAAATGATATGTCAGTTACCTATAAAGTGTATTTTGCAAACAAATTAAAAAGCCTGGGGGCTGGGCGCAGTGGCTCTCAGCACTTTGGGAGGCCGAGGTGTGTGGATTACCTGAGGTCAGAACTTCGTGACCAGCCTGGCCAACACCGTGAAACCCTGTCTCTACTAAAAATACAAACATTAGCTGGGTGTGATGGTGGGCACCTGTAATCCCTGCTACTCAGGAGGCTGAGGCAGGAGAATTGCTTGAACCTGGGAGGTGGAGGTTGCAATGAGCCGAGATTGTGCCACTGCACTCCAGCCTGGGAGACAAGAGTGAAACTCCATCTTGGAAACAAAACAAAACAAAACAAAACAAAACATCCTGGGAATTTCCTTAACTTGACAAAAAGTGTCTATAAAAAAATCAACAGCTAACATCATACTTAATGGTAAAACACTAAAAGCTTTCCTCCTAACTTCTGAAAAAATCAAGAATACCTGCACTTGTCACCTCTATTCAACAGTATAGTGGAGATTTTAGCCATAGTAATTAGTCAAGAAAAAGAAATAAAAGGCATTCATATTGGAAAGGAAGACTAAAACTATTTCTATGTGTAGATGACAGGATTTTGACAATTGAAACTCCTAAGGAACCCACAAATAAACCCAAAAACTATTAGAACTAATAAGCAAGTTCAGCAAAATTATAGAATAGAAGCTCATTATAGAAAAACCAACTGTATTTCTACATGCTAATAATGAACAGTCCAAAAGTGTAATTAAGAAAACAATTCCATTTACAATAGTACCAATAGTACCAATAAGGATAAAATATTTCAACAAGGATAAAAAAGTGTAGAACTTATACACTGAAAACTACAAAACATTGTTTAAAAAATTGTTTGGATTGAAAACTTTCATATTATTAAGATGGTAATACTCTTCAAACTGATTTACAAATTTTATGCTTTCCCTATCAAAATTCCAGCTGGCTTTTTTACAGAAATGAGTAAGCTGATCCTAAATTTCATATGAGAATGCAAAGGTCCCAAAATAGCAAAAACAATGAAAAAAGAAGAAAGCTGGAGGACACACACTTCCTGGTTTCAAAATTTGCTACAAAATGACAGTAATCAGGCCAGGCATGGTGGCTCACGCCTGTAATCCCAGCACTTTGGGAGTCTGAGGCAGGTGGATCACTCACCTGGGGTCAAGAGGTTGAGACCAGCCTGGTCAACATGGTGAAACTCCATCTCTACCAAAAAAAAAAAAAAAAAAAAAAAAAGCCAGGTGTGGTGGCAGGCACCTGTAATCCCAGCTACTCAGGAGGCTGAGGCAGGAGAATGGCTTGAACCTGGGAGGCAGAGGTTGCAGTGAGCCGAGGCTGTGCCATTGCACTCCAGCCTGGACAGCAAGAGTGAAACTGTCTCAAAAAAAAAAAAAAAAAAAAAAAAAAAAAATCAGTAATACAGATTGTGTGGTTCTAGCATGTGTGTTTATTGACCATTCCAATTGAGGTGAAATTTGTTGAAAGATAATTCAATTGTGTTTTTTTAGCTTAATTGGAGTTTGTTTTGTTTTTTTTGAGATGCAAGCTGGAGTGTAGTGGTGCGATCGTGGTTCACTGCAGCCTCGACCTCCCCAGGTTCAGGTGATCCTCCACCTCATCTTCTCAGGTAGCTGGGACCACAGGCACACACAATTATGCCCAGCTAATTTTTTGTATTTTTTGTAGAGACAGAGTTTCAACATGCTGCCCAGGCTGGGAGTTATTTAAAAAAGAAAATTAGAAACAATTATGCTAATACAGTTTTTATTAAAGATATATAAGATAGGTTCCTATATCCAGATGTTTTTAAACTATGATGTGTTAAAATCCTAATCCCCAGTGCCTCAGAATGTGCATTTACTTGGAAATAGGGTCCTCACAGAGGTTAAGATGAGATCATTAAGATGAGGGTGGGCTGTAATCCAATATAACTGATGTCCTTCTAAAAAGGAGACATTTGGACTCATAGACGGGCATGGAGGGAAGATGATGTGAGGAGACACAGGGAGAGCACTGTATGAAGACAGATCAAAGGGATGCAAGCATACACCACGGAAAACCAGATTGCCAGAAACACGCAAGAAACTAGAAAAAGGCAAGGGAGGATTCTCCCCTGCAGGTTTCAGTAAATCATGTATCTCAGTGTCACTTCTGCCACATTCTATGGTCAAAGCAAATCACAAGGCCTGCTCAGAATCAAGGAGAGAGGAAATTGACTGTAGCTCTTGATGGGAGGAACTTCAGTGGATCTGCGTCTCTATTTAATCTGTTGCATATGTTTTGGGACTTCTGTCCAGTACTGACAGGCAGAGCTAAGGCAGCCTGCACCTGGGTGCTAGTTCTGCTATAGTTCCTGTCCTGGAGGGTGCAATGGAGGCTCTGGTGAGGACTGACACACCCAGGGAGGACGTAAACACCCGGCAGTGTCAGGAGGTGAGGGAAAGGCAGCTGTGGCCGGACTTACCGTGTCTCCAAGGCGGCAGGTGGGGATGAATGTCTGAGGAGATGCACGTGTTGGTTTTTTTCGCAAGATTCACAGGTGCAGTATGTAGATGTTCACAGAGTCAGAGGGTGTGTTGAGGAAGACCGAGAGTATGATTATGAAATGGAGACAGGGATCTGAGAAGCGAGGAGGATTCCTGGAGGGGCATTCAGGACAATCTGACAGTTGCCAGCTAGTGTGATGAGGACACTGGATGTGTGGTCTAGTGAGGGAGGCCCAGGACCCTGTACAACAAAGTTTTCCTGCTGTCTCACATTTTTGCCTGGTACTACCCCCAATGGATATACGTATCTGAGCTCAAACAGAAGTATCAGTTAAAACATCCTTTATAGCTGGGCACAGTGGCTCACACCTATAATCTCCTCACCTTGGGAGGCCGAGACGGGTGGATCGAGCCCATCCTGGTTAACACGGTGAAACCCCATCTCTACTAAAAATACAAAAAAATTATCCGGGCGTGGTGGCAGACGCCTGTAGTTGCAGCTATTCGGGAGGCTGAGGCAGGAGAATCGCTTGAACCCAGGAGGTGGAGGTTGCAGTGAGCCGAGATGGCACCACTGCCCTCCAGCCTGGGTGACAGAGCGAGACTCCATCTCAAAAACAAACAAACAAACAAACAAAAATTCTTTACAAGAAATTCATACCGTCATTAGCCTTTTCATTTTTAGATAAATTTAATGTTAAGTAGATTTCTGGATTTTGTGAGTTTCACTCTGTATTCTGCCAGAAGATCCCCTAAGTCAAGGATAAGCATCCAAAGGTTTATGTTTGAGGTGACATTAGGAAACACTAGCAGGGGATGGGGATGAGAGACAGGAGGAAAACAACCACTAAAGGCCCTGTGACTGAGCAGGTAACTGCCAAAATCAACTGGGGTACAGTCCTACCGTGGAATGCTGGGAGACTGTGTAGAGCACATCTCAGAGTGGGGAGAGAGGGGAAGGTTGCCAGAATAATTATTAATCCATTCCCACCAGCCATGGGTGGAGGGCTGCTCCCAAGGACAGAGGGGTCCCAGAGCCCCCAGGAAGATTTTGGATTGGGATGCTGGGAGATGCTGGGTGCTGATGGGATGTGGGGTGTCGGGGAGGGGAAATACCAGAAATGTGTGCTCTAGTGACCAGAAACACACACCTATTGTTTCTTTTGGCTAAGATCAAGTGTAGTATCTCTTCTTATCAGAAACATACATTTTATGAAATCAGCATATGAAAGATCACATTCTCACTTTTGACTTGTGATGGTGACTTCCAATAATTTCTTTCCATATGTTTCCACCTTTCCCAATTTTGAGTCTTAGAAAATACAAATCACTGAAGAGCAGCTTTAAAAGCGTAGCCAGTATAGCGCAGTGCAGTGACACATGATGGGGATCGGTAATGTTTTGCCCTAGGCTAAAATTACCTAATTCTTGTTCAATACAGAGTTTAATGTAGCAGTTGGCTCATAACCCCTCCTTATACTGTCAAACGTCCACAGAACATTGTAGTTTGGCAATCCTAACTTCTTAGAGGCTTCAGTGACAATGCAAATTGAAGCCCCCCGGGCAAAGATTGCCTGGGCTCGTTGTCAAGTTCACCTGACAGGATAGTAAGACATCCCAGCAGTCTTGCCCTTGGTTTATCGACTTTCTCCCTGGCTGTGCCAAGTTTCCGGAGGCTGCCCTGGCATAGATGTCAGCAAGCTGAGGCTTCTGCAGGCAAAGAGATCTCATCTTACCTTGTCTGAATCCATTAATAATGTCCCAATCCCACTAAGCCCTCCCAGTGGCCTGGGGTGCAGTTCTATGAGAATAACCACTTGGTTTTAGTGGCGGTAAAGGGTTTGCAATCACCTGGGTACGCTGGCATTTCAAAGCATGAAAGAAAATGAAGCCAGCTCAATCTCCCCATAGAGACGATATTTATAAGTTTTTTAATAAAAGAAGAAATCGACCCTCCTGGTCTTAAAATTTGAAATTTACATTTGTCTCATCTGAGTTCCTTCCTCAGGAAACCCACCCTCAGGCAAGGGACTGAAACTCACCAGATCACGGCATCCAGAGGATGAGATCCCAGACCCCTCACTCAGCAGCATTGCTTCCCTACTCCTTCCTAACTTCTTCCTGCAGGCAGCTACATCTCTTCCCTGGCTATATAAACCTCAATTTTAGTCCATAGGCGAGACAGATTTGAGAGTTATCTCTCGTCCTCCTTGACTGCAGCATCCAAAAAGCCTTCTTCCCTGCTAATACTTGTTGTCTCAGTGATTGGCTTTCTGTGCCTCTAGCAGTGGGACCTAGACAGAGACCCCTGGTATTTAGGTAACAAAAAGAGACAGAAAAGGGACAAAAGATAAGAATGTGCGGGGGAGGAAAGCAGGAAAAAAGAAGGAAATAGGAGAGAATATCAGAAAGAAAGATACAAGCAACAAGAAAGAGTAATACCTGGACTGGGTGCGGTGGCTCACACCTGTAATCCCAGCACTTTGGGAGGCCAAGGCAGATGGACCACGAGGTCAGGAGATGGAGACCATCCTGGCTAACATGGTGAAACCCTGTCTCTACTAAAAATACCAAAAAAATTAGCTGGGTGTGGTGGTGGGTGCCTGTAGTCCCAGCCACTCGGGAGGCTGAGGCAGGAGAATGGTGTGAACCTGGGAGGCGGAGCTTGAAGTGAGCCAAGATCACGCCACTGCACTCCAGCCTGTGTGACAGAGGGAGACTCCGTGTCAAAAAAAAAAAAAGTGTCATTTGATCAGGGGTTTGGCACATGTAGGTGCCCTTTTGAAATGGACATTGTCTCAGTCTGGAGTCTCTCAGATAGCAATCCTAGGATACGGATTGGGTGCAGAGTTGATGTGAGGAGTGAAGCTAAGGACACAATGAATGGAAGACAGAATGGAGGGTGTGGTCCACTCAATGCCTGGATGGGCTCAGCTCCGGAGTGAGTCAACAGCCAGAGTTATCCCACAGGAGGGCAAGGGAATTGCATATTCACACATCAACTTAGAGTAACCATTGTTTCAGGACCACTTCAGAGAGATCTGAACTCCCCTGTGCCTCTGGCCTGTAGCAGGGAAGTGCTAATTGGGAATGCAGTGAGTGGCCATCAACAATGAGGACAGTGGGCATGAAGTAGGGAGGAGAAGTGGCAGGTAGGCAGGGCACCCAGGGCAGGCCATGGGTGTCTGCACAATTTCATTTTCAACCTTCTCCTCTTGCAAATCTCTATTATGTCATTTCAAAGGAAAACCATGATACCATCTCTGTTTGACTTGAATTTGATTCCAAAGCTTTGTTACAACATCTCAGACCAAAGTGACCTGGTAAATTTTCTCACTAGGGCGTTATACTTTTGTTGGGAGAGCAGAGCCCAGACAGACTTCTCTGGGGACAGAGTCAGGGAGTTGCTTTCTATCCTCCGGTAAACTGGCCTGAGTCATTTCTCCTAGAGAAAGAAAAAGTTGCTATATATACTCATCTGAGGGCTTTTCAGAAAAAGGTTTCCACTGTTTGATATGACTTTTGCAGGCAGATACAGCGGTCCTAAGCAAAAAAAGAGTAAAGAATAGGAGTTTTAAAAATTCTAACCCATAGAACAGGCTGTGAGTTACAGTGATTGTGTTTTGGGTCACATTGTCAACAAAGTTCCATTACTGAAGTAAAAAGCATCTTATATGTTGGTCTTACTTAGAAGGTGGTTCGGGCCAGGCGTGGTGGCTCACCTGTAACCCCAGCACTTTGGGAGACTGAGGTGGGCAAATTGCTTAAGCCCAGAAGTTAAAGACCAGTCTGGGCAACATGGCAAAACAAAAATTACAAAAATTAGCTGGGTATGGTGGTGTATGCCTGTAGTCCTAGCTACTTGGGAGGTTGAGATGGGAGGATCACTTGAGCCCAGGAGGTGGAGGTAGCAGTGAGCCAAGATCATGCCACCGCACTCCAGCCTGGGTGACAGAGCAGGACAAAATAAAGAAAGGGAAGGGAAGGAAAGGGAAGGGGAAAAGAGAAGGGAAGGGAAGGGAAGGAAAGGGAAGGGAAGGGAAGGGAAGATCGTTCAATGCCATGGATTTCAAGGGCAAGTTTAATATGTCTCCAAAAGGATATGACCCAATGGCAGTCTCAAAGCAATTACTAAATCACTGGTTTTAAAGCATTCATTTAGTGAATCCTTGTTGAGTATCTATAATAGGTGGATTCTATTCTTAATGCTGGGAATACAGCAGCAAGTCACATCCACAATGACCCCTGCCTTAGCAAGCTGGTTATCTGGTTGTGTATGACAGACCAGAAGCAAATAAGCAAAATACAGAGGATGTCAGATGATGGTAAGTACCATGCAGAAGGACAAAGCAGGGCCAAGAACAGGGCAGAATAAGTTTGGGGGCTGCACTTTCAACAATGTGGACAGGGCAGGGACCACTTGAGCAGGATGTGGAAGGAGGTTGGAGAGGACACTATTAACACCTGTGGAAGAGCCTTCCAGGCAGAGGGAACAGACAGTGTGTAAGCCTGAGGTGGGAGTGTGCCTATTTGTTAGAGCAAGAGGCTGAGTGGGGCTTTGAAGAAGGTAGCGTGCAATCTGAATTCAGGGCAGTTTCAACGTGAATGTAAACAAAAAATAAAATTCTAAGCCCCCCACCCCACCGTCATCTGAATGGACCCCTCCTCTTGGCCAAGGGAATTCCAGAGTTAACCCGAAAAACTAGTTGAGGCCATGATGGAAGTGGGACATGGGCATGTCTCATTATACTCTCCTCCCTTTTTAAATTCAGAAAAAGCCAACCATAACAGGCACAGTGGCTCAGGCCTGTAATCCTAGCACTTTGGGAGGCCGAGGTGGGCAGATCACTTGAGGCCAGGAGTTCAAGACCAGCCTGGTCAACATGGCAAAACCCCGTCTCTACTAAAAATACAAAAATTAGCCGGGCGTGGTGGCACATGCCTGTAATCCCAGCTACTCAGGAGGCTGAGGCAGGAGAATTGCTTGAACCCAGGAGTTGGAGGTTGCAGTGAGCCGAGATCACACCACTGCACTCCAGCCCGGGCAACAGAGAGGAACTCTGTCTCAAAAAAAAAAAAAAAAAAAAAGAAAAGAAAAGAAAGAAACACCAACCAGCATTAACATCAACACAGATCTTAAATCTGATAAGAAACATTTACAATCTATTCTCTCTGAAGCCTGCTACCTGGAGGCTTAATCAGTGTGATAAAACCTTGGTCTCCACAACCCCTCATCATAACCCAGACATTCCTTTCTATCGATAATAATTCTTTCAACCAATTGCCAATCAGAAAAGTTTTGCATCTACCTGTGAGCTGGAAGCCTCCTCCACTCACTTCAAGATGTCCTACTCTTACATTGGTTACAGATAGAACCAATGTAAATCTTACATGTACTGACTGATGTCTCATGTCTCCCTAAAGTGTATGGAAGCAAGTTGTACCCTGACCACCTAGGGCACATGTCCTCCGGATCTCCTGAGGCTGTGTCACAGGTGCATTCTTCACCTTGGCAAAATAAACTTTCTAAGTTGGTTAAGAACTGTCTCAGATACATTTGGGTTCACATAATCAATTGGGCAGCTGAGTTGAGGCTAGGCTGTGGGGGTCTAGGGAAAGGGGAGGCAGAGGAAAGGCAGGAATTACTTAATCTCCATCCTTGGTATGAATATCTGAGTGTGTTCGTTTTAAGAGTAGTAATAATGGAAGGAACTTCTGACATCTGGCCAGAGGAGCAATTTGCAGAGTCAAGGATGCTTTTACACAGGAATGCCTTTTTGCATTTAGTGATTCTAGTCTAGGGGCATTCCCCAAGAAAGTGAGATGCTAACGTTAAAAGGTAGGCTGATTTGCATATAAAAAATTCTCATTAGTTAACCTGAGAGGGGAAATTGGCATTTGATTAACTGCTCTGGGCTGGGCTGTTATGTTGTTTCGTTGTCACCAAAGCCCTTCAGGGTTGGGGATTAAGTTAGGGACACTGTGACTCCTTTTCCAGCCACCCACCCAGGGCTCACCAGTCCTTAGCTGGCAGGAAAGGGGGCAGATCTGGTTGGTCCCAATGAGAACTTTTTTTGGACTTTATTTCCCTGAGCTTGGCTCTTCCTGGCCAACAACTACAGTGATGTTTTCTGTTGGAGGCCTGGGCAGATAGAAAAAAAAATGTCCTAAATGCCCCTAAATGGAGCACTTGTTCAATAAATTCTGGTAATCCACTTGATGGAATTTTCTGCAGCCAGTTAAAATATGGCTGTGATGATGAGACAGCAACACAAGAAATGCTTTTGTAAAAAATAAAACAAAATTTAGAAAAATTGAATACCTCCCATGGTTACAAATATACACCTTTAAAAAAAATAGCCAAGAAAAAGAACAGCAGGAAGAGTATGAAAAGGGTCAAAGTGTAACAGTGATAATATTCAGCTGTCATCATTGAGTATATATATATATATTTTTTTCTAAATTGTTTTGAACTTCTGGCTTTCTGATGTCTACTTTGCTACAAAGGGAAGGCTAGTTTCTGAGAATCGACGGTCAGTGAACCTGACTAGCAGAGACTGGAAGGTTCTGAGTGGGTCCCACCTTCACCTCCAGTTTCTGGAAGCTGGGACTTGAGTCCTATTTCAAACCTCCCCTGCCCCATGTGGGAGGCCAGTGTTTGAAACAGTCTATCCCTTTCAACTTTCCTGCAAACAACAACGATTTCCTGGCAGTAATCACTAGTCATCAGCGAATTAAACTAACAAAGATATATGATATTTTCTTTCCTCCTTCCTTTTCCTTTCTCCAGAAATTTAGTCAAACAGGAATTTCAAAGGTCACTTTCTTGCCACGTGATTTTAATACCCTTCTACCAACCTGACACTTTCCTGCAAATTTGATAGATGAACAATCCCTGTTAGACAAATGTCAGGGGAGAAAATTAAAGTTTCGTGTTTCAGCTAGAAAAGGTGGTACAAAATACGATTTGTAAAGAGGTCTGAATTAACATTCAGAGTAAAAGGTTTAAGATACTTAAGTCCACATGTTTATGCCTATGAAAAAGCTGCTGTTTACTCCTAAACAATTCAATATATATTCTTTGGTGAAGCAATTTATGTAATCACTCAGGATCTTAATTTTTCCTTCTAATATAATTTTTTAAAACTTGCTGTCCAAAAGGCTGCAATGATAGCTGGTGAGCATTTCATAAATCCAATTTATTTTTTATCTATTAGACAAGTTGCCACCGTGCCTCAAAAGAAAGATTGGATATATGAAATTTTGATTTTTTACGTGTACATCTTGTATAACAATTGTAGATCATTGTGGTTATTTCTCTTCCCTCTTTCCTCCTTTTTTCCAGACTACCAATTAAAACGGTCATTAGTCACCTGTGCTCATACTACTATATTTCCCATAACACTTATTGAGAGTCTTTTACAGGAAACCTTTTTTCTTAATTTTCAGTAGGTAAAAATGCAGCTGGTTACGCTCACCAATGCATTTCCTCTTCTCCTCCCTGTCCTGCCTTGTCTTTCTTACTTTGCCTTTGTTCTCTTGCAATTGGAAATGTGGGAAAGCTACACTAAGATTTTGGGGAACTCTAATGAGGCTCCATCACTAATTAATGCTCTAATTAAAGTAGTTCTTGGAAGTGTTCTCCTAACGAACTGTTGCATCCCAGTCCCACAGCTTCCACTAAACTCTTTGATGTTGCTGTTGTATGACTCTGCTCCCAACCTTACTTACAAAAAGTAGACCCCAACATAAGTTGGCATATGTGTGTGGTCACAATAGCCTCTTGGCCTTACTACAGAGGCTGTGTGGTTTCTGCCCAGTACTGTGCCAAGCTGTCTTTTCTTTTCTTCCTTTCCTGGTTCCGAGGTTGGACATGACTGGCATATAGATGACTGTGATCCAGGTTAAATGTTTCTAAGAGTTTTCTTTGACAAGATTAGCTGTCTCAGTGGCTACCCCCGCCCCTTGACTTCCCTGCCATTGGGGGGCCCTAACCGTTGCACTATAGTACCTTCTGTCTGACTGCCCACCCTCATGCTAAGACCTAACACAACCTCTGTCAGACTTTCTTCTGCCCCAGCAATGACCCAAGTGTGTGGCAGAAATATTTTAGATATTTCTAAATATAAGATGGTAGATATTTTACACATAAGACAAAAATCTCTTAACACTTCTTCTAAAAATAGACATCTAGGCCCACATCTTTATCACTATGTGTATGATAAACACAGTGGAAATTGTACAGGCATATCCAATGTGAGAATGATTTCATTTATTCTGGCAATAGACATCTAGAATTTATAAGTGGGGCAAACATGCTGTAAATGGATTGGTTCCCAATAACGCACTGGTCCTAGTCTAGCCATTTGCTTGCAACACTTGCTACAAGATTTGAAAATATCTAGATGTTGGTGAGAGAAACAATTTGGTGTCTCTGTTTTTGAGTAATTTGCCAATTAGAACTAATGTATTATATTGATTCAGGTGGTTGCTGGAGTATAAATTTGAATGTGGAAAGAAGGTTTTATTAGTGTATAATAAACATACAGAAGAGTACACATATTGAGACTATGTAGTTTTGGGACAGGATCACTTGAGGCCAGGAGTTTGAGAGCAACCTGGTCAACATGGAGGGACCCTATCTACACAAATAATAAAAATACAAAATTGGCCAGGCATGGTGGTGTATGTCTGTAGTCCCAGCTACTTGGGTGGCTGAGGCAGAGCCCAGGTCTCCCAAGGAGCCCAGGAATTTGAGGCTGCAGCGAGCTGTGATCCTACCACTGCATTCCAGCCTGGGTGACAGAGTGAGGCCCTGCCTCAAAAAACAAAACAAAACAAAAACTATATACTTTAATGAATTTCTCAAAAAACTGAGCACACCCTTGTAACCAGCACTCAGACCCACAAAACCCCTGAAACTCCCACCTGGACACTTCCCTTCAGCCAAGGGAACTATATATGACTTCTAACAGTATAGAGTAATGTTTCTATATTTATAGTTTTTGAGTATGGCTTCCTTCGCTCAAAATTATATTTGTGATATTTATTTACATGATTGCACATAGTTGTAAATCATTTATTTATATTGCTGTAGAGACTTGCATTTCTATGATACGAGCAAACCACGATTCATTCTACTATTGCTGGGGATTTGGCTGTTTTCTGTTTTGGCTGTTGCAAATAGTTCTACTATGAACATTCTGGTCCATGTCTTTTGGTATACATATGTAGGCACTTCTAATAGGTATACCTGGAATGGAATTTCTGGACTATAGAGTCATGTTTGATACTGTCAAGCTGTTTTCCAAAGTGATGTTGTGTCAATTTACACTTTTGCCAGCAGCGCTTGAGAGTTTCAGTTGCTCTACCTCCTCTCCAGCAGTCAGTATTATCTGTCTGTTTCATTTTAGCCATTCTGATAACAGCTATAATTTGCATGTGCCTCATGACTAATTAAATTGAGCACACTTCATATGTTCATTGGCCATTTGGATGTACCTTGGGATATAGAGTTTTAATACTTACAAGGAATTTTTTTGTGTGATATAAAATGAAGTAGAAGAAACATTTTTCATTATAAAAATAAAAGTATAAAACTAACTTTTCACTCTCAGTTCACTTTTCATCCAGCGTACAAACAGGCATACATCAGCTTCCCGGTGGGAAGCAATTGAACTTAGATGTTTCCAGAGAGTTTAATGGAGGGACTTTGACAGTGGGGCAGCTAGGGTTAACAGGAGATGGAGAAGTACCCAGTGGCCAACAGAAGTGGGCTGTTGTCACCCCAGACCTAAAGAGGCAGAGGGTAGGAGTAGTGTCCCAGGAGCACAGTGCTCCTGATAGAGAGACCTTCCTGTAAGTTGAAGTGATGGATGGATACAGCCACTGCTGGAAAACATTGCCCAGGGCACAGAGGAAATGAGGAAGAAGTACCCCAGCCTCTTTCTTCCCTGGTCCTCACTCTCCTGCTAGTGCCTGCCATTGGCCAAATCCATCCTGAGTCCAGGGAATAAGGGAGTCTGAATAAGGCAACCCAGGGCACAGAGCAAGAGAGGGGAGAGCAGAATTGACCCACGGGGGGATGGATGGAGGGAAATAGAGATTCACCAGCACAAGCAAGTACTGCAGTATGGTGGGAAGGATGCAGCTCCAGAAGTCCGAGCCTCTGTCAGTCACTAGCACTGTCTTAGAACATGAAAAATAACCTTTTTGAGGCTCACTATCCTTATCTATAAAGGGGAGGCTTTGCCTGAACAGTCTGGTAGGTTTCTGTTGGTTCTTAGGTAGTGTTTTGGTCATGCGTTGTTTCTGAGAATTATGTAGTGACTCACTGAGTAGCTGCTACCATCTTCATGAGGATGGGCTCGGCAGGTCCCCAGAGGTCCCCACCACTTTCTATTGTGCTGTACAGCCCCCCATAGGCATTTGGGTTTACAAACCACGGCATAAGGTTTCTAGGTAGGATAAGATCTCAATGTAAAACTTCCTAAGTAAATATTAGATTGCTACCTGTAAATATTTCCTACTTCATTGAAGATGCATCTCCATCTGAAATAAATGATGCAGCCACTCTGGATTTCAGAAGTTTCATCCTTTTGCAGCAGAAGGCAGACCAAATACAGGGCAGGCTCCTTGGGCAAGATCAACTTGCATAAAGCACAAGGTGGCACTGAAGACACAGAAGACAGGACAAAGCAGTGGCCCTATGTGCTAACCAAATACGGAGGCAGGGGAGCCAGAGTATCAGCAAAATATGACTGTAGCTGTTAAAGCCTAATGCACACACAACCTATAATCCAGCAATTTCACTTCCAGATGCTTCCCTAAGGAAGCCGTCATGTGGGTACGTTATGTTTTATTTAAGAAAACTTGAGCTGGGATTCTACCACTTATTACCCATTCTGTCTGATCAGAGAGTATTCTTTGATTGATTATTTATTTTGACACAATATTAGCAGAAGTTGTTCTCTAAGCTTCAGTGACAGCCTTGAGTTTTGCAGCTTACTGGAGTGTTTTTGTTACGCATCATGCCACCCAGAGAAATTCAATGCCAGGAAGTGTTGCCTAATAGATAGAGGGCCAAAAGGAAACCCAGAGGGCCAATCACACCAGCCAATCCCTCTGCAGATTGCTGACTGCCCTGGGGTAACCTTGCTCACAGCCCTGTTTCTCTTATCTGTGCATGTAGCTCTTTGCCCCAGATCTTGAGGTCAGTTTCACTTATAAAGAACCTCAGGAGGACCTTAAATCTTTCTCTATCTCACAATGGATGAATACCTTTGCAACCATCTAAGGTGAATGTCCCATCCCTTTATGAAATGCATTTTAGTTTTTAGTGTGAGAGAAATAGCTGTTCAGACATCAGCCCATGGAGGTTTTTAAATGAGGCTGAAGTTAAATTGCACTTACAGCCTCAGGCAAGTCAATGAATTTATGCGATGAAAATTTTATTTAGCCATATAGCTTTTCATCTGTCTTCTAGTTTGGAAATGGAAATGCAACCTGATTTAATAATCAATAAATATAGAACGCTACTGAAACTGCAAGTAGAATTGTTCAAAATTATTATGGTATTACAAAACATTATGTTTCCTTTGACAATTTGAGATGGTGGGATTTTTTAGAGCAAGTTAATCAAGGCAAAGAATTTTAGCTTAGTTTCAATCCTCCAAATATGTCCAATACAAAAGATAAGCCTTAACTATCAAGTTTTTTTAAGTTCTTTAGTGAAAATTACGTAGTTAAGGAAGTAAGAAACGCAGCAACAAGGATGAATTTCAGACATAATGTTGGGGAAAATAAGTGAAACACAAAAGGCTATATAAACTGTAGGATTCCACATGTATGAAATTCAAAAACAAACAAAACATCTATGCTGACGTGGCTACTTCTGGGGGATCCTGGAGAGGGCATAAGACAGCCTTTCAGGAACTTGAAACACTCTGTCTTGTTGGTTTCGTGGCTGTAGACATGTTTAAAATTTATCAAGCTGTGTATTTGCAATTTTTACCCTTTGCTGTATATAAGTTATAACTTAAAAAAAAAAAATTCCGCAAAAAAACACCTGGTACAAGTGGTAGCTTAAGACTACTATTTTGTAAATAATTTATCTATAATTTGGAATTATTCTTTAATATTTAGGGGTCTCTGAAAACACAAAAAAGATAATCCATAAATAGTTTGATCTATACTTAGAGGGTAAATGATTTGCATGGCTAATGAATCAATTGGTTTTATTATTTATTTATTTATTTATTTATTGTTTTTGAGGCAGAGTCTCACTCTGTTGCCAAGGCTGGAGTGCAATGGTGCAATCTCGGCTCATGTCAACCTCTGTTTCAGGTTCAAGCGATTCTCATGCCTCAGCTACCTGAGTAGCTGGGATTACAGGTGTGCACCACCACACCTGGCTAATTTTTGTATTTTTAGTTGAAATGGGGTTTCGGCATGTTACCTGGTCTGGTCTCAAACTCCTGGTCTCAAGAGATCTGCCCACCTTGGCCTCCCAAAGTGCTGGGATTACAGGCGTGAATCACCATGCTCAACCAAATCAATTTGTTTTAAATGAATCTCTCAGAATGAACAATAATGAAGAGGCCTGATCTTTGCTGAACCTGATTTATTTCTCAGGTATGTGGATAGTCATCTCACTGTTGAAGTTATTTGATATCAATGATTTGGGTCATAGAGAATGTTCCATGGCACTATATGTTTAATTGCCTTTATTGTTCATATGCCCGTATCTAATTACAAATAATCATCCTGTAATATTTTCTTGTACATATTTGCTCAGATATTATCTTGTGAGGAACAGGTTGATTAACATTTTTCTTTCAATATGTTTTCATAGTTTTCTCCATGGTTTTCTGAAAACTTCAGCTGCATTTCTAAATATACATCTATTTGTTGTTGTGTTCTGGTTGTTGGATGGAAAAAAATGTTGACAAATTATTAAATTATTCTTGAAGCTATAATTATTGTAATTTCTTTTGCAGCAATCCATTTGAAAGAAAAGAAGTGTCACAGCCCCTGATTTACCAGTGAACCAAAAACACTTGTTAACAAATCCTCTGCACAAAGAGCACTGGAAAGTTTTGTTTATTTTCAATTGCCTGCACAATGACTGTTTCCAGTTTATTTTTTTTTACGTCTGCCCTAGAGTCCTGGCACTGACTAAAGCTCAGATACGCAAGAAAACAAGGAAGTGACTGATAAAATCATGTCACAAAGTCCAGAGCTAGGTAGTTTATTCTGTCCGTAAAGACTACAAAAACTTGGCCGGGTGCAGTGGCTTAGGCCTGTAATTCCAGTATTTTGAAAGGCTGAGGCAGGCGGATCACTTGAGGCCAGGAGTTCAAGAGCAGCCTGGGCAACATGGCAAAACCGCGTCTCTACTAAAACTACAAAAATTAGCCAAGCGGTGGTGGTGCATGCCTGTAATCCCAGTTACTCAGGTGGCTGAGGCACAAGAATTGCTTGAACCTGGGAGGAAGAGGTTCCAGTGAGCTGAGACTGGGCCACTGCAGTGCAGCCTGAGCAACAGAGTGAGACTTTGTCTCAAAAAAACAAACAAACAAAAAACAAAACAAAACAAATGAACAAACAAAAATCATAAAAAGTCTTGTTTGTGGTCATGTTTGGTGGGATTCCACCACCTGGATTGGACAAATCTCCACCGTCCTAAACCACAGCTTAGGCTCACAGAGCTTGGGTGATCTATAGCAGGTACTGTCAGTGCTCTGTCTAGATTTTCTTTTTTTTTTTCCTTTTTTTTTCCGAGACAGTCATGCTCTGTAGCCCAGGCTGGAGTGCAATAGTGCAATCTCGACTCACTGCAACCTCTGCCTCCCGGGTTCAAGCAATTCTCCTGCCTCAGCCTCCTGAGTAGCTGGGATTATAGGCACATGCCACCATGCCTGGCTAATTTTTGTATTTTTAGTAGAGACATGGTTTCACCCTGTTGACCAGGCTGGTCTCAAACTCCTGACCTTGTGATCCACCCACCTCAGCCTCCCAAAGTGCTGGGATTACAGGTGTGAGCCACCACGCCCGGCCCACTCTGTCTAGATTTTCTTGAATGCCTTTTCACTGTGTTTATGTGCTACTCTCCTTACTCCCCACAAACAAACTTGGGTGTGCTTTCCTTCGAACAGCCTGAGCTACAGCTCTTTGGAGGTATGTTCTTCCACTACTGGAACAATTTTGTGCAAATGTGAACATTTTGTGCAAATGTGCAAATAACTTGGAGTGCTGGGAAGTTACTCCTCCAGTGATTATTGGGTGCTGGGAGCTCAGCTCCCTGTCTCAGGGCACAATTCCGAAGTGTAACTTACATCCCAGAATCCTTTGCAGGATCAGGCTGAAGTCACACTTTGCAGGACTTTGCTAGACCCTGCATCCTTGCTTAGCTTCCTCCCTGTCCCTTTATACTTTCCTATTTCTTTAGTGTGTCCCTGGGGGGCACTCCCTTATCAATCACTTTCACATAAATATTAATCTTAGGAACTGGGCATGGTGCCTCATGCCTGTAACTCCAGCACTTTTTGAGGCCAACGCATCAGAATCACTTGAGGTCAAGAGTTTGAGACCAGCTTGGGCAGCATAGTGACACGCTGTCTCTACAAAAAAACAAAACAACAACAACAGAAATACAAACAAAAATACAAAAATTAGCTGGGTATGGTGATGTACACCTGTAGTTCTAGCTACTCAGGGGGCTGGGGTAGGAGGATCACTTGAGTCCAGGAGGTCAAGGCTGCAACAAGCCAAGCTTGCATCACTGCACTTCAGCCTAGGTGATAGAGAGAGATCTTGTCTCCAAAAAAATAATAATAATAATAATAATAATAACGTTAGAATTTGCTTCTGGGGAACCTGAATTAAGATTTGACCCTGAATCCTAATCTGTAATCTCCATCCTGGGTTTCATGAATGCTATATCATTATCAATATTTGAAGGGGACCGGGAGCTGGTCTGCTCACTGTTAACCTATTTTCTCCACCCTCTTTTGACTCTTGCAAGAATTCACTACTGCTCTAACTCCTTATACTCCCTTTTACACATTCAGCACCTTCAGGCTGTCAACAATTACATGGTAGATTGTGCATAACTTCAAAATCGCCTTTAGTGCAAAAAAATTGGAACCACAAGTTGCCTACCTAATTTAGCTCTGGTGGGTGGGGGACATAAACATAAATCCTTCCGATCAAGTTGGTACAAATCCAGTGTATTAATTATTCCAGTTATTGTTACTACGAAGCAGCATAGCTAGTTGAAATATAAGGCAATTTCTTACTGCTCACACATTTAAAATATATGTAATAAAGAAATAAACCAGATTTCTTGCCCACTTTTCACTCCATGTGCACAATTGCAAATGTAATAGTGAAAACTATTTTAGCCCTTTTGGAAAACCACAGTCAAACATTCTCTCATAAGGAGTGTTCCTGAATTTACAATATTCCTTAATATAGGTGATCTATTACCAATTCAAGTTTGATGAAGCCCAGTAGGCCCCGTTTTACAATCTTGTTTGCAATGTCTTAAAAAAAGAGAATTCTTACTTTTGTAGTTACTTCTACAATCTCCTTGGAATAACAAAGAGGAATAATTAGATGTTAGTGTAAATCATTCAGCTTCTACTTTTGTAAATACATTTAAAAATAATTGACCAATCAAGTAACTAAGGGGGCTAGGGCAGGAGGATCACTTGAGCCCAGGAGGTCGAGGCTGCAGTAAGCCAAGCTTCCATCACTGCACTTCGGCCTGGGTGAGATTACAGCAGACGTTGCTTGCCTAAAAGTAGGACACAAAAACAGGGCCATTCCTCCAAACATAGTAGTTTTTTCTCACAACTCAAGGATTAAAACAGAACTAGGCAGTTGCATTATTAATCACTGTTACAAACTATTTTTTGTAGGTAGCGTTCTTGATAATTCAGGAGGCAGTTCTTATCCTTGACCCCTCACCCATGGCCATGAAGATGGGATAAAAGTGATGTCAAAGCATGGAGACAATCAGCTATTAATAGCGTCTGCTCTTTGGTCTTTAAGGAACCAGCTCTTTACCCAAAGACATGGAACATAAGAATTCGGGAATGGATGGCAGTGTTCCACCATGGACCTCCTCAAGTTATTTTTCTATGTTATACTTGCCTTTTTTGGGAAAGGTGTCTGTGGCTTCTACTAAATTCTCGGATGGGTTCATGCTTAGAATTTTGTTTTTAAAAATCCCTGCAATAGGCCAGGCACAGTGGCTCATGCCTATAATCCCAGCACTTTGGGAGGCCAAGGCAGGTGGCTCATGAGGTCAGGAGTTTGAGACCAGAATGGCCAACATGGTGAAACCCCATCTCTACTAAAAATACAAAATAATTAGCCAGGCACGGTGGTGCACGCCTGTAGTCCCAGCTACTTGGGAAGCTGAGGCAGGAGCATCACTTGAACTGTGGAGGCAGAGGTTGCACTGAGCTGAGATCATACCACAGCACTCCAGCTTGTGTGACAGAGTGAGACTTCGTCTCAAAAACAAAACAAAACAAAACAAAAACCCTGCAATAGAATGTCCCATTCTGCTCACCCAGAATATGACCTTTGCACCCTACCCTGATTTGACCTAATGCCATATCAGCCTCAAGACACCAGGTGAGGGATACTGTTGTTCACCCTGCTACAAGCCATCAGATGCAGCTTAGGGCTGGAAAGAAGACATCCATCAAGGTGGTTGGGACACTTCTTAAATGTGTACACTTTGCAGCTGTGTTTTCCAAGTTGATCTCAACTTGACTGTGAAACTATGGCAGAATGCACAGCAGCAACAAAAAGACAATTCTAGCTTTGAGTCAAAGAAAGTGAGTAATTGCTGGAGATAATGTAGGTGGCTTGGATCAAGAAAGTAGAAGTTAAGACATAAAAAGTGATTAGATCTTGGATGTGTTTTGAAGACAAAGCCAACAGAGTTTGCTGATCCATGAGTAGAGGGTGTGACAGAAAGAGGAAAGCAAAGATGAGGTTTATACCTGACCAACTGGCAGGGTAGAGTTGCCAACACTGCAGGGGGAAGGTATGGATGGGGCACACTGGATGGGAAGATCTGGAGTTCTATCTCTGCTAAATTATGTTGGAGATCCCCATTAGACATCCAAGAAGAGATACTTAGGAGACATTCATGGGAGAGGTCTGATCTAAACATATGAATGTGAGAATCATTAGAATGTAGGTGATGCTGAAAGTCACGAGACTCTTTGAGATTACCAAGAAAAAGAAGGAAGTGAAAAAGACAAGTACAAAGACACAGCCATGAGGACTCCAAATTTAAGGGATAGAAAAGATTGAGAGGAATTCCTAAAGTCAGATGAGAAGAAACTCCTACTGAGTCAGGAGACTGTAGTACCCCAGAGGCCATAGGTGATAGGTCGATTTCCTTCCCTCCCTCCCTCCCTCCCTCCCTCCCTCCCTCCCTCCCTCCTTTCTTTCTTTCTTTCTTTCTTTCCTTCCTTCTTTCTTTCTTTCTTTCTTTCTTTCTTTCTTTCTTTCTTTCTTTCTTTCTTTCTTTCTTTCTTTCTTTCTTTCTTTCTTTCTTTCTTTCTCAGACTTCCGCTCTTGTTGCCCAGGCTGGATTGCAATGGCGTGGTCTTGCCTCACTGCAACCTCCGCCTCCCAGGTTCCAGTGATTCTCGTGCCTCAGCCTCCCTAGTAGCTGGGATTACAGGTGCCTGCCACCACGCCCAGCTAATTTTTGTGTATTTTTAGTAGACATGGGGTTTCACTATCTTGGCCAGGCTGGTCTCAAACTCCTGACCTCAGATGATCTACCCCTCTCGGCCTTCCAAAGTGCTGGGATTACAGGCGTGATGAGTCGATTTTCTAAAGATACCCTCACCACTATGTCCCTTGCCAAGTGAGGTTAACACTGCTCCTTCAAGAGGTAGGGGACGATGTTTCCTCCCTGGGAATCTGACAGGCCTGTGACTATGGTAAAAGTGAAACTGGATGATTTCCAAAGCTAGATGACAAAAGCACCGCAAAATAGCTTTTGTCTGGCCTCTTTCTGTTGGAACACATGCCCCAGGAGGCCCAAGCCTACGTGTGAGAAGTCTGGCCACAATGCTATGCTTTGCTGCCATGCTGGGGAGACCACGGAGAGAGACAGAGACAGACAGGCACAAGGATCCTAAGTGTCCCAGCCTCTAGGTGTTTGAGTCTTCCTAGCCCAGGCACCAGGCATATGAGTGAAAGAACTTCAGCTCATTCCAGACCCCGACCTTCGAGCCATCCCAGCTGGCATGGAGTGGGGCAGAAATGAGTAGTGCCCATGAAGCCCTGTCCCTATGGCAGATTCACGAGCAAAATGAATGAGTTGGTTATTTTAAACCATTAAGTTTTGGGGTAATTTATTATGCAGTCCTAGTAACTGGTACACCAAATAAAGATGACATTTCTCACAGAAGCACTTTCTCAATTCTGTCAAAGGCTGTTGTAGGTAAATGGAGATGATGACTGAGAACCAACCGACTGCTGAATCAACAATGTAGAAGGCACTGGAAATGGTAAGGCAGAACTGAAAAAACATGGGTTTAAGAAAGAATGGGAATTGAATTGGAAACAGCCAGTAATGACTACTCTTTCTAGGAGTTTTGCTAAAAAACAGATTTGAGAAATGAAGCAGTAGCTGGAGAGGAGAGTGGGGCCCGGAGAGAGGCTTTAGTTGAGGTTGAAGACAGACAGTATGTATATCGATGGTAATGATGCAGTAAAGGGTGGGAAATGGATGATGCAAAAGAGAGAGGAGTGAATTGCTGGGGCCAATTCTGTGAGAGATAAGAGGATACAGGGTCCATAACTTTATAACACAGGTAAAGGGAATGGCCTTAGCTGGAGCTCAGCAAGTTTGTTCATGGTTACAGAAGTAAAGGCAGAGTCTATGAGCACAGAAGCAGGTGAATGGTAAACATTGTGGTGGAAGGAAGTTTAAGTTCTAATTTGCTTGCTTCTGTTATTTCAGTGGAAAGTAAGTGGTCTAGGACTTTACCAACCAGCATTGGGGTCCCACTTGAAGTCCATAATCATGAACTTAAAGGGAGAGCAGTTAGTGTGGCAATGATGTTGTCCAGCTACATTCAGTGGCCCAGGTGCAAGTACAAAGTAGGCGATGCTTTGGACTTCACCAGGGTCAGGGAATTGTCAAGAGAAAACTGATAAGAGAAAGGGGTAAGGGAGATGAGAGCTTAGGCAAAGGAGTGGCTGTGGAATTTAAGCTGGGCTAAGAGAAAACAGAAGATGTCGGAGGTTGAGGGACAGCAAAGATGCAGTGGGATGTATGGATTGTAGCTCCCAGCAGAGGTGAAGGATTGGTCGAGCTCATATACTTTAAATAGCTCCAATCTGAGGATGAAGAACTCCAGCTCAGAGAGGGTAAAGTAGCTTTCAAGTAAAGTCACCAGGGATTCAAAGCTAGGCTGCCCAGCTCCTGTAACAGTGAGAACATCTCTTCACAGCTCAACATATGATCAGAAAGAAAGAGAAAAAAGAACAATTGATATTGATAGTCACCAAGAGCTCTGAAAACCAGATCTGGAGAAATATCCGCGGGAGGTCCCTCATGTTGTGAGATCTTGGTTTTACCTCCTGAGTGACATTATCACATGCACTTTTCAGAAGACTCTTGGTTATTTTTCTTATAATCCAATTTTTAATTCTTTGAGTTCTCCCTAGAAAAGGAACATAGCAAAAGAGTCGACCTCTGGGTAGGAAAATGAAAACTAAAGTTTCCATGGATCTTGTGCACCTGGTGCATGTATACTTCCTTACTGACCCATTTCCTGCAGCCCATGGAAGATTTCATCAAAGGAAGTACATGTCACAATTACATCATGAACCCAATTGTTTAAAGTTTCTATTACAGCCAATTAATTATAATGAGTACCAGGAGGCTCTCTATTTCTGCCCTGATACTTTGGCCAATGGCATCACACAGCAATTATGGGAAGATGTCTGTAAGAGGAAGTTTTGTAAGAGAAATTTTATAAGGCTGTTTGTGTATTGTGCCCTCAATTGTATTTGCAATATCATTTCCTACTGTTGATTGTCCCGTAATTCTGGTCATGCAGCAACTCCAGCATTGGTAATGTGTTTATTTCCAGAGGAGGTGGTTTGGGTGGGGAAGGAGGGGAGAGCTAAGAGGTTGTTATTTGTGTGTTTAAAAAGGCAGGTTAGCCTGAATATAATTACCTTCTTTTTTTCTTCTTGTTAAAGACAGAAGGAAAAAAAAAGCATGTGTAAGCTTGATTGTTTAGGAGATGAGCATACTAAAATAATTTGATGAAATTGGGTCATTTGAAACCAAAATAAGATTGTGAAGAAGGAGAAGTTTTCTCTACTCAGTGTTCTCTACTCATTTCCATATTATTCCCACCCCATCCCACCATTCCACCCTGGTTGGGCTTTCTGGGATCTCTCATTACTTTGTAAATCCTGACCCTGACGTACAAGAAAGAACAGAAGCTTGGACTTCAGAAAGATCTGAGTTTTTACTTAAGTTCCATCTACTAATGTATATCCTTAAGCCAGATAAGGCTCTTTGAGCCTGTTTCCTCCCCCTCATTCTGTAAAGTGGGGATTATAATACCTACCTCATGGGGTGGTTTGTAAGACTTAAATAAGTAGGAACAGCACCTGGTTGCTTACAATTGACTCAGTGTCCTGTTGCCTTCTGTTCCTCAGCCTATCCCTTGATTCTTCCAACCATCTCTTCCTAATCTTTGTGTATACTGCCTGCAATGTCTCCTGCACTCTAGCTAATTTGATGTGACTTCCCTCTCTCCTTTTCATCCATTCATCCTCCTTTCTTTCTTTCCAGTCTCCAAAATCCCAGTTGCCCAATAAAGCTTATCCATGTATTCTGAAGACATAACTTACATATCAAGTTTACCTTGAAATTGTTTGTAAATTTCCATGACTCACTTTAATATATATGCACCATGACATCAATCATGTATTCATTTATTCATTCAATTATTTGATTTGCACATTGGTCCAACATCTCTCTTCCTGCTTATGTTTCTGCAGGTTGATATTGTAGCTGAAATCTTATATTTTTGTAGTGCTTCATACTTTGTTTCTGACATGTTTTATCATAGACTATCTCAGTGGAGCCTTACAACATCATGTGAGGTAAGCAGGTCAGATATTGTTATCATTTTCTAGCTTTATAAATGTAAAAACAGACTCAGTAGAGTAGGTAGTTTACCTACCCATGATCACAACCCTGGTTTGTGGAAACCAGGCCATCTTGACCCAAAGCACACTCCTCACCTCCACGAGCCACCTCCCACCCTTATTCATTCCCCCTTATGCTGTATGTGATCCTAATTCTAACAGTGAAATTCCCTGGCTGCAGAGTCTCAGAAATACAAGTCTCTTTGTACTCTAGTCACTTTTTCCAGACCACACCACAGGGCCTATTTTAAATAGCTCTAATACTACATAAACCCCATTTTTCTTTAATCTGAGATTTCCTTTAATGCTGAGGAATCAGAGATACTGATTTTGACTTTCCAGTAGTTTACAGCCATCAGGAGCAATACCATGATCCTTAAGGCAAGGAGATCTCTTCAGCAAAGCATTAGGTTTGGGCTTAAAGAATGGCATATTCTTTGACCAAACAGGTTCAGTCATCCCTAATTCTGATTCGTTAAGTTCAAGAGCATGCTGATTTTTATTGTAACAGAACCTGCTGGTCTCTTATCTCATGCATGGTTGCAGTGCATTTAGATTCAGTTGATCATCACTCCTTATGTATCAATCCTTATCCTGCCCAGCTTCCATATTAAGTCTCCGTAAGCCAACAATTGTAACACATGGCAACATAATAAATTTCTGACTATATTTTGATTCCAGAAAAACATTTGAAGGCATTTAAATGCCCTCAAGAAAATCTGTGGTATTTCGATGACCTCATTTGTGTTGCATGTGGCTCCATTTCAAAGTTGAACCCCTTCTTGGGCACACGAGCACAGGAAACAAACACAACACTGAAAAACACATTTGATGTTTGAAGGTTTTATTAATATATATGTTGTCGTTAGAAATAAATCAAGGTTCCTTTCCTTCCTGGACCAGATTTTGACTCATAGTTACTTGCTGTTATTCATTTTCACTCCTCTGAATCTTCTAAATAAAAATAACCTAGCCTGGACAGGTGAGGTAGCTCATGCCTATAATCCCAGTGCTTTGGGAGATGGAGGCGGGAGGATCACTTGAGGCCACGAGTTTGAGACCAGCTTGAGCAACATAGTGCCCATCTCTACAAAATTAAAAAAAATTTTTTTTTTTTGAGACAGAGTCTCACTCTGTCACCTGGGCTGGAGTGCAGTGGTGCGATCTCAGCTCACTGCAACCTTCACCTCCCAGGTTCAAGTGATTCTCGTGCCTCAGCCTCCCAAGTAGCTGGGACTAGAGGAGGGTGCCACCATGCCCGGCTTTTTTTTTTGTATTCTTGGTAGAGACAGGGTTTTACCTTGTTGGCCAGGCTGGTCTCAAACTCCTGGCCTCAAGTGATCCACCCACCTCAGCCTCCCAAAGTGCTGAGATCACAGGTATGAGCCACCGCACCTGGCCAAAATTAATTTTTTTAAGTAAAAAAAAAAAAAAAAAATCTTAAAAAGATCTTGTTTTCTTTCAAATTTATCTTAGCACATTTTTAACACTTTGAGTGTGTGTTTGTGGGTTTTTGTTTATTTTCCAAGGAAGTTTTAAATACTTAACATATTACACATAAGGCTGAATGACAATGGATGTTATCATTTGGTCACATGAGCTATATTTAAGACAGTCCCACATGCATGCAGGAATATTTGGAAATGAATGTTCAATTCAGCCATGTGTGTTGCACTTCTACTTTGCATTAAGTGATAGGAGAGAAAAACATATAAATGTGGGCTTATTATGAGATTTGCCCATAAAATAGGGAATTTTGGTAATTTAAAATAAAGTGCTAAATGGAATATAACCAAAACCAACAGATAGGTGAGCTCATCTGTGTTGCACCTAGCAGAAAAGAGAATTACCAGTATCAACCCAAATCCTTGAGAAATGAGTGCCCCATGACAGCATATCAGTTATCTTGCCTTCTGGATTCCTAACATATTAGGTCATAAATGATGACAAAAGAAAGTCTTCACTAGAAGCCAAGACATTTATTGAAGGTCTGTTTCAATCATATATTGTACAAAAACAAACCACCCCAAAACTTAGCAGCCTAGAAACAACAATCATTTTATTTTCTTTCTAACTCTATAGGCTGAGTGGCTCTTTGCATGTGATGTCAGCTGGGACTCTAGTCAACTAGGTGGGGCCTTGGCTGAGCTGAATGTCCACAGTGGAGAACTTACATGGCTGGTGGTTGGTTGATGCTGGCTATTAGCTGGGAGTTAAGCTGGGGCCATAGACTGAGTGTCTCCACTCTCTTCCACCTGGCCTCTCCATGTGGGTTGGACTCCTTACGATATGGGACTGTGTTCCAAGAAGGAAATGTTGCTGAAATACCAGGTGTTTGGCCTATGTCCTGCTGCTCACCACACAGAAAGGCAATCACTGAAACAATGAGTACTGCCAGGAAAGAAGGCTTTAATCAGGTGCTGCAGCCAAGGAGATGGGAGATCAGTCCCACATCCATCTCCCCAACTGACTACAATTAGAGGTTTATAGAGCAAGGAAGAAATGTAACCATGTGTGGGAAAACAAGAACTAAGGAGGGTAGGGAAGAGAAGCTGGTCAACAGGAAGCAGGTGGTCAGTTAGGCAATCATGACAGGTGAGGGATCTGATATCTCATGGTCCAGAGGCAGTGATCTGGTGAGTTTCAGTTTCTTGATACTATCTGGTAGTCCTGGTGGTTGGTTTTCTGGAAAAGGAACTCAGATAAGACAAATGTAACTTTCTCAGGTTTTAAGACTGGGAGGGCTAATTTCTGTTTATTCAAGAGAAACCATAAACATCAATTCTATGGAGCAAGTGGGTCAGTTTCAGAAGCAGAAGCTTCCAGGCCTTTTAAGGTTTGGGCTCAGAAGTTCCAGATTGTCATTTTCTATCATATTGCACTGGACAAAACAGTCACATTGCTAGCCCAGATGCTAGGAGAGGATAAATAAATGCCACCTTTCTATGGCAGAGTAACAGACATAAAGGTGAAAGCAGGAACTTAGGATGGCTGTGTTTGGAGACTATCTACCCATAGAGCTCGAGTAAACACACAAAACATGCATGGCAAAGGCAAGACCTTTGCATCGGTCAGCCCGCCCAGGTCACTGGTCAGCCTGCCAGGTCATTCTCCTGGTTCTGTTACAGTCTCCTGCTTTTGTCTTCTTTCTATCTGGCCTTCCTTTGTATAAACTGAACTTCTAACTTCTGAACATCTTTCAAACCCAAGATGCCTGCATCTCTCCTAGAACTGAAAGCCTTTTGCCACGGTCTTGCTTCCCAGGCTTGACTCTTATCTCCTGCACTCTGAGCCCCACAGGACATCCTTGGTATACTGGACTCTCTCTCAGGCCTGTGTTTTGGACCCTGATGTTCAATTTCCTCTGTGGAGCTTCATGGACTCCTAGTCCCCAGCCTGCCCACATGGAATCTGACCTGTTTCTCCCGACATCCTAGTTTTAACCTTGATAGAGCATGGATGGGAGTAGACAGATAGTCATAAAAGATCCCATAGATCTTAAGAAGTTAAACGTCTTTGATTGAGCAGAGGGCTGAGCAATGCTATACAACTGGGACTAAGAAAAGGATGCTTGCAGAACAGAGAGGGTTGAGGGAGACTCAGCTTGGACGAGGGAAAAGGTGAGGATGGCTGGGAAAATTAGGGTTCAGGGCCAGGTGATAACAATCAAGCAGTTTAGACTTGATGTGATATGAAACTGTAAACCACTGTGCACTCTTGAGCTGAGGTGTGGCTTGGTGAAATGATGTTTAAGCAAGATTTGTGCAGGAGTGGAATGTAAGGTAAAGTGGAGAAATTGAAACGAAGGAGGCCAATGGTAACTGGGTGCACAGGTGATGAGTGCTAGGATTACAGGGGACTACAGTGGAAAAGATGAATATGAGACCATTTGAAGGGAAAAAATCTACAGGGCAGTGATTTCTCCAATATGGGAAATTCAACTAAAGACAGCCAGTGGGAAGTTACTGTAGGTTCTGGGGAAGGGAGGGGCTGGGATGATGGACAGCAGAGGGCAGAAAGCAATGGACAGGTTAAGACTGGAGGGGAGGAAAGATCTGTTATACAGTACAGGCTTCCTCATCTAAGCTGGTGGATGCTGACATGAAGAAAGAATGACTCAGAGAAAAATTCAAAGGCAGAAGAGACAGGCTTTAATGAAAGTTTCAATTGAGAAGAAAAAGAGAAAGGCTAGAGTAGAAGTGACTCGTCTGAATTTTGACAAATGGTGGGGCCAATAGCAGAAAGATTGATATGGTGAGGAAAGGCTGGCTTGGGAAAGAAGCTGAATATCACATAGACTGAGTCTAAGGTGACACGGAGCACTCTGGTAGGAACATCAGAAAGGGCATAGAGGTGGGATGACAAGTTCGGCAAGGCAGCATCAAAGTGTAAGTTCCTCGTTAAGAGTTGAAGGCCTGTGCCGGTGCAGATGTGGTGCCTGTCTTTGTCCCCAGACCACCTTGTGTTTGCTCTTTGCCACCTGAAGAGTAAAATGGCAGGATAGGAAGGCATGTCATATAGGAATGGTACAGGGAGCCCTGAGATCCACCTGTTGCCCTTATTCTTCTGAGTTCTCTAGTGAGCTTTCTAATGCACACCTGATCTCCACCACTCAGCATGAACAGTGCTGGTCGCTAGGTCTGAGGAAGCATGGTTACATTACCCAGGTATCTCCCCAATATGATTCACATCACTCAGCTTCAAATGAATTTGAAGCTGTGGATCCCAGATATCTGACCTAGGTGGAGAGATAGCTGAAACCCTCAACAATCCCTTATGCACACCTCTTATGGTAACCTGCTAGACCCTGAGCCCTGAAGTGACCGTTCAGACTGGGTCATGCTCCTGCTCCTTTCCCATTCCCACAAGGTTGTCTCAGGAGGAATGAGGCCCTCCTGTCCTCCTCTTTCCTCTTTTTCTGACTTGGACATAGATACTGCTCCCAGTTTATGTTTTTTCCTGCGTAGTGGAATTTGGAGTCACCTCTCTCAGTTCCGCTTCTCTCAATTAGCAGCTAGCATCTAAAAAACCTCCATCAACCTCAAGCTTTTAATCAAGTAGAAAGTTCCCTGCTTTTCTGCTTAGCTGGTATCAGCATTTTTCTATCTGTTTTCTCTCCTCTCTCTCTTGACAGTTCTTGCTATGTTGCTCAGGCTGACAGTGGCATGATCACGGCTCACTGCATCCTCAAACTCCTGGTCTTAAGCAGTCCTCTGACCTCAGCCTCCCGAGTAACTGGGACTACAGGCACACACCACTGAAATGGTATGAGACTACTCATCAACCCCAATGCCTACAACCTTTCATGTTACCAAACTTATAAATGTTCACCCATCTGTTTCTACTACACTTTCTAAAACGTTTCATATGACAAAGTTTTATTTTAACATGGACAGTGTCTGTCCCCTGCCTGGGGGTGGGATGGAACATATATCCCAAGGGTAATTCTATGGATTTGCATTCAAAGAGTCTTGAGTATTTTTTTTTTTTCTATTAACTCTGTATGTGGAAGAATTCACTTAGCAGGGAAAAAGTCAAAAACTTAAGACTGGACCTTGGGGGATACCTGCCTTCAGTTCAGAGAGTGAAAATAAAAATGGGTGAAGGACAGAAAGAAGTGGTCAAAGCCATAAGAGAAAATCTAAGAAAAATTAAGAACCAAAGGAGCAATCAAAAAAACTGGCAAGAAGGAGTTTGGGGGGCAGGAAGCTCTGTGGGGGAGCAAGGAATAGCATATGATTCCTGAGCCCTTATGTGCTAGGTTCTGTGCTAATTGCTTTGCATACAAATTCCATTTAACATTCATAGTTAACTTTATGAGTTATTAACATGCCCACAAATCTGAGGCATATTCTATATGGTTTCCCAGAGTCCTCCCAGGAGGAGTAGGGATGGAATTAAGTTCCAGGTGCTCACAGTAGCAATTTGCTTGATAATATAACCTCTAATGGCATCTCCTTTCCCTGTTCACTTCCTTATTCCCTACCACATTTTCCAGCATCACTTCCCAAATAAACTACTTGCACTCACATACTTGTGCCAGGGTCTCAGCTGCATCACTGTGGCTAGGGAGGGGAAGCCCTGAGGTATAGTTTTCTCAGGCTCCTCATGGGTCCTCTGCCTCTCCAGCTCTGAGTCAAGAACTGCCTCGGGGCCTGCTAAGTGGGAAGAGGTGATACCTTAGCAGAGGCAGGAGTGGGTGCTCAGGCCAACGGGCTGCTGGAGGACTTGTCAGGGCTGGAGGGTCTGCAGTCAGGCAGAGCTAATGGAAGGCTGGTCAGTCACAGGAGGTCGGCTACGGATCCCTGTGGGCATGAGACAGACCATGAGTTCTCTAGCCACAGACTGTTGGCCAAAAGGCCGGCAAGGTAGCTAGGAATCAGAGGCATAAGGGCCATCACCCCAGGAGGGAGCTGAAGGACACCATCCCCAAGGATCCTGTTTTAGGTCATTTGTGTTGTTATAAAGGAATACCTGAGCCCGGGTAATTTATAAAGAAAAAGAGGTTTATTTGGCTCACAGTTCTACAGGCTGGAAAAGAAGCATGGTGCTGGCATCAGCGTCTGGTAAGGGCTTCAGGAGTCTTCCAATCATGGAGGAAGGGGAAGAGGAGCCAGTGTGTGTGGAGATCACATGGGGAGAGAGGGAGCAAGAGAGAGGGGTGGTGCCAGGTTCTTGTTAACAACCAGCTCTTATGGGAACTAAAAGAGCAAAACTTTACTCATTACTTCGAAGATGACACCAAGCTGCTCATGAGAGATCCACTCCTATGACCCAGACATCTCCCATTAGGCCCCATATCCAACACTGGGGATCAAATTTCAACATGAGATTTGGAGGGGTCAAATGTCCAAGCCATGGCAGACCCCGTATCTTCTTCTCTGCCATATAAGCCATTAATATTCTCCCATCCAGCCAAAAGCCATCTTGCAAAACATTCTGGGAAAGATACAGAAGATGCAAAAATCTTATAGACCAAGCATTGCCTCATAGGATTATTAAATGATTGGATGGCAAATTTAGAAGTTAATTGTTTCCTCTTGCTCACAGGTGGGAGGAGCCTCAGGATCAAGGTCAAACAAAAAAAAGGGGCATTCTTTTCTCTGCACAGTTGAGCTATGTTGTGTGTGATTCCACTTGAACAGCCTATGAGGCTGAGCTTTGGGAATCTACGCTGAGAATCAGTCATCCTAGGATTCAAAAATCCTGGAGAAATATTCTATGGCACCGCTGATGGGTAGAGACAGGAAACACAGTTAATGTCTTCTGAACACGCTGGGATTTGACTTGGCCTCTGTTCAATCCTAGCACACTTTCAGGAGTGGCTCTTTTGTTTGTTTTAAAGTACCTCTCCACCCATGAATTCTGGCCCTCCAGTAACAGGATGTTATACAAATAGGCCAAGTTTTCCACAGGACTGTGGCTCTCCTTCCCTCCTTCCATGAGGGTATCAATATGCAGAAAAGGCCCTTGCTGTCTCCTCTGTTTTGTGTTCTGCTGGAGTGGCTCTTCCTGCAATCTGCTAAGACAGGAACTGGCTGCACTTAGCTTGAGTGGGCCCCCATCCAGCCCCTCTCAGCCGGGTCTGTGGTGGCCAGGGCCTCCCTGGCAAAGCTAACACACAACTACTATTGAGAAACAGCCGACAAGGGAAAGGGTGGCATTTGAGCCTTGAAACTCAGGCTTCTGGCTACATAACAACACATCGGATGACGGTGAGCCAGGAGCATGATAGAGAAAACAGGAGGCCGCTTTAAGGAATTTACACAGTACCTTTGCATTGGCAAGAGTTTAATTATTCATTCACAGCCAGCCGGATCTCAAAGGCTCAGCTGACAAAGCTTCAGCCCTTCTCTGCAACCATTAGAGGAAGCAGTCTGAGCCCTTTCGCTTGAGTAAACAAGCAGTGAGTACAGGCTACTATGTCCTGAACAATATCGGAGAACAGGGTTTCAGGCCATTTCCTTTACTGGCAGCGTGGTGACTTTTCATAAGGATAAGCTCAAAATGTAAGGGCCAGAGGGTCTGCAGTTAACATGGGGGAGGAGACTGTAACCATAGCAGCAACAAGAACACTGATAGTAGGGATTATGCATTGAGCCCTTTCTATATGCCAAGCCACATTAGGCATTCTTCCTGCACCCAGAGCAAGCCTTTATCATTGTCCCCACCGTGCATTTCAGGAAACTTGGGCGAAGAGAATTTGCCCCAAATCCTAATCCTATAACTGCTAAGAGACTGAGCCAGGAAGCCAAAATTAAAATGCACATCTACTCAGGAAACTGTTTTCTATCTATATTTTCTCTCTTTCTCTCTCTGAAACTTTCTTCAAAACCTTTGATGTTACAATTTTTAAAACTCAGACGTATGGTTGACTTTCTTCCCCCCCAAAGGCCTAAAATCAAGTCCCTTCATTCATGACTATTCATGATTTTAATTTAAAAATAAAAGAATACTACAGAATACTGACTCAGAAAACTAGGTGTTTGTCATCTGCCATGAACCTGGTTTCCTGCTTGACACAAGGTAAGCAGAGTGAGTGGGTGGCAATTTTTCACCTTTATTTAAATATTTTTTCTCAGTAGAAACTTTGTACAGTCCTACTTTCCCTCCTACCTTGGCAAACAAGCAGGTGACCTTCCTTTGAAATCTCTGAGATGCTGAATCTGTCTTTACGGAACTTCTCTCCTTACCTCTCAACACTGACTCTTGCTCCAGTTCCGGAAATACAGCTGAGAAACAAGGACAAGGCAGAAAAGACAGTATCGGTCATCACGCCCCCACTCCCAACCAAGTCAACCAAGTCTTCAGAGAGGGTCCTTTGAGTGCATTTTCCCCTGCAGCATCCAAGACAAGGTTAATGAATGCTGAATTGTCTCCTTTTTTTTTTTTTTTTTTTTGAGACGTAGTCTCGCCCTGTCACCCAAGCTGGAGTGCAATGGTGCAATCTCAGCTCACTGCAACCTCCACCTCCTAGATTCAGGTGATTCTCCTGCCTCAGTCTCTGGAGTAGCTGGGATTACTGGTGTCCACCACCACGCCCAGCTAATTTTGTATTTTCAGTAGAGAAGGGATTTCGCCATGTTGCCCAGGCTGGTCTCAAACTCCTGGTGTCAAGTGATCCACCCACCTCGGCCTCCCAAAGTGCTGGGATTACAGACATGAGCCACTGTGCCCAGCCTCCTTTTAAAACTAGTGAATTTGAATGATACTTCAGACCCTACAAGTTGTACCAGTGATTTGGTTTCAATCCTATCATATCTTACATGGCAATAATACTGCAAATATATGCACATTCCATACCAAGTGCTGAAAAAATATGGTGGCAGGTGAGTGATGTGGATTTGTTTTCTGTTGCCCAGTATCCACTAAGGCTTTCTAAGGGGTGACCATTTCACACATC
Source organism: Chlorocebus sabaeus (assembly GCF_047675955.1). Classification (NCBI taxonomy): domain Eukaryota; kingdom Metazoa; phylum Chordata; class Mammalia; order Primates; family Cercopithecidae; genus Chlorocebus; species Chlorocebus sabaeus. The sequence continues at coordinate 58,672,047 of NC_132905.1, read as the reverse complement.
TTATTTCTATGTGCCCATTATTACCACAGTCATAAGGTCATCTCCCAAAACGTGGTTCTGGAAAACTAAGTTGATCTAGCAAGGGATTACTAAAATCCCTTTGTATTTTAGAGAGCAGAAGCCTCTACTTGGTGGTTTCTGCTGGATTTTCCACTGTCCCAGGGTAAGAATAAAGACAAAATGACCCTAAGGTATGCATTAGAAGATGAATTTTTAATTTTTAACATCTTGGTTGGGTTTTCCTTCATAAATCAAGTTCTGCATTGTGCCCTGTCACCTTTAGGTCTCCCCGGTCCGTACCAAACTGTATTTGCACTAATTGTTTTGACACCGTGTCCAGAGTGCCGGGCTTGAGCTCCTACAGTGTTGCCTCTATTCCCACAGGCTTTTGAGATCCTGTGCTTTGGTCCCATTTATATGAGGACGCTCCAAGATCATCACCCTCCCTCACTTCCTTCTATATCCACCCTGCATTTGTCACCCACCAGTGAGGCTTCCAAGGACAATGGGAGATGCTTTGACAACAGCACCCACAACTCACATTTCCAAAGCACCTCTGAAGTTCTGGGTCACATACCAAGTGCTTCAGAGGAACGTTGATTTAATTCTCCCAGCAGCTCTGTGCTGCGTATGTCAGCCTCCACAGCAGGTAACAAGTGGCACTCCAAGAGGCCAGTGAAGGACATTCACAGACATGAGGGTAGGGCTAAGGGACTGATATGGGATAGTGAAGCTCCCAGGAAATAGCAACAGCCTGAAGGAGCAAGGGAAGAGATAGTCTAGTGAGAGCTGGAGTCAGAAAAGAGGAGTCAGTTGCCAAGAACACGGCTGTAAAGGAACACAACTACATGCAGAGCCTGGGCCAGAAGGCGGTGTGCACGTATAGGGCTGGCGGGGAGAAAGGCATCCATGTCCCTGACCTCGCTCTTGTGCCACCTTCCAATCTCACTGGAGCAGCTCCTATTGGCCACACCCAGCTGGCAGGCAGGGGAGCTTGGGAGATTCTGACTGGAGAGGTCAGTCTCCTGGTCACAGAACAGGACAGAGAAAGGCAGAAAGTGGATTCAGGGAAAGCAAGTGGAGAAATACCGGCATAATATAGCTTCTCTTTTTTCCTCACCATGTAAAATGCAGAGAGTTTCAGTATCTGCCCAAGTTCATAAGTGGCAAAGCTCAAGATTCAGATCCAGGCTTTGTGACTTCGGATTCCGTTGTCTAAGGCACTCTCAATGTGATCTTCCGGGTCCTGCCCCGTCCTCTACATCAGACCCAGGTGATTTGAACTTTGCATGTTGTCCAAATTTATTATTTTCCTGTGACAAGCTGTTTGGAGACCAGAGTCTCTTTCTCAGGCCAGCTTTCTGTCCTAAGAAAGTAATTTCAGTCTTGGCGCAGGGGCTCACGCCTGTAATTCCAGCACTTTGGGAGGCCGAGGCGGGCGGATCAGGAGGTCAGGAGATCGAGACCATCCTGGGTAACACAGTGAAACCCCGTCTCCACTAAAAATACAAAATATTAGCCGGGCGTAGTGGCGGGCACCTGTAGTCCCAGCTACTCGGGAGGCTGAGGCAGGAGAATGACGTGAACCAGGGAGGCAGAGCTTGCAGTGAGCCGAGATCAGGCGACTGCACTCCAGCCTGGGCAACAGAGTGAGACTCCGTCTCAAAAAATAAAAAGAAAGTAATTTCAGCATATTGCCACACATTTTAGGTTACTCTGAAACTGTCAAACCACAGACTGGATTTGGGTTTCATCCGACACAGTGTAACATGGCTACAGTTAACTGTTGTCTTCCCGGGAGGACACTGCACATAAAATTCCCTCTCCCAATCCAGGCCACACTAGGTTCAGTACCCCAAAGCCCTGTACATTGAGTATTAGCTTGGGAACTGTTTATGACTTCTGCTAAGCCAATGTTCTGACTGGGCTGAAACTTCGCTGTTAAAGGCAGGAGAAACACAGAGGGAATTATGCAAACAAAAAGAGTTCATATATAACTTTTAACTTATTCCTGCCAAATCTTGCTCTTGGATTTAAAAGAATATAGTTGTTCTGTCTGATAACTTACACTGCCAGGACAATCCTAGTGCCTCTTTATGTCAATGTTTCAAGAGACTTGCATCTTTGTGTAAACCACAGGAAACCTGGAAATATGTCACACAGCTTTTTTGTGGCAAATATACTTTAAAAAAAAATCAATAGGTTTTTGGGGAACAGGTGGTGTTTGGTTACATGATTAAGTTCTTTAGAGGTGATTTCTAAGATTTTGGTGCACCCGTCACACAAGCAGTGTACACTGTACCCAATGTGTAGTCTTTTATCCCTCACCCCCCCCACCCTGCATCTCCAAAGTCCATTGTATCACTCTTACGCCTTTGTGTCCTCATAGCTTAGCTCCTACTTATAAGTGAGAACATACGATGTTTGGTTTCTCCATTCCTGAGTTACTTCACTTAGAATAATAGTCTCCAATTCCACCCAGGTTGCTTTAAATGCCATTATTTCCTTTGTTTTTATGGCCGAGTAGTATTTTCTTTATCCACTTGTTGATTGATGGGCATTTGGGCTGGTTCTATGTTTTTGCAATTGCAAATTGTGCTGCTATAAACATGAGTGTGCAAGTATCTTTTTCATATAATGACTTCTTTTCCTCTTGGTAGATACCCAGGAGTGGAATTGCTGGATCAAATGGTAGTTCTAATTGTAGTCCTTCAAGGAATCTCCACAATGTTTTTCATAGTGGTTGTACTAGTTTATTACATTCCCACCAACAGTGTAAAAGTGTGCCCTTTTCACCACGTCTACACCAACATCTATTTCTTTTTAATTTTTTGATTACGGCCATTCTTGCAGGGGTAATGTGGTATCACATTGTGGTTTGGATTTGCATTTTCCTTATCATTAGTGATGTTGAGCTTTTTTCCATATGCTTGTTGGCCATTTGTATCTTCTTTTGAGGATTGTCTATTCATATCCTTAGCCCACATTTGGGTGGGATTGTTTGTTTTTTTCTGGCTGATTTGTTTGAGTTCTTTATAGATTCTAGGTATTAGTCCTTTGTTGGATGTATAGACTGTGAAGATTTCCTCCCACTCTGAGGGTTGTCTGTTAACTCTGCTGATTATTTCTTTTGCTGTGCAGAAGCTTTTTAGTTTAATTAAGTCCCATCTATTTATCTTTGTTTTTGTTGCATTTGCTTTTGGGTTCTTGGTCATGAAGTCTTTGCCTAAGCCAATGTCTAGAAGGGTTTCTCTGATGTTATCTTCTAGAATTTTTATGGTTTTAGGTCTTAGATTTAAGTCTTTGCTCCATCTTGAGTTGATTTTTGTATAAGGTGAGAGATCAGGCAAATCTGATATTTGACTTTAATTTAGATGAAATGTCTACATTTTGAAGACATTTTAATTTTACCAATAATCTTTAAAATTGTCTTTATTTCCAGATTACTAAAGTCATGCAAATAAAAGGCATTAAAGTTTCTGTTTTTCTGACAAAATATGATTTTTAAGCGCTTATTTTTATGATTTTTAAGCGCTTATTTTTTCTAAGCCAATTAGTCAGAGCTCTTTTATATATAAACATCACACACACAACACATAAATACATAGACAGACAGAAGATCCAGTAGTTGTAAGGTTTTTCATTTGCCAGTGTCTTACTTGGATTACTGGCTTCAGGGTGGAGCCTTTGTAGGAACAGGGCCAGGAAAGCATGCAGCTTCTAGGGCCTAATAAGAAGGCTTTGCGGCAAATACACTTTTAAAACCTAACTCTGCCAAGTGCACTGGTGGATGCCTATAGTCCCAGCTGCTCAAGAGGCTGAGACAGGAGGATTGCTTGAGCCCAAGAATTCTGGGCTATAGTGCAATATGCCGATCGGGTGTTCGCACTAAGTGCGGCATCGATATGGTGACCTCCTGGGGGTGTGGGAGCATCAGGTTGCCTAAGGAGGGGTGAATATATGGAACAGGTAAGAACTCACGTGCTGATCAGGAGTGGGATTGCATCTGTGAATAGCCATTGCACTCCAGCCTGGGCAACAGAGAGAGATCTTGCCTCTTAAAAAAAAAAAAAAAAAAGACAAAACCTGGCTCTTTGGTGTGAAACATTTTGAGTGACAACATAAATAATGATGACAATGGATCAAAACTCATAAAATACAATAAATTTCTATAAGCCCATACTGATACAAATAATAACTGAATAAATAAATAAACAGGGGAGAGGGAAAGCAACAGAATCCCAATTAATAAATGTAGAAGGAATGATGCAATTGGAAAACTATCATTTGGCAAGACACGCAGTAATAATTGTTCTAGACCAGAAACATCCATGGGAAAGCCGGGTGCAGTGGCTCACACCTGGAATCCAAGCACTTTGGGAGGCTGAAGTAGGGGGTAATGCTTTAGCCCAGGAATTCAAGACCAGCCTGGGCAACACAGCAAGACCCCATCTCTACAAAAAATAAAAATAAAAAATTAACCAGGCATGGTGGCACACGCCTGTGGTCCTAGCTACTTGGGAGGTTGAGATAGGAGGATCACTTAAGCCTGGGGGGTTGAGGCTACAGCGAGCCATGATTATGCCACTACACTCCTGCCTGGGTGACAGAGTGAGACCCTGTCTCAAAAACAATAAAAATAGAAATAAATAAGCTGACTCTTTTACTAAATACCATCTCCCTATACATTTAAGACATAATTTGATATAAGTGGATTTGCATAACTTAAATTCTGTTGCATTTCTGATACATTTCTGTTGTATTTCTGATATATTTCTGTTTCTGCTTGTCCATTCTGTACATGATCAGTCTCTTCATTTCACTTTGCTATATGAAAGCCGATTTTCAAACTATTCACATGGTAACATCTTGAAGTCTCTTTCCCTTTCTAATTCTCTAACATTTTCAGATAGGACCCTGCATTATTTTTTCCTTCTCATACCTCTCTCATCCTTCTCAATCAAAATAGTTGAATGGGTTAGTCAATGGGTGGATTAATAAAGCTACAGAATCACTCTCCAAGATTACATAATACATGATGTGCCCAAGAAAGAAAACCAGGGGGGCAGGTCGCAGGGGAAGCATTCTCAAGTAGCCTGAAGTAACAGATGCTACATGTCTCCCCCGGCATCCACTGCAGACAGTCCCCTACAGTAATACCCACAGCTTCCTGAAATAGCCTCCTGCATCTTTGTGCCCAAGGGCATTTTCTGGCATGGAAGGTGATTACCCAGCATGGGGCAGTTTATAAATGCTAGGAAGCTGGATTTAATGCACAAGGCAAAAACTTCAGCTACTGAGGGAAAGAATTGGTGGATAAATATCCCAGCTTCCCTGCCCCTCAGGAGGGCAACAATGAGTTGTGTTCCACGCAGTTCCTTGAGGGTCTCCAGTGGGATAGAGCTCCTGTTGCCCACGGGACAACCTGCTCATTGACACATCTTACATAGGGCTTCCCTGGTCACTTTCCCATTCCTCACTGTACTTCCTGCAATCATCTTCCAAATCAATTACTTGCACCTGAATCTGTAAGGCATACTGGGAAAAGGGGGGGTCGTCCAATTGCACATAAACAAACATCTCAAGCTCTCTCTGTCTCCGATGGAATGGACCACTTCTAATCCCACGTTTTCTCTCATACTTCCTAGCCCTTTGGGGACAGGCCATGGCATTTGATCTTGCCTACCTCCCCACTTCCTAAATTTTAGAAACAAGAATTTGATTCTCTTTATGACCCTGGTCCAGCCTAGCTAAGCTGTCATAGGGATACACAGCTTAGATCCCTGATAAGTGCTCATGTTAGTAAACCCACTTGAGGGAGAACTAAAGAGCCACCCTGGACAGCCTTAGTGCCGGTGAACTCCTTAACTCCCCTAGAAAAAGAGTGAATACGGCATAACCATACAGTGCTCCTGTAGTTTAGCATGATCTGGTTATGTTTGATCAGCGTAAACTACAGGGGCACTTATCAAGGAGGTGGAGACACTAACTACCCTGTTGGAAGTTAGTCATGACACCTCCTGTCAGCAGGTGTTAATATGAATCTTAGTGTCCACCTAACTTCTCTATTAAGCTAGTTGAAAGTTTCAGTTTTTTTATGGACCTGTACAGGCTTGAAAAGGAAGATATTTTAACAAAGAAACTCAAAGATCTAGGACGGTAGTAAGTTATCAAGCTTTACCCTTATACTTTGTTTTTTAAAAGAGAATTCTATTTAAGTTCTCGTATGTTTTATTTTAAATGATTTTTTCCCGAGTTATCAAAAGTAATACCTGCTCATGTAATGAATCCACAGCCTTGAAAATAAATAAAAATCATTGCCTGCATAAAATCCAGGTACACATTTTGGGGTTATGTTTTCTTTCCTCTGCATTATGTAGAATTATAGATGCATTCATGTGCTGATAAAGTTATAAAATCTGTATCATATTGTACATACAATTTTCTCTTCTTTCTTCTTAAATCTAACATTATAATATTAACATTTCCCTTGTCTTAATAGAGTTATAAATAATTTCAGTGGCTGCATGCATGATATTCCAAAGCATGAATATTCTATAATCTTATTTTCTTACTGCACACTTTAGTTATAATTTGTGATATCATTAAGTGGTGCTGTGATATCTGCATATAAATAATGTTGTGATGATATCTATGCATGTATTTCAATTTTTTCAAGTTTCAAAAAATTTAAAAATACTTCCTTAGGATAGTTCCTACACAGAAAATTATAGGGACAAAGGATACAGATTTATTTGAATTTCTTATTAGAAAGGCTGTTCCAATTTATATTTGGATTAGTATTATATCAGCATCTCATTCAACTATTAATTTTAAAGCCCTTTGCTAATTTAATGGGAAAAAATAGTATCCCAACTTTGTTTAATTTGTAATTCATTGCTGGTGAGATTTATTCTGTATTTCTTCCATCAATTTTTTTGTTTATATCCTTTGCCTATTTTAAAATTATTTATCTATTTTTAATTGACAAATAATTGTGTCTATTTTGGGGTACGTGTGATGTTTTGATCTGTGTGTACCTTGTTGGAAAGATTCACTCAAGCTAATTAATATATCCATTACCTCAACAACTTAGCATTTTTTTGTGCATGGAGAGATCATTAAAAATCTATTATTTTAGCAATTTTAAACTACATATTTTTATTAATTGTGGTCACCAGGTAGTAAAATAGATCACTAAAACCTTTGCCCATTTTTCTATTGGAAATTTGATGATTTTCTTATCAAGATGTTTAAGGTCAATATACACTAGAAATAGACACGTGGTCTATCACATCTATTGCAAATATTTTTCTGGTTTGTCATCAGACTTTAACTTATTGTGCTTTCAAACAAAGTTGCCCACATGTATTTCTAGTTTTAAAAAATGATTTGTTTTTACATTTAATTCCTTACCATCTGCAGAATTTATTCTGCTATAAATGGTTTACTTCTATTTTTCTAATAAATTACTGTAGGTTTAACAACCATTTAGTTAAATATTTCGGGCAAAAAGCACTAGAACTTTTCTTTTTGAAACTAGTAGCTGAAGTTGCATTTTGTCCAAAGCCAACTTGCAGATGCCCTTTGCTTCCTTAGAAGTGTTGATTCAGATTTTGGAAAGTGAATGATCAAAAACTGTTTTGGAAGCTTCAGTGCTTCCAAAGCACTAGCATTAAGGAGAGTGGAAAGGCCTGTTTGTGTCTCTGGGTAAGTAGAGATGACTTAGGGCTTTGGTCTGGGGATTTTCTGTGAGTGCATGAAAATCCCTAAGCAGGGTGGCATTCAAACGCCACTTCCTCTGCATCCTTTCCATAGGTCTGCGGTCACAATTCTGCCGAGAGGTTAGTGAATGGAGGAAGCCCTTTTATCAGGCAATTTTCTAACACAGAAGTGTTTACCCTTCCTGAAATGAAGTGATGATATATTTGTGTAGAAGAGGAAGCAGCAGGCAGGATAACCGAATGTCTGTCACTCCCCTCTGGCAGGTTTTAGATGCTTCACCAAGAAGATACAATTAAAAACATTTCTCACACAAAAATCTCCCTAGCCCACCAACTTAGAGGTAGCTGGTATCAGAAAATGTGTTTTCTTGGCATTCAGTGCAGCCAATGGTGGCATTTAAGTAGTTTGTGAAGAGCCGGATTTGACCGGTCATTTGTTCTCCTATTGCAGAGGCCTTTTGTGGCTTTTTGCTCCCCATTACAGTCATTCACTGTATTTTTGCGACAGTCCCCGATTCTCCTTTAGGGACTTCTTATCCCCTACCCACTCACATGTGTCTTGGTCTTTCTCCATCACCTGCCACAGTGACTGGCAGGGGTCTGGTGAAGGTCAACCCAGTTTTCTTGTTTGAGCCCCTAAACTGCCTGGCCATCCTGCCATATGAAGAGCCCGGGGGTGAGTCAGCTACAGAAAGGCCCAGTAGGAGCTCAGCCTTGAACCCTAAAGTCAAGTTCATTCCTGGACATCTCAGTTGCATGAATTAATACATTCCCTTTTCTTTCTTACAGCAGCTTAAGTTGGCCTTCCTCTGGGTTACATTTTTTTTTAAGTCCTTTTCTTTTCTCTGAGATGTAGTCTCGCTCTGTCACCCAGGCTGGAGTACAGTGGCATGATCTCGGCTCACTGCAACCTTTGCCTCTTGGGTTCAAGTGATTCTCCTGCCTCAGCCTCCCGAGCAGCTGGGATTACAGGTACACACCACCATGCCCAGATAATTTTTTGTATGTTTTATAGTAGAGATGGGGTTTTGCCATGTTGGCCAGACTGGTCTTGAACTCCTGACCACAGGTGATCTGCCTGCCTCAGCCTCGCAAAGCACTGGGATTACAGGCATGAGCCACCGTGCCAGACCTATAAAATCTTAACCGATAGAGTTACTCTGTTTTACTCCACATACACACTAGCAATTTTACTTCCTCCTTGCAATGAAAGGTATTGCTTTATAAAGGTTTTGCTTTATCTCATTGTTTTACCTTTGGATTATTGAGAATAGGCTTTTTTTGTTTGTTTGTTTTGAGACAGGGTCTTGCTCTGTTGTCCAGGCTGGAGTGCAGTGGTGCAACACAGCTCACTGCAGCCTTGACCTCCCGGGTTCAAGCAATCCTATGACCTCAGCCTCCTGAGGAGCTGGAACTACAGGCGTGCATCACCACATCTGGCTACTTTTTTTACTTTTTGTAGAGATGAGGTCTCATTGTGTTGCCCAGGCTGGTCTCAAACTCCTGGGCTCGAGCAATCCTCCTGCCTTGGCCTCCCAAAGTACTGGAATTACAGGTATCAGCCACCACACCTGGCCGAGAATGGATTTTGTAATAACTTTCCCTATGCAGGCCCATTTGAGATGAACGGGTGATGCCAGAAGTGCCCTTGTACTGATGTCCCCACCACCAAGCACTCTTCCGACCCAGGCTCAGCTTCGTCTCCAGCCCTGTTCAGTCTACCCCTGGGATCTCCAGGTTTAATACTTCAGGGAAACTTCCCTTTGCCTGCACTCAGAGTCGGACTTGGAAAAATTCTGCAGGCCAACCCTTGCACAGACATAAGAATGAGTCTCCTACTTCCCTTCAAATCTTGCGCCGTAGGTGCCTAGCTTGCCTTGCTCAAAGCCAGACCCTGGCCGTCTCGGAGGAGAACCAATTTTCTTTTTGTAGCCTCACACTGGGGTTTTGCCCTGGGATTTCACCTGTCACTGGGGTTTCACAGCAGAGGGTTTGATCCTCTGCTAAGAATCACACTCAGTCATGTCAGAACCTAGTGCTTTCGCTAGAGAAAAAGTATCACTTGAATTTAGGTTCTGAAAGCATCCATGCTGGCAGCTCCTCACCTATCTTTTCTTATTGTTTTGCTCTGAAGCAGAAGAACCAGGATCGTTTCTAATTCCAAGCCACCCAAAAACAGCTAAAAATTTTTGTCTTTTCTCTTTTCTGGAAGAATATGGATGTATTTTGCCTCCTTCTTCTAACTTATTTGATCTTCTGATGGCCTTTATCTCTGCATAGGGGAACAAAGCCTTTCTGTATATAAATCCATGAAAGTAGTAATAGTAACTCACACATGATGGGCTTTATGAATTTTAGCTCTTAGTATTTTTTACATATTATTTCTATTGAGTAGTTAAGACAGACTGTTGATTACTACTGATAGAAGTACCTGAGGTTCTCATATATATTTTAAGACACTTGGAGGTTTTTAAAGTAGAGGGAACATCAAAAAGAGAAAATCTTTTATTATTCAGGGTATCACCTCTAAACAGCAGCAGTTGTTATGGCCTTGATTAGGTAATCAGTGCCTGCACAACCGCTGAATCATAGCCCTCATTCCTCTTAATGGAAACTCACATGGTCATTGTGTTCACTTTCTATTTTTGAAATATACCTTCATGGGTGGAATTTTTGGTGAGGAAGTGAGGGAAAACTAGGGCTATCTGATTCAGAAATCTTGCGTGCAATCATATCAATCTGGTGAAAATAATTTTTTTTGCTCTAAGTCAACTGATTGGAGGTGAGAAAGGAATAATAGTCATTTTATCTAATTTCCAGCAAGAATAATAAAGAGATAAAAAGGAATCAAATAAGCCAAATTAATCTGCCATTATTTTAATCAAGAAGACAGAGCAAGCCAGATCCTGAGTCACCTTCCTCCCAACTATTTTTATTGACTTGAAATAACAAAGGATGGAAGCCTGAAATGACCCAGATCACTTTTCTCGGTTTTAATGCCCAGTGGATAAAGCATATCCTGGAATTCTCCGAGGTGGGGACTGTTTATGTAAGTCACTATTCTGAAAATGGATTTTTTTTTTTAAAGTTGGGGAGAAAGAAAAAAAAACCTAAAGTTAGAGAAACACTTTCTGTTGCCCACAGATTAAACAACACTTTTTAAAAATTGATGGTTTTGATAACTTTGCAGAAAACAAATTCTATGTTCCTTTAGTATGTGCTTCTTGGAGGCATCAGTCTCTCCAGCATGCCTGACAGAAACTTTTAACAAGTGAAAACAATAAAGCAGAGCCAGAAAAGGGTTGTATCTGGGGTGATTCAAAGCCAGAGTGTATTCAGGCATTTTTAAATTATGAACAATGCATTTTGGACATACAAAGAAGTACAGACATGATGAAATCAACACCCATCAAACAATTACATTCCCCAGGATCAAGCAATTCTCATGCCTCAGCCTCCTGAGTAGCTGGGATTACAGGTGTGCGCCACCACAACTGGCTAGTGTTTTTTGTATTTTTAGTAGAGACACAGTTGAGCTTTTATACAGATTGATTGCACTGAAAAATCAGAGGTTTAATCCAATATAGTAAAATCATATGCCCCCACTTTTTTTTAAAGCTTCATCTAGGAATTGAAGACCAACTGATACCTAGGACACTGCATTTAGAGCCAGAAACTACATGAAAATTCATCCAGGCCAGAAGACTTATGGTTTAGATGACTTCAAGTCTCTAAAGCTAATTAATAACCAGGCTAGGTCAGAAGCTCAGGCGCCTCCTAGGACAATGTTCAACTAACCATATCATTTGCTGGCCTGAAAATTTCAGTGGAAGCTCAATATTTGCCGAAAGCGGGAAGGATAGTGAACTAATTTTTTATAATGATGGTTCTCAAGGAACCACACTTACCAATATTCATGTCCTTGGATTGTTCCCCGCTTCTTGAATCTGGGGTGATTCTGTGACCTTCTTTAACCAATAGATCATGGAGGAAGTGACAGGGTGCCATTTCCAATTTGAAGCCTTAAAAAGACCTGGCAGCTTTCATTTTTGTATTTTAGAAGAAGCCAGTCACCATGTAAGAAGTTTGAGTATCCGGAGACTGCCTCCCTCTGAGAAGTCTAATCTAGCCATGTGGAGAGGCCAACCAGAAAGGAAGTGAGGCCACTGGCTAACAGCCCCAGCTGAGCTTCAAGCCAACAGTCAACACCGGCTTGCCAGCCATGTTAGTGAGGCCATCTTTCAAACTGATTCTTCAGCCTCAGTCAAACATCAGCCATGTAAAGCTGAGATGAACTGTCCCAGCCAAGCCTTGCAAATTGCAGGATTGTGAGCAAATAAACAAAACTTTGTTTTCAGCCACTAAGATTGGAGATAGTTTGTTATATAGCAATAAGTAGGTGAAACACAGAGGGTATCAGCTTGTGGCCTCAGGCATCTGAAATGAAAAAAAAAACCCACCAAAACACTAATCTCCTTAGACTCATCTCCTGTATCCAGTAACTTATCTCTAACATCCTTCCAATTCTAAAATTCTTTAAGCCTGTGACTCCTTGGCTCATTCCTTTTAATATCAGACTAGCCTTGTGTCTACATGATCAAATGATTTTAGTTTACAGAAGTTGACTGGCCTGACAGGGATTGCTTTTCCCACCAATAAGCAGGAAGGCAACTGGCAAGGGGGAGGAAGAATGGTCTTCCAGAGGTAGAGGCAGACAGTAGAAGAAGCCCCAATAGTTCAGGTGCTGGCAGCAAGGAAAGAAAACCCAAAGTTTGTCTCCATGGAGGATAGTGAGGGTATGTGTAGAGTAATAAACAGAATATCCATAGGAAAAGCACCAGGCATGCTTGAAACAGGCAGGCCAGAAATTAACTTGAGAAATAGACTTCTGATTCATCTAATCGAACAAAAAGCACTTAAAAATATACTGGGCCAACCTCGTTAACATAGTGGGACCCCATCTCTACAAAAAAGAAAAATGAAAAAGGTAGCCAGGTATAGTGGTGCACCTATAGTCCCAGCTAGGAGGGAGGCTGAGGTGGGAGGATCACTTGAACTCAGAATTCAAAGTTGCGGTGAGCTATGATCATACCACTAAACTCCATCCTGGGTGACAGACCGAGACCCTATCTCTAAAAACAAACAAAAAACCCCTTTGTTAAAGTTCAACTGATTGAAGCATGAAAAAAGGGTAATGGGACATTAGATCATGTCAAGTCTTGTTGGTCATTGTAAGGACTTTGGTTTTTTATTTTTTTTTAATTGACACAAAATAATTGTGCATATTTATGGGGTACATAGAGATGTTTCAATACACATATTTATGGTTACCAGATCAGAGTAATTAGCATATCCATCAGTTTAAACATTTATTATTTCTTTGTGTTGGGGACATTCAATATCCTCCTTCTAGCTATTTGGAGCTATCTAATATATTATTGTTAACTATAGTCATCCTACAGCACTATAGAACATGAGAATTTATCCCTGCTATCTAGCTGTAATTTTGTATGCTTCGGCAAATCTCTCCCTATCCCCCTCTTCCCTCTGTCCTTCCAGCCTCCAATATCCTCTGTTCTACTTTTTACTTCTATGAGATCTTTTTTTTTAGCTTCCACATATGAGTGAGAACATACGATGTTTAACTTTCTGTGCCCGACTTATTTCACTTAACACCATGTTCCCCAGTTCCATCCCTGTGGCCATAAATGCCTGGAGTTCCTTCTTCCTATGGCTAAATAGTATTCTATTCTTTATCCAGTCGCCTTCTTCAAGAGCCTTTCCTAGTCTCTCTGAACTGGTCTATCTTGACTTCTAGCTTCCAGAGGACAAACTGAGGCATATGTTTACTTCCTTCCTGCTTTTCCTGGTGCCTGTTCTGGTTTGTCTTTTTACCTGCCTTGTGTGAGCTGGATGACCTTGTGCCAACCATACAGCTTTTCTGAGTGTAGGTGAAATAAGTGCATGGAACTGCTTTAAAAAATGGTATTCAGATGTGATGGCATTTTCCAGCCGTCCTAATAAGGCCAGAAGCATCATGGCAGAGCCAGGCAAGTGGTTTCCTCCCTAGTTCTGGGAAGAGCCAGTCACTAACCAGCTTTGGTTACTTTTTCTCTTTACAATGAAGGACTACATCTGTCAGTTGCATTCCACTCCCGAAACCTTTTATGATTCCAGAATGTTCTTCCTAATACTCTTGACAATTATGTAAAATCATTTAACCTAAGCTATATCATGACCAGTGTTGGCATGGGGTTGGGTAGAATTACACAGGCAAAGCAAATGAGGGGCTTTCCTTTTTTCTTTTTTTAAGAGACAGGGTCTCACTTTGTTGTCCAGGCTGGAGTAAAGTGGCATGATGATAGCTCACTGAAGCTTTGAATTCCTAGGCTCAAGTGATCCTCCTGCCTCAGCCTCCCAAAGTGTTGGGATTACAGGTGAGAGCCACCAGGCCTGGCCTTGGCCAGCTTTCTTCTCATTTATGGTCCAGAAAGAGTGGATATTTCACTTCATATAATGGGGCATCAGTGAAAGTGCCCCTCCTTGCCAAAGAGTGCACATAACAAAAGTGGAGAATCAAGGGTTCTGGGTCGTTGTTTTGACTTGTTCTGATGGTGTCCAGTGTGAGCTATGCAGAACCACGGGAAACCACAGCTGTGTAAATCCTTCCTATTCAACACATTTAAAAATCAAGTGAGTACACAAATGAGTAATCTTAGCAAACAGAAATGGTCTTGTTCTAATTTTCTGGAGAGTGGAGAAAAAAACCTATGTATTGAACATTTTTGTGCCACATATTGTGTTCAATTCTTTTTATGCTCATTTACTTCTTAGATAGAATACATAACCCAATGCAGGTTTATCTCCACTTTATAGATGAGGAAAACTGAGCCTTTGAGAGTCTTGGAGAATTCAGTCACCCATTGAAGAATTGGGGAAAGACTGGGAATTGGAGCCTTTGGGTCTGCTGTCATCCTATCCTGCCTTCCACACATTCCAGGGAAGTTCACTTGTCTCTTCCCATTTTGGCATTATCGCCTTTTATGACCGTTTGGCCCTGCTGTTCTCTCTGTTTTCATAGGGCTTCAAGAACACATACACATTTCCGTAACCCATAGTATGCGAAATACAGCCACAAGCACAAACCTGGGTGATAACCACACAAACCAATCTGCTTCTGGTGAGCCTCACACAGCCCATTGCATCTCACCTCCTTGCTTTGACCTTGGGTGCATTCAGCTCCTTTCCCCAATTCAGGTGTCACCTCCAGGAAGCTTTCTCTGAGCTCCCCCCTTATTCTCACTGCCCAGTTCTCTTTGGTCTCTCCTATACTGCCCAGTACATGCTGCTATTTTTAATTACTATTATCTATTTAGGTATCTGTCTCCTACACCGGCCTGAGTTCTCTGAGGTAAGGGCTGTGACTGCCTCCTCTGTTAGACTGTGGTGTCTCTGGGGCTTGGGGCCATATTCTTATGATCTTTATAACTTCATTGCCATGCATGAAACTAGCAAAGGGTAGGGACTCAAGACTATTGACTGGATCAAAAAGACTGCCAAGAAGGACAATAAAAAGTGATAAATATTAGGGTGGTTTACAAAGGGAAAGCTCAATTCAGAGAAAAGAAGAAAAATAAGAACAGACAAAGAATAATATAAAGAGAGGTTCCTGAAGGCCAGTGTTTTGAAGATGTCAAGGGAATGTCTTAGTGATGCTCAGTGACATACGAATTCTTAAATTCTTAAAAATATGATCCAAGTCTTTCCAGTTATTTACTATGATGAGTCTAACATTTGCATAATTCATATACACCCTAAGTATAAGTAACATCAGGGGTTTCCCAGTTAAAATTCAGGAAAAAACTATCAAATATAACTCTTGCTCAAGGATTTACTGAAAGGAGTAAACTATGTATTTCAATCATCTTACTTATAATCAGCCTCCCAAAGAGGAGCTTTGGGAGGCTGATCCCAAGTACAAGATCTTAATTATAAATCAGCCCGATTAAGTGGACAATTCCCATATTCCAGGACAGATATTAATTTATGCCAAGTGAATGGTAAATAATGAGGATTCTATTCTCTTTATTCCTTTGTGGAAGATGTATTGATTTGTAATTGTTGTTATTTTAGCTATTCAGCATCCAAAAGCCCTTCCTCCAACAAAACTCCCCATTTTTTGGGGGTTGGGGATTTCCTATCCTGTATAGCTCTGTTTGGAGGTGGTGCCCACCTCCTACTACAAAGGGATCTAGCACCTCAGATTTTCTGTCCCATGGCAGCCAACAGGGTGAACGTATAAACTAGGCATCTGACCAAGGTTTAGCCAACCGGTCATTCTCTGTTGAAACTTTGAATTTGAGGATGTGAGGGATGGTTAGGGGTCCTTTGTTGTTATGAAAGCTATTGTATGCTGATACTACACAGCATATTCTGTGACCTGTCCGGGCCACCTGGAGCTTGCTGAGTTTCTACTTTTCTAATTATTGGTTCTCCGATCTCCCATTGATTTTGTGAGCCTGACATTCTTCCGATGATTGTCTTTCACTTAAAAAGTCAATTTATGTTGCTTACAACTAAGGATTCTGTCGAAACACCAGGTAAAGAGTCTCAGTTTAAGACATATATGTGGATTCATATTTGGATTAGTAAAAAATTTGTATTATTGTATTATGTTTCCCAACAATTACTGTTTCCCAAGAATTACTTTGAGATTTTTTTCTAGAAAATTATAGGAATTCCCAAATAAAACAAACTGTGTGATGAATGTCTCCATTTTGAATGAATAGTTTTTGTTGACATTCCATTATCTGTTTTTGTTTTTAGAAAATCTAACACCCAGTTCTAAATCAAGGAGAACATCTTATCTAATATTAAACCTAATGGTGGCACCTTGTCTACCAGGGACGGTGTGAGGTAATGAACAAACTTTCGCAGGCTCCTCACCTTGTGTAACTTCATCTCTCTCTAGATTTTGTGAATCGTCTTCTATTCAGTCTTATTTACTGCTTAGACAGTTTCCACGATTCCTGATTTTCCCAATATTATCATTCAAAGATATGTTTCTTGTTTTTTGTTGTTTTTTTTTTTACTTATAAATGTTCTCATGGTACGTACCCTTGGGGTTATATTTTTCTAATGTTGATGTATATCCATGATTCAATGCTGATATATTGATACTGCTCTGATGATTAAAAAATGAAAATATATCCAAAGCAGATGACATTGTGGTTGAAATATACAGCTGTGAATACATCTGCTTGAATAAATTTAGAAAAATGGTTGGTTTTCTTTTCCCTCAGGCCTTACTCTGTTACCAGGCATCCATCAGACATGTCAAAATGGCTAGTACATTTTCAAAAACTTTTAAAAGTCTGCCTTAAGTGATATTCTCATATAAAATGATTTATAGTCAAGTTTAAAGTATTAAATTTTCTTGCTTGACAGATATTTGGAAAGGAAAAAAACTAGTAGTTTCCTGTTATAAAGTAAACTAATAGGAGATTTTTTGGAGATAAAATATATTTTAAGTGTATACAGATATAGTACCATCTGGAAAACAGAGACATTAGGGTCTCATTCTTTTTTTTTTTTGAGATGGAGTTTCCCTGTTGTTGCCCAGGCTGGAGTGCAATGATGCGATCTTGGCTCACTGCAACCTCTGCCTCCTAGGTTCGAGTGATTCTTCTGCTTCAGCCTCTCGAGTAGCTGGGATTACAGGCATGCGCCACCATACCTGGCTAATTTTGTATTTTTATTCGAGATGGAATTTCTCTGTGTTGATCAGGCTGGTCTCTAACTCCTGACCGCAGGTGATCCGCCCACCTCAGCCTCCAAAAGTGCTAGGATTACAGTCGTGAGCGATGGTGCCCAGTCAAGGGTATCATTCTTATGAAGTGTTATTGTCCTTTCTTTCTTAGGAATTTTAGATAGGTATATGCTCTCAGATACAACGAAGATATTGAGGAGATGTTAGGTCAAAATTTCAGGGTGAAGCTGATACAAGAAAAAAACCTTGAATTTATTGGACTATAGTTTCTGTTTTATAGAAAACAAGGACCAAATGCTCACATCTCTAGTTCCAGTGCTTTGGGAGGCTGAGGTGGGAGGCTCACTGGAGCCCAGGATTTTGAGGCTGCAGTGAGCTACAATCATGCCACTGCACTCTAGCGTGGGTGACAGAGGGAGGCCATGTTTAAAATAGAAAAGAAAAAGCAAAAAGAAAATCAGATTGCAAAGTGGCATCCAGATGAGGACACAGCATGCATGACATCCTAAAAGATCTTGCTCCTAAGGACAGACACAATGAGCTTACCCAATAGGAAAATTTGTGGCTAAAAATGGAATTTTCCCACACACTCAAATTAACATAATATTCATGATAATTGGGATTAACATGCAAGCACAAGATATTTTTGTCAGTCTGAAAAAGTAAATCCTCCCAAGCTAAAAAAACTCTCTGATGAAAGAAAAATCAAAAAATAAAATGCAGCAACTTTTAATGTATCTTTTAAATTTATTTTTTATTCTGAATTATACAGAATCAAAACTCCACACAAGCATTGTTTATAAGATCCACTAATGTTATATTATTATTATTATTATTATTATTTTTGAGACAGAGTCTCGCCCCATCCCCCAGACTGGATTGCAGTGGCGCGATCTCAGCTCACTGCAACCTCCACCTCCTGGGTTCAAGCGATTCTCCTGCCTCAGTCTCCTGAGTAGCTGGGATTATAGGCATGCACGACCATGCCCGGCTACTTTTTGTATTTTTAGTAGAGACAGGGTTTCATCATGTTGGGCAGGTTGGTCTTGAACTCCTAACCTCAAGTTATCCGTCTGCCTCGGCCTCCCAAAATGTTATATTTTTATAACTTTTATGCTTTTTTAAAATTACTGATATGCTTACATAACAGCTTTCTTTAAATCTGAGTTAAGAAAATTTGTCAGTACATCATTGTTTTATTTTTCCTGACTATAATTACTTAGTTATAAGGACAATTACAATAATTAATACTTGACAGAATTTTGATGCTTGATACCTGAATATTGAGTAGCATCCAATTAAAATATCAGTGTAGTTTTCATGCACCAAAGAAAATATTTTGTTCAAGTTCCCAAAACAAACCTGAGGAGTTATGTTGGGTTTGAATTCAATAAAAAAGGCCAAGTTAAAATATGAAAAGAAATAGTTTTCATTTGGTGGGAGCTGAAATCAAAGTATGCATTTGTATACATTCTACTCAATCATCTGTCTCATGGCATTTTCCAAATTTTTGTTTATTTGTTTTAGAATAGGATCTTGCTCTGTCACCCAGGCTGGAGTGTAGTGGCACGATCTCAACTCACTGCAGCCTCCTGGGTTCAATCGATTCTTCTGCCTCAGCCTCCCAACTAGCTGGGACTACAGGTGTGCATCACCAAGACTGGCTAATTTCTTTTGTAATTTTTTGTAGAGATGGGGTTTCATCATGTTGCCCAGGCTGGTGTCTAACTCCTGAGCTCAAAGCAATCTGCCTGTCTAGGCCTCCCAAAATGTTGTGATTACAGGCATGAGCTACGGCGCCCGGCCCCAGCCCCAAATTTTTAAGGGTCTACCAGACCAAACCCTTCTCTGCCTTCACTGCATTTGGTTTGCTTTTCCCTTTTCTTTTATCTTGCTTTGCCTTTGGTTAATCCATATTGGCTACTGTCCATTCTGGTCTAGAAGTCTTTTTGTTTCTCTTAATCTCAGTTTCCATTTTCATGTCATCTTTTTCATCTTTTATCTGACATTGCATTTTCTTTCTTTCTTTTCTTTTCTCCTCCCTCTTTCTTTCTTTTTTGAGACAGGATAACTCAGTCTGGAGTGCAGTGGCGCCATCATTGTTCACTGCAGCCTTGAACTCCTGGGCTCAGGTGATCCTCCTTCTTCAGACTTTTGGTAACCGGGACTACAGGAGCGCACCACCATACCCCGTTAATTCTCTTAACTTTTTGTAGAGACAGGGTCTTGCCATGTTGCCTAGGCTGTTCTCCAACTTCTGGCCTCAAGTAATCCTCCCACCTTGGCCTCCTAAACTGCTGGGCCTGAACCACTGCACCCAGCCCATGTCAATGTTTGGGCACCACCACAGTTGCTATCTTGAACGTCTTTCATTAAGACATCACTGTCTACTTGGAGAGTATTTTTAAGCCTGCTAAGTTCCTCTGGGACATTCTTTTTTCTCTTTTCAGCCTGCGTCTTTCTTCTCCACTTACTCTGTATGCTTTTAGCCATGTATTACCTGAGAAACTCACAAACACACATGCCACAAGATCTTTTAATTTATTTTTATATATTTTTAAAATTTTTTTAGAGGCAAGATTTTTGCTCTGTCACCCAGGCTGGAGTGCAGTGGCACGATCATACCTCAATGCACTGTCAAAGTCCTGGACTCAAGTGATCCTCCCACCTCAGCCTCTCAAGTAACTAGGGCTACAGGTGCATGCTACCTTGCCCAACTAATTTTTCATTTTTTTGTACAGATGGAGCCTTGCTAAGTTGTCCAGGCTGGTCTTGAATTCCTGGTTTCAAGTGATCTCCTGCCTCAGGCTCCCAAAGTGCTAGGATTGCAGACATGAGCCACTGTGCCTCATCCAGTAACTTTTAGGTTATCTGGAAACTACAGTGCTTAAAGTTCTATGCATCTAGAATGATTCCAATTATTGAAGTTAAAAAGGCAAACAAATTGTCTGCGATAGCAGTGATTGCGTGTTTTGGAAAGAGATGGTTGATATTAGATGGGGAGGGCCTACTAGCCATTTCTCCCTTGTTGCAAGTAGTAACAACAATTTAGAAAAAGATAGAGGGGGTTGGAGTCAGGAGGGGAAGGATAAATTATGATTTCACAAATGATGAGTAATTTGCTTAAGCAGACAGGAAGCCCAAGGCATCTTTCAGAAAAAGTTCTAGGAAAAGAAGAGCAGAATTTTAAAATTTAGGTGCATAAAAAATTAATTTGAAAACATTGTACTGAACACATTCCCTAATTACAATACTGAGATATTAATGAGCAAGTAAGTGAATGAATGTATTCATTCAACAATTATTGATTGAGTGTTGACTCTGGCGCTGTGATGGGCACAAGCCTGGCAACAATGAATTGTAGAGTTGTTTGACAAATATTTAATCTCAAAGATTATCCAGGTTGCAGTTGTCACATAGGGCCTTGAAAGACCAATTTTCAGTACAATAGAAAAGAATGGGAAATTGCAAAACTCTGGTCATCACAATTTAGCCATAGCAATAACTCTTCGTTGGTGTGAATTTATACGCAAAAACAAAAAATCTGAAATTTTACTCCAGACAACATCAGGTATTGATGAGTTTAGTGATGAATAAGTTGAAGATTTGATGAATGAATTGAGGCCTTCTTGAGCTCTCATCCCATTTTGCTTACTTTGTCATGTTTACTGTTTTCCTGAACAATCAAATCCAATTTGGTGTTATCAGGAAAGCATGATGCTTCTCTGGTATGTGATGAAGACAGAGGATGATAAATCTTTGCACTGTCCTGTGGTTAGGAACTTTTTTCTTTTTCTTTGTTACTTGCTTTTTTATTTCGAGATAGTGTCTTGCTCTGTCCCCCAGGCTGGTGTGTAGTGGTGGGATCATGGCTCACTGCACCTCAGGCTCAAGCAAGCCACCTGCCTCAGCCTCCCGAGTAGCTAATTTTTTATATTTTTTGTAGAGATAGGGGTCTCATTATATTACCCAGTATGGTCTTGAACTCCTGAGCTCAAATGATCCTCCTACCTCAGTCTCTCAAAGTGTTGGTGTGAGTCACTGTGCCTGGCTGATTAGGATCTTAAAGTACACACCCAGTCAGGTCAAGTTTCCAACTTGTTACTGAGAAGAGATTTTAGCCAGATGAGAGTCTGTTGAAATCAACAAAGGTATAAGAAATGTCCTCTGCTTGAAATATTTACCTAGTAAATTAAGGAAGTCTTTTGAGGCCAGGCGAGGTGGCTCACACCTGTAATCCCAGTACTTTGGGAGGCCGAGGTGGGTGGATCATGAGGTCAGGAGATCGAGACCATCCTGGCTAACACGGTGAAACCCTGTCTCTACTAAAAATACAAAAAAAAAAAAAAAAAATTAGCCGGGCATGGTGGCAGCTGCCTGTAGTCCCAGCTACCCGGGAGGCTGAGGCAGGAGAATGGTATGAACCCGGGAGGTGGAGCTTGCAGTGAGCCGAGATCGTGCCACTGCACTCCAGCCTAGGCCACAGAACAAGACTACGTCTCAAAAAAAAAAAAAAGTCTTTTGAATATAATTATAAATTCCCCAATTTTTATTTATGTATGTATTCCATTTAAAAATTTTATTTTATGGAGAGACAGGGTCTTCCTATGTTGTCCAGTTCAGTCTCAAACTCCTGGGCTCAAGTGATCTTCTTGCCTCAGCCTCCCAAAGTGTTGGGTTTACTGGTGTGAGCCATCATGCCAGGACTGAATTTTTATTTATGATAAATCACAGTCATTATTCTTCTTGACCATCAAATTATCCCACATTTGACTATAGACTCCTTTGTTTTGAATCTTTCCCATTGACCTTTGAGTACAGTTTTATGTATTCCCTATATTTTCCTTGCCCCAGACCTGGAACCAGCCATTTTTCTAAAGAACTCTGATTATGGCTGTGTGTGGTGGCTCACGCCTGTAATCCTAGCATTTTGGGAGGCTGAGGTGTGCAGATTGCTTGAGTCAAGGAGTTTGAGACCAGTCTGGGCAACATGACAAAACCCTCTCTCTATTTTTTTAAAAAATTAATTAATTAAAAAAAAAAAAAAAGAACCGTGATTACTTAGGATGGAAAATGGTATTTGGAAACCAATATCTCATTACCACTGGGGATGACTGCTTCTAGGCACTTACAGAGATTAGAAGAACTAGAACACACAGCAGATTTTTTTGTTTTTAAGGAAATAGGCAAACTGATTCTAAACTTTATATGAAACTGCAGAGGACCTAGATAACCAAATAATCTTGAACAAAGATAATATACATTACCTGAAATCAAGACTTTCAATAAAGCTTAAGACAGAGGGGTAATGGTCTAGGGTTAAACAACTGTATCAGTGAGACAGAACCCCTGGGAATCCAGAAATAGATACATACACAGTTGATTGATAACTGATCAATGCTCCAAGTTAATTCAATATGGGAAAGAAAGTCTTTTTATAGCCCAGGCGCAGTGACTCACGCCTATAATCCCAGCACTTCGGGAGGCTGAGGTGGGCAGATCACGAAGTCAGGAGATCGAGACCATCCTGGCTAACACGGTGAAACTCCATCTCTACTAAAACTACAAAAATTAGCTGGGCGTGGTGTTGGGCGCCTGCAGTCCCAGCTACTCGGGAGGCTGAGGCAGGAGAATGGTGTGAACCCAGGAGGCGGAGCTTGCAGTGAGCCAAGATCGCGCCACTGCACTCCAGCCTGGGCAATGGAGCAAGACACCATCTCAAAAAAAAAGAAAGTCTTTTTATAAATATTGTTGGACAACTGCATATCTGCTTTTTCTTTCTTTCTTTTTTTTTTTTTTTGGTTGAGATAAGTATCACTCTGTGGACCAGGCTGGAGTGTAGTGGCATGTTCTTGGCTCACTGCAACCTCTGCCTCCCAGTTCAAGCAGTCCAGCCTCAGCCTCCCAAGTAGCTGGGATTACAGGTGCGTGCCACCATGCCCGGCTAATTTTTGTATTTTCAGTAGAGACGGGGTTTCACCATGTTGGCCAGGTTGATCTCGAACTCGTGACCTCAAGTGATCCATCTGCCTTGACCTGCCAAAGTGCTGGGGTTACAGGCATGGGCCACTGCATCCAGCCAATATCTGTATAGAAAGGAACGTATGCCTTCTTTTTATTCATTCATTTCATTCATGTATGACCTTGACACATGTGTTTTTTTTTTTTTTTTTTTTTTAGACGGAGTCTTGCTTCCTTGCCAGACTAGAGTGCAGTGGTGCCATCTTGGTTCACTGCAACCTCTGACTTCCTGGTTCAAATGATTCTCCTGCCTCAGCCTCCCCGGTAGCTGGGATTACAGGCATGCACCACCACACCCAGCTAATTTTTGTATTTGTAGTAGAGACAGGGTTTCACCATGTTGCCCAGCATAGTCTCAATCTCCTGACATCGTGATCCACCTGCCTTGGCCTCCCAAAGTGCTGGGATTACAGGTGTGAGCCACCACGCCTGGCCAACACGTGTGTATTTTTAAATTGTGAGTTCAAATAGATATTTGAAGTAAAATCTAGTATTACAGAGTTTTCACATTTTCTTTGATGTGATATTTTTCTATCTCCTTTCTCTTACTCTGAAAATCTTGGTTCTTAATAGTAATTATTAATTCTTTGCAGATCTTTTTGCCCTTAGACTATATCCCTCTAAGGAGGCACAATCAGAATATTGTTTTCAAAAATCTCTTGAAATAATTATTTTCTCTATATAGTTATGTTACCAATTACATATATGGTTGAGTTTATTTTTTCATTTATTTTTGATTTTCAGGTTTGTCTTTTTCTATTTTAATTTTTGAATATGTAAAACATTTATATGGTTCAAAAGTGAAAAAAATATATAAAAAGGTATACTCAGAGAGGACACTGTTTCATTCCTTTCCACCTCATCCTCCATCCCACTTAGGTAGGAATTAATGTTAGTTTTTTATTTATCCTTCCAGTGTTTCTTTTTGAAAAAAAATAGGTTTAATATTCTGCTCCTTTTATATTTAACAATGTATCTGGAAAATTGTGTCAAATCAGTACACAGGAAATTTTCTCATTATTTTTAAACAGCTGCATAGTACTCCATAGTGCTACACTGTGTGGATGAACTGGATTAAATTAGCCACTTATAGAAGTATGTGTGTATAAGCACCTTGTTAGACAATCACAGGGTTCTCTCTGGTATCTGGTAGTTCTTGTTTTCTGGGGTGGCTGCAACAGATGACCAAAAATTGGGTGGCTTAAAAACAACAGAAATTTATTTTCTCACAGTTCTGGAATCCTGAAGTCTGAAATCAAGGTGTTGGGCTTCCTCTGGAAGATTCCAGGGGGGAATCCTTTCTTGCCTCTTTCAGTTTCTCTTGGCTATAGGGGTCTTTTTGTTTGTGGCTCCATAACCTCAATCTCTACCTTGGTCTTCATGTGGCCTTCTCCTTTGTTTCTATGTTTTCACTTCTTTTGTTTCTTATAAGGACATTTGTCATTGGGTTTGGGGTTTACCCAGATAACCGAGGATCTTATTATATCTGCAAAGATCCTTTTACCAATTAAAGTCTCAGTCACAGTTTTCAGGGATTAGGACATAGACATATCTTTTTTGGGGGAAGGGTGGGCACTGTTCCGCCCACTACATTGGCTATTATAAATAGTACTGAAAGGAATACACTTCCACGCATGGTTTTATATTTATTTCTCCATAGAGTTATGCTACCAATTACATATATTGTTAGGTTTATTTTTTCCGTTTATTTTTTATTTTCAGGCTTGTCTTTTTCTGTTTCAATTTTTGAATATGTAAAACATTTATATGGCTCAAAAGTGAAAAAAAAATAAAAAGGTATACTCAGAGAGGACACTGAGTCCTTTCCACCTCATCCTCCATCCCACTTAGGTAGGCATTAATGTTAGGGTTTTTTTAAAAATCCTTCCAGTGTTATATATTATAATAGCTGCAGGGTAGATTCTTAGAAGTCAAAATTCTGGCTGGGTATGGTGGTTCACACTTGTAATCCCAGCATTTTGGGAGGCTGAGGCCCGTGGATCACTTGAGGTCAGGTGTTCAAGAACAGCCTGGCCAACATGGTGAAACCCTGTCTCTACCAAAAGTACAAAAATTAGCCAGGCATGGTGGCGCGTGCCTGCAATCCCAGCTACTCAGGAGGCTGAGGCAGGAGAATCGCTTGAACCTGGGAGGCAGAAGTTGCAGAGAGCTAAAAATCACACCACTGCACTACAGCCTGGGGGACAGAGCAAGACTGTCAAAAGGAAAAGGAAAACAAACAAACAAACCAAAAAACCTTGGGAGGCCAAAGCCCACGGATCACCTGAGGTCAGGTGTTCAAGACCAGCCTGGCCAATATGACAAAACCCCGTCTCCACTAAAAATTAGCCAGTTGTGTTTGTGCATGCCTGTAATCCCAGTTACTTGGGAGACCGAGGCAGAAAAATTGCTTGAACCTGGCGAGATAGCGCCACTGCACTCTAGCCTGGGTGACAGAGCCAGACTTCATCTCAAAAAAAGAAAAAACAAATTGAAATTCTGGGTCAAAAGGCAAATATTTATTTTTGCCAAATTTCCTTCCATAGGAGTTGTAGCATCTAACATTTCTACCAGCTATGTTTTCTATAGCTTTACCAGCAGACCAGAGTGTGTTATCACACCTTGTCTCTGTGGAGGTTGTTTGTTTGTTTTTTCTAATTCAAATGGTATTTCAGAGCAGTTTTAATTTGCATTGCAAGTTTTAAACTTTTGATCTCATTATTCTTATTTGCTGATTACTGTAGGACATTTATTCAACAACACTTAATGTCTGCATAACACTCGGCACTCTATAACTCCAGGGATAAAGAATTCAGTACAAAGCAAGTGAAGCCCTCAAAGGGTTCACAGCCCAGCAGGAATGAATTTAGGAAGAACAACAGAAAATAAGAAGAGCCATATGGTACGTGCATGTGGATGAAAAAGTACCAAGATAATAATACTATATGTTTCTTCCTTTTTAAGAGAAGATTTGGAGTTCTACATTTTCATTACTGGGTAAAGGCTGGATATGATGGGTGAGATGAATCTATATGCACAGATGCCTGTTTCTGGCATTACCAAGCTTGACAGTATCACATGTTCACTGTACACTGTCATTTATTCCCACAGGTAACTAATCGCTCAGCCTCCTCAACTGGATTGGAAGCCTTGGAGGTCAGGAAGATGCACCTTATACATCTTTTATCTCCAAGGTTTAGAATCATGCCTTACACAGTGGAGGTGCTGAATAAACGTTTGATGATGATGGCAGCTTGCTTTGCAATGAAAAAAAATGGAGTTTCCTAAGACAAGCATATTCTATTTTTTCAGTCAGTATAAGGAAAGTTATCTTCTCCTAAAGGAATTGGACAATGAACATTGTGATTTGCTATGTGTAATCAGATACAAGCTCAGCTGCTGTAACAAAGATTCTCAAAATGCCTTGACTTAAGATAAGACATTATTTTGCTCTCTTGCAGCACTTTTGGAGGTTTGTGGTCCTGGTGTGTGTTGTCATCTGGGAACTCAGGCTGGTAGGGCCGCTCTGCCATCATCTTGAACATGGGGCTTTCATCTCTGGGTCTGAGAGTGATCCATGCTATTGGGTTTATCAGTAGCCTGTTCTTTTTTATTGCTGAATGTGTCCATACGAAGGAATATTACAAAAGTCTAAAAATAGAGAGATGCTCTAAAACTGTTTAGTTTTTTTTTTGTTCTTTTTGCCTGCCTGGTTGAAATATGTAGGACTATTTTAGCTTTTTATTGTATTTCATTTAATGAACTTTTATTGAGTGACCCTACAGGCCAAATACTGTGCTCAGGGATGGGGATACAAAGGTGTGTAAATCCTTGTCTCTTCCCTCAAGTTATAGCTCAGCTAGAGGAGAAAAAGACAGTTGTGTTGTCCCAATTTGGATGGAAACCACGTGATTCTACCTTAAGTACTTGCTGAAAAAGCTGAAAGGATGTCAAAACTTGCAGGATCCGGATGCCACTATACAATCCTACGGTGTAAGAAATCTGACCATCTTCCAGCTCAAAGTCTTGCCCCAGGGAATAGGCGCCTGGCTTTAAAAAGTATACAGGCCTGAGTCAGATCCCTCAGGGTCTATTTCTGGTTCTGCTACTGGATCGCCATGTGGCTTGCACAACACAGAGAACACACCCTTCCTACAAACAGGCAAGATCCCAAGGAGCCCCCTGAGCGAGCGACCTCCATACCCCAAATGAGGCTGGGTTCCAGGAACCAAGGGGCCAGCTGAACTCCTCACCGGGGCACGCTCTTCCTTAGAGCCAAAGCCACTCATCTTAGTGTGAAATTAGAGCTGCGATTTTGGCACGGTCAGAGGGGCTTCGACTCGTTCCCTGGTGTGAATCCAGAAGCTAAACCTAAAAATAGTTTGCATTTGAAAAGCCTTGACACTTTTCTCACTGAGATGTGTGTGTGTGTGTGTGTAGTTCACGTTGCACTAGAGGAAAATGGGGTGCGCGCGCAGGAGATAGAGTGACGCTACGGACGATCTAGGCTGCCGGGGCAGAGGGCGGGCAGGGGCCGCCCTGCGCTTCTGCGACCCTGGAAAGGAGGTCGCAGCGCGTCGCCTGCTGGAGAACTTCATTTCCCAGGAGCACTTGCGGCCCGCGGCAGGGCGGGGCGACGTGCCCAATGCCAGCCCATTGACTCCCATCGTGCCGAAGGCCGCCAGCCTGATTGGAGGACTGTCTTGCGGTGCATCTCGGGATTTGTAGTACAACGTGTGCGTGAGAGAAGCTCCTTTGTGATTCGAGGCGCCTCCTCGGCGCTCTGAGCGCGTCCCTTCTAAGTTTTGGCGCGGACGGGCTAGTGTCCCGCGAGGAGAGTTCGGGCTGTGTGCGCGTGCGTAGCGCCCAAGGGGCCGGGAGGCACCTCCCGCGGGGCGGGGCCTTGGGTCCCGCGTCGACACCGCCTTCCTGCCCCGCCCCTCGCCGTGACCGGTCCGCCCCTCCTTCCTGGAGCCACAGCTGAGGCAGCGGCGGCGGCAGCAGCCCGGCTGGGGGCGGCGAGTGGCCCGCGCGACACGCGCCGGCCTCGACCCTATGCTTTGATTCGCGTGGCGCAGGCGCCTACTGCCCCGCCGGCGGGGCCCGGGCTTCCTGCCGCGGGATGTTCTCTCGAAGGAGCCACGGGGATGTGAAGAAGTCCACCCAGAAGGTGCTGGACCCGAAGAAGGACGTGCTGACCCGCCTGAAGCACCTGCGGGCGCTGCTGGGTAGGGCGCGCGCCGGGCGCGGGGGTCGGGGCACCGGGGGTAGGGGCACCTGCTGGGAGGGCGCCCCTCTGGGCAGGGGTCGGTGGCTGGGAGGCTGGGGAGGGGGATAGGTGGGCGTCCGACCCCTTTCCCTGGATCTGGGCTTGGACCCCCGGGGCTTTGTTTCCGGAAAGCCGCAGCCTGGCCCTCGGGCACTGCTCCAGTCGCCCTCGAGTTAAACTTAGCCCAGATTCTCGCTGGGCGCCTGCGCTCCCGGAGAACCTGGAGGCCGGGCACAGGGGTACCTGTCCCCTCTCCTCCCAGCAAGTGAACTGGATCCCAAGTGGTCATCACGCGCACACATTGAACTGTCACCTCCCCCTTTCATTTTTAAAATTTTATTTTTGAGTCTGAGACTCTAAGTAGACCGAGACCCCAAGTGAACCCAGCACAGACCTAATTGGGCTCTCATCTCTGTCATCCTCCTTTTAAATTTTCTTTTTACTTTTGAGTGTGAGACCCCAAATAGACTGAGATTCCAAGTGATCCCAGCGCAGATTTATCTGTTTTCCCATGCTGCTTTTTAAATTTAATTTTTATTTTGGGTTTGGCTGCTTCAGTTTCTTTGTGTCCTTGGAGTGAAGGGGCCTTCTCTTCCTGCTTGGAGAGAAGGGTGGTTTTCTTGGGTTCAGGGAGGCTGCTTCTCCTTTATTATCAGCGTGACAGTGATGGTGTCTGCCACCTTCTGGTTTATGGCCTGCCGGGTGGAGGTTCTGAGGAGCTCAGGTGGGCTTGGAGTTGACCTGTGATGTAGCTCACCCCTGTGGGTGTGAGGTGTCCACAAGACCTCCTGTCACCTGCTGCATGTGATCTGTAGCTGGTTCGCCTAGGCTATGTTTTGTTTTCTGTATTTTTTGCCTCCTAAGTCTTTTCTTTAGGATGAAAACACCTTTGCTGTCTATAGACACACTTACTTGCCTGTGTATTTGGTGGCGAAGGAAAGAACACCTTATGTTTCTTCTAGGTGTCTTTTAGTCCTAAAATTCACAAAAATTGCCTAGTGCTAATGTGTCTGTCACTTGAAAGAATATTGTATAAAATGATTTAACATGTGAGGATTTTAAATAAAGATCTTGTTCATGAGATCAGAAGTTGCTGATTATTTCTATTTATATTCTACCTCTGAGGGGGAAAAGAACCCAAGCCAAACCAAACCACACCTGATTTGGCCAAGTGAAGTTATTCACAGTCTCACATTCCTTGAGGTTACACTGACTTGTTCAGTTTGAAATGAAATGTAAATTAGTTACTGTTACAGGGATTCATTTTCAAGACTTTTGAGAGTGAAGTGTGGTGTTCTTGATAAACTGAATTTTCTACTTCCTGTAGATACCATGCACTCACAGGTTGCACAATACACAGGTTGCATTGTGTGGAGTTCCTAGTAGTGACTGATTAACACCTACTGCAGGGACATTTTTGATAAAGGAGAGTTGAGCTGTGTTTTAAAGCATTTGATACTTTGAGCCTTTTTCTGTGCTTTAGCATTTACACTTTTGTTCTGTTCAGGTCTGCAAGATTAAGTTGGCTACATTTTATAAAGGCAGAATCAAGTAAACCTAGATCAGGTTATTTCTTAGCACACAGTACATTGTTCCTATTCTGAGAAAGTTGTTTCTTTTCAAGTTTGTGGAATTGTAGTTTCACTCTAAGGTGTAGTTTCTTATTTTAGGGAACTTCCTTTTATCATTTCACGGAACTCATCATGACCTCAGTTTTGTAACATGGAGAGGTTCTTTTATATTTCCTTAGGTGTATGATTTTTGTTGATATACTTACGGGAGGAGTGGCCCAGTTTGCTTTGTTTATTACTGTGATCTTTGTAGGGACTAGATTTTTGTAAAATGTGTCTGAGGAGTTCTAGTCATAATATTTAATGTAAACTTTCACTTGCTCCTGTGATTTATTCAAGACTTCAGAAATAGTACATTAATGCACTAGTTCCTACCTAATCCCAATATTCTATTTGGTTGCTACTCAAAAAAAAGTCTGCTTAGAAAACAAAGGCCTCTTGAACTAAAAGTTAGGAATTAAGCCAAGATCAAGGAAACTATTTGAAGGAAATGAATAGTAATTACTATTGTATTTTTATGTGTGTATTTATATAACACTTTTGCTTTTCATATATTTTATCTTGAAGTGATAATAGTGATTTTTTTTTTAAGTACACAAAGATTATGCCACTGACTTGGGTATTTGCAGCCTGTCCCTGCTGCCTGCAGCTTCATGACTCGAGCTAGTTACGTAGCCTGTCTTTGAACCTCGGTTTCTTCGCTCTGTAAAATGGGTATGGTAATGTTTGCCTTTTCAAGGATGATTGTGAGTATGATGAATAAATGACTTCAGCTTGAAGTAGGCCTTTAACAGTTTCCTTTCCCAATATAGCTCCCACCATTAATAGGATTGGACAAGTATTTTGATAGGTAATTTTTCTGTCTTTCTTATTTTTGATACTAGTGATGAATTTGTTCTCTTTCCTAAAAAGTAGTCTGTATTTAAAACAACTGGGTGAGAAACATAAAATTAGTTGTGGAAGTAGAGTATTTCTTAGTGTCATGGTAATAACTCCAATTTGGATGTAGATACTTTGGCCTGGCTATATATTATAGACTGGTCTGCTATGATTAACTTTATTTTACAGAGGGGTAAACTGAGGCACAGGCCAGTTTGACACATGGTGTCAAGACATGGAGCAGATTTTACTTATGTTAGAGGAAGAACAAAGAGCAGTTAGGTCCTGTGACTTCCAGTTCTCCCTACACTGTTGACAAAACAAAAACCACAAAATCCTCTGTATTACCATATTGCTCCAGCAAAGATTCCCTGTCTTTTTTTTTTTTTTTTAACAGGGTCTTGCGCTGTTGTCCAGGCTGGGGTGCAGTAGTTTGACCTTGGCTCAACTACTATAGCCTTGGCCTCCCTGGCTCAAGTAATCTCCCACCTCAGCCCCCGGAGTAGCTGGGACTACAGGCATGCACCACTATACTAGGCTCATTTTTTTTTTGTTTTGAAATGGAGTCTCACTCTGTCACCCAGGCTGGAGTGCAGTGGTGCCATCTTGGCTCACTGTAACCTCCGCCTCCTGGGTTCAAGTGATTCTCATGCCTCAGCCTCCTGAGTAGCTGGGATTACAGGTGCGTATCACCGGGCCTGGCTAATTTTTGTGTTTTTAGTAGACAGAGGGTTTCACCGTGTTGGCCAGGCTGGTCTTGAACTCCTGGCTTCAGGTGATCTGCCCGACTCAGCCTCCCAAAGTGCTGGGATTACAGGTGTGAGCCGCCATGCCCAGCCAGATTTTTATATTTTTTGTAGAGACGGGGTTTTGCCATGTTGCTCAGGCTGGTCTTGAACTTACAGACTCAAACAATCCTCCCACTTCAGCCTCCCAAAGTGCTGGGCTTACAGGCATGAGCCACCATGCCTGACCAGATAGTGTATCTAATTAAAAGTTGAGTGTTTACTATGAGTCCCAAATTAGGATGTAGAAATGGGATTGATATAGTGAGAAGAACAGATACAAAATAATAGTAAATTTATGGTGTGTTATGTAATTAGATGGTCGGGTATATGATAGAATCCATTATAGGATTTCAAAGAACAAAAGAGATAATTAAGAATGTCACAAAAATAAGGGCATCTTTAAGGAGGTTTGTAGTCATCTGTTCTCATGCTGCTAATAAAGACATACCCGAGACTGGGTAATTTATAAAGGAAACAGGTTTAACTGACTCACAGTTCCATATGCCTCAGGAGGCTTCACAATCATGGCAGAAGGTGAATGAGAAGCAAAGTCATGTCTTCCATGGTGGCAGGCAAGAGAGCTTGTGCAGGGGAGCTCCCGTTTATCAAACCATCAGATCTTGTGAGATTTATTCACTACCCTGAGAACAGCATGGGGAAAGTCACCCTCATGACTGAGTTATCTCCAGCCGTCCCAGCCCTCGACATATGGGGATTATTACAATTCCAGGTGAGATTTGGATGAGGACACAGCCAAATCATACCAACGTTTTACTCATGCTGGGATCCAAAGAATGGTTAGACTAGTTCTGTCCAATAAAAATGTAATGTGAGCCATATGTGCAATTTTAATGTTTTTTAGTGACCACATGTTAAAAAGTAAAAAGAATCAGATGAAATTAATTTTAATAATGCATTTTATTTAAGTCCATGTTTCTAACATATATCTGCAGGTAATCAATATAGAATGCTATCAGTATTTTTTACATCTTTTTTTCATACGAAGTTTTTGGAATTCATTGTGTATTGTATATTTACAGCACATACCGGTTCACACTAGCTGTGTTTCAGGTGCTCATTAGTCATATGTCACTAGTGGCTGCACTGGACAGAGCAAGGTTAGAATTTGGGAAAGCAAGGTTAGAATTTGGCAGTTCCAACCAAGGGAAGATGGAAGAGCTGGTGGCGGAAGTAATGTGGCAGTGATATAGGAGGGTAAGGAAACCAGCCTGACTTTCACTGTGTCCAGTGGGGCAGTAGCGAGGTGTGGTGTTGGGCACTGAGGACCTTTGCCCGGAGGATATCCACAGTGTCCTGCATAGGCCAGGGGTAGGGTAGGGTCCTGGCGAATGAGTGGAACAGTAGCCTGACAAGCAGAAGCTGAGGCTGGCTGGGGGATCATAAGCCAGACTCAGGTCAAATTGTGACCTAGGTTTGGACCGGAGTAGAGAATCGTCTCTCACAAATGCTGTATATACAAACAGAGCAAAACACAGCATTGTCATATAGTTCGTTTTGTGCATATGTCGCTCTAGGTAGGAACAAATTGACATACAGTTTTAAATGTCTTTTATTTTATCATTAGCATTTTTCATGTTTTGTTCCTCTCATTTTTAAGTACAACTGTTTGTTAAGACCGTGTCCCATAATTTAGCCTACCATTTCCTGGATTGTTAAATTGTGTTCTTTTCTCTCCTTCCTTCTTTCCTTTTTTTCTTCCTTCCCTTTTCCTGATATAAACAGTACTTCAGTAAACATCTTGAGGAGCAGCTTTTTCTATATTTCATTAGAATAGATTTTATTGAAGTAAGATTGCTGGGTTTGAACATTTGATGACGATTCACAGTGCTTTACTAAGTGTTGCTCCATTGGCCCTGCTAGCAGCAAGGATTGAGGCTGCCATTTTCACCGTAGTCTGACTACCAATAAATACCTTTCTATAATTTGAT
Source organism: Chlorocebus sabaeus (assembly GCF_047675955.1). Lineage (NCBI taxonomy): Eukaryota > Metazoa > Chordata > Mammalia > Primates > Cercopithecidae > Chlorocebus > Chlorocebus sabaeus. Next base: position 58,638,077 of record NC_132905.1, on the reverse strand, counting down.
AATTGCTGGTAGGTATTTGGGATAATAGGAGTGTCATCTACAGAGTGAGAACAATTGGGAAGGGATCCTGGGCAAGGATGGGAAAGATGAGTTTGGTGTTCTACATTTTGAGTTTAAGAAAAGGCAAGATCCAAGTGGCGTGGAGGGGTGTGGGACATGGGATCTGGACCTTAATGAAATGATAGAATGCTGTCATATGTTTAGTTTTATTGGTTATTATCATCATGACCTCATTGAATCTTTTTGCAACTGTAACAAAGGAAGTGTTCCTCTCCCCAGCTGAGGAAACTGAAGCTCAGTGAGAATAGCTACTTGTCTGCTAGCAAGCGGGAAAGCTGAGACTCATCTGATTATCAAGGTCATGTTATGCTTCTGCTAGTTATCTGATTCAAAAGGAAATTTACATATCAGAAAATATATTTATCCAGTAGAATGAATGATAACATAGAAACAAAACCCCAGCAATTTTTGCATGCCTCCCAAAAATGTTGCTGTGATGTTGGCTTCTCTCTTTCTGGTCCATTTTTCTGCATTTTTCTAGGGAGACTTAGGATTATCATATTTGATTGGAGCATGGGCAGACGATAAACAGTCTCCTCCAGTGTTTTAGTGTTCATTGCCTTCCCTGTAACCTTGGCAGGCCTAGCAGGTGATAAATATTTGCATGGACATTAATGCCACGTGGACATTCTACAACTAGAACAAAGCTGGGAGGAGTAATTTCAGACTCTTCAGGCAGTCTTAGTATGGTCTATCTCAGCTGACCTTGTTTGGTACAAAGTGATTTTGTCATAATGCTTCCTTTGCTATTTTTTCATCAATTACATTTATAACCTCTGGAATGTAAATGGAACTTTGGACACATATATGTAGCACAAATACGCCATCCCTCCCTCTAAGGCTTGAGGTTGTCTAGACTTCTGATGTGAGAAAAGTGAACACAGGGTAAATGTCCGAGCTCAGATGTTTTGTTTAAGATACTAAAAAAGTTTGGCTTCCATCTTTTACTCTGAGAAGGGAGATACTTGGTAGGTCTAGAATATTTTGCTGTAAACTTTTGTAATTTGGATTTTTATTTTGGAAGTACTTTATTTGTGGACAGGCATAATACTTTTACTAGGTGTTTAGAGTACTGATCTTTGGTTACCAAACTGAGTATCAAGATAGAACTACAAATAATTTTTTTATTTAGAAAAAAACTTGGCCGGGCGCGGTGGCTCACGCCTATAATCCCAACACTTTAGGAGGCCGAGGTGGGCAGATCACGAGGTCAGGAGTTCAAGACCAGCCTGGCCAGCATGGTGAAACACCGTCTCTACTAAAAATACAAAAATTAGCCAGGCATGGCTGCTTGGGAGACTGAGGCAGGAAAACTGCTTGAACCTGGCAGGTGGAGGTTGCGGTGAGCAGAGATCGCACCACTGCACTCCAGCCTGGGTAACAGAGTAAGACTCTCAAAAAGAAACGCAAAACAACAACAACAAAAAACTTGACTTTCAAAATAGCAAATTGTTTCAATTTGAATTTTAAAAATTTTTAAAAAGAAGACATATAAATTATTGTTCTGTGAAATTAAGAATAACTAATATAATGTGTTAAACAATTATCTTGTCCTTGAATTTAAAAAAAATCAAGCTGGGTGCTATTGCTCATGCCTGTAATACCAACACCTTGTGAAGGTTAAGTGAGAAGATCAGCCCAGAAGTTCAGTACCAGCCTGGGCAATATAGTGAGACCCCTTCTCTACAAACCGATGAAGAAATTAGCTGGGTATGCTTGCATGTGCTGTGGCCCCAGCTCCTCGGGAGGCTGAGGCTGGAGGATCACTTGGGCCCAGGAGGTCAAGGCTACAGTGAACCTTGATTGTGCCACTGCACTCCAGCTTAGGTGACAGAGCAAGACCGTGTATCAACAACAACAAAAATCAAGTCACAAGCATTGTTTTAAAGAGTATGTGAGTGCGTATGTGTTTGCCTGCATGTCTGACATAAGTAAGTCTGTGTTTAGATGTTAATAAGGCACAAGCCCAGGATTTATGGTTTGGTAGGAGAAATAGCCATGTAAACAATGAAATTTACCACGAGGGTTCTGAGTGGCACTGAGGAGTGTGGTGGAACCATAGAGGTGGGTACAGGTGCAGAGGAGGAACAGCAGCAAGACCTCCTGGAGACACCAGCCAGTGCTTCTTTAGGGAGGTTAGGTCTGAAGTAGGTTTTGAATAATTGATAAAGGATTTTACCAGGGGGACAAGTTGGGGATGAGGGTATTATAGAGAGAGGAACGTATGCAAAGGTAATGGTGTGTAGCACCATGGAGTTAAGTGCACAGTGTTTTAACTTATGGTGTAGGTAGATGTTGGGACTCCAGTGAAGAGTTTTAAGCAGAAGAGGAGCCAAATCCTGTCTCTTCCCATTTAGTGTCTGAGAATCCCATTCTCCTCTGAGATTTGAAACATAGATGCTGGGAGAGAGAGAGCTCCCTTCCTTTGGATTGCAAGCCCTGAAGATATAGTCTGGGCTGCTGGCATTTGTTTTTCCCACCATGTGGGGAGCATGTGCCTTAAATTGAATTCCACACTCACAGGGAATGACAATAGAGAGGTGGAGAGTGAGAGGAAGCCCATGAGTCCTGAGTTTGGCCGTGTCTTTGCCAGGTCCATCCTGAGCTGCTCAGTTGCAGGAACTGGTAACATGTTAACTAGCTTGAGTCATGTTTCTGGGTCTTGCATTTGAAAGAGCACCTAACATGGAGGTGTTTATGTGTATGGAGATTTGACTTTTATATTTTTTTAGAACTGGAGGAATTTGAGTTTATATGGAAGTAACTAATAAAGAGCGAAATTGAAGAAACGGGGGATAATAATGCAGAATGGTATCATCTGCAGTGAGATTGAGAGCCTGGGGTGAGAGATCAGGCTTAACAAGAGGGACACCTCTTTTTCTAAGGCCACTTGAAGGAAGTAGGAATGGGGTGCTGGGTGATGGGGACAGGGAGGGAGTTCTCACACCATGGCTTCTGTCCCCTCTGTGAAGGTAACAGGTGAAGTCATTTGCTGAGCCAGTTTTCTCACTCATGTGGTGATGGGAACTTAAATATGTCTTCCTCCCTCTTCTGTGCCACATAACCTCTTAAAAAAAGGACATCTGTTATCTGGAAGGCTTTGTTTTTTTTCCTTAGGGAGTGACTGAAAAATGCATTTAACGTTTATGTTAAATATTCACTAAGAAGGCGGAAAATCCATATAGAATGAGGCCAGTTTAAGTAGCACAGATGTGGTATGCCCTTCCACTCAATGACCATGTGCCCTAGAGCGGACCTAAGGTGGGACATGGGTACCCGCCGTGTCGCCGATAGTCTTCTTTCCTTTGTGCCTTTCACTGTGAGAGCATCCCCCTGCTGGGTATGACTCCAGAGTTAAAGGATCATTTTAATTTTTTCTACTTTTGCCTTTCTTATGACTTAACCGCATGTAAAATGTAACTCTGTTGGTATCTCAAATTCATGTACCAGTTTACGCTTTTGCAAAACGTCTTCTCATATTCTTATTTAATCAAATTGCTACCTTAAGCAATCAATTCATATTAATTATAAAAGAAATTTATTAAATATCTATTTGTGAATGTATTTTAGGTGGTCTTCAATACAGGTTATTTTACATAGTTAAAGCCTCCTGAATGTGTCAATACAAATAGCATTTTCCGGTGAGAGGATCCAGAATCCACTAACAAAATCTAGCAATTGAGAATTTGATAAAGTTAAAATAGGAATTTTAGAGAGATTATGTCATTTAAAGGATTTACCGTATAGATTCTTAGTAGATTGTTTCTGAGTTCATTCTGAATCCTCAATTCAGGGTTTTAGCCTTAATTTTCAGAAAAGTGATGTTTCATAACCATTTTATGTCTTTTATATTGTTTTAGAAACTGAAACCACAGCTATTTTAAAAGTAGTTGTAATCTTTTTTTTTTTTTTTTGGGACGGAGTCTCCCTTTGTCACACAGGCTGGAGTTCAGTGGTGCAATCTCGGCTCACTGCAACCTCTGCCTCCTGGGTTGAGGCGATTCCCATGCCTCAGCCACCTGAGTAGCTGGGATCACAGGCTTGCTCTACCATGCCTGGCTAATTTTTGTGTTTTTAGTAGCAACAAGGTTTTGCCATGTTGGCTAAGCTGGTCTTGAAATCCTCGCCTCCAGTGATTAGTCCACCTCGGCCTCCCAAAGCGCTGGGATTACAGGCGTGAGCCACTGCCCCTGGACAAAGTAGTAATCAAATTTTGATATTATAATTATGGTTAAGTTAAAAAAATCCCTTTTGATAAAGTTCAGGAGCCCATGGATATTGTGTTTGATTTCAAGTAATGACACATATTCATTGAACCTTAGCCATGCCTGAAAGTACAAGCATGGTACTTGTGACATTGCTTGTGCCTGACTATGACAGCCATAAGAATGTGCTGCTTCTCCTGCTGTGGGGAGCATGATTGACTGATGGCCCCAGCTGCTGCTCCCTGAATCTACCAATTTTGAGCCAAAGCTTAGTTTCCCTTGGGAAGCTCTTAGCCCATTACTGAGCACTACAGGAGTATTAATGCTACCTGTTCCTACACACTTCAGATGCTTCTGAAGGGCCACTTTGGCTTGAGGACTTCCTGTTGGCCTAAGACCTTCTCAGAACTGTGTTGAAGTCTGACACTCTTCCAACTCAACCTTCCTTCATTCCCCACTCCCCTTCCCAGGGGTCAGACCTGCATCATGGTCTAAATCCTCTCCCTGCCTTCACCAGCTCCTTCTCATTTATCCTCCATGGGCATTTTCCCCAATAAATCTCTCGCATGTCTAACCCCGTCTTGGCATCTACTTCTCAGAGAACCCAAACTAATCTACCATCCATTTTCTGGAAGCTGTTGTCCATCCTGCCATCTACAGTTTTTCCAGGAGACAGTGCCAACACTTTATATCTTCCATGTGGGCTTTCTTCATCCTCTTGCCCTGAATGTATCGCTTCTCAGAATTCCCACAGCACTTTGTACCTTTTGTTTGGTATTAATGGCCTTTCACTTTGCACCATGCTTATTTTCTTATTTATTTATTAATTTTTTTGAGATGGAGTCTTGCAGCCCAGGCTAGAGTGCAGTGGTGTGATCTTGGCTCACTGCAACCTCCACCTCCTGGGTTCAAGTGATTCTCCTGCCTCAGCCTCCTGAATAGCTGGGATTACAGGCACCTGCCACCGTGCCTGGCTAATTTTTGTATTTTTAGTAGAGACGGGGTTTCACCATCTTGGCCAAGCTGGTCTTGAACTCCTAATCCTGTGATCCATCCACCTCAGCCTCCCAAAGTGCTGGGGTTTCAGGCGTGAGCCACTGCGCCTGGCCGCACCATGCTTATTTATTTATTTATTTATTTATTTATTTATTTATTTATTGAGACAAAGTCTTGCTCTGTCGCCCAGGCTGGAGTGCAGTGGCATGGTCTCCACTCACTGCAACCTTCACCTCCCCTGGTCAAGCAAGTCTTCTGCTGCACCCTCCCCAGTAGCTGGGATTACAGGCACATGCCACCACGCCCAGCTAATTTTTTTGTATTACTAGTAGGGATGGGGTTTCACCATGTTGGCCAGGCTGTTCTTGAACTCCAGACCTCGCGATCTGCCTGCCTTGGCCTCCCAGAGGGCTGGGATTACAGGCGTGAGCCACTGAGCCTGGCCCATACCATGTTTATTTGTGTTCATGCCTTATACGTGTTCTTTCCCACTAAATTATAAGTACATAGAGAACCTGAACAGCATCTTTTTCATCTTGATTTCTCTTGATAACTTACTCCCCTATTTGGAATAATAATTAATATTTATTTAGTACTTTTTATGTGCTGAACAGTGCCATAAATATTTCTACATTTATTAATGCATTTAATCTGCCCAAATGAGATAGGGAATATCATTATCCCTGTTTTACAGTTGAGATACAGACAGGTTAAGAACCTTGTTCAAGGTTACACATCCAGTTAGTGGCAGAATCAGGATTTGAACCCAGGGAGCTGGCTCAAGTTCCTTTATTCACTTAGCAGTTATATGTCCAACACAAACTATGTGCCAGACATTGTGCATAGCACTAGGCATACCAGAGCTTGCAATCTTAGTTTAGAATAAGTAACTTTAAAAAAAAAAAACCACCAACCAAAAATGTAATTTCTGAATAGCTGGATCTAAGTCTACTGGGGAGCAGAGCTGGTCCATCATGGCTTAAATAATTCCTGAAAGCCTTCCCGCCCCAAAGATTGTTTTCATCAGTCAGAAGTTTCCAACATTAAATTAATGATTCAAGATCATGAATTAAGAGTGGTGGTTTCTCCCAAATGAATTCTCTAATCTCCTTTGTTTACACACATTCATTATCAGACCAATCTCTTGGATTCTAAGGGGAATAGATGTAAGAAAGACTATTTCCGTGGACCAAAGGGAGAGAGATTGGTGTTTGTAAACCTTGATGAAGGTTGGGGGAAAGAGGGGCAGCAATGCTGGAGAGCTGTTGGCAAGGGCAGGCTTAGGCAAATTCCCCAGATATTCCTTCATGGGAACAAAATTGGAGAGAGATTATTGTAAAGTTTTAAATTTATAAAAACCAAAACTGAGTCACATTCCCCCCAGTCAAAGACCTGTTACAGCTAGTGAGGAAATTGTTTTTTTACATTTCAACTTTTATTTTTGGTACAGGGGGTACATGTGCAGGTTTTTCACGTGGGTATGTTGTATGATGCTGAGGTTTGGGGTGTGGATCCCACCGTCCACATAGTGAGCATAGTGCCAAATAGGGTTTTTTTCAGCTCATACCCCACTCCCTCTGTCCCCACTCTAGGTAGTGTACAGTGTATCTTGTTGCCATGTTTATGTCCCCTTGTGCTCAGTGTTTAGCTCTCACTTACAAGTGAGAACATGTGATATTTGGTTTTTAGTTCCTGTATTAATTCGCTTAGGTTTATGGCCTCCAGCTGCATTCATGTTGCTGTAGAAGACATGATTTCATTCTTTTTTATGGCTGTGTAGTATTCCATGGTGTATATGTACCACATTTTCTTTATCCAGTCCACCACTAATGGGCACTTGGGTTGATTCCATGTTTTTCTGTTGTGAATAGCATGGCGATGAACATATGAGTGCATGTGGTTTTTTTGGTAGAATGATTTATTTTTTCCTTTGGGTATATACCCAGCAATGGAATTGCTGGGTCAAATGGTAACTCTCTTTTAAGTTCTTTGGGAAACTCAAAACTGCTTTCCACAGTGGCTGAGCTAATTTACATTCCCACCAACAGTGTGTAAGTGTTCCCTTTTCTCCACAGCCTCAGCAGCATCGGTCATTTTTTTTTTTTTAACTATTTAATAACCATTCTGACTGGTATGAGATGGTATCTCATTGTGGTTTTGATTTGCATTTCTTTGATGATTCGTGATGATGAGCACTTTTTTATATGTTTGTTGGCTGCTTGTATGTCTTCTTTTGTGACGTATCTGTTCATGTCTTTGCCCATTTTTTAAATGGGGTTATTTGGGAAAAATTTTTAAATGAAATCTTTGATAGTATTTTCAAAACTGCATGGAAGAGAGGGGAACTGAAGACATACGTTGCTTCTTTACAACTTCTGTTCGGGATCACCGTGTTTTATTTCTGTCTGGTCATATTCCTGGTGTAAACAGTGCAGACTGTCTCTATTCCATGGACTCTATAGTATCTAAGAAGATGAGGATGCATTTGGCCAGTTAGGCTTGATGTGGTATAGCTTATGCTGAACTCCTGGAGTGGAAGTAAAATATCCTCTAGTCTTCCTCAACATGTGTCTGTGTCTTTGTCTGTGTGTGTCATATTGCAGATATTTGTTTTCGAAAGAATTGTTCCTTTTCTCTTTTCCTGCTCCTAAAATAAATAAATATAGAAACCGACATATCACCTTTAACTGAAGTAAAAAATAAATAATGAACTGGAAAAATATTTGAAAGTTATAAGAGGAGAAATAGTTACATACATAATACATAAAAAACTACGTGTAATTAGCAAGAAAAATTGTAGTAAATAAATGTTCAAAATGTATGTATATGTAAATTGCAAATGGACAAATGCTAAGACCCATAAGAACGTTTTCAGTGTTTGTTCCTCACTAGTAATCTAAATATATAAACTTAGAGATTAAAATGTATTTATCCATTATATTTGCAAATTTGCTGTTGTCTTTTTTTCTCTGATGATAGTATATGGTGTGAGCTGTCTCCACTTTTGATAGGACTGTAACTTGGAACAATCTTTCTGAAAAGTCGTTTGTTAATACAGATCAATGATCTTTAAAATGTATATCCCATTTAAGCCGGGCGCGGTGGCTCAAGCCTGTAATCCCAGCACTTTGGGAGGCCGAGGCGGGCGGATCACAAGGTCAGGAGATCGAGACCATCCTGGCTAACATGAAACCCCGTCTCTACTAAAAATACAAAAAACTAGCCGGGCGAGGTGGCGGGCGCCTGTAGTCCCAGCTACTCAGGAGGCTGAGGCAGGAGAATGGCGTAAACCCAGGAGGCGGAGCTTGCAGTGAGCTGAGATCGTGCCACTGCACTCCAGACTGGGTGACAAAGCAAGACTCCGTCTCAAAAAAAAAAAAAAAAAAAAAAAAAAAAGTATATCCCATTTAACCCAATTTCCTCTTTTGCAAAAGCCTATTCTACCATCAAGAAGTGCTTTGCAGCATTGTTTGAATGTTAATTTTTTTTATTGAGTTGAAATTCACATAACATAAAATTAATCATTTTAGACCAGGCATGGTGGCTCACACCTGTAATCCCAGCACTTGGGAGGGAGGTGGGCAGATCACCTGAAGTCAGGAGTTCGAGGCCAGCCTCACCAACATAGTGAAACTAAAAATACAAAATACTCTACTAAGAATACAAAAATAAGCTGGGTGTGGTGGTGGGTGCCTGTAATCCCAGCTACTTGGGAGGCTGAGGCAGGAGAATCACTTGAACCCAGGATACAGAGGTTGCAGTGAGCTGAGGTCGTGCCACTGCACTCCAGTCTGGGCGACAGAGTGAGACTCCATCTCAGAAAAACAAAAAACAAAACCAAAAACCAAAAACCTTGAACCCAGGAGGTGGAGGATGTAGTGAGCCGAGATTGAGCTGCTGCACTCTGGCCTGGGCGACAGAGTGAGACTCTGTCTCAAAAAAAAAAAAACAAAAAAAAAACAAAAAACTCTTTTAAAAGTAAACAATTCAGTCGTGCTTAGTACATTAACAGCATTTTGCAACTGCTACCTCTATCTTCTTCCAAAACATTTTCATCACCCCTGAAAAACTAACCATTAAGCATTCACTCCTTACTCCCTCCTTTCCCCAGCTCTTGACAGCTACCTGTATGTATATGTTTAACCAGACTAGGCATTTTTTTTTCTGTTCTTAATCTGCTCCACTAGAAGGGTAGTATATGTTGAGTATATTTGTATTTGTAATACTTAGGACTTTAGGTTGCAAGTGGCAGAAACCCATCTTGAACTAACTTAAGCCAAAGAGGGATTTAATGACATACGTAACTAAACAGTCTAAGGGAACGTTTGGCATTCGAGATGACTGTCCACAGGGATGTGGTCAGGATACTTACTCAGTCTCATATCCACTCTCTCTTTTCCCACCTCCCCACTTGGTGGAAAATAGTCTCTACCTTTGGTTCTGTGTTTTTGTTTTCTGTGCTTCTGCTTCATTCTCAGGCCAACTCTGCCAGGTACAGGTGTGATGGTCCCTAGTATGGCCAGCCTGACATGTCCTGGCAGCTAGTGACCCTTGAGAGGAGTGTGACCACTCCCCTAGGGCCCGTACCCATTCCTGTACCAATCACTGGGTGAGGGAGATGGGGTACGGTGATTGGCCAGCCTGGATCCCGTGTCCTGTTCCTAGAGATGGAGTACTGTGATTGGCCAGCCTGGATCACTTGTCCTGTTCCTAGAGATGGAATCTCATTCTGGCTCCTGTATTTCCGAGAACGTAGAGGAATAGAGAAAAGGCATTCTGGCACATTCCCTCCCAGAACAGAACTGCTTGTAGCTCTGCCCATGCCTATTTGTACCACAAGAGGTTCATTGACTTTTGTGCTAATAATCATATATTATTGAGCAAAGCTTAGATGACATTCTGTAAATTCTATTTAAGATTATGGGAGTCATATTTGAGGATTATTTTTCTGTTTTTTAATTTAAAAAAATTTTTTTGAGATAGGGGTTTCTCTCTGTCACAAAAAAAATTTTTTTGAGATAGGGGTCGGTCTCTGTCACCCAGGCTGGAGTGCAGTGGTATGATCACAGCTCACTGCAGCCTTGATCTCCCAGGCTTAAGTGAGAGGATTATTTTTCTAGTTTGATGGGAGTAAAGGGTTGCCCTTTTAACAAATGGGATTGACCACTCTTTAGGTCTACGTAGCTTGGACTATTTCCACTGTTTTTAAAGTCATTCCACATATAGTGACTGAGTTGCCTGCTATTTGCAGATGAAGCCCTAGTGCTCATGGGACTTTCATTCTATTAGGGTAGATGGACAATAAATAACAGGCCAGGTGCAGTGGCTCATGCCTGTAATCCTAGTACTTTGTGAGGCCCAGGCAGGTGGATTGCTTGAGGCCAGGAGTTCAAGACCAACCTGGCCAACATAATGAGACTCCATCTCTGAAAAACAAGAACAAAAAAACCAAATAACAAATATATGATACAATTTCAGGTAATGATGATAGAAAAATTAAGCTTGATAAGGGTACGTGTATGCTTATTTAGATATTGGGGTGAGGGAAGGCCTCTCTGAAGAGAGCTTTGGACTGAGACCTGGGTTAAGCAAAGGAGCAGCTTTGTGATTATTTTTGGGGAATAGTGTTCTAAGCAGAGGGAACAGTAAGTACCAGGCTCTGAGTCATAAATAGACTGGAAATCTCATGGAAGTCAATAGGGGTGGAGGGGTGGAGGATAGAAGGAACCAGGAAAGGAGCAAGGGTGGGAGAGGGGAGATAGGGGTAAGATGGCGTGGGACTTTGGCATCCCAGTAAGGACTTGGGATGTTACTCTAAGTAAGATAAGATGGGGCACTCCAGTGGGGCTAAGAGCAGAGGATTGATCAGAGCTGACCTTTAGGTCTAAAGGAATCAATGTGGTTCCCTCATAGAGACTATACTTGCTTGGTTAGTTTACCAGAGATTGGTTTTCTGACCACAAGCTTTGTAACAAAGCTTTCTTTGGCTTACATTATAAAAGGTCAGATCTTTTGCCCAAAAACTGACCAGTGACTGGAGGCAGACAAGGGAAGAGGGAAGAGAAAGAAAGAAGCAGTGCCAGAGAAGAGAAATGAGTGGCTGCAGAAGCTGTAGCAAGCATAGGTGTTAAGGATGATGGGGACAGACAGCCTGTGTCCCTCCTTACTGCAGCAGCGAGTAGTGATGAGAAGACAGGATGGAAACACTTTGTGGCCAGTGGGTTGGCAAAGCTGGAGTATAGTGGGCCATGTAATGGGCCCACACAGTGGTCTGAACTTGTAGCAATATGGAGACGGGCTTGCTGTTATCCCCGACTCTACTGACAGGCAGAGAACAGGCGCATTAAAAAGTGCTCCTGCTGCTGACAAAAACATGGAGATCTGTCAGTGGCTGGAAAAGAATGAGACCAGACAAATGTTGATGGGTCAGTACACCAACAATTTAATATGACTGGTTGCAAAAGGCAGCAAACACTGCAGATTGGCTCCACATCAGATATCCACCTAAATTAGGACCCCAGTTGTGCTTTATGTTGGTCTTTTCTCAGTGGAAAGACCTGAGGGAATCTTGATCTTTGGCTCAGTGTTAATTGCAAACACATAATTCTGTGAACCAGTGTTGCTAACTGAACCTTATGTCTTATTCAGAAAGTTGGCTGTGGTGTTTCAAAATATGACAGTATTAGGTTAGCTATATACAGAAGGAGAATCATATGTATTCTTCCAGAGACATCATTTCTGAGCATAAACCATCTCTTTAGCACTTTTATAGTGTGCTGTGAAGAAGCTTCTGTTCTGTCAGTTGACAGTCAGTCAGCATCAGGTTTAAGCACAACGAGGAGAGGTTGACTCACATGGACTAAGGCTTCCAGGTCTTGGGAATGGGTCTCATTGTGACTGGAAATTTCATCACTTCTTTGCTTTCAAAAGTGTCAAACATTTGCTCTTGCCTACTCAGTGCTAGCTGCTGAGTGGCTGGACAGAGAAATGTCTTTCTGCCCGGTTCTATTATTTTTTATCCTTTTCAGTGAATGATGTCTAGAGAAACACAAAGGCAGCAAAGCTCCTCTAAATCACTAGGTCATTCCAAAGCATAATGTACCATGTATGTGCTGTTACAGAAGGAGTATAATTAAAAAATTGAACAGAGGAAATTTAAGTCATTTGCTGTTATTTACAACATTTTAGAATTGGTAAAGATACTCTTTTATATATTGTTTGGGTCTTAAGGTTTCTTCAAAGTTAAAAGTAAGACAGGTTTGGAGAAAAGTATGGCCTGGTGTTGTGACTGATGAGTTTTTTGTGGTAAATATTCAGGTTTTGAAAAAAATCCCTTTTTCGAACACCCTGGAAGTACCCCCAAAACAGCTTTATAGTTTTTTTCTGGTTCTACAATTTTACATACTCATTGTAAACATTTAGATAATGTGAATATATGAAAAATAATTTAGGTATCAAGGCGTCCTCAAATTCTGCAGTCCCCTGCCGAGCATTACTGAAATCCCAGTGAATGTGCTTTCTAGGCTGGCTCTTGCTTGGGTGTATTCCTTTCTCTCTCTCTTCCCTGCACCTGCCTCGCTTGCTGCCTCGGTTACACACACGAACACGGTTTTACATGAATAGTCATTCTGCATGGTCTAACACTATGTTTTTGACTTAAAGCCTTAGATATTTTTCCACATCAGTAAGTGAAGAATTACCTAAGACTTAAATGGCTGTAGCATGTTCCACTGGACTCCTATAACAAAATTCCCTATCACCCATCCTTCAGGTCATGAGTTTCAGGCCTTCACATGCTATTAGCAGATTGTGTGCCTGTGAGTGACTGCCCAGTGACCAAAAGGGCCTTCGGTTTCTTGTGTTAGGGACACAGCAGAGGTGACAATATTGGAGGCTGCTCATAAGTTGGGGATAATATGATTTCCTGGAGGTTAAGACAGTCCCTTGGGGAAAGCCACTTCAGTCTTTACTGAGTTAATTTCACAGAAATGCCACCCTTTTGAATTGTCTAGGAGGAAGGTCATTCCCTTGCAAACTGGCTCTAGTGTACTTTTTAAACAAACCAACTTCTGGGTGTACTTTTGTATTTAATAACTATTTAGTTCTGTGACTTGTGCCATGTCTCTCCTGTGTTCTTTTTGTTTTACAACAAAATAAAACAAAATATATTTCCAGGCATGCTTCCCTTAACTTCCTCTCTCACTTTTTTTTTAAAGTTACAATATCTTTTTTGAAATTTTATTTTTCATTTTTTGAGACAAGGTCTAGCTCTGTTGCCCAGGCTGGAGTGCAGTGGCTCAATCATGGCTCACTACAACCTCCACATCCCAGGCTCAAGCCATCCTCCCATCTTAGCCTCCCAAGTAGTTGGGACTACAGGCACACACCACCAAGTCCCGCTAATCTTTGTATTTTTTGTAGAGATGGGGTTTCACCATGTTACCTAGGCTGGTCTCCAACTCCTGGGCTCAAGTCATCTGCAGGCCTCGGCCTCCCGAAGTACTGGGATTACAGGTGTGACCCACCATGCCCAGCCAACTTTCTATTAGTATTACACTTAATTGGGTGAACAGTATGGGAGGCTGACTGCCTGGGTTCGAGTCCTGGCAGTGACCTACCCTTTCTAGTAGGGATAAGAATGATACCCACTATCCTGTGGTTGTTGGAGGTTGAGTCAATGTATACAAAGCTGTTTTGTGAGCTGTTATTACCACCAATCATAATTATTTGACATGATACATTATTGGACAGCTGTAAACACTCTCCTCGTCACTTTCTTGCCTCCTTAGTTAGGGGGAGTAGAGGTGACTACAGTTCCTAGGCTGTGGTCATTTTATTTCTGTCTCCAACTTTTCCCCTCAGGAGCGATTTTGATTATAATGTAGACTAGCTCCAATACAGATCAAGAAAAGGAGATCCAAGTATGCATTGACTTTAAAATATCTGGTGAAACTTGATTCCTAAAAGAGAGAGAAATAAAATGTAATATAACTCACATTTGATTTTGATATCAGTTTGTATAGTACGTTTTATTATATTGGTACTTGATATGTGTTAAAAATGAAGTTTTAGAATCCTGCATTTGAGAAGTGTGTGTCAAAAATGTTAAGTAAAAATAGCTGTACTTTTAAAAAGGTTAACACTAAGTATTTGGACTGTATCTTTATACAGAATTACTTTTACATAAGGACTGTCACTCCTGGTTAACCAAGTGTTACTATTTATCTGATTTCTAAGAATTTGATGTTGTACATCTGGTTTACTTTATAGGAGTAAAGAAATGAAAACAATATGCCTTCAGAAATGAAGTAGGATTAGTATTATAATTTCTGTGATCTTTTCAGTTGACACTAGTGTTTGTTTCCTGTTGGAATTGGCAAATTTTATGTCAGCTGTCTGCCTACAAGGATATTTTTGGTTGTAGGTAACAAAAAACTCAAATATAAGCAAGTAATAAGAATTTCTTTCTCCTATAAAAAGAGGCTCCAAGGCAGGGAGGACCCAGAATTAGTTAATTCATGGGTTTGGTGATGTTGACAGTCCAGATGCTTTCCACCTCTTGGCTTTGCCATCCTTAGTGTGGCCGGTTTGTCCTCAGGGTGGCAAAATGCCCACAGCCATTGCACTCAGACAGAATGATAGCCAAAGGCAGGAAAAAGAGGAACACTTATTCCTTAAAATCAATAAAGCTTGTCTCAGCTATCTTCATCAGACTTCTTATTGTTTTGTATTGATCAGCATTGGGTCACAGGCTTGAGTCACTGGCAAGGGGCATGTTGCCACCAAAACTGGCTCAGCAGTATCAGGTCCTCCCTCTGGGACTGGGAACAGGCCAGCTTCTGAGAGGGGCACTGCTTTGTGGAGGAGAAGATCCCTGAGCAAATGGAGGCTCTGTTAGGAAGAGGGAGGGTCTGTTGTGGGTGGTGGGTGAGGTGAAGGAGCTGGAGAGAAAGCAACAGTGTCTGCTCCAGGCTGCTCTCAGTTTTTAGTTTAAAATACTATGGAGAATGCTTGTGGAAATAAATGCTCAGTTATGATAAATTTTTGAATATATATTTATGGATTTTTTTAAATAATTTAAACTAGTATAACTAGCATGTACAACATGGCTGTAATTGTATGTAAGAAACAAACCTGTCAGTGGAGCTAAAAGATGACTTTGTTTCATTTCCTGTGGTCTTAGTCCCTTTGTGTTCCTATAAAGGAATACTGGGTAATTTATAAAGAAAAGAGGTTTATTTGACTCATGGTTTTGCAGGCTGTACAAGAAGCATGGCACCAGCATCTTCCTGTTTTGAGGGCCTTAGGAAGCTTCCATTCATGATAGAAGGCAAAGGGGAGTGGGCATCACATGATAAGAGAGAGGAGGTGGTGCCAGCCTCTTTGTAACAATCAGTTTTCATGGGAACGAATGGAGAGGGAACTCACTCATTACTGTAAGGACAGTACCACGATGTTCATGCGGAATCCACCCCCATGATCCATCTGTCTTCCACCAGGCCCCACCTCCAATACGGGGGATCAGATTTCAACATGAGATTTGGAGGGGACAGATATCCAAAATATATCACTTGCAATAGGAGAATATACACTTTAGGCCCCAACATATATCGAGAAGTTTTATGTCAGGCTTCTGGACTCCGCTTCCTTCTGATGGACCAGGCTAGTGGTGCTTGGGCACAGATTACATGTGTATCTGCTGTTGGCCCTGGAGAGAAGTGAAAATTGGCCATTGGATTAGCGGTGTGGAACTCCTTAGTGCAGTGTTGGGGAGTGGTGTCAAAGCCTGATTGGATTGGATGCTTTTGTTGAGTGGGTGATTTAAGGTGTTTATTATACATCATAAATTATGTATATATAAAACTTGTTTTTTTCACGTGCATTAAATATTTAATACAAAATTTTAAAAAATCTTTTGTATCCAGTACATGGTCTGTGCTCTGATAAATACTTTCAATTGAATCAGGGTTGAAACTGAGACTGGGGTTTTATTACATGAATATGTTAGAGGGAGAAAGAGGCTGAGGGGTTGAAGGACAGTGAAAGGATTGATTAAAAAGAGGAACTGTGGAAGCTAAATTGAGAAAGGAAGGAAGTGAGGACTTGAGGGGCATCAGAGATAGTGACAAGATGGTGGGGTTATTGGATTCAAGGACCCAAGGACGCAGTAAGGTTGAAGAGTTGTTGGAATTAGGGTTCCAGAAGGAGTGGGCGGGAAGGATAAGAAATAGTGGGTGACGAGAGAGTAGATTGCTTGAAACTGAGGCTTGCAGGTGGGGAGATTGTAAGTAACCACCGGGTCTAGGATCTGGCTGTGGGTGTGGGCGGCAGAGGTAGGGTAGAGGACAACCTCATTAGAAATGAAGGAGTCAGGCATCATATATATAAATGTTGGAACCAGAGTGAAGACAGTGCTAGTAGTATACTGCAAGACAGTTAGCCAGTCCCTGGGATCTTCGAGAGAGTGTCTTGGGAAGGGGAAAGATTGTGCAACTCCAGTCAGTGAAAGTTGGTACAGATGTAGTTGGAGGTAGATGGTGTGAGCAGCAGAGGAGCACTGTGTGTGTGAGGGGAAGGACCAGAATGGTCTGGAGACTGCAGTGGGAAGCAAGGGGGCCACCTGTCTCATCTTAGGCTTGGAGGTATGTGAGTGTAGGAGGAAGACAAAAGCCTTACCAGGCAGACCGCAAGGAACCAGTGTGCTGAGGGGACTTCCAGGTTTCAGGCACAGCTGAAAGGAAACAGCCTTTGCAGGTGGCATACAAGAGAGGATTTGGTGAGCTTTATTGGATATAGTGGGTGGGAGGGTAGGGTTAGGAAGCTAGGGTGAGATTGGTGATGCCCAGACCTGTGTGGGGGTGACAGTCAGAGATGAAGATCATGTGGGAATTGGATTTCCCAGGAGATGGATGGAAACCTGAGTGCAAGGCCTGGTGGGACATCTCCTGATGTGTACCTAGGGGGTGGTCCGTGATCACTTCTAATTATAGTTTCCTTACTGAGTGTGCTTTCTTAGGCAGCTCATGGTAGCTAGGTAAGGAGGAGGAAATGGGAGGTCTTGCAAGGAACAAGGGGAAGATCTCTGGTGGGGTGCTGTGTAGTAAAGGAGGGGCCAGGGTTATCTTGAGTACGTTATTACTTAACTTCTGGATGACTTCAGGAGTAATTCCATATCAAATATTTCCAATGATGTTTATGCTAAAGTGGGTGCAGATTGAATGTATAGTACTTCAGAGAATTTTTCTGAAATATGAAATCTTGATGATATTAGACAAGTGTGCTTGTAGAATGGACTTATGTCTTTTGGTTCATAAAACTTTGCAGAAATTCTATAAATAGCCTTAGACTGAAAAAGATAAGACAGAGAGGAGAGGGGGTAGTGGACAGGGAAGGTATGGGGAAGGGTGAGTGAGGTTGAGGGTGGAGTTTCTTGAAGCAGAAAATCAAAGAAGGGATTTGCTGTTGGTATTTTGGTTTGTGGGACAGAACTCAGATGACAGGACAGGAACTGAGGGAACCTCTGGCCTGAGCTGCTGGCTGAATCTGCAGGAGGAGTGAACTCCTTAACTGAGAGTGATTATGTTAATTTTCTTTAATTTTTGAAACTCCTTATAACAATTGTATTAAGGGTCTTTTTTTGTGATCTCTACCAATTTTGCTCACTTTGAGAGACAGGAGGAAATTGTGGGCCTGAGGACATATTTTATTTTTTTATTTTTATTTTTTTGAGACGGAGTCACCAGGCTGGAGTACAGTGGCTCAATCTTGGCCCGCTGCAACCTCTGCCTCCCAGGTTCAAGTGATTCTTCTGCCTTAGCCTCCTGAGGAGATGGGATTACAGGTGCATACCACTATGCCCAGCTAATTTTCGTATTTTTAGTAGAGATGGGGTTTCACCATGTTGGCCAGGATGGTCTTGATCTTTTGACCTCGTGGTCTGCCCGCCTCGGCCTCCCAAAGTGCTGGGATTACAGGCATGAGCCACTGCTCCTGTCCTATTTTATTTTTTAGAAAGTGTACTTTTGGTAATATTTACTCATAGTTATGCCTTAAGTTTTACATTTGTAGCAGGCATTATATATGTGTGTGTGAAACAAATGTGATGGTGATAATTCCTTGCTGTTTTGTAGAAAATAACTTGTTAAAAAGTAAAAAGATATAATTAAATTAATATAAATTCACTTAAAGTATATCAACAAGTTTAAAAATTTTAGTGCTGAGGAGGATGTTTCTGATTTCAGATTTTTCTTACATAACATAGAGACTTATATAATAGATGGTAGATAAATATTAGATAATTTAACAATATGAATGCTGTTGGTAACTTAAGGAATGAACATACATTTGCTCCATCATTCTTTTGAAAATGTTGCTATTTACTAGAAATTAATACTAGCTGCAGGGTGGACCTTCATTGCTTGTTACTTTGTTTTAGTAATTTATCATCTCTATCTAGGATAGTAGTCCTGACTCCTTCTGATTTGGAGGAATCTTTTTTGGTCCATCATTGTAAGAAATTTTACCTTGATTTTTAAAAAATCATTTTTGTTATTTGGTGTGACTTCAGGAATGCTTGAAAGGATTAATTATGAAGCCTCTCTATATATCTAAATTCTGCTGTTTGATACATTTATTTAGTACACATGTATTCAGTACCTATGCTTTGGCTGAAGGGAGACCCTGACGCTCTCTGCCCATAGTCTGGTGGGGGAGACTGAGGTATAGAAGTAGGAGGGGCATCTAAGAGCAGTGTGTGAGGAGCCGGGCAAGGTGTCCTTACCTGTGAACTGACTTGTGGGGATGACTGGGGCTTAGCTAAGGGGACAAAAGGGACTCTGTGCTTCCTTCACAGCCCGCTTCCTATTCTATCCTTCCCCACCTGGGCTTCTCACACCACATCTTTGACCAGATGTCGAGTTTCACGCCATTATAGCACTGGGGCTGGAGTCTTTTGTCTGATGCATCAAGTTTTCTGCTGTGTAAATTAGTATTTTCATCCACATGCATACTTTGTAGTTGCAAATAATCAGTCCAGGAGACTTTTTTTTTTTTTTTTTTTTTTTTGAGACGGAGGTTTGCTCTTGTTGCCCAGGCTGGAGTGCAGTGGTGCAGTCTCTGCTCACTGCAACTTCTGCTTCCCAGGTTCAAGTGATTCTCCAAGAGACATTGTAAAGTCTGTATTTATAGGCATTTTCCAGATGTGAATTTCTCTTTAATAATAATGATGATGATAAGAATGTTGATTGACCATTAAAGCCAGTCATTCCTGATATACCTCCTGTTTAATGATCTGATTGCCTGCTGAGTCTGGAAAGTCTTATTTTGTAGGTTTTTGCCTCCTGATGTAGATAAACTTCTGACCTGCAGTTAGCACATTACTGCAGGCACAGGGGGTACTGAAACATACTGGCTGGTGTCAGGAAAAGGAGTTCCTGCCTTCACCCTGGCTAGCATAGATCACTGTTGACAGAAAGTTTGTGTCAGTGGGCAGCCTCTGTAACTTGGATTCATTTTTCCTGCTTTTCCTTCTTCAATGGAGGGGATGATGTGTTATACTTGGGGGTATCTCTTCATAGGTTTGCTGGCCTTCATGACCAGTGAGGCTGTTCTGTACTGAGTTTCTTATTCTGCACCAACATTTCTATAACAGTGTTACATAACAAACCTTCCCAAACCTAGCAGCTTCCGTAAGCTTTACAGCAACAGGCATCTATTTTTCTCCCTCACTGTGTTGGGTCTGTATTGGCTAGGGTGGTTCTTCTCACTCATGGTTGCCTGGGGTTGGCTCCAGACTGGTGGCTTGGGTTCAGCTCTTCATGAATTTTCTCATTTTGCTTGGATCAGCAACTGCTTGGGGCTCTCCCAGCAACCACTGCCACATTTTTAAGGCCTTTTTAGTCAAAGCAAGTCAAGAGATCAGTCTTGGATCACTGTGGGTGGTACCATCCAAATGTGTGGATGGAAGGAAGGAATGATTTATGGCATTTCTACAGACTACCCAGGGACCTAGGCAGCTGTTTAAATGTGAAATCGCCAGAATCATATTAGCCTATAAGTAAGTAATGATGCATTACTAATGACATTCATCCTTGTCAGCATTTTCTGTCTTGTGTCTGACTAGTTCTTTTGCACTTCATTATTTTCCTTGTTCTCATTGAGTGCTTCTGAATGACTGTTTTATTAAGTTGTCAAGTTTGCCTTACATTCTTCATTTACCCTTTTTTCTATCACCAGCCTGTTAGCTTGATCGTCAGGCCTTCAGTGCCATTATCCAGGGAATTTCGGTAAAATAGTAAAGGACACCTATCTTCATCTACACACAGGACTGTAGACAGGGCTTGGATGGCTCTTAGTTCTGGCTTGGGAATAGAGGGGTGTAGGCAGTATAAAAGGTGCAGGAGGGTCATTCCTCAGGGGAGAACTGAACATGAGCTCCTTCCTCTCTTGACAGCATCCCACTGGGTGAGATGAGGACTTTTTCCCTTCCTTTGGTGCTGTCTCGGGGTCTGCTGAAGCAGGTTTTTGTGAGGCTGTGTTATGACCCTTCCAACTAAAAAGCAATAGAATTGCTATTGAAGAGGATTATACGTGGAAGGAAATAGAGGGATAATCCCACTGGTTTTGTGGGTGTGTTTACTAGTAGTACTTACTGCTGTATTAGGATTAGTGACCTTTGCTAGGAGCAAAGTAATTCTAAAATTACTGACATTTCTATAATGCTGACTGAAGCTCTCATAAGCACTCTACATATGCTCATTTTATCATCACAGCAGCCCTGTGATGTAAGAACCATTGTTAGCCTTATTTTTTTTTTCTTCTTCTTCTGAGATGTAGTCTCACTCTGTCGTCCAGGCTGGAGTGCATTGGTGCGATCTTGGCTCCTCCCAGGTTGAGGCAATTCTCCTGCCTCAGCCTCCCAAGTAGCTGGGATTACAGGCATGTGCCACCGTACCCAGCTAATTTTTGTATTTTTAGTAGAGTCAGAGTTTCACCCCTTTGGCCAGGCTGGTCTTGAACTCCTGACCTCAAGTGATCCACCAGCCTCGGCCTCCCAAAGTCCTGGGATTACAGGTGTGAGCCACCGTGCCTGGCCTGTTAGCCCCTTTTTAAAGATGAAATTGAGGAAGGGAGTGTTTAAATAACTTGTCCAAGGCCCTGTGGCTTCTGCATTTGAATCCAGGCAGTGTGCCCCAGAGGTTTTGCCCTCAACTTTTGCTGTTACCTTTCAGCTAGATGTGGAGAAATACTTGTCAACAAGAGGTTTAGCTGGACAAAGGGGTGGAGGAGGGTGGTTTTGGGTGGTATGTGGAAGATTATCTTTGAGATTTAAGGTGAAAATAGTAGACACAGTTTACAATCTGTTGATTGGTGGTGCAGGAAAATGAGAAGTTAAAGGAGATTTCTTTAAAAATTCAGAAATGACCTCTAGCTCTGCCAGGCTGTCTACCATTTGCTTCCCTGTGGTTAATTTGGAGATACTTCCCTGAGTTCTGTAATAGTAGTAAGCCAGTGTGCTAGCATCCATTCCATGCCAAACCCTGGAAGCCATCCCTTCAAAGGCGGTTTCCCATCTGGACTCTGGAGCACAGCCTTGCCCTCCCCCTATCTTCCCTACAGCCCTGAGAGGCTGTGGGGAGAGTTCCATGAGCTGCTTCTTCAGTGTCACTCACTCCTGTTTCTTACCTTGGGCTTTCCTTCCTTCTCTTTCTCCTCTGGCTCTCCTGCTCATCCTCAAGGTAATGATTTATTTCTTTTATATTCCTGACTGATTTATTCCCATTTGTCCCTGAGGCCTTTGTACTACTACTCAGGTATGGAGTTGCAGGACCAGGGTAGGGGTTCTGTTGACGTCGCCTACAGGCTGTGTTACCTTGGGCAGGTCATGTGAGATCCTGACCCTGAGGTTTCTTTCTCTTAATCACACCTGCCCATCTATTTCATTGGGCCATGGTGAGGGTCAAATAAAATAAACTCATGAACATTTCCTTTAAAGCATAAAGCATGACATAAATGTATGACATTAGCATTCCTAGCCTCCCCATGTGGCCTTATCCACTCCCTGCTGTGGTGTCCAGCATGGGCTTCAGGCATGGTACCTATTCTGTTACTTGCTTGTTTACCTGTGCACCCCTGAGGGCCTCGGGTCTTATTCTCTTTGAATTTTTTAGAGCTTAACACAGCACTTGTTGGCATGGAGAGGGGCTAGTAAATGTTTGAATGAGTGGGTCAAGAATGCCTGTGTGAAGGAAGTTTGTGGTCATAGTTGTCATCTTTTTTTCTTTTTTTTAAATTGAGCAAAGCCTTCCTGTTACATCTCTATGTTTCTTGATATTAGCTTTGTTAAAAAGTAGGCTTTTGATCCTTTCTTGTGTTTCTTTTTGCAGGTTGCTAAATTCCATTGCCTGTGATTGCCTTCCCTGAGACCTATGCTTACTTTATAAATATTCTTCTGATGAGTCTTTAAAAAAAAAAGACAAATCAAGAAATGATTCTAGATTTTGAATTAAAGATAAAATATCTGATATTTGTTATTTGGTTATTCATTTAACAAATGTGTTAAGTACCTTTCATGTACCAAGCTCCGTTCTTCAGGCTGGGGATGCAACAGTGGACAAAGCAGATGAGATTTCTGCCCTCATGCTGCTTACATTCTAACAGCCAGACAGTGAGGCAGCAAATTAATAAAGGGATGATTTCAACTCGTCTGAAGTGCTGTCAGGGGGAATCATGCGAAGAGGATGCCCAGACCAATAAGGAGTTCTCAACACATGTACATAAACTGAGTGTGCTGTAGATGCTGTGCTTCCGGGTTCACTGTGCACTGGGTTCCCTGGAACGTATCTAGTTGTCTTGTTAGTGAGCACTTAAGCTCAACACCACCAATGCCTTACCCACAAGAAAGATATTGGATGGCTGAGGATAAAGGTGGTTGTTACCTGGACCTTTGGCCTCATGAGGACATCTCAGTTTTTAAGAGGGATCCTTGAACATGATGAGGACCCTCTTTGTTTGGTTTGCTGATATTTGAGTGTCTGAGGGAATGAGGGAGTAAGGGAGGGAAAGATGGGGACTTGTTGATCTCACAGTAGCTTTCTGTGCCAGCTTGCTTCATCAGCACACCCATATCCTCCATGCTAGAGAAATTGTTTGCCAGCTTATGGCATTCTGTATCTGAGGCACATTCACTGCAGAGCCTACCAAGGGAGAGGGCCGGGGAGAGGAGGAAATGTGGAGTGACACATAGGGGCACTTGCAGATTTCTTTGAGGAAGTCATGTGTGATCCAGATTCTGAAGGATGAGACCTGTTGATGAAAAAAAATTGATGCTTTTAAACAATTAAAATTAGTTTTATTCAGAAGTCTTGCTGAGGTTTGCAACCAGGGCAAGTCAAGAGAGTGTCTGTTAGACTGCTCCAAAGTAGTGCTTTAGCCCACAGTTTATATACAGGTGGCGCACTCTGCATGTGCTCAGAAGTTACATTAAATGTGCTCAGAAGTTACATTAAGTGTGCTCGGAAATTACATTACAGCAAAATCTTATCAAGGTTTGGGTGTGAGGGTCCATCTGGTTATAGATTATAGAGGCATAATCATTAATCCTGTCAGATATTATGTGCAGGAAGAGGCAAGGGCCGAGACGAATCTATCTTTTCTGAAAATGCCGTGATTCAGGCAGGAGATGTGGGAACTGGTGCTGTATCCTGCTTATCATCTTCAGGGCATTCTTCTGAAGGGCTGTGCGGAGTCTTTGAGTCAGGGGCTTTGTAAAATTCTGCTGGCAAGGGATTTTGTGGAATTCTGCTGTTATGTAAGCAGGATGAACAGACACAGTGTCTGCATTTGCTACTTTGTCTCATACACTGAACCAGCTGCATGAAGATCTGGGAGTGGGGGTAGCATCCTGCAGGGGCCCCAAGTGGAGAATGTGTTTGGGAAGTTTTGGAAATGGAAAGAATCCACAGTGGCTAGAGGATAGGGAGTGAAGGGGAGAGTGGTGTGCAGTGAAGTTGGTGTTGAGTGGGGGAAATCGGGCAGGGCCTTCCTGGCCATGGTAAAGAGTTCGGATTTTAAGTCCTACTGGAGGCAGATGGAAGGTTTTGAGTAGAGGAGTGATCTGATTTGATTGACTCTATTAAATATTCGTGTTGGCTGCTACAGGGAATGGAAGAAGAGTGGAAGCAGGGAACCCAGGCAATGGGCAGAGGTCGCGGCCTGTGTGAGGGTTCATGGCCACATAGACCAGGCAAGGCCGTGGAGAGCAGAAGCGGTCCAGGGCTGGAACACGTACGTGATAAAGGCAGGCTAATAGAATGGCATACTGGGGATTGGTAGTGAGGAGTGATGCCCAGGCTGTGGCCAGAGCAGCGGGGTGGTTGGGGTTCCAACTTACTGAGATGGAAGAGCCTGAGGGAAGAACAGGATGTGATGGAGGACTTCCCTTTGGACACGTTTAATTTGAGAGGGCTTTAAGATCCTCACGTGGAGAATCAGCTGGCAGCAGGCCGTGAGATTAGAGCCTACAGTGGGAGATGTCAGGGCTGCAGATGGAAATCAGGAGTCCTCAGCAGAGATAAGATTTGTCTTTTGATTTCCCCAAGGATTTTGAGGGTTAGGCTGTTTCTTGTAGGTTTACAAGGTATAGTCATTATCATTGTATGTGTAGGCTAATTGATGAATTCTCAATTCATTCAAGAAAATATTGAACTAAATATTGTGCTAGATGCATGGGACATAATGATTCATGAGATAGACTGTGGGTTCTGTGAGGGCAGGGAATATGTCTAACGGAGGAGACAGAGCATTCCATCAGAATTAAGTCAGGAATTCAAGCAGAATTCCACCATAATTAAGTAAAATGTGATGTGTTCTGTGACAGGGAAGCATAGAGTGGGGGCTACACAGCAGAGGCGCAGACCTAGTCTTGGGGGTAAGGTGAGGATGTTTCAGCTGACTGCTGAGGGAGAGTGGCAGCCAGCTGAGTGAAGCCGGCTTCAGAAAGAGGGCTCAGTTAGTGGTAGATGGGCTAGCAGTTTGCATTAGAGTTGAAGTGTACTGAACTCTTTCTTGGAACTGGCAGATTCTGCACAAGGCACTCAAGGATTCCTTGGCAAGATTGTGTAGCTCACAGGAATGTTAATATTCGTGTGGGTTGATGATACTAGTTTCCTTGCTACCTGCTTTCACACAGTAAATTTGTTCCTTGCTAGGAATTTTCACAGCTCTGTGCCCAGTTTTATTTTGGTGCAGTAAATATAGTGTGAAATTGGCAGCTCATAAGACTTTATAAACACCTTACATGCATTATTTCAAAGAGCCAGGGCACATTTTTGCATGAAAAGCTCTTATACAATTATCAGAGAAAAACAACTCTTCAGAATCATCTGCATTATTGCTAACATTATGTAATTTGAACACCATAGTATGTATATTCACATAGATTCAGTGTTAGGACTGCAAAGGCAATTGGTACAACACTGTTACAGACTGAAGAGCAACACATGTTTTTCTTGAGTAATCCTTGCAGAATTTTAAGGAAGCTTTTTGTTGTTTGTTTGTTTTTTGCTTTGTTTTGTTTTTAAGAGACAGGGGTCTCACTCTGTTGCCCAGGCTGAAGTGCAGTGGCTCAACCATAGCTCACTGTAACTTCAAGCTCCTGGGCTCAGGCGATCCCCCTGCCTCAGCTTCCCAAGTAGCTGGGATTATAGGTGTGAGCTACAATGCCTGGCTCCAGGAAGCTGTTTTTACTTTTCCTCAGGTGCTAGTGTATTCTCCCAAAGTGCCAACTCCTTGGTCAGGACTGTAAATGGCACAAACAACCTTGTTTGCTGAGGAAAATGTACAAAGGTATGTTGACAGTGGGTGACTACTTTGACCCCCAGCATTGTGAGGTTTTACCCTGGCTGACCGGGGCCCTTGGAAGAACTGCCTGTGTTGCTACTCAGCCCCAGTGGGAGTTGTCACTGTGCTAAGTTTCCCACACCCCCGCCTGTCTGTCCACAGTCTGTGGTTTAGCAAAACTGCAGTACAACAGGGGCAACTCTAGGAACACGTGGTAGGTCCTACAGTGTCCATACATGAGTGGGGCAGGTCATCTAGAAGCTTGTGGTTGGGGAGCCTGTGCTAGTTCACTTGAGCTGGTTTCTGTTTTCATGCCCAGAGAGGTATGTTGGTGGGGAGGAAGCAGAAATTGGTCCATTTAGGAGCTCCACCAGCAAAGTTGTTTTTCAGAGGTACAAACCTATCCCCTCTTCACAGCCTGTGTCAAAAACTGTCTCCTTCATGAACCTCTACTTCCTCATCCCCTAACAGGAAATCATGTTGTCCCTCCCCAGACCTGCCCCTGCTTACCTCCGACCTTCTAGCTGGTCTGTCGTTGCTGGCACCTGTCAGCTCCGACCTCCCTGAATTGGCCCCACAGTCTCCTGAGCAGGGCTGAGTGATGGGTGGTACCCAAGGTTCAATTAAGAACTCTCTTAAGTGGAGAATAAACAAACAGGAATACTGTTTTGTTCTGTGTTGTCTTATAACGGAATGAAACTAGTTGTACTTGCCTTCTTTTCAGAGAAGGTTGTTTCTAAATTCTGGTAATTGTATAAAGTGAATTGTCGTAAATGGAAACTTTTTCTTTTCAGATAATGTGGATGCAAGTGATCTTAAGCAGTTTTTTGAGACCAACTATTCTCAGATATATTTCATCTTCTATGAAAATTTTATAACACTGGAAAATAGTTTGAAATTAAAAGGTAAGCATTTCTGTGTATTTTTTTTTAAACATGCAGGCATTTTTATAAGTTGTGTGTATCTTGAGCTACAAATTATACATTTTTAAGCCTTTTGTCTTGCCAAGACTTTAGCAAAGCTGTGAGAGCCTGGTGGACAGGGTGGCATCTTTGTTTCTCTTGAGCTTTCACTTATACAGATGTTAATTGAACAACACATGGCTAGCAAAAATAGCAGAAGAAACCCTTACAGAGCATGATTTTCAAAGGAATAAGTTACTTAGAAAGAAAAGTTATGCATGCGTACTGTTTAAAAAATTTGGATTCTGTAAAAGGACCTGAAATGAAAACTCAACTGTCTGTTTTGCCCTGCTTGCAGAGGCAGCACTATGAAAGATTTCCTGCATCTCCTTCCAGATGTATTATTAGTGTATTATGTTTATATATGTTTGTGACTATATTCTTTGAAAATCAAACCAACAAGATCACATTATACGTTCTGTTCTGTATACATTTATACATCCTGTCACCTAAGCGGCAGGATAGTGTAGCCTAGGGAGCCAGACTGGGTTGGGAACCCGGCCCCACCCTTCTGGCTGTTTCTCTTTGGCATCCTCTTGTCAGCATTAAACAGGTTCACAGGTATCCTAGCATTTTAGGACAGAGTTTGACACATAGTCCATGGTCAGTGAGTAGTAGCTGCCGTCACCGTCTTCCTTCATTTTCGTGTAGTCCGTGGGCTGAATCTGAATCCCTACAGCTCTATGAAGTAGGTGTTACTCATTCATTTAAAAAATAAGCCATATGCATAAATAACTGTGAAAAAAGTTAAAAAGTTAGTTGTTCTGTAAGACATTTAGATAGAATTCTGTGGTTCTTGGGAAGTGAGAGAGATGACTTCCTGCTGAGTGTATAGATGAGGCTTTGGGGAAGAGGCGGCCTTGGGAATGGACCTTGAAGGACAGCAGGATTTCAGGTGGAAGAGAGCGGCACTGCTGGTGGAGGGGAGAACGTGAGTAGAGCTAGGCCTGTTCTTACGACATGTATGGGAAAAGTTTTTTTGTTTTTTTTTTTTTCCTCTTGCAGCAAAGGTGTGTGAAAGAGATTTGCAGGAAATTAGATAATGCTTGCAAGGAGCCTTGAATTGCAGGCTAAGGAGTTTGGACTTTGTTCTGGAGGTGGTTAGAGCTCTTGAAAGCGTTTGCTACTATGACAAGTGTCTTGTAAAGTAGCAAGTGAACTAGAAGCAGGAACACCAATTGGAAGGCTGATGCTATCATTCATGTGAGGGATGGTGATGCCTGATCCGGGGAGGCAGTAGTTAAGGGAAAAGAAAAGTGTTGTGTCTCAGTGGATCTACCATCTATGAGACTTGGTTATAAGGGAAAGGGAGAAGTCAAAGATGCTTTCAGGACACTGAGTCTGCTTTGTGAGGTACCGTTAGCAGTAGGAACCCTGGAGGGAAGCCAGATTTGGAAGGCAGGAGGGTGAGAGTGGCTTTGGGCAGTCTGTGTTTGAGGTGCCTGGGGGATACCTTGGTGTAGGTGTTGGCTGGACGGTACAATGTGGGTGACTGGATCTTGGGAGAAAAGAGGTGAAATCATGCTATTGCCAAGGGAAAAAGTATACAGAGAAAGAGAGTGATGGTCAAAACTTTTAGATAATTACTTATTTTATTGGGTATATACAAAGGAAAGTGATGGAGTATTGGGAGGGATGCCAGGAAAGGGTTTTGTCACAGAGGCCCAGGGGAGAGAGAATTGAAGTCATGTAGGGTCAGCCCGTTGGTGCGTGAGATGCAGCTGGGCTGGGGAGTAAGAACCCCTCAGTGTGCTGGTCAGTGAGTGCTGAGAGAAAGGTTCTAGGTGAGGAGCAGGTCGGAAGCCAAACAGATGAACATAGAGTCACAGGGCGGTGAGCTGGTGAAGGTGACCCATGAGAATATCCTTTCAGAAAGTTGGATGTGAAGACACAGATTGTGTCTCACCCTGGTCATGGACAGGTTATTGAGGAATGCATCGGCCTGTTTGCAGACTGAGGAGTGGGTCAGCTGGAGTGGGGGATAACCGATGGTGCAGGTGTTGGGGGAAGTGGGTTGAGACAGGTCAAGGAAGAAGAAGAGACATGGAGAGGAGTGTACAGGTGGCCTTTCTATGTACGGAGGAGCAGATAAGGGGATAGTGTAGATATGGAGACATTTTGAGATGGAGAGGAAAAATTGAGGGACCCCTTGTCAGATGCCCTGATTGCTCCTATAGAACAGAGGCAGTTGTCAAGCATGGAGCGGAAGGAATTCAGGGTGAGGCACTGCGGTGGTCTTTGATTGTGGCCATTCTTGCAATCTACTGCAAAGAATCATAATGAAGAGCCAATAAAAATAGTGAGATTTTTGAAGTTTTTTTGCTTTTAGTATAATCTGTGTTCGATTGGAGTGCAGGGAAGACAGTGTACCCCAAAAAAGAAAAGAAAATGCCTACCAGGAATAATGAAATAAATAATCTTGTGATAACTTCAGCCTTTGCATTTATTCAGGCAAAAACTCCAGAGTTATTGGCTCTATCTTCAAAATACATCCAGAATCATCGGCCTGTTCTCATTGCCTACACTGGTAACACTAAAACTCCTGATATCCTCACCTGGATTGTAGCATTAGCCGCAGAAATGGTCTCCCACCGCCACACTTGTGCCCTCTCCCATCCCATAGTTTCTTGTCAAAAGAGCAGCTGGAGTCCTTTAAAAATATGAGTCAAATCATGATTCTTGGCTGTTCTAAACTTTCAAATGGGTTCTCATTCCGAGCCATTACAGTGGTCTCAGGGTCCACCTAATCTGCCTTCCTTTGCCTCACCTACTCTCCAGCCTCAGCTGCTCCAACTCTGCCCCTTGTGTGCTCCAGCCTTAAGGGCCTCTGGATGTTTTGTGACTATGCTAGCCATGCTCAGGTACAGGGACTTTGCATTGTTCAGTTCCTCTGCCTGGAACACACCTCCCCTAAATTTCCATATGGCTTTCTTCCAAACCCCCACATTTCCATATGACTTGCTTCCTAACCTCAAAGGATCTTGTCTCAGATGTAACCTTACCAGAGAGATGTTCTCTGACTTCCCCAGTCAAAATTGCATACCATCTTTTTACGCTTCTCTATCTGCCTTCCCTGTTGTTTTTCTCGCTCATTTATAGAATGCCCCCCTCCTGCCAGAATATTAACTTTTTGAGGGTAGGAGTTGTTGTCTGTTTTGCTCACTCCTGTATGCTCAGGGCCTAGAATAATCCCTGGCATATAGACATTCTGTAGTAGTTTTTCAACGAATGAGTAAATGATATCTACTTCATTGAGCTGTGGGGATTCAGTTAGATCAGGGGTCTACAGCTTGTAGCTGCCTGTTTTATAAATAAAGTTTTATTGTACAAGCCGTATCCATTTATGTATTGTCTGTGGCTGATTTTGTACTGTAACAGCAGATTTGAGTGTTTGTAAGAGAGGCCTGCAAAGCCTAAGATATTTGCTGTCTGACCCTTTACAGAAGAGGTTTGTTGATTCCTATATTAAATGACGTATGTCAAGCACTTAGCACGATGCTTGGTACACAGAGAGGACAAAAAATGGTAACCTCTGCTGCAGGTGTTGTAGGTTTTATTACTGTTGTTATTATCAATAGAACAATGTGCAGTTGCCCAAAAAGATATACTACTTTTATAGTTATCTGCTCTATGACTTTTTATGTTACCAACTTAGAAATTTTTCTTTGTGCTGTGCATTCTGCCACAATTTGAGCCAATAAGTAACTAGTTGAGAAATGAATAAATTACCCATCATAGTTTGGTAACAAGTTGGAAAACATGGAAGCTGTGTTCAAACAGCTAGCAAGGGGCAGCTCTGCTGGTTGTGGATCCAAGCAGTCTGGCTCGGTTGTCTGTTTGCAATCCTAATGTGTTCTCCATACTGCCTCTTGCTATTTTTTGAATAAATGAATGTATGTTGAGGCTTACTAGTTTTAAGCTGCCTTTTAGCGTAATTTGTAATGTCCTAAAGTTTAAATGATGTCATGATAACTAATTATTTTTTAATATTCCAGGGAATAATAAGTCACAAAGGGAGGAGCTGGACTCCATCCTCTTCCTTTTTGAAGTAAGTTTTGATGAATTTATTTAACTTTTATAATTCTTGTTGGAAATAAAGTATTTTTGATCTTTAATTTTATTTGAAGACAAAAATGGCTATTGGTGGACATATTTTTTTTCTTTCCTTCCTTCCTCCCACCCTCCCACTTTTACAAACAGTTCTACAAAGAATTTTCTTGTGATTTTCTTGTTTTGCAAATGTGTGAGAGTTTTTCCTGTACAGGTACCTAGATGTGAAATTATTAGATGGAAGAGTACACACATCTTAAATGGTAGCAGATATTGCTGAATTGCCCTCCAAAAGGTCATATAGTCACACTGAGAAACTGCACTGCAAAAAATAAAAAAATAAAAAATACCTAAAAATGTTATATAAACTGATATGTAAGTCTTATGTAAATTTCTTATACTCTAACATTGGAGGTGATTCATCGATACATATAAATATACACATATATATACATATATATAAATCCGACATGCAAAAACTTGTATTTTTCTACCAGCGAGGTTATGATCTTTATGCATCTGTATATCTGTGTGCATTGATCATATCTTCAATGTTGAAACTGTGTTTGGGTGTGGTTTTTGACTTATTAAGCTTAAAGTCTTTCTTGTCCAAATATATTAGTTAAGTGGCCAGATTATGGGTACCTGGAGAACACACTCAGAACTGAATTATAGGTTCTGAAAGTTAATTGTTGGTTTTTGAGAAATTATTTGTGGTTTGAGAGGTGTATGCTTAGGCTGGTGTGAGAAGATGAACTTTTATGGCTATAAAGGAAAGGCCTGATGTGAACAGGTGCAGAGCTGGCTCTAGAAGGAAGCCACTGTAGGAAAGATCTCCTACAGTAGAAGAGTTCTCCAGGGCCTTATTATGAGGGGCTTTCTGGGTTTATGGAAAAAAACAAAATATGGGAAACTTCCAGCCCAGGACTTGTCTTCATGGCTAGTGCTCAATAACCCTGGTTCCCCTTTCTCTCCTTTGAGAGCTATATTCCTTTCCAAAGTACACACATTGATTCACTGCATATTCTGTAGTGGTTATTATGTTTCCTTTGGTTACCCTCCTTTGAATGAAACCTGTGTAAGTGAGTTGTTTTTAACAGGAGCTTTAATTGTGTTAGTTAAATATGTATCTACTGACCATCATTTGTTTGTACTATTTTATCAACTTAATTATATTATTTATGTAATGGTTAAAGAATCCATAACATATGTAAGTTAGGAAGCATGGTAATAAAGCACATACTCTTGACACCCTCCCCCTTCTCCATTTTAGGAACTAAAAACTACTTAGGTGCTCTTCCACCATCCTTTCTCACCTCTGTGGCGGTCATTCCCCTGCATTTTATCATCCTCTTTCTTTTGAAAAATGGCTTTACCACATATATTTATACCCTTAAATAATTTCTTGTGTGGTTTTGTTTGGTTTTGAGTGTAATGGAAATGATCTTCTGTGGTACATAATCACCTTTGACATGCTTTTTACCCTCAACATTAATTCTAAGATTTATCCATGTTTTTAAATTTAGTTCAAGTTTATTCATTCCTACTGCTGGATTAGGTAAATATATGTGACTTGTTTAATTCCTACATTTTGTCTACAGATGTTTTGTTTTCTTGGTAGACAGATTGTCTGTGAATAAGGAATGAACATACTTGCCAGTTGGTCTGCTTTCCGCCCTGACTCAGCCTTCCAGTACATTGGTAAATGGAAGTGATAAAGGGTCATCTTGTTTTTGATCTAAAGAGAGTTTTGTTAATGTGAAACATTAAGAGTAATATTTTCTGTAACTTTTTGGTAGATTCTCTATCAAATTAAATAAGTTTGTTTCTATTCCTAGTTTGAGATGTATTTTAAAAATCTTAGATGGGTTTTGAGGTTTTTAAATT
Organism: Chlorocebus sabaeus; assembly: GCF_047675955.1. Classification (NCBI taxonomy): domain Eukaryota; kingdom Metazoa; phylum Chordata; class Mammalia; order Primates; family Cercopithecidae; genus Chlorocebus; species Chlorocebus sabaeus. The sequence continues at coordinate 58,605,079 of NC_132905.1, read as the reverse complement.
TTTTTTCTTGAAAAAACTTGATTGAGAGGATGATGATTCTTCTTGAGTATTAATATTGTGAATTATAGTTCTAGATTTTTGGATGGACTAATTACTATTATTATTATTCTTTGAGTCAGGGTATTGCCCAGGCTGGAGTACAGCAGCGTGAACATAGCTTACTGTAGCCTTGACTTCCTGGGCTCAAGTGATTCTCCTGCCTCAGCCTCCCGAGTAGCTGGGACTACATGTGTGCATCACTGTGCCCAGCTAATTTTTTTTCTTATTAATTTGTTGTAGAGATAGGGTCTCCCTATGTTGCCCAGGCTGGTCTCAAACTCCTGGGCTCAAGTGATCTTCCTGCCTTGGCCTCCTAAAGTTGTGGGATTATAGGCATGAGGCACTGCACCCAGCCTGGACTAATATTTTGTTTGCATTCTTGGATCTATGTTCACAGCTGAGGTTGGCCTCAGTTTTTCTTTCTCATGCTCATATTGTTTTTGACTGGTCCTGTCATAATGGTTATAAAACCTATTGTCAAGCATTTCTTCTTTCTCTGTTGTATAACATAGTTTTCTAAGATTGAAATGAGCTGTCATTGAAAGTTTGTTTACCTTTTCTATATAACCACTTGAAACTGGGGTGCTTTTTTTACTTATGTGAAGATTTTACCAACTTACTCAATTTCTTTGATAGTTTTAGACTTGTTTTAGTATTATTCAGATTTTTCTTTTTTTTTTCTCGATTCAGGTTTGGTAAGTTATATATTTTTCTAAGAATTTGGAGAATTCTAAGGATTTGTTCTTATCGCCAAAGTTTTAAAATGTATTGGCAAAGAAGCTTCTCTTTGAAAAGTCATAAGCCCTTCAGTTTTATCTCCCTTAGCATGGTCTTTATTGTCTTCAAGAAGTTTTTATATTACATACCTTAGTAGTGGTGGTGGTGGTAGTAGGAGGAGGAGGAGGAGGAGGAGTAGTATTTATGCCACATTTTTACTATCTTCTAGTTGCCATTGTAGCAGCTTTAAACTCTGTTTTTTTGATGTAATTGTTGTTCCTTTAAATGTCTTTTCTTTCTGGCTTCTTTTTTTTTTTTTTTTTTTTTGAGATGGAATGTCGTTCTGTCCCCCAGGCTGGAGTGCAGTGGTGCAATCTTGGCTCACTGCAAGCTCCACCTCCCGGGTTCATGCCATTCTTCTGCCTCAGCCTCCCGAGTAGCTGGGACTACAGGCACCCGCCACCACACCCGGCTAATTTTTTTGTATTTTTAGTAGAGACGGGTTTTCACCGTGTTAGCCAGGATGGTCTCGATCTCCTGACCTCGTGATCTATCCGCCTCAGCCTCCCAAAGTCTTGGGATTACAAGGCATGAGCCACTGCGCCGGGCTGCTTCTTTTAAGATCTTTTGTGTCTGTTGTTCTGTAGTTTAATTACAAAATATCTAGTTGAAGATTTCTTATCTTACTTGGTATATATGTTTCTCATGTCTCTGGATTCATGTTTTATAGTTCTCTAACATTCTTAGCTATTGTCTTCTCAAATATTGGTATGTTTCTGTTCATTCTGGCCATATTTTCTAGGATTCTTATTTAAACTTGTTGATCTATCTTCCCTGTCTCTTAAGCTTGCTTTTATTTTCTCCTCCCCCAATCTGTTTGTGTTGCATTCTGGGAAGTCTCTTCAGTTCTTTCTTCTAGTTCACTGACTCTCTTCTTTTGGAACAAATCTGCTACTTTACCAATCTATTGAGCTGTACATTTCAATGATTTTTTTTTATGTTTTAACAGCTTTTTTGGTTTGGCATTCTTTTTTTTTTTTTGAGACGGAGTCTTGCTCTGTCGCCCAGGCTGGAGTGCAGTGGCCGGATCTCAGCTCACTGCAAGCTCCGCCTCCCGGGTTTACGCCATTCTCCTGCCTCAGCCTCCCGAGTAGCTGGGACTACAGGCGCCCGCCATCTCACCCGGCTAGTTTTTTTTTGTATTTTTTAGTAGAGACGGGGTTTCACCGTGTTAGCCAGGATGGTCTCGATCTCCTGACCTCGTGATCCGCCCGTCTCGGCCTCCCAAAGTGCTGGGATTACAGGCTTGAGCCACCGCGCCCGGCCTGGTTTGGCATTCTTACGTGGCTGGTTGCTTTCGATTGTCTCTTGATCGTTGTTCATTTTTAGACATCTTTTGTTTTCTTAAACATTTACTGCATAATATTTCATATTTTGTATGTGATAATCCTAGTAGCTGAAGTGTTTGTCTAATTATGCTTGTTATTTCAGCTGCCTCTCATTCACAGTGGCTTCTTTTTTGCATATTTTGTGATATTTGATTTTGAGAGTGGTACTGAATGACTACAGATTTCATGTTTGTTAATTCTGGTTTCTCCCAGAAGATTTGTCTTTGCTTTTGCCGGGAGTCTGGGAATGCTCTTGATTGAGGGCACTTTAGCTCCATTTGAGGGTTCTGGTTTATGAATGGAAATTCAGGTTGAGTTCCCTAAACTTACCATGGTTGGGGACTGGGTGCTGGAGGGAACAGCCACCTGTAGATCCTGGCGCTAGTATTGCCATCAGCTCCTTGGCATTCTGCAGTTTTTTCTTTTGCATGTTGCTCACAGATCAGGTTTTAGCTCACTTGTCTTCTGCTTCCTTTCTTCTTCCCTCTTTACTCCTCCTTCTTCCCCTACCATTTTTTAGTCCCTTTTTAGTTTCTCTGTGTTCTTCAAAGCCCAGCAATGTTTTAAGAATTAGATTTGTTGTTGTGGATCTAAGGGCTAGTTGGCCTGCCGCAGGAAAACCCTTCAGAGATTCTAGATCTATCCCTCTCTCAGAAGTTTCAAAACCACCTCTTCGTGTTCCGAAATTCTAGACTAGGGAGGGTGTTAATACTGATTCATTACCATTTCCAGAGGATTAGTTGCCTATATAATAGAGCAAATATATATTATTCAAGGCTTCATAAAACTTTCGTTTTGCATGGTAAATATGAATGAGTAATACACTTGCATTAGTTTTGTTTATGCTTATGTTCCCTCTGTCTCTGGCTTTACAAGGTAGGTTGTAATTTGTATGTTTCATTCTGGGTACTAAGTAATTTCATTGCTGCTTTGTAGGATAGTGCCTTGTAAAGCTTGTAAAGAGATAGTTTATAAGCGTTTGGAAGTGAATACTTATCACTTTGTAAATAATTGGGAAAGGCTGCCTTGAGAAGAGGTGGAGTTAATAAGATGTGTTAAATCACAAAAGCGATACCATGTAGAGATATTCTATAAATAAGAAATGGCTTGGAAGAAAGCATAGAGGTAAGAGATAAGAAGGCATGAAAGAAGAGTATGTAAAGAGAGCTGCTGTCTGCCTTGTAAGTCAGGGATGCCCTGAAAGGGAACCTTGGAAAAGGAAACAGCAGTTTTTAGATGTAGAGTATTGGAGACATTATAATATTCTGATAAAGTAAGTAATGTGCAGTGAAGGCCACCGGCCTGTCCAGGTCATGGTCTCAGGCAGTGAGCAGACCTTTTTACTTGCGTTCCTCTCTAGTGGGAACACCTGTACCTTTTGGAAGTTGACCTTTCAGCTGTGTTTGCCTGTAGCTTCAGATATGTGCACCACTTAGGAGAGTTTCTGTTGGTTCATGGAGATGTTTGTCTTTTTTTTTTTTTTTTTTTTTTTTTTTTTGAGATGGAGTCTTGCTCTGTCGCCCAGGCTGGAGTGCAGTGGCTCGATCTTGGCTCACTGCAACCTCTGCCTTCCGGGTTCAAGCCATTCTCCCTGCCTCAGCCTCCCAAGTAGCTGGGACAACAGGCGCCTGCCACCATGCCCGGCTAATTTTTATATTTTTTAGTAGAGATGGAGTTTCACCATGTTGGCCAGGCTGGTCTTGAACTCCTGACCTCAGGTGATCCACGTGCCTCGGCCTCACAAAGTGCTGGGATTACAGGCATGAGCCACTGTGCCCGGCCTATCGTATTTTTTTCCACTATTGTTATGACTCTACTTTTACTGTACTTTAAAAAAAATATTTCATCCATTATTGCTTTTATTTTAAATGGAGATGTGAGGATGATGGTGTGGAACTCCAAAACATGAATTTACGTTTACCATCTTGACAGGAATCTACATGTTTTACATGGGCTAGCCTGTTTAAACCTTTCCTTCTGAAGTAGGTTTGGTCTTCCCAGTTTTTATGAATGAAATGTTGGAGGCTTTGTAGAGTTAGGTGACTTGCCCAAGGGTACACACTTAGTAAATGGGAGAGTGGGGATTTAACCTTTAGTCTAACTCTAGAACCTATTTTCCTAACTTACTGGCATGCTGCCTACCACTTAGGACTGTTGGTTATTCTGCTTTCTAAGCTGTATTCCATAGGCTGTCTATATCAACATGTACTGTTCTTTACAATCCATTCATTCATAAGACACATTTATTAGGTATGCACTGTGTCAGACACACGTAGGTGCTGGAGATACAACAATGAGCGAGGCAGACAGAGCCTCCCGTCCTCATGGAGCATAAATCAGCATTTCGTGGTGAGCTGAAGAGTCTATCGGTAAGAATGAATTAATGTCAGAACTCTAGTAATGACCTTCTGAGTCACAGAAAATCCTGAATGGTTCTTTTCAGAAGTGATATTTTGGTGATGGCTCTAGAATTAGTTACCTGCATGAGGGAAAGGAGGGTTGGTGTCGAAACACAAGGTACCTGGTGAATGGGCCTCAAGATCAGATAATTCACATGACCTTGAGAACCTTCTGGATTCAAGCTTGAGAGGTTATTTTAATGGTACCTGGGATTTGTTTTAATCAGGTGTGGTAAGGCACAGAAACGTGGAAATGATTGTTATGAAGGAAGAATTTTTAATTATGCTCACGGTCCTGTAGAAACAGACATGCCACACAGAGCCAAACAGAGAAGCACCAAGGCAGAATCAGTAGGCAAATAGGAAAGAAGGAGAGACAGACAGAACTGAGGGCAGGAGCTTTTATTGTGGTTTTTGCAGGAAGGAATGGGCAAGGCCAGGTAAGCAAACTACATAGGCTTAGGACTGGATAGTTTGAATAATTTCAGCTGACGGGACTGTAGGGGTGGGTAGCTCCTGGTTGTCCAGTACCTGGCCTCCGGGTGATTAGGGGAGGGGGATAGAGTCCATAAAAGGACGTGGTTGGGGTTATGGATTTGAGATTGGTTGTTGCCATATCAGAAACATGCTCTGAGCCACTATTTTTGGGAATTTGCTAACCCTTGGAAGGGCATCCTTCCTAGGTCATTGAGGCCCTAGATGTCAGCACATCAAGAATACAGAGAATAAGACAATACAGTTAATTCAGAGATACTGTTTCAAGCTTTCTGCCACGTTGTATGCCATCCCGTTTTACTAGAGAAATAGAATAGTTTGGAGTTACACATATATGTTTTAGAAAGTTTATAGAATTTGATATTTCCTTACCCTCCCACACTCCAATTAAAATACATTGACAGAAGAGGCTTAATTTCAAAACGTAAACGTGTTCTGGCATTGGAGTGCTACTCATTCAGATGTTCTTCAAATATCACAGAATTTGAAATCACAGATAAACAGATTCCTTATTCTAAATTTTATTTAAATTACCCCACTATATTAAACCCTGTTTCAATCTTGTCATTAGCCTTCCCGGAGACCTGAATGGGTTCTTTATGCTGGAAAGTGTGGCCCAGGCTGGTCTAACACCCACAGTCCTCTCCCTGGCTCTCGGTGTAGCTCTCCTTCGCATTTTGTGGTTACTCTGTGGAAGTGCTCTGTTGGGCTAACACTTTGCTCTTTTACCTCTCTTTGCATAGTTCCACTTCTGCCTCTTCATTTTTCAGGGACTGCCCTTAGCTCTTCTCCCCATCTGGCCCATTCTCTCAGACCCTGTTCAGACCCACCAATTTCTCCTGGCAACTCCTGCTGGAAGTTCTTATTCTTTCCTGGGGACTGATATAATAGCACTACCTTGTGCTATCATTTGACTGTGGCTGGATGTCCATAGTTATCCCTTAATGTGGCTACGCCTTAGCTTCCTAATGAGACTGTAAAAATCCTAACTCCATGTTTTTTGTTTGCATTTTTATACATGTTTTTGAGTGGAAGAGGGACAAGAACAAATAAAATGAACAAGAAAAGCAAATTCTTCTAAAGCCAACAACCGTGACTTACAAAACTTTGTGATGTTTTTCTTTCTTTCTTTTTTTTGAGACAGAGTCTCGCTCTGTTGCCCAGGCTGGAGTGCAGTGGCGCTATTTTGGCTCACTGCAACCTCTGCCTCATGGGTTCAAGCAGCTCTCCTGCCTCAGCCTCCCGAGTAGCTGGGACTACAGGCTTCTGCAACCACGCCCGGCTAATTTTTGTATATTTAGTAGAGACAAGATTTCACCATATTGGTCAGGCTGGTCTCAAACTCCTGGACTCAGGTGATCCATGTGGCTAGTGGCTACTGTATTGTACAGGGAGGCTCTAGAGTCCTCCAGTAGAGCCTCATTTCATCGTTTGAAAGACCACTTTTCGTTGTTAAACACGGTTAAATCCTTAGTATCTTGTACATCTGTATCCTTGTGATGCAGAGGACTTTGACTTAGGTTTAGAATTTTACTGAAATGGTTTCTCTGGGCATCTTCTTATTATCAGAGTGCCCTTGGCTGAGGGGAATGAGCATTTACCTCCACAGGCTGGGGAAGCATGGCTCCAAAGTGACCCTCTGCAAACAGAATTGAAAAGCCGTGCACAGTTTCATTCTACTGTTATCATGCATGTTTTAAAATGAAAATAATATTAAATAAAGGCTAGTCAAATTCCTTAGGACTTCATCTCCCTACCACACTTTCATCCTTTCTCCATCTGTTTCTCCTTTAAGATAAAGAAAACAGTTTCATCGCACTCCAGGATGATGCACCATCTCTTTTTGTCACCCCTCCTTTGGTAGGAGATTCTTATTTGAGAAGCATTGATGGAAGAGGCAAACTGCAGCATGTGAACCACACAGCAAGTGCAGATGACATGTGGGCTTCTTATAGGATACACAGAGAAAGAAAAATAATACCGTGGATGCTAGCTTTTGTTTTCCTTTAGTATTGAAATTTGATTGCTTGCGATTTATTACACGCCTATATGTACTGACTCCCTTCCTTCCCTGCAGTGTAGTGTTATGCTGGATTGGACAGCTGGACTCACGTGTGCACCGTCTTGCTGGGTGTAGTTATGTTTGGGATTCATAATTTGACCAGTGGTGAATCCAGGGATGTAGTGGAATCTATGTCTTACTTTAATGGAATTCAACACTGGGTCTCTTGTTCTTCATTGCTCCAGGTGAGCTTATATAGATAGTGGATTTAGCCTCTAATTTTTTCCCTTAGAGTAAGGGAAAAGAATTTTTAATGATTTTCCTGATAATGGTAATATAGCGATATCCAGTACAGTGCCATTAAGATGAAACAAATGGCTGATTTTCACTCTCGGTAGCATTGCTTTGTATATGCAATCCAGTAATTTGAATGTTGATTTTATTTCCCATCCAAATGCATTCATTTATAACTTTTCACATTTAATAGTAACATTTTGCTTTAGATACTAATAGTGAATTGCCTAAAGAAAAACTAGAGTTATGAATATAATAGGATTACAAACAATTCCGAGATTTATTTCCTTTCTTCTTCCTTTCCTTCTCCTTCTCCTCCTCTCTTCCTCCCCCAACCCCGTCTCCTCTTCTTTTGTGGGAATTGCGTATCTTTTATAACTCTTTGAAAATGAAAACAAATTAAAAGCTCCTGTGGAGGTTCAGTGAAAATGTCTGAACTGAATTCTAGGCAAGTCGACACATTCAGGCTAGGTGTCCTACAGGATTAAGTAATGATTCCTTTTCTTTCTTCATACAATGGCTAATGGCTTTTCTTACAAGTGAATAATACATAGCAAGGCGGCAGAATCATATTTTTACAATTAACTAGTTGCCACAGTTTCTGCTTTTCTCTGCTTTGTTATTCCTTATTCTGGGCTGTCCAGTGTGCAGCCATCCTTCCGTGCTGCTCCCTCCTCCCGTGCCAAGGTGAAGGACTTCCTCTACAAACCTCTCAGGCTGTTACTGCTTTTTATTTTGTTTCCCGTGAGGACCACTTTATGGTTTTTGAGTGGAAGAGGGACAAGAACAAATAAAATGAACAAGAAAAGCAGATTCTTCTAAAATTCTTGGAATTTAAGTTCTTATTGAGGATTTCAAATATTTAGATGCTTTAGTAGATTTTATTTTCCTTTAAAAGAATGATTCCAATTTTGAATGCAGCTCTTTGGTCACTGTCATAATTCTAAGTGACCGATTGCAGTTGAGAAAAAGCCACTAGCAATTCAAATTTTGTGGAGAGCATTTTTAAAAGAACTAAGCTGACACAGACTCCCATCTCCCATCCCCAAAGTCTCCCTGAGTTCCAGTTGGCAAAGAGAATGAATGTCTCTAGTTATCATGATGAAGATATTGGGTCACATTTATGACATAGAGCTGTATTTAAATGATAATAGAGGTGTATGATCATCTGGCCTTCTTTGTAATGCTAGTCATACTTGTAGCTTTTATTGATTTTGAACCCTTGGTTGGGAACAACTCCAAATGATAGCATTATTGTTATGGCATGGTGTGATCTTGCCTTGAGGCTGCTCTGCAGGGATCACAGTAGAGGGCCAGGTGGCCAAGGTACCCTTTTTCACTGGTCTCACATGTTGCCTGTGGTAGTGGATTAGCTCTGTAATTGCTCCTCAGTGCTATCACCTGTACTGGATACTGGAGAAATAAAACACACAACTGAGATCCTTTATCTCTATGGCATGTGGTTATTCTGGTGTCTGATTTTGATTGTGAAATATCTATGATCTCTACAAACTGGAAGGTGGGAACAAAATGTAAACATGTGGTCCATTTTGGAGATTCTTTGCATGCACTGTTCCTGGTTAAAATGTGATTATCCTATTAGAGAATGTTAGTAATTTTAATTAGACAAGTGTTTGAGTTGAAAGGAGTCAGTTTCAATGGATAGTTTAATATGCATATTTAGTATTAAAGACCGCAGTCTCCCTTTTGCATCAAGACTTATAGGTGAGAAACTTGGGATTGATCCAACGGGATATACCAAATTACTCAGGTCACCTTGGAGGAAGGGACACTGGAGATAAGATGTTCACGGAAGTCTGAAATTACATTCTTGTGGTTATCTGTTGCGGTCCAGGTGCCCTGAGCTCCTGGCATGCTGGCCTCTTTCACATAGTGTGCCACTTGACGTGTTGGTAACTGACACTCTCAAGAGGAGATCCTGTGGAAGGCAATACTAGCAAAAATGCTTCCAAGAATCTTTTAAGGGCAGATGGTAGAAACTGCATTAGGGCTAAAGATACGGGAAATTCACAGTGAAACTTGAGCATGTGTATTTATTGTTAGGATAGCAGGAGACATGTAGAGAGCTCTTTTCTCTTTAATTAAAATTAATCTGTTAATGCAGTTTGGGTAAGCTGGTTTTTTAAAAATTAATATATACCTTTAGGAGAGAATTGTACAAAAACTTGCTATCATAAATCTATTACTTGTTTTCTGTTTGGATGTGTAGTGTGGTGGCTGTTACAGAGTGACATCTAGTGTTTGATGTGGTTTGTGACACTGTACAAGTTGGAAGGGTCTGGCTTGAAGCCTTTGTGCACTGGCTCGGCCTGCAGGCCTTGGGCACTTGCTGAATGAATTTGACAGGTTGGCGAGTCCCAAGCCAACCTACAGGTGTACAATGCCTTCTAATTGTGCTGAGGCAGGAGTTTAAATCCTCTGAATTTATGGGGTGGTGGGAACCAAGTCGTGGCATCTCACTGGGGTTTTGTTATTCTGTACTCATCATGTATGTAGAAACTGTCTGGGAGTGATTTTTTCCCCTAAAAAATGGTATAAAACAGATGGCCAACTAATGGCCAACAATTGCTAGTACCAAAACTGAAGAGATCGGAAAAATGCAGTAGTTTTCAGGCAGAAAATGGAAACGAAGAATAGCATGGCAGATTTGGTTGTGACTGAGATCTCCTGTGTAAGATACTTTTGTGAAAAGAAGACTCCTTTTCAATCTGTTTTAGTGAATGCTTTATTTGAGGCAAACCCGACATATTATGGGTAGAATTATATGCTACTAATTTGTGGATTTGTGAAGGTCACTGAATGTTCGTTCTGTCATTTAAAAAATGAGTCCAGTGCAGTGTGAGTTTTTCTTTAAAAAGAAATTAGACCTTTACATGATCCTAAGCAAAGTGAAAAAATAACCTTGAAATCTATTAAGTGCCCGCCTTTGCAGTTTTTGAAGGTTGCATTTTTTGTACCTAGTGAAAACATCTTGCATATCACATTTTAGTACTTAATATGGTAGTCCCCCTTATCTGCAGTGTCACCTTCTGAGGTTTTGGTTACTGGTGGTCAATCAGGGTCCAGAAACATTAAATGGAAAATTAAAGAAATAAACCATTCATAAGTTTTAAATTGCATGCCATTCTGAGTTGTGTGGTGAAATCTCTCACCGTCCTACTCCATTCTGCCTGGGATATGAATCATTCTTTTGTCCAGTGGATCCATGCTGTAGAGGCTAGCTCTCCGTCAGTCACTTAGTAGTGGTCCTGGTTATCAGATAAGCTGTTGTGGTATCACAGTGCTTGTGTTCAAGTAACTCTTATTTTACTCAATAATGGCTCCAGGCCGGGCGTGGTGGTTCATGCCTGTAATCCCAGCACTGTGGGAGGCTGAGGCAGGTGGATTGCTTGAGGCCAGGAGTTTGAGGACAGCCTGCCCAATGTGGTGAAACCTCGTTTGTACTAAAAATACAAAAATTATCTTGACGTTGTGGTGCGCTCCTGTAATCCCAGCTACTCAGGAGGCTGAGGCTCGAGAATCACTTGAACTCGGGAGGCAGAGATTGCAGTGAGCTGAGATCGCGCCACTATGCTCCAGCCTGGGTGACAGAGTGAGACTCTGTCTCAAAATAATAATAATAATAATAATAATAATAATAATAATAATAATGGCTCCAAAACACGAGAGTAGTGATGCTGGCAATCAGATATGCCAAGGAGAAGCTGTACAGTGCTTCCATTAAGTGAAAAGGTGAAAGTTCTTGAATTAATAAGAAAGAAAAAAAACTGTATGCTGAGGTTGCTAAGATATCTACAGTGAGAATGAATCTTCTATGAAATTGTGAAGAAGGAAAAAGAAATGTATGCATAGTGTATATAGAGTTTGGTACTATCTGTGGTTTCAGGCATCCCTTGGGAGTCTTAAAACATATCCCCCTAGGATAAGGGAGGCCTTCTGCAAAAAACATCAGTCCGTCTGTTTATTTTGTTCAGTGCTGATAGTATTTTTCTTTACTCTGTGGCTCTGTATATTTTGTGCTGGTGCTCTTTGATACTATCTTCTGCCTACTACCTAAGACTTTGTTCAGAGCCTCAGTTTCCCCACCATTGGAGTATCCTGCTAAGTAGTCTTTTGATCTGTGATCTTCTACCCCTTCTCTCTCCCTCACTCACCTCAGATGCTGTCTGTGTGATGTAATTTCGATTCTCATTGCCTTTAGGATAAAAGTCACACTCTCTGGTACAGCCTTCAGAACGTTCTTCATCTGGTCTCTGCCTCCTTCTCTATCACCTGTCTTGTGCCCTCACTGGCAGCCTCTTACAGGTCCCCAAACAAGCAGGAAGGATTTTTATTTTTTTGCTGCTGTTTGGTCTGCCTGGAATGCTCTTTGCCTGACTCACCCCTATTGTCCTTCAAGATTCAGTTCAAGGGTATTCTCCCTTTGGAAGTGTGCCTTGTCTGTCTTCATTTCCTTGTGCATGTACTCACATCCCTGATTTTCTCACCTTTTCCCTCTTAGGGCTCTAGATTTTAGAGCAGGAATGGTGTCTTTTATGTATCTCTGATCCCTCACATGGTACCTGGCACAGAATGGGCACTTAATAGGAATATTTTTTAATGAATTAAATAAATGTTTGATTAAGAGGATATTTAATTACCTGCAGTACTACCAGTTCAGCTGTCTGTATCTTAGTGATTAACAATACTTGGTGATAATTTCATTATATAAGTCATTTTTGCTTTTATTTTTATGGATTTCTTCCTTAACAAAACTTTTTTTTTCAAATTTTTGAGTTTAAAACTTAGTTCTTGTATTACAGGAAATTCAGGTCTATGGATTTGTCTCTTATTTCAGCTTTGACCAATTTTTGTTATATGTGAATCACAATGTTGATTATTTTTCGTTTATAATCAGTTTTTTTAACTTGAGTGTTAAAATTCACAAATAATTGAGAATTACTTTTTTTTTTTTTTTAACTTGAGTGTTTAAAATCTACAAGTAATTGAGAATTTTTTTAGCTTAAACTCTTGATGGTGGACTTCCAGTGTATTGAGTTTGCTTGTGACCTATGTAAAACTTACTTTGAGGGATTTCTTTACGTGGCCTAGAAAAATAACTTCGTAAATGTTTCACAAATGTTGGATTCTGTGAAGTTCAGTATTTGATATATAGCTGTTAAACCAGTCTTGCTATAACTATATTCAAGTCTTCTGTATTATACTGTATTGCTTATTTTATTTCTCAAAGATAGTGTGTGTTAATATCTCCCATTTAAAAAGTGGTTTTCCCTTTTAGTTTCTCAAAGTTGTTTTAATGGAGTATGCCTCCATTGTTTTATTTCCATGCTATGTTATTTGTTGCATAAAGATTCATAAGTATTATAGGTATATTATAAATTACATATTTAACCTATTTGAAATAATTCCCTTTGTCCTGTTAATTACTTTTTCACTTGATACTAATATTGCTTTGTGTATATGTGTGTGTGTGTGTGTGTGTGTACGTGAGCCTCTTTTTCTGTATTTTATTGTCAGTCTTTCTGTGTTTGAAAGCTGGGTCTGATGGACTTGGTCTTTGATAGGGGAATTTAACCTGCTTATACTAACTACTTTTTTGTGTGTGATAACCAGTACACATCTGTGTTTTCTGATGCCCATTGTACTTGGTTTTAGCTTTTCTTCTAACTTTGTTTTTGGGGGAGAGGTCACTGATTTTGGCTTTATGGAATATGCTTTGTAATTTGGAAGGTACACTTTCTGTTTTCATTCCAATAACTATCTTTAACAATAATGTTTGCATTGTTTTTCTTCTAATATCAAGAATAAAGCAGACCGGGCACGGTGGCTCACTCCTGTAATCCCAGCACTTTGGGAGGCTGAGGCGGGCGGATCATGAGGTCAGGAGATCGAGACCATCCTGGCTAACATGGTGAAACCCCTTCTCTACCAAAAATACAAAAAATTAGCCAGGTGTGGTGGCGGGTGCCTGTAGTCCCAGCTACTCAGGAGGCTGAGGCAGGAGAATGGCATGAACCCGGGAGGCGGAGTTTGCAGTGAGCCGAGATCGTGCCACTGCACCCCAGCCTGGGCGATAGAGTGAGACTCCATCTCAAAAAAAGAGAATAAAGCAGTATTTCTCCCAGGCACAGTGGTTCACACCTATAACCCCAGCACTTTGGGAGGCCAAGGTGGGCAGATTACTTCAGGCCAAGAGTTCAAGACCAGCCTAACGAACATGGAGAAATCCCGTCTCTACTAAAAAATATAAAAATTAGCCAGGTGTGGTGGCACACACCTGTAATCCCAGCTACTCAGGAGGCTGAGACACAAGAATCGCTTGAGCCTGGGTGGTGGAGGTTGCAGTGAGCTGAGATTGCGCCCTTGCTCTCCAGCCTGGGTGACAGGGAGGCTCTGTCTCAAAAAAATAAATAAATAAAGCAAGATTCGATGATAGCCCCATAATTTTACTTTAATTCCGTATGTCTTTTATACTTCTTCTCAACTATTTTAAGCAGTTTGTACCCAGATTATTATTAATTTTATATTATTTTTCCCTCTTTAGTAGTTTATTATAATGTTATCTATTAGAGTATTCTTTTCTTTTTTACACGTTTAAACAGGGCTAATACCTCAATAATTTCAAGAAAATGACAAACCCTGTATTTGATTCTGCCTAGAGATCAACTGTACAGCACATAGGAGGTACATAATAACCTTTGTTCAGCAAAAGTGGTGTTAGTTGTAGACAAATCTTGGGGTACACAAACCAAGTCACCTGGGAGGGAGATGATACATAGTCTAGGCTCTCTGTACTGTCAGTACCCACAAAAGCAGTTAATAGAGATTTCATTTTCCTTCAGAACACAGGAAAAAAATATTTTATGCATGATCAGGAGCACAGCCAAAACCCTAGTGGGAGGTTCTTAAATACAAACTTTCAAACTTTACTTTTCACTTTACTGTCAAACTTCATGAGGATAGACGCCATGTACTATAAGCTTTTGTATTCTCCATGACACTTTGAACTTAATAAGGACTGCATAAATTATCTACTTAAATTAAAAAAAAAAAGTCCTGTACTTTTATATTATGCTTTTCCAATCAACTCTGCAATTCTCATATTTGTTGATACCTACACGTTAACTAGGGATGTCTAGGTAGAAACCTAAGAATGAACAAATCTGATCTCTGAGACTCAGGTCAGTCAACTAAGGAAACTAGAATTTTAAATAGGTTACCAGGAAGGTAAATAAACATCATGACATAAATACAGGCATGAATGAACTATCAGGGCTCCATTAAATCACTAAGAACTCACAGAGGCAAAGCTTTCAATCTGTTTGATAGTCTTTTTTTTTTTTTTCAAGACAGAGTCTCGCTCTGTTGCCCATGCTGGAGTGTGGTAGCACAATATCGGCTTACTGCAGCCTCCACCTCCCAGGCTCAAGTGAGAGTAGCTGGAATTACACATGTGCACCAACACCATCCCTGGGTAATTTTTGTAGTTTTAATAGAGACTGGGTTTCACCATATTGGCCAGGCTAGTCTCAAACTCCTGGCCTCAAAGTGATCTGCCCACCTCAGCCTCCCAAAGTGCTGGCATTACAGGCATGAGCCACCACACGCAGCCCATTTGTTTGATATTCTGTTTGTAGCTCTGTGCGCTGGTGGGATGGCTAGGGGTTCTCCTGAAATACTAGAAAGTGTAGTTGTACTGTAGGGGATACTCTGCTGGTCCAGGAACAACAGCTTTCCTCTTGCTGCTGCTCTGATTCTTGTCTTGTTCTGTTTTTTCCTTCTCTCCAACTTTCTGTGTGCTGTTTTCTTCATTCTGAGCATGGTCCCCAGTGTCATCATCTTTCAAGGTATAGAACTTGTTCATCCTCTTGCTGCTGCTGTTGCCATTCAAATTATTTTATTATTTTTAGGATGTTGTCTTATGTTAGTTGTTTTAGGAATATACTTTTTTTAATAGTCATATTAACTCCAATTATGTAAATATAGCTCACTGTCACAGTGTTTATAACCCCACGCCCTTGTTTTTGGATTATTTTGATTAATCTGTATATTTTCTGGAACATGAATTGTGTAGGATATATTGAAGAAGGGAGGTATGTGGCTGATAGACTTTCAGTTCTAGAATAACTTTCTTTTAACTTTAAACATATAGCAGGTCCTTAAATAACATTTTGTTATAATGTTAATGAGAAAGTGTTCAAGGCAAATATTCTGTCTTCATGAAAGAGTTGAACATTGTGGTAAGAGACAAGTGGCCAGGCCTAAGGCAGCGAATGATCAAGTTCCCCTCTCTATAGGTCTCCCTGGAAGCATCTATGCAGCTGGGCTCCTATGCACATGGGTCCTTCTGAAATCAGACTATACTTGTAACACAGGCATTCA
The DNA here is from genome assembly GCF_047675955.1 of Chlorocebus sabaeus. Lineage (NCBI taxonomy): Eukaryota > Metazoa > Chordata > Mammalia > Primates > Cercopithecidae > Chlorocebus > Chlorocebus sabaeus. The sequence goes on along the minus strand of NC_132905.1, from coordinate 58,589,342 downwards.
CAGAATGTTTTCTTTAAACTGAACTGTCCAGTTCTCATTGTAAGTTTTCTGCATATTTGTTATTCAAAATATCAAGTAACTAAGACCTCTTTTCTTTTAAACCAAATCTTTTATTTTCTCCTTGGTCAGCATTTTCTTTACCCAGAGCTCTTCTGTCCTGTAACTAGTTTGGAGAAGGGTTGCTCCCCACACTGTGCTTTCAGATGTAACATGTGAGTTGGTCGTCGTTGTAGTTGATTACCTTCCCATGAGTTAGTGTGTAGTATTTTCTTCATTCTTCACTGTCCTAGCTTTCTACGTGGAATTGAAATCAAGTGTGAATCCACTGGGGCATGTTGCAGTCATCTGATAATAATTAAAAAATATTTCCCACACAAATCAAAAGAAAACCAGCAGTTATAAAGCAGACTATAGCATCTTATGTAGACTCCAACTTACATTTCACATTATTCCTGGTCATGCAGTAGGTTCTGAAGAAAAAAGAACTATGGATAATCAGTTAAAAGAATGACAGATTCCCTGATGTGTTGATCAGTAGTAATACCTAATTTCGATTTCGAGTGTACTATAATGGATTACCATATAGATGCAGCTGAGCACTGAGCATTAAATAGAGCCATGTGTTTTTCAGAAAAGTAATATTTATTCACACTGTGTGGCTTTCTTGATTTTTTTTTTTTTTTTATTTTACTCTCCAGTGAAACTACAAACAAGATGTCAATAGCTTATGTGGCATTCACAGCAGTATAGCTTAGAATATTGGCTGCAGTAGAAGAAATGCCAGATTGTATTTGCCCCAGTAAAGGTAGGCTTCATCTAGGGCTTTCTGAGGGACAGGCTTAGCATTTGGACATAGATAGTTGTGCTGGGCTTTATTTTTATTGACCTCATAGACTTTAAACAATGGCTCTTGCAATATTTGGGTACAAGAAGAAGCATCAGTGTGCGTAATGTTTCAGCCTTTGAATTGTTGTATAAGATTTTATCCATTTGGGAATATTCTTAGTAACTCAGATATTGGGCATGCATTTCATATCCAAACCTTTTTGAGTGTTTTTAAAGTCCATCCATTTTGTGAATCTGAAAACTTACCCCGAAGTGGTGATAATGATAGGCCAGACCTCAGAATAAGTTGGAAATTACTTTTGTGGCAGACTGACAGTATCCAAGCATGTAGATACACATCGTCTTGCTGCATTCTGTGTTTTTCTTTGTTGTGTACTAACAAAAGAAAACGAAATCAAGAAGACCAATATGTATTTTGGAAAACTAAAAAGCATGATTTTCACTGCCAAATTAGTTTCCTGACTAAATTAAAGATCTGAAGAACAGTGGGTATGTCAAGCATTCATCTAATCTAAGATCTATTCTGAATCTTTACTTTTCTCAGCATTTCCTATATGAAATGTTTAAATTAAGTGGCAAGATGGGATCAGAATATGATCCTGGGATGTAGCTGGGCTGCCAGGTCCCTTAAAGGAGAATGCGTGAGATAATAGGGCACCAAGTCACTGCTGTGCCATTTGCCCAGGCAGAGTGAATGTATGGAAGGAAGCACAGAAGGGGTGGGGAGAGCTCAGTGGGACCAGGCTTCCATCAATGTGAGGTAGGAGCCAGCTGTTGAGAAACTGCCAGTAGAGAGGTCATGTCTCTCAAGTAGGGGGCCCATCTCTTAGAACTTCAGCTTTCTAATGTGATGAGAATATTCTTATTAATAATTTGAAGATTATTGTGGCACACATAGAGATGGGCTGTACACATTCCCCTTCAAGAAAGAATGTGCTGCCCAGCTACAAGGGTGGCGTTAGCTGATGGCTTCCAGCTCTTCACACCTTCAACTTTCCATTCTTGGTCATACTCTTTGCATCATGGCCCCAGGCCAGTAAATGCCAGAGGCAGTAGTACAAGGGCCTTGCCATTTCTAGTCACACTGGGCTCCTCTCATCTTTGCTCTGGAGCTTCCACTAGGTTGGCAGAGATTCATCAGCTCTGCTTCATGGTCTGAGGCTCCCCTGTCCAATCTTGCTGCCATCTTTTCTCTTTCACAGGTGTTAGTCCTCAGTAGACCATTTGTACTCCTAACTCCTCCATTGCAGCGTGTTTTCCGGAAAACTCACCTTGCCATTATCATTAATTTTTTTTTTATCAAAGAGACCAAATTGGTGGTCTATAGTAAATTTTTCTTTTAAGAGAAAGTTTGAGTTAAAGAACCAGAGGATCTAACTTAGATGCGGGTGCAGGCTTGTCTTCATCTCTTGAGTCTAGTGATCCCCAGGCCATCTCCAGATTATGTCTATTTGTGGCCCTAGAGTTGCTCATTTGGCCTGGCAGCCTAACTCCTGGGACCCTTGTTCTTATTCTCAGTTCCAGAGTCTTTGCATTTCTTGTTCTAACCTCTTTGCTTGTGATTTTTTCCTGTAGGTTGTAACCCAGCTCTGTGGGTTCTTGATCCTGTGTGATCATGGGGATATTTGAGTTTAGGTTCTGTTGGTAAGACAGTGCTCATGTGGGTTCTTATTAAGATATTCTGTAGAGAGCTGTTTTACTTATTCTGATTCCCTTTTAATGTCATGTAACTTGACATAACAACCCAGTTTTTATATTTAGCTCCTTTTTTGTGTTATTCATCTAAAATTAATGTTAGAGCATATTGCAAGGGGAAGACTTATTTTGATTTTTTTCCCCCTGAAACAGCCAGTTTACTTCTGTACAATTTATAAATGGATCTGTTATGCCTGGCATTTGGTGTCTGGCTTACAAAGGTTGTGTGTTCTCAAGGCAAGAGATTAACACTGAGCTCACTTGATTTAATATTGAAATCATTTTGTTTGATTTCATTTGTTTGACGTTAATTTTCCCACATTTTCTAATATGTTTAACTTTTTAGAACTAGTTGTGCATATAAATACTCTTAAATATTTCTAATCTGTATAATAAATAAGCATACAAATAGCCGGCATATCAAAGATTTCTCCTTGGATTCGAGCACATTAGCCTCTGGCTTCTGCTTTACCTTCATTTTACCTTCTTAGCAGAGCTCCCTCAGCTCACGGATACCTCCAGAGCTTCATCTTGTCTTATTTTAAACTCTCTCAAAAGAGAGCTCTCATATACACACAGCTTCAGCTGCTGCTCATATCTGTTACCATCCAAATCCTGCCTCTGTACTCCAGACCCATTTACACATTTGCCTAGAAGAACATCTCCAGTAAGGTCATCCATTGACACCTCAAAATGGCAGGATGTCCAGAATCAAACTTGATAGCTTATTTGCCTCGGGTCTAAGATTGGATCTGGATTTGATCTCTTGGATAAAAGTGTTGCCATCTACTAAGCCACTGGGAGCCATGGAGACCTCCATTTACTACAGCCCCTCTACCCACTTATCCTGACAATTTTATCTCCTGCATATCACTATTATATGTTCTGTTTACCTGGTCGACCTTGGTCCAGGCCTCCTTATTTCTCCTCTGAAATGCTACCATTGCCTCTCTTCAGTGATTGTGTCTGCCTCCCCTCTCAGCTGCCTCTAGTTCGCCTCCAGCTGGAACCCATTTAGGGACCACACTGCTCCCATGAGGACATTAAGCCCCCAGGCTTGCCTGCCTCTCCAGGCCCATCTCCTCCCCTTCTCCCTGCCTACCAGCCAAACTGACCCTCCTGCTGCTGTGGTTCCTGTAAGGCACCAAGCTGTCTTTGCCTTCTAGCATTCTCCCATGGTCTTTCTTCTGTCCCTATCCACTAGGCTAATTTAAATCATCTTCTAAGTCTCAGCTCAAGTGTCCTCATTTCCAGGAAGCATTCCATGAAGCCCCTGCTGAGGTGAAGCTCTTTCCCCCTTACTTCTGTAATGTTTCCTGCAAACGTCTGTCAGGGTTTTTTTTTTTTTTTTGCTAAATGATACTCTTTTCTTTATCATCTCTCTTGCCCACTATTCATGAAATCTTGGAAGGATTACATATTTTATTTATATTTATTTTATTTTTCAAGAATGAAGTCTTGTCTGGTGTGTAGGGATTTTTCACTCAATGGGATTTGGAATGTGTGTGGGTGTGTTTGAGTGTTTGTCAGAATTATCATGTAGTAACATTAGGTATGAGATACCTTTCAGAATTATGGGCTTGAAAGATAAGGTGACTTGAATAGACTTTCTCAAAAGAATCCATACATATATTTGGCCAACAAGTTTATGAAAAAATGTTTGACATCACTAATCATCAGGAAAATGCAAATTAAGATCACAGTGATATATCATCTCACACCTGTTAGAATTACTGTTATCAAAAAGACGACGGGTAACAAGTGTTGGCGAGGATGTAGAGACAAGAAAATGCTGGTATACTGTTGGTGGGAGTGTAAATTAGTGCAGCCCTTGTGGAGAATAGTATGGAAGTTCCTCAAAAAAACTAGAAATAAAATTGCCATATGCCCCAGCAATCCCATTTCTGGCTTTATGTCCCAAGGAATTGAAATCAGTATGCAGAAGAGATATCTGCACTTCCATGTTTATTGCAGCATTATTCACAGTAGTTGAGATATGGAAACAACCTAAGTGTCCATCAGTGAATGAATGGATATAGAAAATGTGGTATGAATACACAGTGAAATACTATTCAGCCTTATAAAAGGAAATGCTGTGATTTGTGACAACATGGTTGAACCTGGAGGACATTGTTGCCAAGTCAAATAAGCCAGGCACAGAAAGATACTGCATAGGGCTGGGCATGGTGGCTCATGCCTGTAATCCAAGCACTTTGGGAGGCTGAGGTGGGTGAATCACCCGAGGTCAGGAGTTTGAGACCAGCCTGGCCAACATGGTGAAACCCCTGTCTCTACTAAAAATGCAAATATTAGCTGGACGTAGTGGCAGGCACCTGTAATCCCAGCCACTTTGGAGACTCAGGCAGGAGAATCACTTGAACCATGGAGGCGGAGGTTGCAGTGAGCTGAAATCACACCAGTGTGCTCCAGCCTGGGCGACAGAGTGAGACTTTGTCTCAAAGGAAAAAAAGAAAGATAGTGCATGATCTCATGTATATGGAATCTACAAAAGTCAAATTTGTAAAAGTTTGGGGATATTTTTAACTATAATTCTAAAACTTATTAGTTTTTTTGGCCATTAATTTCACGAAACTCTTGCCACTGATTTCATTTTCTTGTCTCACTGAGTTGTTTACAGTCTCATTCTCTTTGTTTTCACTTTTCTTCCCAATCCTGTTCTTTGTCAGAGACTAATAGTGATTATAATGAAAATGGGAAGGCGATGGTGAAAAAGAAGAAACCTAGGGAATCTGTCATTTGGGAAATTATTATTTTAATATTTAAGAAATAGTTATTTAAGATAAAAATAGCATTTTAGGTTTTTTTCTTGTTTTCTTTTGGAGGGAATTAAACTTGGGACGGTAATCTCTTTAAAACATTCAGGTAAGCAAGCTTGCCTGGGGCAAGTGAAAGAAACGATCCCATAGGAATACAGCATAAAGTGCAGTATGTATGTTATTATAGTTTCCTTTTCCTCTTCTAGAACTTATCTATAGTGAGTAATATGGGCCTGTCATGAAAATGTGTAATTTCATTTGTTGTTTATTTTCTTTATATCTTTTTTTAATAGAAAATACTGCAGTTTCTACCTGAACGAATTTTCTTTCGATGGCATTACCAGAGTATAGGTAAGAACAATTAAAAATTTTTTAGTAATATGAATTTCTTCCAGTTGAATTTTCAGTAATTTTTATATAATTGATATCATCAAGATAGCTTATAGAAAGGAATATTAATAAGGGCATGGTATTATGGTAATGAAAACCAAGACAAGTTCAACCCTGACTCTGGAGACAAATATGTCTATCTCTTCCTCTGTGTGCTCCTTAAGAGTGTAGTTCATAGGCCAGCAGCATAAGCCTCACCCAGAAGCTTGTTAGAGATGCAGAATCTCGGGCCCCAGCCAGACCTCCTGAATCACGGTAGTGTGTATTTTTTTTTTTTTTTTTTTTGAGATGGAGTCTTGTTCTGTTGCCCGGGCTGGAGTGCAGTGGTGCGATCTCAGCCTATGGCAACCTCTGCCTCCTGGGTTCGAGTGATTCTCCTGCCTCAGCCTCCCGAGTAGTTGGGATTACAGGCGTGCACCACCATGCCTCGCTATTTTTTTTTTTTTTTTTTTTTTTTTTTTTGTAGTAGAGATGGGTTTCACCATGTTGGCCAGGCTGGTCTTCAACTCCTGGCCTTAAGCGATCCGCCTGCCTCTGCTTCCCAAAGTGCTGGGATTACAGGTGTAAGCCACCATGCCCAGCCAAGAGAATTCTTGCTCTTTAAGCCTGTATCATTGAAAATTATTCTCTTTGAATGCTTTACGATGTGGCATTGAGAGGAAACTTGAAATAAAGGAAGTTACTACAGCTGCCTTTTCTGTCCAGTTTTTAACATCTAACATCTCATCTCACTTGAATATACACAGCACAGCTGGAGGAATTCTGTGAAATCAATTGTGAATTCTGCCTTCTGTTTTAAGCAGTGTCTCCTTCAATCTCCTGCTCTACAAGAGTCTAGCATTTCCTACAAGTTTTCTTACTTACCAGATGTTTGTATTTGTGGAGAGTGTGACCTTATGATGGAATCTAACTCTGTTTGATCATTCATTCATTCAAATATTTATTGAGGGAGAGACATTTGTATGCAAAGTTCTGGAACAGAAACTAAGAATATATCACCATTCTTGTATTGTATAAGCCTTTTGCCCAGTCAGGGAATATATGAGAAAAAATAATTACAGCAAAATTGCCTCTGTGAAAGAAGTATGATGATAGCAAAAAAGAAAAGTTGAATAATTCTGTTCAGAGGAATTGAGGAAGGCTTCAAGAGAGGTAACTTTGATCTGAGCCTTGAAAGATGAACAGGTGCAGCATGGAAAGGGTTTTCTGAGTGGGAGATCAATATGTACAAAGTTGTGGAACCTGAAAGAATGCAGCATGGTTAGTGGATATTCCAAAATTCCGAATCCTAAATTTCATTTAGGATTATTTATGTGAAAATGGAATTGACTCTTATAGAAACTAAATTATTTGAAGTTATGTGTTCTTAATTTAAATAAAGTATATATGTCAATTGAACCAAATGTGTAAATCATTAAGATAGTGCCTTTATCTTTAACTATTTCAAATACACAAATAAAGTTTTTCTTTAGATTTTAGAGAGTTGTCCATCGCATTTCTGCTTAATTGAGACTTTCAGCTTGTGTTTTTAAATTAAAGTGAAAATAAAAATTTAAATGTAAGATGTAATCTAAAGAGACATCATGGGGATTTGTGGTGCTCCGTGGTACCGTAGGAATGGCTGACAATGAGAAATAACTGCATGCAGTATTTTTTATCTGTGCTACATATAATCCTTCTTCAATTTTGTTTATATCATTTGTATGAAAACTATGCTCATTTTCTTTAGATAGCACTTTAGAATGTCTGAAGATTAGTAGGCTCTTCTCAGCATGAATAAATTTATTAGGACTATGTGTGAAAATTAATTTGCATTTGTGTTGTGAAACTGTATGTGTCTAGTAGGCAGTGTGTAGTATTATTTTAATTCTGCCTAATACCATATAAACTGGTTAAAATTGCTGGTACAAGTAGCTTTTTACCCAGTTTGGCAGCATCTTAGCAAGAACAACGACTGGAGACCTCAGACTCCTCAGTTGAGACTGCCAAATACTGAATTTCCTGAGCCATCTAATAGCAGTATGTGTTGTTCATCTGGTGTGCAGAACAAGTTGTTGCTATAAAGTGGTCAGAATGAATAATATTTCAGAATGCTGAAATATGAGCATTTGCATGTAAAATTATGCATGTTTATTACTGATGCTTATATACTTAGAGTCAAACAGGCTCTTTTCAGACAAATAATTTTTGCATGATAATCATATTGGGTGGAAATGGGTGTTGACACAGGTCCACATCTCCTCTATAGTGATCTTTACTAGATGTGCTTTGGAATCAGGCATTTTCAGATTTTAGAATGGCAATGTGGTGCACTGATGTACAATGAAGCAAATAAGTTAGAACATCAAGACAATCTTAACATAACACTTCCAGTGGTCTGGGCAGCACCTTCTCCCCGCCACCCCAACTATGTAAGTTACTATTTCTATAGCTTAAGATAAGAATATGTACCATTAATGGAATATCTACACATAAGATAGCCTTATTTGAGGCATTGCCAGCATATGAATTCAGATTAGGTTCTGTCCACTAATGACTTACACAGAAGAACTTCAGTTTTCCTATAATCTTTTGGATTTTGAAATGGTCCATAAGAGATTATGGATTTGTAATTATATACATATATACCTCACTGTACCTATTGAATTATTTCCAGTTTATCTGGATTTTTAAAACTGTTACCATTAGTCAGTCCAGGTCTTGACTGAGTTGTTGTAGAAACTTAGAAACTATAGGAAAATACCAGGTATCAAAGGAAAGGAATGTGCTTTAAATATGTCCTCAGCATTGGCATCCTGGACTTTTACAAAACCTCTGAGTCTTGGGCAAGGAGGGGCCTTCTCACCAGCTAGTGCCTGACATTGTAGGTAGCAATATTCCTTACCTACTAGGAAGAACACTCCTATACTAATGTCTTACTAGTTAAATGTTATTGCAGCTGGTGGGGGACAAGGTATTCTGAAATGTTGGGTTAAAACCTTAAAGTCGTGGTTATACACAACTGATGCAGTATGCTTCTTGTCCCACACTGCATATGACAGTGTCACTAAGCAGAGAAACCTAAAATAAGGGCAACTGCTATATTCTATGAGTCTCAAAAGCCGAGAAGGAAGAAAATAATTTGAAACATCAACCACCACAGTGCTTGAAGTCTGTTTCTTATCATGTCGTCTTATTTTTGTCTATAGAAAACAGAGACATTCTATTTCTCTTAAAACTGCTTTTAGAGGGAAGGGATACTCTGTGGTTTCTCTTTGTTTTGGTTTTTAATGGCTGGCTCCTTGCTTTAAATCATTGAATGAGGAAACATTTGAACTCGTAAGTTTTGCAATGTGAAATGAACACGGGTTCATTATTCCAAGCATCTGGAGGTATTTCTTCAAGTGATGTTTGGAGAGCAAGATGACCAGGGAAGTGGATGGCACAATACTCACGAGCTCTGCATTGTATGCTAATATACAACTCAACTATTTGTAAAGTTCCATTACTGACTACAAAAGAAAAAAATTGTTTATCCAATTTTTTCTGAAGTCAGTTTTTAGGCCAGTAAATCATGGTGGATAAAGGTGACTGCTTGACATCTCATCTCTGGGCAATAATTAGAACTGATGGAGAGTGAGGCAGTGGCAAAGAATGGCACTGGCAGCAAACCAGGGATATTTGGGACAAGGGCAGGCTGTGCGTCGTCAACAGAGGACTTAAGTTATATGTGTGTTCACTTTAAGAAGGCTTACTGCTCTGGAGCCTCTAGAAAGCAAGTTTCCTGTCTCATTCAGTGTGTAGTGCTATGCCTGAACTCAATAATTATTTGTCAGGTAGGTAAAAGGATATATTTTGTATTAGAGATGTTTTATATAAAAATGTTAAAAATGAATTTTTATATAAAAAATGTTAAAAAGGTTTAAAGGGGTGGGGCTCAATTACTGGAAATTTCACATGTGTGCAATACCTCATATGTTTTTTTATGAGTCATTATTAAATCTAGTTTGTTCACCTAGATTTTTTATATACATAGTGTAAAAACCAAAGGCCTAACTAAGCTGAAAATTTGTTTTTTACTTTTTAAGTGTATTCCAGGTTTTGTGCCTGGGACTAACCAGTGGCCCCACATTGCCTGGGATGTGAACATAGGCTCTGACCAGTCTCATTTTTTAAGGTCCCTACTGCCCACTGGGTCCTAACCTTTCCTTGGGAGCCTGAGTCTGGCAGCTTTCCCTGGTGCCCTCATTCAGACCATACCATAGCTCACTCTTCCTGAGAGAGCGGGGTTTCCCTATGCACTTTACACAGGACTCCCTCTGAAGTGCATCACAGCCAGGCTGGGTGAAATCAGGGACCCCACGTGCCTCCATGTTCACCAGGAGATGTCTGGAACTAATGCCCCTGGTAGCATGGGGGCCGACTCACTTGGTGTTTTTCCATGCCCTCTCAGGGTGCTTTTACCATTATTGCTCTGTGCTTCTTCCCCTCCCAGGCACTTCTTTGTGTTTTGCCCTCTGGGGGTCCTCTTCTTGCGTTAAACAATAGCCCTAAAGCCTCAGCCTCTTTCTTTCACCTCCCTGACCACCTGAAACCTGACTTTTGTCTGAAGCTCCTCTGTCTTCCTCAGGAGTGGGGGTGAGATCATGGTCTTTCTTTTTTCCCATGCCAATTCCAGACGTTAGCCACCGTCTCCTCTGTGGAAACCTCTGTCCCTTTTCCATGCCACCTTCTACCTCCTGGTTGCTGCCATGTCTTTTGACCTCCTGCTCACTTGCCTTCCCCCCCATCCCCCGTGGCTTTGTTCTCTCCTAGCCCTTTTCCTTCATGCCAAGTTACCCATCAGCCCCCACCCCTAATCCTATGTGCCTCTGTGGCTTCAGACCCTGATCTCTGTCTGACCACGTCCTCCATTCTCCTGATATTTGACCCAATCACTTCCAGGTCAGCTGATCTTTTTTATATATTTATGGGGGGTGGTTAACAATTTATACACAGTAAATTATTTATATTTAAAATGCACATTTTGATAAGTTTTGACATAGGTGTACACATATGAAATCATTACTACCATCAAGATAATGAACATAGGTACTACCCCCAAAAGTTTCCTCATCCCCCTTGGTAATCCCGCTCTCCCATCTTTTCTCACCTCATCCCTAGGCAACCTCTGATCTGCTTTTCTGGCCCTTGTAGACTAGCTTGCGTTTTCTAGAGCCTTACATAAGTAGAATCATGAAGCATGTACTCTTCTTTGTTTGGCTTTTTTCACGTGGCATAATTATTTTAGGGTTTATTTACATATTTCATGAATTAATAGTTCATTCCTTCTTATTTCTGAGTAGTACAGTATTCCATTGTGTGGATATACCATAATTCCATAATTTATTCACTTATTGATGGTCATTTGGATTGTTTCTAGCATCTGGGACTATTACAAATAAAGCTACTATAAATATTTATGCTCAAGTCTTTGTGTGAACATATGATTTCCTGTCTCTTGGGAGTGGAATGGCTGAACCATGTAACAGTGTATGTTTAACTACTAGACTGTTTTCCAAAGTGGTTGTACCATTTTATGTTCCTACTAGCAGCGTAAGAGTTCCACTTACTCCATGTTCTCTTCAACATTTGTTATGGTCAGTCTTTTTATTTTAATGATAGTGTTATCTCATTGACTAATAATCTTAAGCATCTTTTTATGTGCTTATTTGCTATTTCTTTGTCTTCTTTGGTGAAGTTCAAATCTATTGCCCATTAAAAAAAATCTCCGATAGATGCCTTGGAAATATTTTCTCTCCATTTCTGGCTTGTCTTTTCATTCCCTTAATAGTGTCTTTGGAAAAGTTGAAGTTTTTAATTTTGAAGAAATCCAGTTAATCAATTTTTTCTTTTATGGATTATGCTTTTGGTGTCATGTGTAACAAATGTTTGCCTAACTCAAAGTCACAAAGATCTTCTGTGTTTTCATATAGCAGTTCTATAGTTTAGGTCTTTGATCCATTTTAAGCTAATTTATGTTAATTTCAAATGTTTAGTGGAATGCTGGTTCCTCATGCTTAGTGTGGATCTTGTAGTGCCAAGAAGTTCTCTGTTCCTATTCCACTGGCCTCTTCTAGCAGGCTTGGCATACTAGCAACCAGAGGGAGTTTCTTTCTTTCTCGCTCCTTGTTTGATGCTGGTGGTGTATTGCATTGTGTGTAATTTGGTTTGAAGCATGATATTGAGAAGGAGGTTTTAAAAAATTAAAACTACATAAGAAAAAAATTTATAATGTTAAAGTTTTAAGTTAGAAATATCTGTACGATCTCCTGGCCTTGAAAATATTATTAAAAGATTGTTAAAAGATTGTTACTTGGTCAAAGAGAAATTGTCAAATGTGACAATTCTTACCAATTTAAAGTGAGAAGCAAAGAAATAGATTTTGAAAATATCATTGATGAATTTGCTTTCTTCAGAGCCAGGAAAGTAATATAATACATTCTTTGTTATAAATAAAATATTTAAACTAATGCTATGAGTTTTAATACACCCAATTTTACATTTTTCAGCTACGTTAATGTTCTGTAAAAGAAAAAAAAATACATAGAAACACGCATACAGAAGTATACCCTTTTTCTTTTCCCTCAGGTTCCCTAAAAATTTAATATTGTTCATTATGGATTCTTTTCATTTTTAAAATGCAATTTTTAAAAACCATTGCATGAAAGTACTTATCTTGATTAATGAGTTTTTTGGTATCCCTTAAATTTTGTTCAGGGTCTACACTCTTCTCTCACTAGTCCCAACCCTGACATTTTTACTGCCTCTTCAAAAGTAGTAAGACTTACATTTAAAGGATATTTATGGTTAAAATGTAGTAAAAGCCAATAGAAATTAGAAATTCGTAGAATCAGCCCAAGTAATTAGGTCTTATTTATTCTTTCAGTTATTCCCATGGTCAATAAAGTGGCAACCAGTAGGGTTGATGAGGCATAGAAGAGGTGGGGTGGGTATAATTATAGCTTGGATAAGAAGTTTAAAAATCCACACAGGCGGCTGGGCGCGGTGGCTCAAGCCTGTATCCCAGCACTTTGGGAGGCTGAGACGGGCGGATCATGAAGTCAGGAGATCGAGACCATCCTGACTAACATGGTGAAACCCCGTCTCTACTACAAAAATACAAAAAACTAGCCGGGCGAGGTGGTGGGTGCTTGTAGTCCCAGCTACTCGGGAGGCTGAGGCAGGAGAATGGTGTAAACCCGGGAGGCGGAGCTTGCAGTGAGCTGAGATCCAGCCACTGCACTCCAGCCCGGGCGACAGAGCGAGACTGCATCTCAAAAAAATAAAAATAAAAAATAATCCACACAGGCATGACATATGTAGAGGAACTTAAAAATTAAAACAAAATGAGAAATGACTTGATAATGTTAAAGAAGAAGTATCTTTGTGAACTTAAGGCCTTAAAAAATACCTATAGGGGGCTGGGTGCAGTGGCTCACACCTGTAATCCCAGGACTTTTGGAGGCTGAGGTGGTCAGATCACCATATGGTGAAACCCTGTCTCTGCTAAAAAGCAAAAAATTAGCCAGGCATGGTGGCGCATGCCTGTAGTCTCAGCTACTCAGGAGGCTGAGGAACGAGAATCACTTGAGCCCCAGAGGTGGAGGTTGCAGTAAGCTGAGATCGCACCACTGCACTCCAGCTTTGGCTACAGAGTGAGACTGCATCTCAAAACAAAACAAAACAAAACAGAAAAACCCTACAGAGGCCAAGCAAAGTTCTCAGGTACTTATCACCAGTCCTCAAGCTATGTGCCCCCACTGCACAAGTTTTTCTTGCTGATACATATATTTTTTTAATTAGAAAAGAGTTCCTTAGAGAATAGCTGATACCCTGTCTTGCATGAAAAATGTACTTACCACATACCAGGCACTGTTCTGTGCATTCGTATATATTAACTCATTTAAATCTCACTGTCAGTTGTCTGATAGATACTGTTGTCACCCCATTTTACAGATGAGAAAACTCAAGCATAGTGAGATGAAGTTACTAACTTAGGTTACACAGTTAATAAATGCAGAACTTACATTTGAACCCAAGCAGTCTAGCTTCTGAGTCTGGCTTATAACTCCTAAGCTGTACTGCTTCACATGTACCAAAGAGTTTTTGAATACAACAGAATAGACTAGATCAAATACGTATGTATTAGTTTTCTGTTGCTGCTGTAACAAATTACCAGATTAATTTTAAAAAGTTTGGGACCATTGACCAATATGGGTCTCATGTTCTAGGTGTCTGCATGTAATGTCCTTTCTATATGTATTTTTCTTCTCTTTGTGTAGGGAACAGTGGATATAGGCATCTGTAGGTAGTCCAAATACTTAAAAAACACCAACAGCTGGGCGCGGAGGCTCACACCTTTAATCCCAGCACTTTGGGAGGCCAAGGCAGGTGGATTGCCTGGGCTCAGGAGTTCAAGACCAGCCTGGCTAACATGGTGAAACCCTGTCTCTACTAAAATACAAAAAATTAGCCAGGCATGGTGGTATGCACCTGTAATCCCAGCTACTTGGGAGGCTGAGGCAGGAGAATTGCTAGAACCTGGGAGGTAGAGGTTGCAGTGAGCAGAGGTCATGCCACTGCACTCCAGCCTGAGCGACAGAGTGAGATTCTGTCTCAAAAAAAAAAAAAAAGAAAAAGAAAAAGAAAGAAAAAAGAAAAAGCACCACCACCACCACTACCAAAAACAAGCTGGACCCATTGTAAGAAGGGGAAGGACTAACAAGCACCAATAGTCACACACAATGGCCAGGAGAAAGTATTTCCAAGAATATGTTGTAAGATGATGGATTAGCCAGATGGCTGGAAAGAGAACTGTCTGTGCAGACTTTATCATTAGGTCTCCTGGGAGGTCTAGTATCTGTTGGCTCTGCCAGCCACCATGAGGTCCTCAAAAGCTGTAATGAAGCAGATGTTAAACTGAGGTAGAACAAACTGTCCAAGAAGGATGAACATGGGGATAAAGAACAAGGTCCAGGTTGAGGAAAGGTGTGGGCTAGATGGACACTTGAACCTTAGCTGTGACAGAAGGAGCCAGCCTAGTAAATGCTGGCTCTAGACCAAAAACTACTGGATACGGTTTGGTGAAGGGAGAAGTTGGGAAGGGGGAGACACTTTAGCTTCCTTCACTCATGCACAAAAAAGTTATTTAAGTGCTAGAACCTAGTCTGAGTCATGATGATGAATTTCCTTTGAGCCCTAGTGTTAGGTGTTACGAACAGTGGAACTGTTGTAAAAGGTTCCTTCAGATTGTCAGTGATTTTGTTCTGCCTAATGCATTTCTACAGAGAGTATTCATTTAATTATTATATATGTATTTATCAATGTAGCTGTGGCTTGTATCAGTTGTCAAAACACTGGCTCCCTTGTTAGAGGAGCTCTTTGAAATTCATTGATGGACTAAATATGACTTGATATCTAATTTGTTAAAGAGCTATCACAAATTTTTCATCAGAGGATCTAAGTAATTTTTTTCTTAAAAGATCTGTAATTTGACTGAGAGGAAAGTTATCTTGCCTCAGATTTTCAGTATATTTCTATTTTAAAAGGTCATCTCCTTTTTTGAGGTTAAGATCCCGTTTTAGAGGCTACATAAGATATTTAGATGGGGTTGTATTTCTCCATACTGAGGTCATGAACACACTTATAGAAGACTTAGTAATAGTGTTGCATCCTCCTAAGGTAAGCTTTTCTCATTCTAGTGGGCTGCAGCACCAAAGTTTTTGTAGTTGACTGGAGTTCCGAGTCAGCCTTGATTCTGCCTCCTTGACAGTGACCGAAGTGCTCTACTAGAGAATTTACTGATGGACCAAACCCCATAAATGTGGTTGTCATTGCCAGCAGAGAAACATGCCATTCTGAGTATTTGTAAAATGTTCTTGTAAAACTGTTTTGTGAGCAGTTGTTTTACATTATTTTTACCTTTAGAGATTTAAAAAGAAAAAAAGCATCCATTTTATGCATAACAAGAGATATGCACATAATCCACTGTGGGCATTTGGCTTACCTTAATATCAGTCATTTTGACTGTTTTAAAATAATTCTGAAGAGATACATACTTAAAGTACTTTTATCTTGAAAATGTCTTTCCCTCCGTGACATTGCTTTGCTTCTGAAGGTCAGCCTTCTTCCTTTTATTTTTAAAAATTATATTTTTGTCATAAGTACATATTTTCTTCTTAAAATAGATCTTTGATATGCATTTTTATACTCTATTTATAATTCATTATTTTAAACTTTCAGGCTCAACTTTAAAGAAGCTTCTACACACTGGAAATTCTACTAAGGTATTTATTTTATCATGTAATGGCATTTTTTATTACTCTTAAATTTGTTAATGCCACAAAGTAACAATGTTAGGCTATTTTGGAAAAAAGACCTTTAAAAACCACTTGATTTAGTTTTAATTTTTAATTGATAAATTATATTTTTAGGGTTTTGTTCTTACATCATACCTTATTGCGAGAGACATTTTAAATGGTATTAGAAGAAAATGGGTTGGGCTTCAGAGTTTAGAGTTCGGAGTTCTAATTCTGATTCTGCTGGGTATGGATAGGGACCATGGGCAAGGCACTGACTGCTCCAGTTTATCATCAGAAAAAGGAAGAGCAGTCCCCCTCTAAACTTCAGAGCTCACATGCTTGATTCTGTCCATCTTGGTAACCTGGTTGTTAAAATTATGGTTGTCTCTAATTAATTTTACTAATTTTGAGAGCCATTGTGGGAGAAAAGAACAACAGGGTCTCACTCTTGAGTATTTATTTGTGGCAGATTTATAGGTTAAAATTGGTTTATTTTGAAATGGGTATGTCTTTTATTATAACATATACTTCTTGATGCTGAGATAAGATTTTGCTAAAACATAAGTGGCAGAAAAAATTCAGCCTGGGATGAATATTTTATGAAAGATAATTCACTTGGAGTTAATTACGTTGTGTGAATGCTTTTAATAAACTAATATATTGGTAGTTTTATACTAGCTTAAATAATCACAGCCTCTTAAAACTTGATATGTTAACTGTTTCTCACATGTTGAAAAAAAAAGGAGTTATTCCTAGCCGCACTGTAGATTCTGTATTTTGTCCCTCTTATTTTAAAGAAATAGGGTTATGATTAAAACCTATCAGTTTGTTAATCTCGTGTTTATAATTACCCTTATTTATGTTTAGTTCTCTTAAATACAGTTAACATATAAAAATCAGAGACTTGTGATAGAATTTCATAGAAACTTCCCTCTTGTTCAATTAAATATAATTTAATTAGATATACATAGAGCTGGCTGGGCGCAGTGGCTCACACCTGTAACCCCAGCACTTTGGGAGGCCAAGGCAGGCAGATTGCCTGAGGTCAGGAGTTTGAGACCAGCCTGGCCAACGTGGTGAAACCCTGTCTCTACTAAAAATACAAAAATTAGCCGGGCATGTTGGTGCATGCCTGTAGCCTCAGCTACTCAGGAGGCTGAAGCAGGAAAATTGCTTTCCCCCAGGAGGCGGAGGTTGCAGTGATCCGAGATCATGCCACTGCACTCCAGTTTGGGCAACAGAGTGAAACTCCATCCCCCGTCAAAAAAAATATATATATATACATAGAACCTTCTCTCTTCTCTCCTCTCTCCTCTCTCCTCTCTTCTCTCTTCTCTTCTCTTCTCAGTCTGATGGCTGAATAGTAATGTTACCACTCATTTTACCTGCTTGGCGAGAGGAGGGCAGGTGTGAGCAGTCATGGAGGTTTGAGTGGAGCAGTGGTGGAGTCCAGGAGCGTGTTTGGAAGTACGCTGTGAATTTACTCTGTTAATGGGGCAACACTGTCACCAGCTGGGGTGTCTGTCCTAGTGTATTTTGACTTCTATTGGGAGTCAGCAGAATATTTTTATTTATTTATTTTGGCTCTTCTCCACTTTTTGGTTTGGTTTTATGGCAAAGCCTTGTGTCTGACTTGCAATGTTCTTGCTCTGGCAGAGTCAGCACCACCTTGAATTAATTGAAAGGAGATGAGGCAGTCACCCCAGTTGCTGGCATTTGGAGCTCCCTACATCTTTCAGCTGCATGTGACATTTTTTCAGTCTCTTTTGCTTATTTTTTTTTTAATTGACATAATCTTTTCAGTCATTTAGGAATACAGAAATGGAGGGACATGTGCTTTTGAATTCTAGGAATGGGATAAATTTGGAAGTGTAAAGAAAGAAAAAGGACACATCTCCCTATGTTGATGTTTCCTACAGCATGATGCTGGCAATTCAGAGCATGGCAAAGGTGTTGGAGAAATAGAATAGGGACATAAGGTATGAGGAGAGCTGCTCTGTCTCATTAAGCCAGGCCTTCAAGGTCTTATTTAGCTCCTAGTCTTTTGATTCTCAAGAACATTATCAACATATTATATTATAGTGATAGCACATATAAATTTGGAGGGAGATTATCTTTGTCATTGTTTTTATGGATAATTGAGGCCATGGGTACTGTTGCCTTACAGAATAAGATACTATTAACAGGAAGCACTTACATAGTGCTTACTGAGAGTCAGCCATTGTGTTATTCGGTTTACGTATGTTAACTCAGTCTTTATCATAGTCTTTTGTGGTAAATGCTCTTATCCTTATTTCACAGATGGGGAGACTGAGGCATGGAGAAGTTAAGTGGTTCTCCGTGGGTCCCAGCTAGAAAGTGGCAGAGCTTGCATTTGAACCCAGGCACTTTGGCTCTAGAACCCTGGCTCTTAGTTCGTGCTGTATTGCAGCGTCTTTGCTTATCTGTCACTAAGTGAAGAAGTTGGTGTACTATCTAACACCCCTTTAACTTGTAGTTTCTCTTTCTCAGACTGATGCTCCATTGTAATGCATTTTGGTAAATACATGTTAAGTGTTTCATTTTCATTGTTTTTAATTTTGTTTTTAGATAAGATGTGAAGGAATCAGGCTGTTTCTTCTGTGGCTTCAAGCACTTCAGACAAACTGTGCAGAAGAGCAGGTGCTGATTTTTGCTTGCCTGGTGCCTGGTTTCCCAGCAGTCATGTCATCCAGGGGCCCTTGCACACTGGAGACACTCATCAATCCCAGCCCTAGTGTAGCTGATGGTAAGTTATGTTAGCAGATCTCCCATGTTGAAATTATTCTTGAACTTACATTGAGAAATTCTTTCTTTTTCATTTTCTTTTTCTTTTTTTTTTTTGAGACGGAGTCTTGCTGTCAGCCAGGCTGGAGTGCAGTGGCGCAATCTCGGCTCACTGCAAGCTCCGCCTCCTGGGTTCCCGCCATTCTCCTGCCTCAGTCTTCCGAGTAGGTGGGACTACAGGCGCCCGCCACCTCGCCCAGCTAGTTTTTTTTTTTTTTTTTTGTATTTTTTAGTAGAAACGGGGTTTCACTGTGTTAACCAGGATGGTCTCGATCTCCTGACCTCGTGATCCGCCCGTCTCGGCCTCCCAAAGTGCTGGTATTACAGGCTTGAGCCACCGTGCCCGGCCTTCATTTTCTTGAATAGAAATCCTGATGGAGTCTGAAGAGGAATTATTCCCCTTTCACATTCACTGTAGATTCTTACACACCTTAGAATCAAAAGACTTGGAGCTTATTTTATATGAAATGATGACAGGAGATATTTACTGAAGTGATGGAAGCAGGAATAGGAGGGGACAGATGTTGGCAGTAGCAGGAAGTAAAAACACATGGGAAGTCTGAACTGGTTTTCTGGCTATTAATGAGATTAAACTCCACCATCCAAAGCTACTGTCTATTCCTTATCACTGTTGTTCATAAGTGGACATTCATCTGCTCAACAGGATCTTATTTTGCCACTGTGTATTTTCCTGCAGCATCTATGGAAAGACAATAGTGGTCTCATGGGACTATTAACGGTGGCCATTTGTGTCCTATGAGTTTTCAAGGAATTTGCCTGTTGGGACCATTGATCTATTACTGTATATTGCACTATTGCTCAATGACTGGCGTTTGATCTTGGGCTGACCAAAGCAAAATTTGAAAGGGAAAGAATGGTGCAGCGGGAGAAGGTGCTTCGTGGGCATCTATCTGGGCTGTGTTTCCAGGCCCTTTAGGCACACTGCCTTGGAGTGTGCTCCTCAGTGTGAGCAGTTTCAGTGGATGGAGAGATGTATTTTAATAGAGACCATTTTTAAAACCCTAAATTCTGTTTAAAATTTAACTTTGGTGAACGAGCTCTCATCATTTTCTGTCCTTTCAGTAAAGATATATCCAGAAGAAATCACTCCACTCCTGCCAGCCATATCGGGGGAGAAGATTGCTGAGGACCAAACCTGCTTTTTTCTTCAAATACTATTGAAATATATGGTTATTCAGGTCAGAGAAAAATTATGACTCTTTCAGTGTGGTGGGTTTATTCTCAGCAGGAAGAGGTAATATTGCCTCTTTTCTCCCTGCGTATCCGTATTTTTTCCCTTTTCTTTTTCTTTGAGGTGATTTTATGTGATATTTCAGCAAGTGCAGAGTATGTACCATTTTTTAGGTCACTGCAGCAAGACCAGCTGTATGTACTATTTTGTGAGTGTGTTTAAACCATTTTTCTCTCTTTACTCCTTTCCTACCCCAATCTCTATGCTTGCAAGACAGGTTGAAGGAGGAGGCGGGCCCAGAGGCTGAACAGGTGGACAGGAATAGGCAGAGAAGACCTGTTATCAGGGGATCTGAAGGAAAGCACATGGAGCAATCTCCTCATGCCATTGGCACAGGCCTCCTTTATGTCATGTATTATTTTTTCTCATATGCACCAATTGCATACAGAACTGAAGTAACTGGTATGATTTTAATAGGAGATTTGTGACCCTGGTCTAGATTTCTGAATAATAGTTAGAATAAAATGTGCTGATTCTTTTTTCTCAGCAAATACTTCTGTTGTCCTTGAGTTCGTCCTGGGTATTGTCCAGTATCTGTCTTCCCCTTCACAGCCGAGTTGTTGAAGTAATAATCTCTACTGAGTTCACATCCTCACTTCATGTTCTTTTGACACCCACTGTTAGCTGCCTTCTGCTCTGTCACTGCTAAAGTGGCAAGCCCCAAACCACAAGGGTTCTAGGGTCAGCCCAGAAGGAGGGCACACTTCAGGTTTTGCTCTCCTTGTTCTTTGAGGGGATTTGACTACCCCTCCTTCATGAGTTTCTCTCCTCTTTTGATATTTTCTCTGGCATTTCTCCCTTCCTTTCACTCCCTTCTAGTTTTCTTTGGGGAACTGTGCTTTTCTCTGCTGTCTCTCAAGATTTAGTACTTGACTGCTTTTTCTGAATACTCAGCAATTTTGTCCCCTTTCCTTGCCCCTTTCCCTTTAGCCAGAAACAGAAACACAGGACTTCAAAATCCTGAAAACCTGACTGGGGCATGCTTTCATATTCTGGAAACCCCACATTTGAACTCTAATGGCCCATTCTAGATGCATCTCAAATGCCAGCTGTTCAGAAATGTTTGGACATTCCATTTGTCCTGGAAAATCAACAGAGTATCCAGAACTTGTGTTGGGGGCCTTGGGTTCTCATTCTAGGTGTGTCACTAATGAGTTGTGTGACCTCAGATAAGGCAGATGGAATTGATATAGGATAGAGGTTTGCATGCAGACTGTGAACCTTCTAATTGTGTGCAAAGTTTTAGGTGCATATCGGTGCCTCCCTTCTGCCTTCTCTTCTGTCGATTGAGATGAGTTCTCAGAGCACCGCTTTTGGCATATTACGGATGCTGAGCCCTGCTGCCCCTGGGGTAGCCAAAGCATCTCATCCCTTGACCTCAGGTGCTGCACAAATTTCATTTTCTAAGTGGGCATGTCAGGAAGGAAGTTGGGAAGCCCTGCTCTAGAGTGCTCTGTGGTCTAACAAACATTAAGAACCACTGACAGGTCTTCTCTAAGGGCCATGTTTCCCTAAATCATGTGGGAGTGACTGCACCTGTTTAACCAGGCTGTCCTCCTGGCTCCTGAGGGATGGTCCCAGATATTGAGCAGTTTTGGAGTGCTCCCACTATGCAAACACTGATGGGTTTTTGAGGGGGAGAATATTATCTCAACACTATGAAAGATTTAAACTTAATCCATAGTGGACTGGCATGCCTGGTTTATCTTAGCCTTTGAATTTTTTTAATACAGAGAATGCATTTTCCAAGATTCCACGGATTTTGCCTTTTGATATTGATTTTACATGTAGGTAACATTGGATGAAATTCTTGAGAAGGATTGTTTCTTTAATTTCTATTTATTATAAATGGCCTTTTTCTGAGTTTAGAAAACAGCACCTGATTATTCGTGACTGAATGTTTTAAAGGCACAAGAAATGTTAGATAATTACAAAAAACAGAAAAAATATGGACATGATATATTATAGCACATTGTAAAAGATATAATATCATTGAGTTGTTTGGTTTTCAG
This sequence comes from Chlorocebus sabaeus, assembly GCF_047675955.1. Classification (NCBI taxonomy): domain Eukaryota; kingdom Metazoa; phylum Chordata; class Mammalia; order Primates; family Cercopithecidae; genus Chlorocebus; species Chlorocebus sabaeus. The sequence goes on along the minus strand of NC_132905.1, from coordinate 58,567,243 downwards.
TAAAAATGCTGTTCTTAACATAGTTACTGTTTTGTTTTGAAGTATTCATTCCTGCCATCTTTTGAGCTTTGTTATTATTTCATTACATGATTGTCAGTATATTTGTCATTTTTTACATTTAGGATAGGAATTTTAGTAACATAACAACACTTCAGTTTAGTATATGTTAATTTGAAATGTAAATATACATATGTTCTTTTCCACATATTATCCAAAGGCTGCGAGCTTGGAGTGGAAGAATAAGGAGAATCAAGATACTGGTTTTAAATTTCTTTTTACATTGTTTCGAAAGTATTATCTTCCTCATTTATTTCCATCATTTACTAAGTTAACAAACATCTACAAACCTGTACTTGGTAAGTACTGTTGGAGCCGTGTATAGAGGATATCCAAAGGAAAACTATGCAGTCTCTTTCAAAGTGACCTTTGATTATTTTAAAGTAAAATTGTCATTTTATTTTTGTATTGAATGGTAACTTTATTATTAGATGTTTAAAGTTTCTTAATAAGTGATTTTAATTATTTGTACCTACTAAGATATACCTCAGCTCACAGCAGTAAAAGGGAACCGTGACTCCTATACTTAGAAATAATTTGAAATGTATTTATGATATTTTTGGTATAATTATATTGTCATCCTTTAATGTAAAAATCTCTGCATTTCCTAAAGTCTTTCCTTGTGGGTGGTGGGGTATGGTGACCTCAGGTTTTGCTCAGTGACTGGAGGCCAGCCCAGGGCAAACAGCTGCCATTGTATGCCTTTTCTTTCATGCTGGGTCCTACATTCAGCAGCTACTACTGACAGGTGCTTATGGAGAACCAAATTTTAGGTGATTGTACAAGCTATGGGCAGTAAGCCCCAGAGGACTAGGAAACAGAAAGGAATTTCTAATTTGGCACCTAGTGTTTTTTTCTTCTGTAAGAAATGAGGACTCAGAGGACAGAAGCATCCCTTAGAGTGGTGAAGGTGGGCGTCAAATCTTCCTCTCCCTATTATCTAAAACAGGTAGTTCAAATGAATAATTAAAAACAGTTTTGGAGGGGAAATGGTGACATGAGATGTTACTCTTTTGGGGAACATGGTCACCTGATTCAGTTGCCTGTGCTGTGTGTGTTCTATGTTTGCATACACACACACACACACACACACACACACACACGCACGGGAAGAGAAGCCAAAACTTGGTGCATTTTGAAAGTTGTAGAATTACTGACTTTTAGGAGCACTGGGACATGTATTTCCTTAGCTATATATATGTGAATATCTTTTCAATATTTGTTTCTGATTTCATATGTACTCTAAATTCATTGTGAAAACATGGTATATTGTTAATATTCCTAGATTAAAAGTTATTTGTTGATAATTTTTCTGCCTTATACAGGTATTTCAGATATACAAAAATTATTAAGATAGAGAGTTGAACTTATGGCAAGTAGTATCTCAAATCCAATACCATATAATTTTCATATTGATTATGGAATTTAAAGAATGAGAAATTGACTTCTTATTAAGTCTTTGGAAAAGGTAGCATTTGATTGCCTCAAAGATGAAATGTGACTTTCTGAATTCTTTTAAATATAAAGTAGATGACATTGATTCTGTTTCATTGGATTCATCTAAAGGGAAAAGGATATAAAACTCTAAAGTTCAGTGCATTTAATCGCTGCAATGTTAGATGTTAAAATACCTAAAATTATGTTTTAATAGTTCATATATATGTTTACATTTGTTCCAGCTATAAAATTAAATTAGGTATAATGTATGTGAAAAGATTTTCACTATTATAGTCTCATGTAATTTATCAAAATTGTTAAAAATAGTTGTTAGCTTAGTTTTTCCATAGCTGTATATCATAGATACATAAACAATCACCATCACCACCCATTCTCAGTCAGATCACAAGGTGGAATCAGAAAGGAGCCTACCAAAAAATGCCATTTTTAATCATTGAAGTTGTTCATTCTTAATTGCTATTTAGACAACCAAAAATTGGATTTAATTGGAAACCAAAACATTTGTAGGGGTTACATAATGTTATGATTTATTAGCCTAATCAATCATGTGTTCTTTTTTCTACCAGACATCCCCCATTTGAGACCAAAGCCAGTGTACATTACTACAACTCGAGACAATGAGAACATTTACAGTACAAAAATTCCATATATGACAGCTCGTGTTGTTTTTATTAAGTGGATTGTAACCTTCTTTTTGGAAAAAAAGTATCTAACTGCAACACAGAACACTAAAAATGGAGTTGATGTATTGCCTAAAATCATCCAGGTATGCCGTTCATCATCTTTTTATCTGTTAATGCTTCTGTAATAAAATACACTGGAACATAGCTGGAGTTATTGATTATTAGAGTTATTGGTTCTTCTAGGTTGTTGGTTATAGGTAAGTGATTTTATTGGCCTACCCTGTCTGTAATGCCGAGGTTTCAGAGGGAGTTGTGAGTTTGAATCACTTGCTGTGCATTGTTGGGATTGCCATGATGATGCAGTCTTGGGAGCCATTCTGAGAAGATGGCTGTTGTGTGCACACTCCTGGCTCCTCCTCATTCTCCTCACTTGAGTACCAGTGGCCTCTGAGCATGAGAACAGAGGCCTGTCTTGCCTTCACCAAGCCCCAATAGCTGGAAGGCTCTTAGGAAACTGTAAGTGGCCCATGGTGAGGACCTGTGAGGTTGCCAGGCGCCCTCCGGCATCTCAGGAGAGGGAAGTAGATCAGCAGCTCAGGATTTTGGGCTGGCTGTTGAGCAATGGTGGGGCCCCTAGAAGAGGAGGCTACCTCTTCCCTGAGGCCTTCAGAAGAGACCTTTCCTTGTATGGGACCTGCTGTGCTTTTTCTCTCTTGGCCTTGGTCAGCCATACACAAATGGGGGCTTTCCCAACAGGCTGAGTTGCTTAGGGACTTGGTGGAGCACTACCATTTGTGGAGGTCACAGAGCAGCCACTTCACTAAGGGATCATGGTGTCGTGTGCTCTTTTGTTTATTGTCCCCAAGAACAGGGATAGGAAGTGTGGTCCACTGACTGGAGATTTGCCGATGTCCTGGAAGTCCCAGAAGTCCGACCTAGGCCTGAGCTGAAAGAATGCACAGACCTGAGGAGGCAGATAAGTGGCTCTTGTGCTTCAAGGTTATTAGGAACCTTGATGGAGGAACACCAAACAGTCTAGAGCATGTGGCTCCTCTGGGGAGAAGTCACTGAAGAGTGAGAGGAGAAACCTATTTTCAAAATCTGAGGGAAGTGCGGTTGCAGTAAGAACAATGAAAGACTTGCTGGAAGAAAGTTTTAAGAAACCTTTGAATGTCTTAGTTAGAAAAATTAGTAAATAAAATGAAAATGGTAATGATTATTGCTGAGAAAAAAAATTAGTTTTCTGAAAAAACATCCCACCACAGTGACTAAAAATTTAGAGAGATAGAACTCAGAAATTAGTAGACAAGATCTAAGGACAGGTCCCTACCTTACAAATATTAGGTGGGTGGAAGAAGAAGAGAATGAAAATAATTGAACAAATAATAATAAAAGTTTATCTGAACTGGAAAAAAAAAAAAAAAAGGCATGCCTCAAACTTAAAGGGTCTTTGAGTCCCAGGAAAAATTATCAAGACACAAACCTAAACAGACATTTGATTTTCAGGAATTAAGAGACAGTGGTATAAGTTTCCAGACAGGTTACTTCAAAGGAATGAGACTGAGATTAGTGTTGAACATCTAATCAAATCTGCAATCCTGCAATCTCTTTCTCTCTCTCCTTCACACACACACACACACACACATCCCCCAACAGGATGTCAGTCAAGATTAAAAGAAAGAATCATTAATTAATGGTGTTGGAATAATTGGCTAGTCTCTTACAACATACTGAAGCAAACGACAGATTGATTTAAGGTCTACAATAAAAACAAAATACTGAAAAAATGTAGGCTGGGTGCAGTGGCTCACGCCTGTAATCCCAGCACTTTGGGAAGCCGAGGCCAGCGGATCATGAGGTCAGGAGATCGAGACCATCCTGGCTAAGACGGTGAAACCCCATCTCTACTAAGAATACAAAAAATTAGCTGGGCGCGGTGGCGGGCGCCTGTAGTCCCAGCTACTCAGGAGGCTGAGGCAGGAGAATGGCGTGAACCCAGGAGGCGGAGCTTGCAGTGAGCTGAGGCTGCATCACTGCACTCCAGCCTGGGCAACAGAGCGAGACTCTGTCTCAAAAAAAAAAAAAAAAAAGAGAAAAGAAAAAAAATGTAAGAGAAGGGAAAATCCAGGAGAGTGTCTAAATTTGGGAAGTGGTAGACTACCTTAGGTAGAAATAAGACCCAGTAGGCTGGGCACCTGTAATCCCAGCACTTTGGGAGGCCAAGGCAGGCAGATCACTTGAAGCCAGGAGTTCGAGACCAGGCTGGCCAACATGGTGAAATGCTGTCTCTACAAAAAATACAAAAATTAGCCAGGCATGGTGGCAGGTGCCTGTAATCCCAGCTATTTGGGAAGCTGGGGCAGGAGAATCGCTTGAACCTGGGAGGTGGAGGTTGCAGTGAGCAGAGATTGTGTTACTGCATTCCAGTATGGACGACAGAGCGAGACTCCCATTTCAAAAAAGAGGAAAGAGAGAAAGAGAAGGAAGGAGGGAGGAAGCAAGGAAAGAAGGAAAGAGAGAGAAAACGGAAAGAAAGGAAGGAAACAAAAAAAGGAAAGAAAAGGAAACAAAAAAAAGGAAAGAAAGAAAAAGAGAGAGAAAGACCCAGTAGCCATGGAAGAAATGAGGTTTGACTTTATTTAAAAAAAAAAAACAGTGAAAGATTTTTGTGTCAAAAGACTACATAAGGCCAGATCCAATCAATAGGCTATGAAGTAACATTGTGACTATTAAAAGGGTTAAGATCTCTGCTATATAAAGAGTACCCACGAACTGGTAAGAAGACAACCCCACTGAAAAATGGACAAAGGAGATGAAAGGGCGGCTCATAGAAGGCAGACTACAGGGACCCCTGATTTTATCGGCCGTCAGAGAAATGCAGTTAGTTCTGAACCACAATGAGATACCTTTGTTCACTTATCAGGTAGACAAAAATCTGTATGAAATTATGTGTAGGAAACGCAGTCATGCTCTTTGGTAAATTTACATCACATCTGAAGCGATTGTCACTCAGTTCAAAAAAGTCTTAATTAAGGGGTGTAACCTTTCCTCTCTGGTTTAAAAAGATCAGAAAACCATCACCTGTATTTACTGAAAATAAGTAGCTCATTCTTGAAAAGTACATCTGGATGATGAGAAGTAGAAAGAACAGCAAATTAACCACTGCTTTCAGGTTCTGATTTTTTCTTTTAGTTGACTCTTCACAGTTGTGAGTCATCTACTTTTACTGTCTAGCTTTTTTAACGTCTTAAAGGTTGGAACTTCGGAATCAATTAGGATGGTTCCCATCATCCTCATGGAAAAAGGATCACAGCTCAAACTGTCTTAAACATAAAATAAATACTTTGATCTTACTAAAAAGAAGCACATGGTGAGGCTGGCTGAGAATACGGTTCACTCAGGCATTCTCCCTGGTTCTCTGTGGTCTTCTCCTCACTGTTCTGCCCTTTCCCTCTGACAGCTTTGTCTACAGCAACTTCCCCCTTGATTGTAAGATGGCTACCAACAGCTGGGGCACTGCTTTTCTTGTTCACATTTAGAGGCGATCCAGAAATATAAAGCCCTTTCCGTTTGTCTGAGTGGAACAACTTACGTTACCTGCCTCCCCCGGAACAGTAACAAGAAACTGATTCGCTTAAAGCTGGGTGCGTGAGTGGGCCAGGAGATGTCATGATTGGCCTCCACAAAACAGATTGGTCCCTTAGTACTGTGGATGGGATCAGCTTCCTGTGAGTCAGTTGAGGTGCATAGGAGGCGGCACACAGAGGACTGAGGTTCTGTTAGGGAGGGAGAAAGAGTGCTGGGCTGACAGCCATTTGTACCCTCTGTGCCATCACACCCTGCAGATGACTGTCCCTAGAAATGGCCACTACCATTCTAGAGACTGCCACTATACCTCACAGTAAGTTGTTATATTAGTTTCTTACTGCCACTGTTGCAGATTCTCACAAACTTAATGTCTTGAAACAGTACAAATTTATTATCTTACGGTTTTGAAAGTCTGAAATCCAAAATCAAGTTATTGGCAGATCTGTGTTCCTTCTTGAGGTTCTAGGGGAGAATCCTGTGTTCTTGCCATGTCCAACTTCTAGAATCCTGTGTTCTTGCCGTGTACAGCTTCTGTATTCCTTGGCTGTGGCCCTGCATCACACCACCTTTTCTCCCAGTTTCCATCATCACTTAGCCTTCTTTGTCTGTTATCCTCCTGCCACCCTCTTATAAGGACCCTTGGATTATATTGGGACCGTTTGGATAATCCAAAATAATTTTTCTATCCCAACAGCCTTAACTTAATCACATCTGCTGTGTCTCTTTTGCCATGGAAGGTAGCACATTCACAGGTTCTGGGGATTAGGACATCCTTGGGGAAGTCATTATTCAGCCCACCAGTGCTGGTTGGTCTGCAAGGTCCAAGATGATTTCATTCACATGCCTGCTACTTGATGGGGGCAGTTGGAAAGGAAAGCTGGGTTCATCTGGGACTTCTTGTTCTGTTTTCTGGTTAACAAGGTAGTTGGACTTCTTATATGCCTGCACAGGGCTCCAAGAGTGAAATGTTTCAAGAGATGGGAATTGTTAACCAACAGCCTCTTGGGCCTGAGTCTGATACTGGCACAGGTCTCTTCCATTCTATTCTACTGGCTAAAGCAGTCATACAGTCCATGAGGATGAAAGGGAGGGGACATGGGCCTCATGTCTCTGTGGAAGGAGTGTTAAAGAATTTGTAGTCATCTTTAATTTGCTATGTATGTGCATTTTTTTTTTTCTTTTTTAGTTTGTGGGGAAAATGGGAGTTCTAGGTCAAAAAGTCACAGGTTATTGAGCCATAAGAGACTTTAGACCTAATCTAGCCTCTGTGTCCTACAAATTAACATATATGTGTGTGTATATGTGAAATCCAAGTGAGTTGCATGACTCGCGTTACAGTTAGGAATGTGGAGAAGCAAGTCTTTTGATTCTTAGTTTGGGCCTCTTCTTTCTGTGCTATACTCATCCTTGGGCCATTCCTACTGAAGCTTCAGATAAAAAAAAGAATAAAATGAATAAAGTGTTATTTTCCTGTGGAAGATAGTGGATCCGTCAAAAAGATAAAATAATTTCCATAGGTGAGCACATCTCACAGTGTGATAGTGCCTTTGATAAGCCACACAGGCTTAGTAACTAAGGCATGAAGAGAAAAATTATTTCAAGTATAATATTCCTTTAATTTTCTCTAGAGATTACTATTGGATATCTGTTTTGTTTTCAAACTGTGCTTGGTAGTTACTGAAATTAGTTTTGCACTATTCATATCTTATCTCTTCTTGTAAAAAATATTCACAGTAGGTAAATTTTAGTTGTATTTGGGCTATGTGTTTTTGACACTCAAAAGTAATAATGGAGTTTGCAAAGATGAAGCAAAATTATACGTATATTTTGTTTGGGGGAAACCTTTAATTCTATGTGGATATGAGAGCAGAAATCAGTGTTAAGCTTTGTGAGTGATTGCATGAATTACTTCATTTCTTTGCATGCCTAAAGTCTTTTAAATGTTTAAAATTTTGTGAATATTTCTTTACATTAGACCTAAGATTCTGAGGATAAAGCTGAGATCAGCATTCTTCTGATAAAATACCCTTTGAAGATCTTCACACTCCACTGTCAAGCTGCCACTTAGTCACATAAATCAAATGATGCATCCTATCATTGTTGTTGCAAGAAGTCCCCTGAATTTTCCTATCTCTGTGACCACAGGAGCAAATGCTAAGGTGTAGAGACCTGATGTGATGATAATACAAATGTGTTTACACATTAATTTATTCTGTGGTTTTACAATGCAAATTAAACCTTTCAGATTGGGAAAATTTCACAGCCCTCCTTTCTGAAACAGCTTAGTAGTTTTCCTTTTAAAATAGCTGAGTTGGGAGGGATTTGTTGGTTAGTTAGAAAATTGGTAAGTACAGGCTCTGGAACCTGTCGTGCTTCAAGCAGTTGCTGGTTTTAGTTTGCTGTACCCTGTGCACGTTGATGGTAACTAGGGTTACTTAAAACAAGGCAAGACTGAAGTTTGGCCAGGTGTTCTTGAGTTGGGGTGAGCATCATTGAGAAGTGTGCTGACTTTCTTCCAGACTGTTGGTAGTGGTACTGTGCAGGAGAGAGCGCCTGAGCTGGATGGTGGTGGGCCCATGGAGCCGGACAAAAGCCATTCTAACAGCAGCACCCTGTCGGACCGAAGACTCAGTAACTCCAGCCTCTGTAGCATTGAAGAAGAGCACCGAATGGTGTATGAAATGGTACAGCGGATTCTCTTGTCAACACGAGGTTATGTCAACTTCGTGAATGAAGTATTTCACCAGGTTAGTGTGTGTGTGTGTGTGTGTGTGTGTTACAAGTTCTTGAAATGGAAACGATTTTGTTTCATGTTCTTTTACTTGTAACACTCCAACAAATAGAGTTGATGAGTTGGGTTACGTTACAGAACTGAATAATAACAAATGATTCCTCTAATCTTTTAATTTGTGTGGATTGCTGTGATTTTTAAATTTTGTTGTTGAAAAACATTTACACAAGGAGGGAAAATTCTATATTTGAGCAAAATCATGAGACAGATACTTTCATGTTTTTGTGGCAAAGTAAACTCAGAATTAGGTGGGAAGAAAGCCATTCCTGAATACCCAGCAACAAATGAACACAGCAAAGAAGAGTCCAGTCTTATTCCCAGAGCCTCAAGGAGCTCTCTGAGGAGCTGGAGGTTTCTGCAAAAACCTTGCAGAGGTGTGTGGCACTCACAATATGATAGAATTATTTATGGCACTAGAGAAAAAGGTAGGTGGCAAGGGGAATAAAAGGAAAGAAAGGAGCAGAGGCCAAGACAAGAAAAGTACTGGTGCTTTTCTTGGTGTTCAAGGTACTGGTGCTCTTGAACACAGGAATGTGGCCTATTTGTGGGTATGTGTATATGAGGCGGAATAGTTGTTTTATCCATAGACCTGAAAAGTAGGTTAAGCCCTTGAATGGCAGAGTCCAGTTGTAGGTGAGGAGGAGAGGAAGACTCTTGTACATGTGAATGACGGGAATGCACCACAGAGAACTTCTTTTGGCGAGGCAAGTTTTTGAGATAGTGAATGATTGGCCCTATCACTTCTGGGACTTTAATTACAAAAAATCAACCAAAAATGAAAGTCCCAACCTAATCCATAGCAGTGTAGAGATTTTACCATATTTTCATTTTAATGAAGAAAAAATTTTACTTAAGAAAATGTTTGTGTAGTCTGCAATTAACATTCCACTTATAAAATATTTTTTTCTGGTTCTGTGGCCTGGCACTGCCTTGGTTCTTCTCACTCTCTGTGTCTTTCCTGTTTCATGTCTTGGCCCCTCTTCTTGTTTCATCCCAAATTACAGGTGTTAACCAAGATTCAGGGCTCAAGTCTTTGCTGTAATTCTACACTTGGCCTCATTGGGGCCTTTACTGCGGGTCCAGTGCCAGCAACCACTGTGGCATGTCTCCCAGTCAAGCCTTTTGTCTGAACCTCACTTGTAAATAAAAATATTAATTTCATTAAACAAATTTTTTATACTCATGAAAGATTTGTTACTGGCAGAGGATATACTACACCAGGAGCCGGAAAGCGTAACGCAATGCTGCAGAGACCAGGTACACCTGAGCACAGCTTCAAGGGCCTCACTCTGCTGCACAGAAAATGTGCCCTCTCGGGATCATGATTCACCATCATGAGAGTGAGTTATCTGTCTCAGGGAAGACAGGGCGCAAGTTTACTGAGAGGTCCTTCAGACCTAACTAATCACACGGCCAAAATCAGGCAGAATGACTGAGTAAACCAGCTGTAGACTCTCAGTGTCTACATTGTCACTAAACAATGTAGACAAGGTGGCCCTGGGTGCCTCCTACACTTGTCTTTTAAAATGGCCATGTGCCATTGCATCTGATGTTCCTGTAGTATCTTAATGATAACAAGACCAAAGCCTGGCTCATTTTTTCCCCCTAATATCAGCTTATCCTCTTGACTTGACTGCTTCTTCAAAGGGACCTGTATTCATGTTTGCATCTTAATTTTAATGCTCCTAGGTTCCCCATCTCCCTCTCCTCCTATGACAGTCACTGGACAAGTCACACAGGAGTTTTGCTTGCTCCTTTGCTCTCCATTTTCTTTGACTGTGGTTAGCAGCCCTCTCTTTGAACTCCCCTCTTTCTGTGTCATCCCTTTCTAGGTAGTACTGCACACATCATACTGCCAAAACAGTTTTTTTTTAATAATAGTCCATGATTTGAAAACCTAGTCCATTGCCTACATTAATGTTGTCATATTCATGCTGCTGTTGTACATGTGAGAAGTCCATGGCAACTATTTGAGTTGAAATAGTCAGGGTCCTGGAGTGTATGATCTATAGCAGGGGTCAGCACACTTTTTAAAGCAAAAGGCCAAATAGTAAGTATTTTAGGCCTCATGGATTATCCTGAATGCACCTCAGAGAGACAGAGAGGTGAGAACTGTGAGAGATTGAGACCTGGAGGATCTGGTGAGAAGGTTCAATAGGTATTCATGTCTCCTCTGGCTGCATTATTTTTTTGCTTACTGTTCTACCACTTTTGGAAGAGTATCCTACTCTGATTGTGGATTTTTTTTTGGAAAGCCTATCAGTTTTTGCTATATTTTTGGCAAAATTATTAGTTGCAATACAAACTTAGAATTAGTTTATATTCCTTTGAATTGAATGTTGTCATTAAGAAGTTTCTGTCTTCATCTCTAGTAATGGTTTTCTGGAGGAGGGGCACAAAGTCTATCTTGTCTATTTTTAATATAGCTCTACCAGTTTTCTTTTGGCTAGTGTTTGTGTGGTATATCTTTTGCTAACTCTTTACTCTCAGCCTCCCCTGTTCGTATGTTTTGGATGTCTTCTTATAAATTACAGCTAAGTCTTTTAAATAGTTTTTTAAATTAAATCTTACGATCTTTGTCTTTTGATTGGATCATTATTCATTACATTTAATATAGCAACTGCTGTTAGGTTTTAGTCGGCTGTCTTCTTACTTTCTAGTTGTATTGGACCTTCAAGCTCATTGTTTTTAATATCCTATTTTTCTTCTCAAATTAGTTTTACAGTCATTTGTACTTAAATAGTTAACACATGCATTCCTAACATGAATGTTAGCATTAATTCCAACTTTTACCCTCAGTACACATGTTAGCTCTATTTACTCCTCAGTTTATATGCCATTGTTATTATTATTAATATATAATATGTAGATGTTATCCCTTTCAGAACCACTGTAAAGTTTGTTTCATCCAGTTTTATTCTTTTTATTCATATATATTTTCATAAATATGTTTTATTCATTTAGATTTATCCACATTCTCTTTTTATTGCATTTTATTGCTTCCTAAATCTCTGACCAGGAAAAATTTCCCTTCTCTCTAAAGAATAAGTTTTAATATTTCTCTTAGCTCAGGTCTCCTGGTAACAAATTTTCTCATCTGAAAATGTCTGTATTTTGCTTTCATTTTAGAAGTATTTTATTTCTGGGTGTCAAATTCTACACTGGCAGCCCTCTGCACATGAATCTTTTGTTCCATTGTTTCTTGGCTTCCATTATTTCTTTGAGAAGTCATAGAAAGTCATGTGGTTGCTCCTTTGTAGGAGATATGTCTTTTTTCTTCTGGCTGCTTTTAAGATTTTTCTGATTATCTTTGGTTTTCAGCAGTTTTACCTGTAATATACTTCATATTTATCCTTGTTTTTCTTTGTGCTTCTTAAATCTAGGGATTGATATATTTCACCCATTTTGGCTAAATTCTCAGCCACTCTTTCCTCAAATATTGTTTCTTCCTCCCATCTTTTTTTTTCCCCTCTTTTTTTTTTCCTGCATCTCCAGTCGTTCATTGGATAACCTATTCATTGTATTTTCTCTTTCTTATCCTGTCTTCTGATTTATCCATTCTTTTATGTCTTCATAGTTTGTTCTAGATATTTTCTTCTGATTTTTCTTCCAGTTTTCTCTTTAGCTGTGTCCATTCTGTCCAACCCATATACTCTGAGTTTTTAATTTGAGTTTTTTTATTTTTAAATCCCATTACTTTGGCTTTTGATACCATGATTATCTCGATATTGATATATTACATGAACCTTTGTTAAAGTGAGTTCTGCCTGTAACTGGATCCTGTGGCTTGAACCTTAAGGGCAGTATTAAAACAATCCCAGCAACTTGAGACCAAGACCTGGATTTGTGGCTAACTTTGTAACCCTGGAAGAATATCTCTGGTGCTGTAAGCCTCAGTATCCTCATCTGTCACATTAAAGCATCTGAGTATGCGGTACCTCTCCCTCTTGTTCCCCTCACATATGGAAAGAGTTCTTAAAACTGATAAGCAAAAAGCAAATGCATTTCTCCTTTAAATTCTTTAACATTATTGGAATCTTCTCACATTAAATCAAAATTGCTGTGTGGAGATGTGTAAGGGAATTCCTTAATGTTAAAAAGTTCTTATAAATATGCACAATGCTACAACTTTGCCATAGGCTCTTGTTAACATTGATAGCTGAACTCATTAGTAACCTGATAAATGTGAAACAATTGTTTCTCAAAGAAATAATAATAACAAAAAAGGAAGGAAGGAAGGGAAAGGAAGAAGGACAAAAGCAAAGAAAAGGAGAAGAAAAAAAAAAGGAACAGAAGTCCTGATTTGTAACAGATGCTGACTTCTGTGGTAGAACCACTCCCACCGTGACTGATTCAGGCCAACACCATGACATCAATGAACATGGAGATGAGAAGAGATGGGCACAACTGGTTGCCACTGGCTGTACTAGTATGTCCCTTCTAACCTATTTCTGATTTTTTGGGAAAAGGTCCAGGTTGTGCATTATAATTATGTTTTGTAGCCAATTGAAAGATTTCTGTAGGTATGATTTGGTGATTTGGTTATTTTTGTAGACAAATTATTCAGAATATAAAAGTTATTTTTTTCATTTTTCTTTTCTTTTCTTTTCTTTTTTTTATTGAGACTGAGTCTCACTCTGTTGCCCACGCTGGAGTGCAGTGGTACAACCTTGACTCACTGCAACCTCCACCTCCTGGTTTCAAGTGATTCTCTTGCCTCAGCCTCCTGAGTAGCTGGGATTACAGGTGCATGCCACCACGCCCAGCTACTTTTTGTATTTTTAGGAGAGATGGGGTTTCGCTATGTTGGCCAGGTTGGACTCGAACTCCTGACCTCATGATCCACCTGCCTTGGCCTCCCAAAGTGTTAGGATTACAGGTGTGAGCTACCACGCCCAGCCTATAAAAGTTATTTTTAACTGCCATTTTTTAGGGCTCTCTTACAGGAATGTCTTTGTTTCTGCTGGTAAGTTTGGTGTGCACAAAGATTTGTGGCCCTTTGTAGTATATTTATAAGCTATGTGTTCCAAAGGAAAGTGAAATAAGTGATGGTCATTGGAAATGTCCGTGATGCTGCCCTATACTGATGTTTGTTTGTAGTTAAAGGGAGTTTTCTCTTTTCCTTTCAGGCATTTTTGTTGCCTTCCTGTGAGATAGCTGTAACAAGAAAAGTAGTTCAAGTGTACAGAAAGTGGATTCTCCAGGACAAACCTGTGTTCATGGAGGAGCCAGATAGAAAAGATGTTGCCCAAGAAGATGCTGAAAAATTAGGATTTTCTGAGACTGATAGCAAGGAGGTAATTTTTTTCACTTGTCTTTTGAGTTGAGGGTAAATATATTTCAGTAAAGTATACTTGCTCAGTCAAGAGTCTTGTCAATGGGACAAAGACTTCCTTTTATCCCATCTGATACTTCTGAGTTGCCAGGTTCTGTGAGGGTCTGCCTTAGAGAGTAGCTTCTGTACTCCCATTCTAGATTGGCAGTCATCTCCTACAACTCTACCCAGGGCCATCTGCGTGTTGCATCTTTGTTAGTCTCTATCGCAGGAGAGTTGTTTAATAAACCATCATATTTTACATGTCTCTTTGTGAGACTAAAAAAATCACTGCCTTCTCCTTGGCTTGTTTAAATAAATATCATTTGGAGAAACTAAATTGAGAATGTTTGGGCAGACTTTTCTTATGCAGTGGCCTGTACCAGAAGCAGCTAGATGTTACTCCTGTGAAAGAACTAACCAAACAGCAGTGTCCCTCTCCTTTAAGCCTCGCTGAGTGCTGGCCTCGTGGAGGGACCGCTGCCCATGTTAGATAAAGCTATAGGTTGGATAAATCCAAAATGACAGAGTGGAATATCTTCCTGAAACGAAAGAAACTTAAGCGATATTTATATTTCTGGCATACTATTATGAAATTAATTTAAAATGTTTAAAGTTTCTCACTAGAGGCATATCACTTTAAAATATCTGTGTTAATTCCATAATTTTAATTTTTCAGTATTGGTGAAATCATTTTAATAACTACCATGAGATCTAAATGAATATGCTATGTATCATTTATCACTTATTTTAAAGCAAATTATCACCCATTTTAAAGGTCTGTATTCCATGCTCACTCAGTCATTGGACAAACAGAACTCATTCTTTCAGCACATACTAAGTGCTGAGCACTATTTTAGGTGTTGATCATTGAGTGGGGAGCACTCTACCTCCTAGAACCTATTTTCATGTGAATCCTGGTGAGTTTAAGGAATTAAATATGCCAACTAAATATACTTAGTTTATATAATATAATTATATTTATAGTTAAATGTAAGTTAAACATGTGCATCTTCTACTCTGTTAATGGATCATTATCTTCTGAAGGCCTCGTCTGAAAGTTCTGGTCATAAACGATCTTCCAGTTGGGGACGCACGTACTCCTTCACAAGTGCAATGAGCAGAGGGTGTGTGACAGAGGAGGAAAATACAAATGTGAAAGCTGGCGTCCAGGCTTTGTTGCAGGTATGTGGCTGGCCAGAGCATGAAGACCCTTCCACTGCCTACAGCTGGAGCCATTTTGTCTTTTTATTTATTGGGGATAATGTCATATAAATATGGTGGTATTTGTAGCCATCTGTTAGTAAACAATAAACAGCAGTTTAATTAGTTATTAAATTCTTATTCTGACTTCTCTTTCTAATTCCTACCCACAATTTACAAAAATTTTTTTCTAGTCAAAGAAGACATAAGAACTGATTGCAGTCTTTTTGAGATTATTATATAGTGAATGTGAAATGACTGAGATTTAAATCTTTAAATTATCTTCCAAACACACATGAATAGTTATCTGGGCTCTTAATTTGCAAGACAAGCTTGGTGATTATAAAATCTTGTAAGTAATATTCCTCTTAAAATTGGCTGTGTTTACAAAGAAAAATGACTGATGTAGTTTTTAGATTTTTTTTTTTATTATACTTTATGTTCTAGGGTACATGTGCACAACATGCAGGTTTGTTACATATGTATACATGTGCCATGTTGGTGTGCTGTACCCATTAACTTGTCATTTACATTAGGTATATCTCCTAATGCTACCCCTCCCCTCTCTTCCCACCTCACAACAGGCCCCGGTGTGTGATGTTCCCCTTCCTGTGTCCAAGTGTTCTCACTGTTCAATTCCCACCTATGAGTGAGAACATGCAGTGTTTGGTTTTCTGTTCTTGCGGTAGTTTGCTGAGAATGATGGTTTCCAGCTGCATCCATGTGCCTACAAAGGACATGAACTCATCCTTTTTTATGGCTGCATAGTATTCCATGGTGTATATGTGTCACATTTTCTTAATCCAGTCTATCATTGATGGACATTTGGGTTGGTTACAAGTCTTTGCTGTTGTGAATAGTGCCGCAATAAACATACGTGTGCATGTGTCTTTATAGCAGCATGATTTATAATCCTTTGGGTATATACCGAGTAATGGGATGGCTAGGTCAAATGGTATTTCTAGTTCTAGATCCTTGAGGAATTGCCACACTGTTTTGAATGAATATATGAAATAGAACTGACACCATTTGAGAACATTTGAAAGAGCAACTTTGGATCTTTACTTAACCTCCCCAGAGCTCAGGATTTTACCTCAAAAATGGGAATTGGGAGATTTCCTCTCAGGTCTCATGTAGCTTGAAGAGTAAGTGAAAATACAGGGTGCCTCTCATTCCCCGCTCACTGTGCCCTCACCCACCACCCTTCATCCACGTTTGGAGATGTGTCACTTAGGCCTCCCATGTAGAGGCCAGGTGTGGAGTCTGGGGAAAGTCTGGGAATGACACGCATGTTTCTAATTTTCTGTCATCTGTTTCTTGATAGGATTCGTTTTCGTGGTATCCTTTTTGTTTTCAAGTGAATTAGCAGTTTAATATACCATACTGATGAATTTTCTCACTTTTCATTGAAAACCCACACGTAATTTTGAAGTTAACTTAAAAAAGTTGAGATGATTTCACTTGTGCATCTTTTGGTGTAGCTCATAAATATGACCTGCATCCCCATCAGAGAAACTCTTGCAGGAGTCCTTGCCCTTTGTCCCTCAGTAGCTCCATCTTTTAGCTAAGGGGATCTCCAGCAACAGTCTGTGGTGGTTGCAGGTGCCAGTGATCTCCTGGGTTCAAAAGAGTGCTTTTTATTTTCTGAAAGGATGAGTTACATCCACAGTAAGTCCTCACTAATGTCATCAATGGGTTCTCAGAAATGGTGACTTTAAATGAAGTGAGTACAGCAGGTCTTTGAGTAACATGGTTTGATTCAACATCATTTCATCATAATGCATCATTTCATCATAATGTTCATGAGAAAATAATTTTCTTTTATATTTTGCTTAAAGTCATCATTTCCAACAACCTATCAATGACGTTAAATGAGGACTTACTGTCCTTGCCTGAACTGAGAAAAAACAATTTCTGTTTTATTATATATAGTCCTACAGTTAAAAAAAGTATTTACTTTGGATTTAAATAGTTAGTTTTGTTCTTGTATCTAATACCTTGGTCCTCTACTTTGTTTATTAAGAAAAAGGGCCAAATGGAGGTTTGATAAGATAGTAATTTTCTTTCTTTTCTCCAACTGTGTCTCAGATGTTCAAGAGATAGTAGTTTTCTATAGTTGCTTTTGACAAGTGCACTCTGGACATACTAATTTAGTTTATTTTTACCTTAACTGATACCAGCACATTAATAAGAAATACTCATGCAGTACCTTTGATGTTTTGTAAAAAGTAAAAGTATATAAAGACTCCTTACATGGGAATGTGCAAAAAGTTTTTAATTCGTATTCAAGAAGCCAAATATATTGAATTAAAAGGATCTGTGTTGCAGTATATCATCTGTGGCGTACTTCTTTCAAAAACAGAACCACTAAAACTGCTGTAATCAAAAAGCTCTTTGTTTTTGTTTTTCTTACTCAAAGACTAGTAAATTCTTCATGACTGAAGTTATCATCATCAACTATATTATAGTGCTTATTTAGTGATTTTTCTTAGAAAATTGGGACATAATACCTTTTAATCTTACCTAAGATAACTTTAAAGGCTGTGAATATTTTAGTTCACCCACTTGACTTTTGATGTGAATTTTAATTTGGTCAGATTGTACATTTATTTTGATACAACACTTTAAAGAATTTTATTTATAAATGAGCTAGAGAAGCTCCTTCATCCTTTGAGCTTGTGTTGTTGAACACAAAGGAGATGTAAGAGGGAATGTACTAAGTATATGGAGCAGGTCCGTCCTCATACCAGATTGACAACTCAGAATATCTGCAGATGATGGGACACTGGTGTCAACTGTATAAATGGAAACGCACCATTATTTTGCTGTAGTGACTCAAAGCAGTAATAGTATGTGATATCCTGGATCAGCGCTTCTCACATTTTTCTGCTGAGATACCCCTGATGGTAGAGAACAGTGAACTTGTATGCTAAAGGTCTGAGGCAGAGGGTAGAGTAGTTGGCTGATTTTCTGAATTGTTTTTGAAATCTCAGCTTTTAACCTTAAGAATTCACTTAGATTTTGTATGCTACTGCATAATATATCTTTCATATTTAAAAACATAGGCTCCTGGAAGACGTGTGATGTCAATGGCTTCATCTGTTTCTGGGCACATCACAGCTACTTGAGGTTCTTATGCCTGTTGAGTGGTGCTGTCCATTGCTCCTGTCAGCAAGGAGTTCATGCTCTGGGAGACTCAATAAGAATCACATAGTTCTGTCTGACCACTGTCTGGCCATCTGTCCTCTTCTCCTCACATTTCCCCACTAAAGTTTCTCATTCGTATGCAACAATCCTACTTTTTCCCCTTGTTTTCCTTTTTTTGTTGAGGGGTTGTGGAAAAGAAGTCTTCAAAAGCTTTTCTGACTCATAAAATTTCTGTAGTTGCAATATTAATATGTAATAGTGATTTTTTTCTTTTCCCCTAGGGAAAGGCTTTTCAGGTGTCTCAGTATTTAAGTGATTCTAAAGGGTGAACTAAAAAAAATTTTGCATATGTGTTGGTACCACTTGCCTTAATGAATTTTTGCCTTATTGTGAATTTATATGTTGGTACCACTTGCCTTATTGAAATCGAATCTTTTGGAAATAACTAAAAAGTGATTTCATTGGTAGAGTGAAATTAATATCATCTTTAAGCAAAATTTATTCAAATGTTTATGTTCAGTTATATTTTCTAATGTAAAATTGTTGATTTTAAGGTATTTTTGACGAATTCTGCAAACGTCTTTTTGTTGGAACCATGTGCTGAAGTTCCCGTGCTCTTGAAAGAACAAGTTGATGCTTGTAAAGCTGTTTTGATTATTTTTAGGCGCATGATAATGGAGCTTACAATGAATAAAAAGACATGGTGAGTTTCTATCAAATTAATTAGTATTGTAAAACAGATGTTTCTGTTTTTCAACATCATTTAAATGTTAAGGCTTGCATTTGTTTAATGTTTTTACAAAGTTAACGACAAAATGTCTTTTGTAACAGTTTCTGTGAATTATGAAGAAGGTAGTTATCCAGTACTTTGATAGATCAATTATTTTCATTCTATTTTTTAAAAATGTCCTTGAACAATAAGTATTTTACTTAATAGTGGATTTTTCCTTTTAAACTTTCATCAAACATAGTTTTGTGGAAAAGCAGCAACTGGTGTCTTATAATATTCATCATAAGCTCAGGAGAGTTTGTTAATTGCCCTGAAATGCTGTCAACTGATTTTTATTGCTTCTAACTTGATGTTTTAAATTCATTTTGGAAAAACAATTATTTTAAATGATAAATTATCAGAGACTAAATACATAGTGCAGTCAAAAATCTGATCCTGTTATTAAAACTACAACAACATTTTTTTCCTTTTCATCTTTGTTTTTATTTGATGTTTTTATTTATAATGTCCCTATAGGTAAACAATGCATTAGATTTTTTTTTTCCTGCTCTTCTCTTTTTTTCCTGCTTTTCTCTTATTTGAAAGTCATCAGCTGGGTGCGGTAGCTCACGCCTGTAATCCCAGCACTTTGGGAGGCTGAGGTGGGTGGATCACCTGAGGTCAGGAGTTCGAGACCAGCCTGCCTAACATGGCGAAACTCCATCTCTCCTAAAAATACAAAAAAATTATCCAGGTGTGGTGGCAGGTGCCTGTGATCCTAGCTACTCGAGAAGCTGAGACAGGAGAATCACTTGAACCCGGAAGGCGGAGGTTGCAATGAGATTGCGCTACTGCTCTCCAGCCTAGGTGACAGAGTGAGACTTTGTCTCAAAAAAAAAAAAAAAAAAAGTCCTCACTTTACTCCATCTGATGAGGTATTTTCAGTGATGCTCAGCAACAGACCAGAAAGCCTCAGAGTCACTTTCCATTTCTTCCTCTTCTCCTCATGTGTCATCAGCCTCTCACTTCTGCCTTTAAAATGCTCCTCAAGCCTGTCCTTTGCATGTTCCCTCTCATTCCACCGCCGCCCTTGTGCAATCAAGCTGCCCACCCCAGCATCTCCCTAGGTGATCTTCTGCCTTGGTTCTCAGTCCTTGGAGGCCCTGCAGACCAGTGGCACCTTTCCTACCTGAAACCAGAGGGGTCCTCTGCCCATGTCTGCGTTCTGGAGGCCCTTGAGTCAGCAGGAAAGGGGCTTTGGAAAGTGTCTGCAGTTGGTAGGAAAGCGTGGACACGAGGTCTGATCGGAAAGGAACTGCAGGCCACCAAGTCCAATTCTTTTGCTTCAAAGATGAGGGAAGGGTGGACTCAAGAATCCTGGTGTGCAGAAAGTTCACAAGTACAGAAACCACAGGCATCAAAATGATATTATGATGTAGATTCCAACATCATCTTTCCCAGACTTCTAAACTTAGCACTATTTGCCAAGTTAAGAAATTGTTAAAACTAGAAATATTACAGTGATGCACAATATGATGTAAACAAAGTTAAATTCCACGTCAGTAATATTGACAATAATGAGAAATGCTGGTATATGC
The DNA here is from genome assembly GCF_047675955.1 of Chlorocebus sabaeus. Classification (NCBI taxonomy): domain Eukaryota; kingdom Metazoa; phylum Chordata; class Mammalia; order Primates; family Cercopithecidae; genus Chlorocebus; species Chlorocebus sabaeus. The sequence continues at coordinate 58,546,755 of NC_132905.1, read as the reverse complement.
TTTCAATTAAAATACCTGTTCCTGAATACCATAGTTTTATCAACATCATTTAAAATGTTTTTCTCCTTTGAAAACTTCCTGAGTTTTGTATACTACTGTATCAGCAATTTTTTTATATTTTTTGATAATCTTTTTATTTTGATGAAAATTCTAGGAAGTAAAATTAAGCAATTCTGTTCTGACTTTTACAAATTCATAGATTCCTAGGTGAAAGTATAGAAAAGAAAAATTGTAGAAATCGATGAAAATAGTTAACGGGAAAATGGTCAATAGAGCATAGAAAGGAATGTGAGCAGTTTCTCTAACAGATTTTCTTGTGTATTTAAGTACCAGATAATCCCTTGCCTCCCATCCCTCCTTTCCTTCCTCACTCCTTCTTCTCCCGTCTCTCCTTACCTCCTTTTCTTCCATCTAATAAATAACTATCGAGCGTCTACTGTGAGAATATAGTGGCGAACTATGTAGACAAGGTCCCTGCCCTCATGAGGTTACATCCTCATAGGACCGAGAAACATTAAAAACCTAGAAACAATTTCAGAGAGTCTGAAGTACTGAGAAGAACAGTGAAGGTTGGAAAGGGAAAAGAGTCCTGAATTGGGTGTGTGTTGCTTGGCATGGATAGAGGGAGAGTTATTTCCGTCAGCTGTCAGAGAAAGCCTTCCTGAGCAGAGCCCTGAGTAAAGGGAAGGAGGAGCCTTGGGGAGGTCTAAGGGAAGGGCATTCCTGGTAGAAAGAGCAGCAGATGCAAAAGCCCTGATGGGAGAAAAGGTAAAAAAAAAAAAAAAAAAGTGGCTTGTTTAAGGAAGGACAAGATGATGGCCAGTGTGGTGGAGTGGATGGAGTGAGAGGGGAGGAGGCAGGGGGCAGGCCAGGGCCAGGTTTCTTGGGGTCCTGCAGACCAAAGGAAGGACACCAGCTACCTCCTTGTGTGTCTGCAAGATTGTGACATAATACAATTTATGCTTCTGAAAGGCCCCTGTGGCTGCTGGAGAACATGCATACAGTGCCATAAATGATGGTGGCTGAGACCGGGGCTGTAGCCAGGGAACTGTAAGAAGTGGTCCTGAAACAGGGAATAACTGGTATGTAAATGAGTTGAAATGGCACCTGTATGAAGAGATGGAGATCAGGTAAATAATGAAGAATGTAGAAAAACCCTGACTCCTGTGTCGGACCCAGGGATGACACACATGCCTGATTCGATGTACTCCAACAGAAGTTTATTACACTCTTTGAGCAGTTCTCCTTGGAGAAGTCAGTGCTTCACAAAATAGAAAGGAACAAGCAGTTGTCAAAACTGGCAGCTTTGGCAGGTTGTGCATCTTTCTACTGTTAGGAAAGATTTTTCCAAACCGTAGTTTTTCCACCCTTGTTTTCTTCCAGAAGACTCTGCATGCCTTTCTAAGCTTTCATAGGTTCAGCAATCAGATTGACTGTGTTTTTGTCAGTCATTGCTTTGATCACATTTGTAGCTTTTGATAGCAGTTGCCATGATCAAGGCTTTACTTGAAACTTATGATATCTGTTGTTCTCATCACATTCTCATGATGGGTCTGTAACTAGTTGTGTGCAAGGGATTGTTTTTCATTGTCTTATGCATCATGTAACAGGAACGGGCAGTGGTGATCCCTTCTCTTCCCTGGCGACAGGGACCTGGGTACCCTGAATGTGGTGAGCGACAAGCTGTCCCCCAGCACTGTGCCATTTCTTCTCCCAGTTCTCTTCAAAGTCACCATTGTACTTCATGCGTGTGTGCCCAGAAGATAGTCCTTTCTCTTCTGTGCTTCCAGAATCCATAGGCAGAGAATAGGAATACATGGGCAAGTAGCATGGAGTGCAGTGAGAATGTATACCAACAGATGACTCTGGGGACCAAAATCAAATGGGGCCAGCTACAAAGAGGGCAGGAAATCCCCACAGGTGATTTTACTGTGAGGAATTTTATGAGGTTCAGCATATTGTTAGGAGAAAATGCTATTCTGATATGCAGAGATATGAGAAAAGTATACAGGAACTATGATTTAGAGATCTCATCTGATTACTTTGTCCTATTCTCAGTTTTATTACTAAAGAGCAGTAAAGCCAAGGAGAAGGTAGTAAAGATTAGATGAATGGTTAGCATGTGAAACCTGAAAGGAACCGGAGTGATTTCCCTCAAGGAACAAATGCACCTCTGTTACATAACGTGTTCTGTGTTCCCATGGAATCTAGGGGAAGAAAAAGTGAGCAGATACTCTGATATGAGCAATATAACTTAGGTATAAGGAAGAAAAATGTCTTTTGGCTGTTCTGAATAACTTATTATTGTAATTAGCAGTGTTAGGCTGTCTCTATGCTGTTTTATAGACTTCAAAGTCCTTTTACGTAAAACCTTCTGTGAGAGACTATAACAAATGCTGGCACATTGGAACTGAGCTGCAGTGATGGCATTTGTCTCAATTGTGCCCTGTAGCGCAGAGTCAGGATCTTCTAGGCGTGAGCACTGTGCCTGTAAGTGTCCTGTAATGCAAACCCCTCCTGCCTGTGAGTACTGTGGCATTCCACCATACCAAGATACTGACTGTGTGTGTCCCCAAAATAAAGGGCAGAAAGTCAACTTAACTTCCTGTTGCAAAGATAGGGAGACCTTACAGGTCAAGTAAAACAGTGGATAGCAAAATTAAAGAGTGCTGCATACGTTCCAGTAGGTTTTCACTGAGTGCCTTTAAGGTGTTGGCACAGTTGGAGAAGACAGTCTTGCCTCTCTTTTTGCAAGGGAAGAAAATCAGGCTGGAATGTTATGTTTTATCCTGCCTGTTTGTGTGGACATGGGAGGCATATTTTTAAAACCGTTGTAACATAAGGGAGCTTATTTTGGTAAAATATGATATTCATTATGTAATTGGCATCTGGACTTTAATAGTTTCGAGTAATACGTAATTATCAATGTTGCTGAATTCTTAAGAGAATTTCTGGTACCTATAAGTTAAAGTACTTTGGAGACATGATTATTAATATGAGCTTTTATTTTGGGTGGCCCAGGGAACAGATGTTGCAAATACTACTCAGGATAACAGAAGCTGTCATGCAGAAGCCAAAGGATAAACAAATAAAGGACTTGTTTGCCCAGAGCTTGGCAGGGTTACTATTTAGGGTAAGTCTTTTTTATTAAAACACTGCAAATGCAAGAAGTCAATCAGATTTTATAGCAAACTAGTTTTAATCATTGAGAATTTTAAGAATAATGTTAAATTTAAATTTCTAGAAATTTTTCTTCTTAGCTTTGTCCTGAAGGTTATGATCTATTCTTTACAATTAGTGCTGGGCTTTTAGGCTTTTCTCCCTTTCTACCACCTCCTTCCTCTTTTGATTTGCTCAAGGGTGGTAGGAATTAGGAAGCTCTGATTGGCTTGGTGGAAGGCTAGGTAGATTTGGAGAGGTAAAGAATGAACGGAAGCATGGGAATGGGATAAAAATTTGAGAGCCATCAGTGTGTTGGGAAATTGTATTTCAAGCCACAGAATGGGCTTACCTAGAGAGGACAGTGTCCACAGGTGATGGAAGAGATGCTGAGAAAGGGTGACCACGCCGCGAGGAGGAAAACCAGAGGAGTGTGTGTCCTGGGTGCCTGGGGATGAGTAATTGGGTAGGAGGAGAGCAGCCAGTTGACCATGGGCTTTGACAGATGTAGTTGGTTGAGAATGTTCTATGGGATGAGGCCCACCTGGAGTAGATGGAGGAGAAGATGAGAGCTGGGCAGTGGAGGTTGCAAGCGTAGTTAAGGCTTTGCAGAGTTTGATGTGGAAAGGAAGAGGAAAAGGGGAGCTAGCTGAAGTCGGTGACATACATGGTGGGCGAGGTTTAAGGTGGGTGGTACTAAAGTATGTTTGCTCACCAATGGGATGGTCCAGTGAGGGAGGACAAGATGGTCTCGGGGAGACAGAGGATAACTGTAGAAGTGAAGTCCCGGATATGGTGGGGGGCTGGGCCGGTCTTTGGTGTGAGCAGAGAGCAAGGAGATGCCTGTGCTTCTTGCATCTCATGTGGTGAGCAGGTGAAGACCAAGAGCAGGCTGATACCTGGTGAGCTGCCTGGGGAAGAGGATGTGCCAGAGGGTCCTGAGCATGGCAGCCTACTCTGACATTGCTAATATTTATGAGGACCTTAGAGTTTATGAAGCATTACTGAAAGAGAAGAGTGTGAAAGGGCTCTGGAAAAATGCGACATTCTACATAAATAAAGGTATTAGTACAGTGGGTGGACTTGACTTTGGATAATTACATAGGTGATTCTTTTGCATATGTCCAGCTTTGCTCTGCTGATGCCTGGAGGGTGGTACTGACCACTGCTTTGCTGCCTGCCTGGACGTATGGACACTGCACACTTTGCCCTCTCAGCGAAGTGTCTCACTCTTGGCACCCTTTTGAGCTCCGTGTCCTGGACCTTGGCTGCCAAGTGGACATGAGCTGAAGCCAGTCTCACGCTGGCAGGTGCTTAGACCTTATTCTCACCAATTGCCTGGCTCTGCATCTGTTTTGTGTGTTGGAATTAGAGAACTTGTCACAGAATTAAACAAGTATCTATTCTGGGGTTTGGGGTCTTTTTTTCTTTTTTTTTGGTTGGTTTTGGTCTTTGGGGGGGAAAAAAAACTCCCCCCATGTAATGGAGAAAACCTTCTCAGATATTACTGCCCTCCTCAGTTGGCCTGACTTCCCCGAAGCTCAGTTGACCTGACTTCCCTGTAGCTTAATTCTGAGTTCATGATTATTAATGATTTTGATATTGTTATTATTTTGGCAGTTTTTAGGTAGATCAAGAAGGATGCTTAAGTTAAGAAGTAACCATATGGCTGGGCATGGTGTCTTACACCTGTAATCCCAGCACTTTGGGAGGCTGAGGCAGGAGGATTGCTTGAGCCCAAGAATTCAAAACCAGCCTGGGCAATAGAGTGAGACCCTGTCTCTACAAAAAATTTAAAAAAAATTAGCCGGCCATAGTGGCATGCACCTGAAGTTTCAGTTACTTGTGAGCTGAAGTGGGAAGATTGCTTGAACCTGGGAGGTTGAGGCTATCAGCGAGCTATGATTGCACCCCTGTACTGCAGCCTAGTCAAAAGAGCAAGACCCTGTCTCAAAAAAAAAAAAAAAAAAAAAAAAAAAAAAAAAACCTACCATAAAAAATAGTGAAGAGAGGATGAGCTTTTTGGTGTTAGGCAGATTGTGGTTCTGATCTCAGCTCTGCTACTCCCTGGCTATGTGGCCATGAGCACATGACTTTAGCTTTCTGAGTGTCTTCCCTAATCTGTCACAATCAGGAAAGGACTTCTTCCTACCCTGCAGGGTTGTCATGAGAATCAGAGTGGTCCCATTGGGATTTGTGATCTTCTGTTGACCTCCCACATTCTTATGGGAGGTGCAAGAGGCAAGAATAGTAAGGGTCCGGACTTACCAGGCTATCTGGTGTCTGATATCTGTTGGGCATCATCGTGGTCCCATACTGTCATTAAGATGTGCTGTTTAATTAGTATTCATTTGATCATGTGGACTGTCTAAAATGGCCAATTGATTTTTTTTGAAAAATTTAGAACAAGGAGACTTAAAAAAGACAGGACATTTTTAAGTTTTTATTACCCTTTTTATCTTTTTCTAGTTCTTCTTGTGTTTATTTTATCTGTCAGTAGATAACCTGGGCCACCAAATTTTCTTTAAGTGATGATTGAATTTGACTTAGTTTTAAATATTTACCAAATAATGATGATCGCCTTATTGCCCTAAGTGATGTTTTAATTTGTTATCAGTGCTAAATATGACCTTATGCTTGACGTTCTGATGGTATATCAGGAAACTATGGTCCTGCTCTTTGTAATATGAGCCATTAAAGTTATGTCGTCCCCTTTAATGTGCTGATAGAGTGAAGTAGGAAGTGGTTGGTTAGCAAATGTTCCTAAGAAAAGGAGTGATTTATTAGCTAAGGTGTTTTTAAAATACATCATGTGTACCAAAATGTATCTGATAAAACATCAAATTTCAGTGCTGAAGGAACCTTGGAGAAGCTCCTATGCAACTCTTATTTTTAATGAGAAATGTGACTACAGAAAGGCCAAATAACTTTCCTAGGTCACAAACCAGGGTAGTCTAGGCTGTTTGTTTCCATGTTCCTTTTAGAAAATGGTAATTGATCAGAAGGACACCCTGCCTTCATGTCCACAGGTGCCACCACTCACCACCCAACTGTATTTTACAAGTTTACCATTTTGCTCTGTGCAAGTGTTGTCAGTTGTGAATTACGATGATAATTCAACAGGTCTGCATACATTTGTAATATTTGCTAAGTTGATTTTATAAACTGCAAGAAGTCATTCTGCACTTGTTTCATAATTAGTTAATAAAGTGAAGCCATTTTAAGATCCCCAGTATAGAGCATCTCATTACACCAAGACATCTGCTGTTATCCATGAAACTGACACTATATCCGAATGTGAGTCTGAGTCCTGATAACATTATCAGTCTCTACTTTCTTACTCGGCTCAGATTATACTTATTGATCTAATATTTAATTTTATTGTCTATAGGTATTTTATGGCAATGTCCTCAAATTCATCTTGAAAGCAGGGGTATAAAAATTAATAGAAGATGACATCGTAGTCATAATAAAAATATTTAATAAAGATAATAAAATTATTTTATTTTCTTTCATATTTTTAGTTTTACAAAATTCATACATGTTAGAATCAGATTTTAAATATAAGTGGTTAATATCTTGTTTTTTATATAATTAACTACTTTAGTCCTACTTTAACATTTTTATTTTTTTAAAAAGTGGTAGCAGCCGGGCACGGTGGCTCACACCTGTAATCCCAGCACTTTGGGAGACCGAGGCGTGCAGATCATGAGGTCAGGAGATTGAGACCATCCTGGCTACCATGGTGAATCCCCATCTCTACTAAAAATACAAATAAATAAATAAATAAAATAAAATTAGCCAGGCATTGTGGCGGGCACCTGTAGTCTCAGCTACTTGGGAGGCTGAGGCAGGAGAATGGCGTGAACCCGGGAGGCGGAGCTTGCAGTGAGCCAAGATCGCGCCACAGCACTCCAGCCTGAGCGACAGAGTGGGACTCCGTCTCAAAAAAAAAGTGGTAAACACAAATCGAAACAGAGAACACATGTGTTACAGAAGGACCACTTTAAATAAGATTTTCCAAGTGGTCAGAACAGGCCTGCCTGATTTTACAGACTGATTTCTGTTTATCAAAGTTTTCCTGTGTCTATGTTAAAGAATAAATTCCATTTAAAAAATCTATATATAATTTGGGGGAAAAAATTAAGAAGTGAACTCACCTACACAAAGAAGAATTCCTGACAAGAGTGGGAGCCTATTTGCATCTGGGTTGGGCCTATGCAAATACAAGCTGGCATCTTAACAAGTGCGTTTATCGTTGACAACTGACTACAGGACTTACACAGACTTTGGGTATAAGGATTCCTTTTCACAAGCTTAGGAAAGCATTTTGTGGCTCATTTGAGATGCACTTGGCTATGTAGAGGCACTTCTTTCAGGGAAGATATATTTGGATTTGAATTTTAAAGGATGGTGAATATTTTGGCAGAGGTAAGGAATGGGGCAATTTTAAGGGAAGGAAATATCCAGGATATAGGCATAATTGTCTCATAGGGCTGTCCATGTGACCAGTTGTAATGCTGTGGATTGTAAGACTTGGGGCAGACACTGATAAGTGAATAGACTGTGAAGGAAAGGTGTGATAGGTGTATTGATGGAGGGGAAATGCAGGGACCTGGAGGACACTTCCTGGCGACTGGGAGGTGGTGGTGGGGAGATAGTCAAGGATACCTTCTTGGAGGAAGTGATGTACAAATTTTGACCTGAGAAATGATGGAGAGTTATACAGAAACAAAAAGGAGGAAAGAGAGGGAAGGAAGAGTATGTGCAAAGGCCAGCTGCAGGAGCGAGCAGGTAGAGGAACTGGGAGAACGTCAGTGGAAGAAATTGAATACCTTTTACTATTATGCTGTAGGATAGGTGCCTGAGGGTTGTGTAAGTAGCACTGTCTAGTACCTAGGTAGATAGATCAGGAAACCAGTAAAGAGGTCTAAACTGGACATGGAGATTCAGAAGTCAGCAGCACACAGAGGATAACTGGAGCCATGGGAATGGAGCCAAAACCCAGGCAGAAGGTGGAAGTGACCTCAGAAAGGGAAGATCCAGAGCAGTCTGTTGCCTGGGGGATGAGGAAGTGGAGATGGAGTAGATGTGGAACATTCTTTCAAGAAGTTTGGCTGTTAAAGTGGAAGGAAAAAGACTGTAGCTAGATGGGGGAATCTGGGTTCAAGGGAATTGTTTCTTTCAAGATGAGGAAGAATTTGGAGCATATTTAAATGCTGAAGAGAAAGAGCTGGGGAAGTGGGGTTGGCTGGAGATTAAAGGAGAGGGGTGGTTGAGAGGCATGAAGGTCCAGAGCATAAGGGGGCACAAGGATAGTAGATCAGGGGCCCCTCTTGGAGTTCAACCCACGGGTGGAGGAGGAGCTGGGTGAATGTGGGCAAGAGTGTGAGTCCATGGGCAGAGGTTGAGGGGAGTCTCATTGAATGGGTTCTGTTTCTTGTGAAGTCTGCAGTCAATCTGTCTGCTCAAAGTCGGGGAGGATTTGGTGGGCTGGAGGTTTTCCTTTAGGAGGTTTGAAGTAGCCACTGTGGATGGAAGGAAAAGAGCAGTCTCAGGAAGCAGAGTGGTCACTGTGCAGAGGGGTTTGTCTTCTCCCTGATTATAGCCAGGGCCAGCCGCAGACCCTAGAATAGTATTGAATCAGTAACTTTGTTCATAATGATAACTAACTTCCCAGTAGCTTAAATCTTGATTATAGTTGGTCAAGTGGATTTTGAGAGTTAAAAGAAAAACAACTTCCAAAAGTACTTTTTATTTTAAAATTTGTGTTATTAATAGTCATTTAAAACATTTTGTTAAAAAGTATACTTCTTCAAATGAAGATGTATGAATTCTCTTGTTGGTTGGTTGGTTTTAGACGCTCATGGTGGCTTGGATCCGAGCAAACCTCTGTGTGTACATTTCTCGAGAGCTCTGGGATGACTTTCTTGGTGTGCTGTCCTCCCTCACGGAATGGGAGGAACTTATAAACGAGTGGGCCAACATTATGGACTCCTTGACAGCAGTGCTTGCTAGAACCGTTTATGGAGTTGAGATGACAAACCTACCTCTGGATAAATTAAGTGAACAAAAGGAAAAGAAGCAACGAGGCAAAGGTATTTCTACTTTTCCAGGTTAACACCAGATGTCTAGGTCGGGGGACGAGTGTGTATTTGTATGACTAAGCAATTAATGCATGAGATTTTGTAATGAACTGAACCAGCTACACAGTGTCTTCTTAATAGTGGCATTAATTCGTGTCTCATATCATTCTGTTCCCTTAATGAGATGGTGAATTTCTGAGGAGGCTATGCAAAAAGGAAGATGCAAGGAAGGTAGTAGTAATAGTAGTGATAACTAACAGTAATAATAATGGCTATTACATTGTACATATTATCTCTTTTTGCCTTCATAATAACCTAGTGAACTGTAGATACTTGTATAATCCCCATATCACAGAGAAATAAACTGAAGTATGAGACTTTGCAGAGATGTCCAATCCTTTGGCTTCCCCGGGCCACATTGGAAGAATTGTCTTGGAGCACACATAAAATACACTAAAACTAACGATAGCTTATGAGCTAAAACAAACAAACAAACAAAAAATAGCAAAAAAAAAAAAATTCTCATAATGTTTTAAGAAAGTTTACACATTTGTGTTGGACTGTACTCAAAGCCATTCTTGGCTGCATGTGGCCCATGGGTTGGGCCACGGGTTGGTCAAGGTTGCCTTGCAGTGATTGACTCATCTGAGCCCACATAGTTAAGAAGTGTTTATAAAATCAAAGCTGGATAAATACAACTCAAGATGTCATACAATTAAGATGCATTCTACAGCCTCTCTAGGAAACATGGAGAAATTCTGAATGCTTCAGATGGGAGCTATTTTGGCTTTGTTGTATTTCTGGGTAAAAATTGTTTTGGGACTGAGAACCTCAAATGAAAGTGATGTTTTCAAGGTAGAAAACATCAGTGGTAGTTTCTGTTAGGAATGACAATTTGGCATCCGCTTGTCTTAATTACCATTCTTAAGGATGTGGCATGGTCCTTAGATTAATTCACTTGTACTACACCATACTCTGTAAAGATTTGAGGCTGGGCACAGTGGCTCAAGCCTGTAATCCCAGCACTTTGGGAGGCCGAGACGGGCGGATCACGAGGTCAGGAGATCGAGACCATCCTGGCTAACATGGTGCAACCCTGTCTCTACTAAAAAATACAAAAAACTAGCTGGGCGAGGTGGCGGGCGCCTGTAGTCCCAGCTACTCGGGAGGCTGAGGCAGGAGAATGGCGTAAACCCGGGAGGTAGAGCTTGCAGTGAGCTGAGATCTGGCCACTGCACTCCAGCCTGGGTGACAGAGCAAGACTCCGTCTCAAAAAAAAAAAAAGAAGATTTGAGGCAGCTCATAAAAAGGCATATAGTACAGTAGATCAAATACAAAATAGGGTCAAAATGAGTGGGATTGCAGGGAACTGCCGTTGTGACTAAAATGCCAAAATACATGCCATAGAGTCTCATGGACTTGCTGGGGAGATGGAAAAGTCAAACATTGGATTTGATTTTGGTCTTTGCAGGGTTACATCAAATCAGGAATCACAGAGCACATAGGGTAAAAACAATTCAATCACTTAGGTGATGCTTAGCTTTATTAGGTCCTCCTGAGACTTGGGAGGAATTTTTTCCTTCAAAGCCCCATAAAGGGTACACATTGCTTATTGTGTAGACTACCCCTTTAATAATACCAGCCTTATTATAGATTGTATCAGTGTGCTTTTGCCATGTGACAAATCACCCCAAAACTGATGGCTTAAAATAACAACCACTTATTTGTCTTGATTTGATGAGTTGGCAATTTGGATTGGACTCAGCCAGTCAGTTCTTCTGCTGGTCTTTGCTTCTGTGTTTGCAGTCAGCCAGGCTGTGAAGTAGTCAGCTAGGCAGCTCTACTTTTAGGGGTTGGCTGGCTGTAAGGGGGGGCAATGAGGTGCGACTGGGCCACGTGTTTCAGCAGCCAGAGGCTAGCTCAGGCTTGTTCACCAAGTGGCTTAGAGTTTCAGGAGCAGCAAGAGGGCAAGCTCAAATTTTCAAGTGCATTTCAAGTCTCTGCTTGTTCAGTTTTGCTACCAAAGTCAGTCACATGATGAAGCCTAATGTCAGTATGGGAGAGAACAACAGAGGATGTGGATACAGGGAGGTGTGAACCAGTTACGGTGGCTAGTAAACCATATACATGTGTAATAAATGTGATGGATTCTTACAATATCTTCATTGAAATCTGAGAATGGCTTGCCAAAGCACTAATTAATAAAAGCAAGTTAGTAAGAAGCCAAAATAAAGTAGTTGAAGTACATGGCAATCCAGTGGAACAGTTTAATCCCAATGTAGATTTAGACTGTCTAATGCAATGATTTTCTAACATTTTTTTAACAGATCCGTTTTTCTCCCCAGTTGAAAGTATACATAACCCCTTTCTAAAGAAATAGACCGGAGATTTGGGATTGAAGTGGGAGCAGGGAGCCAAGAGCCTGGGTCCTTGGCCTCCATCTAGTCCTCTCTAACAGCTCTGAGGACCTCTGTGTAAACCCAGGGCCTGAGAGGACCCAGATACTTCCAACTAGGAACTTGGCTCCCTAAGACAGTGGTTCTCAGCCCAGAAGAGAACTTACCTGGCTAAGAATACCTTTCAGGCTAGAGAAGGAGAGCTGAAATAGGATAAGGACCTACCTTCAATTGTAATCCATGCACGAGTGCACGTTTGTACATGCACGCGCGCACACACACACACACGCACACCTGCCATTCTGCAAGATTCTCTTCCTACCCACAAATTCATCTGAAGAGATAGACTTGTCTTGGGAAGGCAAACAACTTCAAAAACAGTGTTTTCAAAATGTACTGAACAAATTATTAAATTAATGACCATGACTAATGTTTCTGATTTATGTTGCTTTATTCTAAAAATGATTTAAATATTTATTGTAGAAACAGTTGCCTTCTAAGGGCTAGACTACTAGAAACAAAAAACACAGGCAGAGGAAACTGGGTGTGGAAACATGCCACAGGTGGCAGCCACTGGCCACATCATACCTGTACAGAAATCTCTAAGTCTGCCATTCTCTTTCCTCCTCTATTTCTTTTGGTCCATAGTCTCTCATTGAAATAATTAACCAGAACAATATGAGAAAAAAGAAAAGTTGAATCTCAGACTACAATGTTTTATTGTTTTGGACCTTTGCTAAAATAGGATTTTGTATTATTTATAGATTTTCATTATCCTGCCCATTTAACTGAATCCACATTAGAGTTTATAGGCATGGATTGCCCTGGGGATTTGTGGAGGGGTTGGTGTCTACAGGATACAGTACTATTCAAACATCAGGATCTCTGAGGTTTTGGCTTATAAGTAGTGGTTTTTGGAGTGTCCTGGGAACAGCAGTATAACTTCATTTGATATTGTTCTTGTATTGAGAAAGGTTTATTAATACGTTCTTTTGTATACTGGAGTGAGTACTATGAAGATAGGATAATATTCATAAGACTGTTTTATATTCTTGAAAATATTTTGGCAACAAGAATTCTTAAATTAGTGACATGTGAACAACTTCCTAAATTGCAGTGTAAGGAAGTGGTACTTAATTTGTGACAAGAAGACCTGCTGATTATATATAGTTGTATGTACACCATTTGCTGAGCAACACAAGCTGCGAAATGAATAATAATGAATTCAGCCTTTAGATTATTTTTCTTTTCCTTTATCAGGGTGTGTTCTAGATCCTCAGAAAGGAACCACTGTGGGGAGATCCTTTTCTCTCAGCTGGCGGAGCCACCCAGATGTGACCGAACCGATGCGATTTAGGAGTGCCACCACATCTGGAGCACCGGGAGTGGAAAAGGCGAGAAATATTGTTCGCCAAAAAGCAACTGGTAAACATTTATTTAAATGCTTCTCAAAAATCGAGTTGTTATCTAAAATGAATTTATAGACATAAGGTGTGTTAAAAATTCTACTCAAAATTTAAATATTAGACCTTATATTAAATGAAATGTCTCTGCATCTTTTTAGCTTTCTGCTGTGGTTACTTTTCAAATCACAGTTTTCAGTTACTTATTTCTAAATCCTCCATTGTGAAAAAGAACTTGAGATGTTAATGTTGAGTGAGATATTTGTACGAAATAGAGAAAATAGAGGTTTTGTTTGAACCTTGAAGAAAATAGATTGTTAATAAATACACCAGTAGTTGCATTATTGTCAGTGTTAAACCATGTTAATCTTTAGAGTGTGGCAACCTGTTTCAGCAAAGAAAAGGAGAATTATACACTTTAGTTTTCAGGACTGGATAGACATTTTCATTTTTTGCTCCTTTGGAAAATTGAGCCTTTTCATGTCTGTGTATGTTATCTTTGCAGCCTATTTCCATTAGCAACTTGACCAACAACCCCCAGTTAATTGGACTACTTTGCTACATTTTACTCTTTTTTTTGTTTTTTTTGTTTTGTTTTGTTTTGTTTTTTTGTTTTTTTTTTTGTTTTTTGAGACAGATTCTTGCTCAAAGTGTAGTGTAGTGGTGCAATCTCAGCTCATTGCAACTTCTGCTTTCTGGGTTCCAGCAGTTCTCCTGCCTCAGCCTCCTGAGTAGCTGAGATTACAGGCGCCCCACCACGCCCAGCAAATTTTTGTATTTTTAGTAGAAACAGGGTTTCACCATGTTGGTCAGGCTGGTCTCAAACTCCTGACCTCGTGATCCGCCTGCCTCGGCCTCCCAAAGTGCTGGGATTACAGGCGAGAGCCACTGTGCCCAGCCTACATTTGACTCTTAAAACAAAAAGTGAACTCTTTAAAAAGAAGCTTGTATATGGCATTTAATAAGAATAAACAAAACCACCTCCTCCCCAGTGACTTTGAGCCTGTAACTTAGATTTAAGACAATTGTAATTGATAATTTAGCATGTTGACTTCAGAAAGTCGCAAGATCCTCTGACCATAAAACAAAGATTCATTAAGGCTCAACATATTCTATAGTGCTTAGTAAAGGCTTAATACAGATAGTTTAGAATCCTGTTGGAGTTTTTATGAAAATATATTCCACCTTAACTGTAACTCTCTCATACTTTTTTGCTGTAGCATTTGCTGGAAATTATCACCTTATTTACATGCACGGCCTCTTCTGCTTCTTCCTTCTTTCCGTCATTCTCTCCCCTGAGGGGAGACCCGATTCATTGTTAGCAGGCAACTTTTGAGGATGCTTATTCACTGATTTCCTTTCTCATTCCAATTCCTAAAAACTATTTGCTTTTATCATTGGATTCTTTGGTTTTTTTTTTGTTTTTTTTTTTGAGTCGGAGTCTCATGCTGTCGCTCAGGCTGAAGTGCAGTGGTGCGATCTCAGCTCACTGCAACCTCCACCTCCCAGGTTCAAGCGAGTCTCCTGCCTCAGCCTCCTGAGTAGCTGGTACTACAGGTGCGCACCACCATGCTCAGCTAATTTTTGTACTTTTAGTAGAGAAGGGGTTTCACCATGTCGGTCAGGCTGGTCTCGAACTCCTGACCTCAGGTGATTCACCCGCCTCGGCCTTCCAAAGTGTTGGGATTAACGGGCGTGAGCCACTGCACCCAGCCTACTGGGAATTTGAATAGGCAAAGGGTAGGAGAAAGGGCAGTAGGGTAAAAAGTTTGTTTCAGTTTTTACAAATGTGTCACTATCATTTGTAGTTCCATTTCATTAATGTTAACTGATATCATACAAAAATAGTAAAGCAGCAAGTAAATCTTTGTATTTTTGTTTTAGAATAAAACTGATTTTACAGATTGTGGTTTTACATATATGAAGCACATTTTCCTCCTGTGTTCATTCAATTCCTCCAATGTTTATTTGACTGGCAGTATATAGAAAACATAAGAATACCGTAAAGTACACACTAAAGATGTATGGATTTAATAAACATGAAATGTGACATAAAAGGATGGGTTTCATGGAGATTTTACCTTTTCCTCAAATATCAGATCTTTTAATGTTCAACTTGACTTTTATGTGTTCTTGAGCTTTTTGGTTATTTAATTTACTGATTTGCTTTTGAATACAGTCAGCTCTCAGCAAACCAACTTCTGAATGAAGGCCAGATATTCCCTCTCTCACCATGGTCTTTTTGTATTTGTCCTTTAGGAAAGGAAAACTGATTATAATGCCTGTCCAAGCAAATAACCTGAATGTGAATCTGATACACAGCAGAAAGAAGGAAAGGCTAAACATATAAAGCATTTCAAAATAAAATTATTTGTGGATTGCCCATTGTCCTATGTCATGCGAATGACTGACTGAAAGTTGGCTGTATTTAGAGACTACAATTAAATACTGTACTTTGTACTGACTTCCTTTAAAGTTTAAAATGACCTCCTTTAAATGTTTAAAGAGAGCCCAGAAAAGTAATGATAATAAATTGAAAGGTCTTATTGTTCTTCTGACATAATTATTACTTTATCTCTCCTGGAAGCTAAGCGAAGCCAGTCTATCAGCAACTGTGTCCACCTTTCTGAGGCTTTGCCTGCCACTAAAAGCGTCCCGCTCCTCCTTCACACCGTGAGCGCTCTCTTACCTGGTCTCTCTTACTCTTCTTGCTCTCACAGGCTGTCAGGTACTGTAACACTGTCTCATGTGTCCATCACTGTTCCCGGGCTTCTCCGGCTTGCCTCTGGGGCTTGCTTCCTTTGTTAATATCCCCACATGACACACGTGCCTCACCATTACACTAGTGTTAAATTGCAATGAATGCTAGTAATTACTTTTGTGTAGTTAGATGCTTAGTGGCAATTAGATAGTCAAGAAAAATTTCTGTAACTTTGGTCTTGGCAGTAACAATTAAAGAGGATAGAAGGGTTTTTAAGTCCATAGCTATTTAATAGGGGGAAATGTGATGCCTGCCTTAGTGTGTCTTCTATACAGTACCCATAGAAAGTAAGGGGATTTTCATAAAAGTTTTGAACATGTCAGTATTAGAATGCTTGCTATGCCTTCCAAAAAATGAATAAACTAGAAAAATGTATGTAGGCGGGATCTACTTGGAGTTAATAAATCATGTATGTGAAGTAATGACCAGTTATGTAGATTCATACGGACTATTGAAATTTGAGTGAAAAAGGACCAGTGCCAAAAAGCAGTAATTTCCAAAACAAAGAAACGTTGTTCTTGTACTTCAGCCAATTAAAATTGAATTTAGCCATGTGTGATTTACACACAGTACCTTTTTTATTACGACATCATAGCACCAAAAGTCATATTTGGCCTAGTTACTTCAACAGAAGAATTTACCTTTCTCTATATTGAATAATTAGGTCTATGTCTATTTATTTTTCAGTGATTCTAGGATGAACTGAATCTTCTTCCTTAAAAGAGAAAGATCATTTTCATGATCTTTTTTGTTTTCAGAAATCTGGCATTGTAGATTAGTATTTTTTGTTGTTGTTGTTTTTGATTTTTTTGACACAGAATCTCTCTCTGTCACCCAGGCTAGAGTACAGTGGCGCAATCTCGGCTCACTGCAACCTCTGCCTCCTGGGTTCAAGCAGTTCTCCCGCCTCAGCCTCCCGAATAGCTGGGACTACAGGTGTGTGCCACCACACCTGGCTAATTTTTGTGTTTTTAGTAGAGAGGAGGTTTCACCATGTTGGCCAGGCAGGTCTTGAACTCCTGACCTCGTGACCCACCCGCCTCAGCCTCCTAAAGATTAGTATTTTTTTTTTTTTAACATTGGAGATAACCTAATTGTGGCTTTCTGTAATACTAAATTATGTCATACCATGTTTTAGCAAAGCAAAATGAAAGCTTAAGTTCTCTGATGGCTGTGTAAATACCATATTACTTTATAGAATTTAGGGGAAGAAGTTTTACCAAGAGTGAGGACTATAATGTTTCTTAGAAAACTCTTTTTCTCCAGTAACTATTAAAGGAGAAAAACAGTAAGAATGGTACATGGGAAAATGGTCACTAGTCAATTAAATTACTGTTGAGTTTTAACTGCCCGATTATTTGGTTTTCAAAAAAAAGCTATTGTTTAGAGATGATTAATAAAGTATTTAAAATGATTATACCCCCTGTTTGGCTAATATACACCCCAAATGAATTTTCTCATGTTGATAAGTTTTCTCATGTCACAGTCCATTTTTTTCTATATTTTGTTTCTCTTAAGTTTTTCCCTAGTTTGTCCAGAACATGTTCCCACAAGAAATCTCTTCCAATTAGTGATTTAATTTTGGAAGCTTTTGTTCTCATTCAATATTACATTTTATTTTACTAAGACTCTTGGTTCCTGTATATATGTATACAGTTCCAAATGAATGAAGTTAAATGTGATTTAGAGCAGTGGTTCTCAATTGGGGACAATTTCAACAATGCCAGGAGACATTTTTAATTGTCACACGTGGGAGAGTGCTAGTGGCAGCTTGTGGGTGGAAGTCAGGGATGTGCTGAATAGCTTGCAATGCACAGGACAGCTCCCAAATGAAGAATTGTCTGGTCCAAAATACCAGCAGTGCCGAGGCTGAGAAATCCTAACTTAGAGTGAAATCAAGTGGCCTGGACTTGGTCTGAGTTTTCCTGCCTTTGCCATCTTTGTTCTTGATTTTGTAGCACAAAGGGTAAAAGAACTTCAGAGTACAGTGACTTTGAGAACAACTTACCATTCTCTTTTTCACCTGACAACTATGATAGTGAGCTTCTTAGCCTGATGCCATTGGTTCTTTACTACTTAAAATGATGCCATTGTCCTTTATGACTGTCCTATCCAGAGACTGACCCAAGGGCAGATTGTATATTCTCTGCTGGTTGGCACATTAGAGTATTGAATTTGCCCTCCAATTTAAATCCTAGTGTGTAGGCATATCCCATCAACCTACTGCTAGATAATGTAACACTTAATTTTACTTTCTGGCCACAAGTTCTTTACCCTATCAATCATTGCTAATTTTGTTTACATTTAAGTTAACTTTTTTTGTTTTTGTTTCTAATCTATATGACTAGTCAACCCACCAAAATTGTTTTAATAATATAAGCAATAGACAATTACTTACTTTTAGCTATGATTGTATCTTTTTCTGATCTTTTTGGGACTGTATTTGGCGGCAGCAGCAGAATTTTGGGTGGGTTGTTTGTATTCTGGGAGGAAGAAGTGATGTTTGTATTTTGGAGTCACAACCAACTGTTTCCATTAACATGAACAGCTACATAAAGAAATACAGTTGGGGAGGTAGGACTGGCACTTTTTGTGATTTCCTTCCCGCCCCCCCTTGATGAGAACAGTTCTTTCCAGCTGTTCTATAATTTTTTTTTTTTTGAGATGGAGTCTTGCTCTGTACCTCTCAGGCTGGAGTGCAGTGGTGTGATGTTGGCCCACTGCAACCTCCACCTCCTGGGTCCTGGTTCAAGCATTTCTCCTGCTTCAGCCTCCCAAGTAGCTGGGATTATGGGCACGCCATGCACAGCTAACTTTTTGTATTTTTAGTAGAGATAGGGTTTCACCATGTTGACCAGGCGGGTCTTGAACTCCTAACGTCGTGATCTGCCTGCCTCGGCCTCCCAAAGTGCTGGGATTACAGGCGTGAGCCACCACGTTCTGTCTGTTCTACAGAGGATTTAACTGCTTTTTAGGTTGAAACATTTATCAATCTGTAGCACTTAACAGGCCATACAGATGGTAGATGTTATTTTTCTTTTAGGAATATTGTAATAGTAGTAATGAGAGTACTGTAATGAGAGTAATGTAATCAACAATCTCCCCTTATTCTAATAAAACATACTGGAATGGCATGGCAAACCTTGCCTCGCTCCTTCTGCATCTGGTTTGTGTGCTTCTAGGAAGTGCTTTGTTGTCAGGACCTGGTCTCATTTACCCATGGGAAGTTTGATCTTGTGGGAAGCTTCAAGATGCTGAGTTGATATGCATTTCCTGTGCTTTTTATAGGATCAGATTGGTATCATTCATGGTGTTTTCAAAATTAGGAAATTATATTTATTTTGCTTATGCAACTTTGTACAAGGGATAAATGGAACTCAGAATTTTGGTTATTGAAGAATGAGCCTCACTGCACTTACTAAATGTAAGACTGATTAATGAAGCCTTAAAAAGTGAGTGAAATTGCTATGAAAAATAGTCAGAGATCTGGAAAAAAATGGAAATTACTGAAGAGCTTACACACTTAATTTAATTTGATCGCACTGCCTTTCTCAGTAAAAAAACCTGAAATTTAGTAATCCTTATTGATCGTTTTCAGGTGATTTGAATGGAGCTTTAGAAAGTGATAGTTTAGGCTGGGCGCAGTGGCTCACGCCTGTAATCCCAACACTTTGGGAGGCCCAGGCAGGCGGATCATGAGGTCAGGAGATCGAGACCATCTTGGCTAACATGGGGAAACCCCATCTCTACTAAAAATACAAAAAATTAGCTGGGCATGTGCCTGTAGTCCCAGCTGCTCGGGAGGCTGAGGCAGGAGAATGCCATGAACTCAGGAGACGGAGCTTGCAGTGAGCTGAGATCACGCCACTGCACTCCAGCCTAGGCGACAGAGCGAGACTCCATCTCAAAAAAAAAAAAAAAAAAAAAAAAAGTTTAGTAATGGTATTGTGTAACTTACACTGTCAAGAGATGAGAAAGTTAGTGCTTTTAAAATCTGGGCAGTTGGGACTAGCTAGGCTTTAGAGAGAGTACCTTATTTGGTGAATCTGAGATAGAACTTAGCTCTTTGAAGTGATTTAAACAAATTATGTGACATTCAAAAATAGATCTAGGATTTATTATGTAATTTTAATGTAACTGATATAATTCTTTCTCTATTTTAAGTATCAGATAATCCTGTCTTTTGGTATTTGCATATCACTGTTAAAATAATTTTCATTTGTTATGAAAGAGCAACTGCTAACAGCTGACCCCATAGAATGAGAGCAGCTTTAACATAAATTGCTCTTTCTTAAATAAAATGCCAGCAGAGGGAGCCCAAGAACTATTTAAAAAGGAAAAATAGTATAAAGAAAATGTTTCTGTCATTCATGTGTTCATTTATACAAAACATGTATTTAATATAAAGTATGAGAAAATCCCAATAAATATACCATTACAAATCAGGAAATTGGGTTTAAATTGTGGGATAAGGAGAATTGAAAATTCTCTTTTACACCGTCTCAATTGATAGTCAACTACAGGAGTAGCTCAGGGCACCTGCAACACAACAGCACACTTAAGCATCATGGCTCTCCTCTTCCTTCTCACTCAATCAGGAGTGCTCCCGCCCTGCCACTGACTGCTATTCCTAAAGGCTTGGACTTTCTCCATCTGATAAGTCCCTCCTGAGAGTTTTATAAAAACAAAGCCTTAAAAGCTGCACTAGGCCAGCCTGTTGGGAAGGCAGACCAGCTGGTGGTGGCAGGCTCTTCGTCCGTCTGCTGCGTTGAGGACCAGTGGGGACACTCTAATTTGGAAGCAATGGCGCTGTGGCTATATTTCATCCCACCAGATGGCGATGTTCTTTATCTTTAGGCAGATGCTGCCAGTGTTGGCTCAGCCCTTATTTGCTCCTGCTCATAGCCCAGAAACCAACATCTATCCGTTTTTGGCATCAGGCTTCAGAGACTAACTCTTCCCACTATCCATAAAAAATGGCATATGCCAATTATATTTTAGAAAGTTAGGAAGCTCTTGGGCTCCCCCTACTGATACTGGATTAACCAGTAGATTCATTAACAAATATAAACTCTTCCCAGAAGGTTTCAACATCTTGCATAATTAGAATAAACAATTAGAGAAGACAGCCGGAAGGGCTGCCCCTATGGTGTTATTTGGCTTCTGTTGCTGAAGGCTGAAGAGACTAGAAATAGATCTGTGAGAAGGACGTAGTCTATACTTTGAGATGTGTAGGTAGATTAAAAATTTGCACATACGCTTTGTGTTTCTCTATAGAAAAATGAATAGTACTTGGCTGTTCAAAAGAAGAGGAGGGCAAAGACAACCTGGGAAACATGAGGCTTTAACGTATCTGTCTTTTCTTGCTACGTTGGCCTATCTTTGCTTGTACTCCAAACACAGTTTCCCACCAGCATCTCAAGTTAGACTCTGGGCTGGGCACCATGGCCCATGCCTGTAATCCCAGCACTTTGGAAGGCTGAGGTGGGTAGACTGCTTGAGACCAGCCTAGGCAACATGGCAAAACCCCGTCTCTGAAAAGACAAAAATGTTTTGGGTATAGTGGCATGCACCTGAACTCCCAGGTATTCAGGAGGGTGAGGTGTGAGGATCAGTTGAGCCAGGGGAGGTCCAGTGTGCAGTGAGCTGTGATCACACCACTGCACTCTAGCCTGGCAACAGAGCAAGGCACTGTCTTTAAAAAAAAAGTAAATTGATAAATTTTTGTAAGTGAAGGATCACACAAATTTCATAGTTTTGAGGTCTTGTAACCATATCAGCATACTATAAAATGCATTTTCATTTGGATAGAAACAATAAAACAGAAACCCTTTGTTGAAATTGTCTGTATTAAATTTAGAATTTTCCTATATACTTCTTGTTTAAGGTGAGCCATCAGTTTGCCTTATGACTTAGATTAAAGGATTGTACAGAGGGTGGGCAGTTGGCAGTGAGTTTCTTTTTCAGGTGACAAACCAGGTGACCCAGCCAGTTAAGATAATACAGGATGAGTTTTGATCATCCTCTTCTTAGTAGTAGTAATGAGCAGATGAAAAATTTTGGAAAAGACTTTATTCTAGTTATGTGGATGTAAAGTTTTATGACTACGTCAGTGAGTGTGGAATCTAATGAGAAACAGAGCTATGGGGGTTACATGCAGGGCCAGGGAGCAAGTCCTGTAGGGGATATTCCCAGGCCAGCACGGCAAGGAGGGATGAGGGAGCAGGTGTGCCTTTATCATAGGGGAGTGAACAGCAGGAAGAAGAGAGTAGTAGCAGGTGCCAACTGGGTTAGTACTACTGGAGACTAAAGTGAGCTAGAGTACTTTGCAAGCGGATCAGTATCTCCTGTGAGAACAAGGAAAGCCCATATTCACCCTGACTAGCATGTTTGACAACTCTCTAACAAGAGAGGGCTTTGTTGGGTTTTAAGAAGAGTGGCACAGCCAGATCTTTATTTTAGAGGGACCATGGAGAGGATAAATATGAAGGTGGTAAGAAGAGGGGGACAGTGATTAGTGATTAGTTAGCAGACTGTTACAACCACCTATGTAAAAGGTGGTGCAACCCTGAAGCTGTGACTCTAGACGGAGAGGCTGGGGTGATAATTCCAGTGCCTTGGGTGGTCTTTAGAGATTAAAGTGTACTGTGCAGTTTAGAAATGAGCTGGGGGGAACTCATTCTCTAGGGGAAACTCATTCTCTAGGGGAATATAGCTTGTAATAATACTGAGATTATCCTGTGGTCCCTACCCAGCTATGGTTTTCTATTTTATGTCTCTTATATATTGTTTTTCTACAAATACCTGTGGATCATTCTGTACTTTAGAGAATAATTCAACATTGCATTTGATGAAATAAGCCATTACATCACTATAGCATTTTATTTTGGACAGTTGGGCACTTACCTGTTAAAAAGGAATAATGCAGTAGAAATTCCCACGTTTCCTTTCATCTTCCTTTAGGGTGTGTGTGTGTGTGTGTGTGTGTGTGTGTGTGTGTGTGTGTGTGTATGTGTGTATGTGTGTGTGGTTTTTTGTTCTTCTCAAATGTACGTTATTCATTCTGTGCATCTCCTAGATCTCTCTTTCCTTGGCATGCCTGACCCTGAAATTCCAAATGACTTTTACAGTTCTTAACTTATTATTGTGGCTTTTTTCCTTTACTTTGATTGAAAAATAAACGACTTTATAGAACTTAAGTGGAAAATGTGTTCTTGGAGTAGAATATTAGGGGTTAGTAAGTGTAGGAAACTTGACGGTATAAATGCAGATTATCTGACTATAAATTATTTGTGAAAAGCATTTGAAACTTTATTTTTTAAATCATTTGTTTTAAGTGGTGAATGTGTTTTTAAAATCTTGAACTGTAACCTTGCATGTTTTGTGTTAATGCTCACAGAAGTAGAGGAGTGTCAGCAGTCAGAAAATGCATCTGCAGCCGGATCTGTCTATCTCACGGTGGGACAGCAGCAGCAGGTCCTTCGGAGCAGTAGTACCTCCGACATCCCTGAGCCGCTGTGCTCAGATTCTTCTCAGGGTACGTGGTATATTCAGTAATTAATACAGAACTATAGATTCTGGCAGAGGAATAAAAGCTGCATATAGTATTGCTTTGTACATGTATTCTAAATATATTTGTTTCAAGGGAATTACCTTTTTAATTTGGAAGGATGTGATTTATGTCAATGAAATATTTGCACTATTTAAACATGTTTATCTAAATTATTTGTATGTATCTGTATGTAGATATATACCCACTTTTTTAAAGGTTGGCATGTTTGAGGACTAGACAGGAGTCCAAGTGACTGGAGTAGAAGGAAGACAGAGACTGTTACAACATGAAGTCAAGTAGGGCATCAAATTAGGTATTATAGAAGGCAGAGAGGCAGGATGGGGGCAGGGACATAGGGAAAGGGCTGTGAGAAGAGCCGTTAAAGTTGAAAATGAGAATGGAAAGCTGACCAGACTTGTGAAAAAGTTTATTAGCAGCTTACCGACTCTGCTGAGGTTGAAAATAATAACTTTTAATAGCATTAATCTACACGGTTTCACCAACAACTTGCAGCAGCAACAGGGTGTGGAAAGCAAGGAGACAGATGGTTTGACCTGTAAACAGTGGATGATAGATTTGTTAGTGAAAGAGTGTGCTTAAAGTGTGTCTAGTGGACATAGTTACTCTGTTTTGGTGTCATGAATTAATTAAGAAATCAACCCTACGTATCAACAAGTTATCTCATATCTTTTAATGTCAAGGTCATGCTAGTCTCATCAGATGAGTAGAGAATTATTCTCTCTTAGAAATCCTCTGGAAATAAGAAAATACAGAAAAAGCTTCAGAAAATGTATTATCTGAAAGATTTTTGAAAGGTTTTGTATAAGACTATTATTTTTTTTTCGTACATATTTGGTAGAAACTACCAGTTGCCTGGATTTTTCTTGTAGGAATATTTTAAATTATCATTTAAATTTTAAGAAAATTTCAATTATGGAGGAGGAATAAGTTCAAGAGATCTGTTGTACAATATAGTGACTGTAATTTGTAACAGTGTATTGTATTCTTGAAAATTGCTGAGTAGTTTTAGTGTTCTCACCACAAAAAAGAATGTGATACATATTAATTAGCTTAATTTAGCCATTGCACAGTGTATACACACATTTCAAAACAACATGTTATACACATTACATTAATACAATTTTTATATGTTAAGTTAAATTTTAAAAGTTAAAATAGTTATAGGACGAGTTAGATTTTCCTTTTCTTGTTTTGACTTTGATAAATTATGTTTTTCTAGAAACTTATTCATTTTTTTTTCAAATTTATTGGTCCCAGATTATTCATAAAATCCTCTTATGATCAGCTTTAGTGTTTTCAGGCTTTGTGGTGATATTCCATTTTTTATTACTGAAACTGGTTATTTGTGCTCTCGTCAATCTTTATTCTCAAGCAATACTGAGACACCTTACTGCTCTCTTCTTCCTGTTGGTTCATCTGGCCAACACAGGCACCTTTTCTCTGAGATACCTTCCCCAAGATCCCAGGAAGGGTTTTGTTGACCTTCCCTATGCACACCTAAATGCGCTAAGTGAACCTGTTGGCCACAGTGAACAGTAATCAATCCACTCTCTTCATAGCTCTCTGTGGGCCAGAGACCAGGTCTAAAGTATGGCCTTGACCCGTAGGCTGCTGTTTTGCCAGGCCCTTAACTCCTGTTTTTACATATCTTAGAATGTTTAAATTTAATAGTTACCTATATATAAAATCATTTTCCAGTTTTATTATCTGAAACATTCCTTCTACCTATTTCCGCTACCCCCCTGCCCCACCATTTCTAGGTCAAAAGGCAGAAAACACACAGAATTTGAGTTCTTCAGGGCCTCAGCCTATTCAAGAGAATAAAGGACATGTGAAGAGAGAACATGAAGGAATAACAGTAAGATATTTTCAAACCATTTCAGTTTCTCATTAAAAATAAACATTAATTAGTGCTCAGTAAGTAAATTTATTGGTGGCAGTGATAATTAAAATATTTTTTCTGTTTAGACAGTTTATAGGCTCAAATGATGTTGAGATCTTTTAAGATTTTGCTAGCTTTCTATGTAAAATTACAGTCACATTACAAAAATAGGAAAAAAATTAACATGAAAATGGAGTTCAACAGCTGGTCTGTGTATGGCACTATATATTTTTAAGCAGTTACCTTTGCCTGCTAAACCTGCGTTTCAGATTCCCCATTCCTGATATCAGTTTAGGTAGCCTCCACTTGACATGAGTTACTAGAATCAGTGAGTATTCACAAAGATGTTAGGTTTCTTTAAAAAAATAAAACAAAATGGCATTTATGTAAATATGTATAAAGAAGAAAATTAAAACATAAGCCCGTAACTCATTCATGTAGATAACCCCTATTCATTTTTTTTTAGTGTAGCATATATTCTTTGAAAACTCAAACATCACAGAAAGATACACAATAAAAAAGGGAGAGCCTCTCCTTGCTCCCCTCCCACTGGACAATAACCCATGTTAAGTTTCTTTTTTCTTTATTTTTAAAAAGGGCATGTACTGGTTTACATCTGTATATTCTGTTTTCAACAATGAAATAAATACCCAGAAACCCACCATCAGCTTCAGATCATTTTGGCTTCTACGCTCCTTTCTTGTTCCTTCTCTCTGCTGTCTTCCCTCAGAGAGTGGCCTTATCTTGGCTTTGTGTTCATTATCCCCTCGCCTTGCTCTATAGTTTTGCTATATAAGTATGTATCTCTAAACAGGATATTCTTTAGTTTTCCTTACTTTTGAATTGTTTAATAAAGTATTGTTGCTTTGTTTACTCAGTTACATATTTTTAAGATTTATTCACGTTGTGCCATGTAGCAATAGTTCATGTTTTCTGTGATGTGGTATTCCACTATAAGCAGACCACAGTTTATTTTTTCATTCTCTTGTTGGTTGATGTTTAGATTGTTTCCAGCTTTTTGTTTTTGTGAAAACTGTAGCCACGTGCATTCTTGTATGTGTTTCAGTATCTGCATGTTTAATGTTTTCTCTATGATGGCTATCTAGGAACAGAATTAATGAATTATAGAATAAAAGAATGTTCTTCTTTATAAGATAACCCCTGTTCTCTAAAGTGGTTGCATCACTTATATTTTAGCCAGCATTGTGTAGAGCTCCCATTGATCTGCATTCTTGCCAACACGTTCTATTATCAGATTTTTTCATTTTTATTGGTCAACTGGGTGAAAATAAGATGTCTTATTTTGCGTTTCTTAGACTACTAATAAGGTTAAAAATCTTCCTATGTGTTTATTGGCCATTTTTGTTTCATCTGTGAAATGCCTACTGATGTCTTTGGTTGTTTTTCTATTGTCTGTCTTTTTCTCTTTATTTATATTTACTAGTTATTTGTACAATCTGAGTACTGATCCTATTTTGTTTATGTTTGTAGCAAATATCTTCTTCCAATATATGGTTTATATTTTTACTTTCTTTATGGTATCTTTTGATGAACAGAAGTTCTTCATTTTGATACTCTCTATTATTGTTTTTATTGTTGAGGTCTTATGGAATTTTTTAAAAGTCTCAACTAGACAGGAATAAAAATATTACCTTATATTTATAAATGTTTCAGGTTTGCTTTACAAATTTAAGTCTTTTATCCATTTGGAATTGATTCCTGTTTATGGAGGGAGGTAGGGATCCAATTTCATTTTTTTCCTGCATAGATAACTACTTGTGTCAGGTCCTATTTATTGAATTCATTTTTCTTTATTGATCTGAAATGCCACCTCTCTTTCATATATGCTATTTCCAAGATATGTAAGACCTCCTTTTGGTGTTTATCTTGATTCTTGGTTACTTTGTCTTTCAGACAGCACAATATCTCAGTTAATGTAGTTTTCCCACCTGTCTCCCTTTTCCTTCTAACGGAAGTTATTTTTCTATAATCTTTTGTCTTTCATTGTTGCTGAGAAGTCTTCTGTCCATCCGGTCCTGTCTAGTTATTGTTCCTTGCTGTTTTTGTTTATTTGTTTGTCCTTTTCCTTCCATTTCACTATAGTATATTTAGGTGCAGGAATCTTTTGGGTTCATCTATTTGTTCTTTTTGGTATATGGTGTGTGCCATGCATCTGCAAGTGCTCATCTTCTGTCATTTCTGGAAAATTCTTGGTAACATTTCTGCATATATTGTCTCATTTTTTCCTCATTGGTTCAGTGGTATCTCCACCTGTTACATGGGACGCTGGGGTTAAAAAAAGAAAAGAAATGCAAATATTGCCTCTTTTATATTCTCTCTTTGCTTTCCTTCTGGAATTCTGGGTGGAAATATTAGACTTTCCCATTCTGTCTTCCTCGTCTCTTAAATGATTTTGATATTTTCCATTCTCATTGGCTCGGTGTTTTCTGGATAATTTTATCAGCTCTGTCTTTCATCAGTTCAGTAACTGTATCTTTACTCTGTTGTTTAATACTTCCCTTGAGTTTTTTAGTTGAGCAGTTATGCCTTTTGTTTCTGACAGTTCATGTTTGTACTTTTCAAGCATATCTTGTAATTTCTAATAATCTTTTGTTGCTTGCTCGTTTTTGTGATTCCCAACTTTTATTCCTTTAAAATGTTTACAAGTTGCAATTCTGAATTTTTTATCTGATTTTCTGAAATCCTTGGGGCATCTAAACCTGATGTTTGTTGTTTGAGACTCTTCTTATACATGGTGATTTATTTTCTGTAGTGTTCGATGATGATTTATTATGAGTTCCTAGCTGGCTGATCTTAATCTGCAGAAAATGTGGATTTCTAAATTGATGACATTTCAACAGCATGTTTGCATTTGTTTCTTGCACCACATGGGGAGTGCTACTTTAATCCTGGAGTCTTGGTCCTCTTGCCACTGGCAATGGTACTATTGGATTTACCGTTGCAGTAGCCACATTTCACTGCCCTGGTTTCTGCTCACTTTTAAGGGTTGAAGGTAGATTTCTTGGAAGTTTCTTTTACTTCCTTTGAGCCCCAAATTGCAACTAAAGTTTTATGTAGGATCTGTTTCTATGGCTAGAAGATATATATACCCTCTAGATATATATCACTAGATACATATACCCTCTAGATATACCTTCTACATATACACACTAGATGTATATCATTCTTCTTTAAGGCTGTATATAATTTTTTCATATAGTGTTAATCCTCTAAATCTTCTAAATATTTTATTCATGGCCTGCTTCTTTTTTTTTAGCTTAATAATTATTTTTTCTTTTAATTTTTTTTCTAGTTTTGCCATGGTCAACATTTGTGGTGCATTCCTTTTTTTAACTCTACATCTTGTTCCCCCCTTAAACCTAAGGTTCAAGGCCCATAGGCAGCTGTGTCTTTTTAGAAGGTCTGCATTTCTTCTTATGTTTGTCCTTCTTCACCGGGCTGCCCTGCATGGCCTGGTATAACCAGCATCTCTTCCTGTACATAGAACTTGCTGATTACCACCCAGTACTTCCTGCCTTGAATCCTCTTCTGTCTTCCCTCTACCACTTCATGTCCATTGCCATCTTGAACAGCTCTCCTATAAAACTGAGCCAATTAAGGCAACAGTTTATTCTGTATACCTTTCAGAGACCGTTTATTTGCATATTTTGCTTATATACATTATAATTATTTTGTGTAATTTGTGTATGTTTTGTCTCTCCAAGCAAATTATAAGTTTTTAGAGGATGCAGATTGCCTCCTGATTTTTTTTAATCCTGTGAGTTTAATACAAAGTTAAGCAATGCTCAGGAGAGTTTGTGGCACACTTAACTAGGAAGACACTGAATGAACCTTTAGAACTCTGGATGGAGTTTGTGCCTTGCCTACCAGCACACTTACCATTTGTGTGCATAACTTAATGCCTTCCTAGAGCATTCTGTTCACTATATATGTGTGCTTGGCCAGAAGAACAAATAGAACTTTAAAAGAAATCTCTTGCATATAATTTGGCATTCCTTCTTAGATCAGTTTAATTGGATGTAAGTTGACAAAGTAGAGGATGTAAATAAAAGTTTCAGATCTTGAGTAACATAAAGTTAAATATAGTAATTTGTGAAAATATATCCTTCAAATGGAAAACATCAATTTATTTAGCTATTATTATTGTTTGTTTCTTTTTCTTTAGAAATTTGGGCTAGAAACTTAAGTGTTATAAAAATGAAAACTTTCCTGTAGTAAGTGCAATATTTCTTTTTGTCTGAAGATTTTAGTTCGAAGAAGCAGCAGCCCTGCTGAATTGGATTTGAAAGATGATTTGCAGCAGACACAAGGAAAATGTAGGGAAAGACAGAAGAGTAAGTTCCAGGAAATGTCTGTTCCTCTGACTATAGAGTTGATATGTTCTATTTTCTTTTTATGTTTTATTATTATTACTATTATTATTATTAGAGACACAGTCTCACTCTTTCGCCCAGGCTGGAGTGCTCTGGCACAATCATGGCTCACTGGAGCCTTAACCTCCCCAGGCTCGGGTGATCCTCCCACCCAAGCTTCCTAAGTAGCTGGGACTACAGGCACATGCCAGTGCACTCGGCTAATTTTTCTGTTTTTTTTTTTTTGTTTTTTTTTTTTAATAGAGATGAGGTTTCGCCATGTTGCCCAGGCTGGTTTCAAACGACTGGGCTGAAGCCATCTTCCCACTTTTTACCTTCTAACTTGAGTAATAGCTTGTCAATTTGAGAGAGATGGTTGTGAAATGGAACCTTCTTATTCCTGGAATCCCAGGATTGACAAAAGATTCATCCATACATACAATAAAACAGTTCTACTCACCTGTACCTTGAGAGGCCCGTCTTTCTACCCCTGGGCCTTTCTCCAGGAGAGTGGTACATCAGAGGCTGATGGCACGAGTGAGCAGATAGACCAGAGAGAAAAATTATCTTCCCCAGAAAGTTCCCAGAGGCTAGAAGCAAAAAGCATCAGAAGTACATTGAAGTTAATGGGATAAATACTTTGACATGAAATGAGGTTGGAATCCTGAGACGTATTATCATATACTGTAAAACACAGCCTTAGTACTCCGCTTTCCTGAAGTCAAGTGCCAGAGTAGCATAGTAAACACCGTCTCAAGTTCAGAACAGTTCTTGATGGGTGCAGAAGAGTTCCACCTTCACCCTGCTGGCTTAGAGCCCTTTGGGAGATGAAGTTTGGTACCTACCATTGGTCACCTGGTTACTGAGACAACTTTCAGTTCTTTGTGGGTAAATAGAGGACAGCAGATTAGAAACAGCAAGGGTAAGGGACTATTAGGAGCAGACAGAGCAGCCATAAGGGTGAGCAGACAGAGATGTAGCTGCATAAAGTTGTTATGAAGTAGACAGGAGACTTTGAGAAGCAGAACTGTCTAGGTTCATTTTATGTCAGACTAAATAGTTCTATACGTCTTCATAGCCCAGCCTTATTATATTATGACAAATTAGAACTTATTAATGTTTAAAGGGGAGAATTTCTGTTCTAGAAAAATCTGTTGTATTGGAACACTCTATCCCCAAATGACCCTGAATGAGTCACCCTAGGTCTATGTCTACCCATCAGGCTTGGAGCATACAGCATCCTTAGACTCTTCTACCCAGTAGAGTAAGCTTGCATTTGTGGTGGATCAGTTATTATCTTCTTCCTCCACCCACCCTCATTTTGTAAGTCCCAGCACACTTTTGGACTTGGTGTAGTTTGGGTATGGGGGCACTGAGTGAAGACACATTGAAGAGTGCCACTTGAATGATGATCTTGAATGATGAATAGAATGATCTATTATGATTGTGTTCATAATAGATATTTATCTCCTGTATTTGGAAGATTAATTTTCTTGACCACATGGGCACTTTATGAGCTCCACTCAAGTTCTGCAGGTTCTGCCAAAGAACCTGAATGATTCCTGCTGTGTCTGCTGTTTGGTTACTTTCATATGAGTAATTGTGAACATTCTGATTTTCAGCTACTTTTTATCTTAAACTTTGGTTCTTCCGTTGTACCAGGTGAAAGTACCAACAGTGACACAGCTCTGGGCTGTATCAATGAGGCAGAGCTGTCCATGGGCCCATGGCAGACCTGTGAGGAAGACCCAGAGCTGAATACTCCCACAGATGTTGTGGCTGATGCGGATGCTCGTCATTGGTTACAACTGAGTCCCACTGATGCTTCGAATTTAACAGGTGAATTGCATTTTGGAAAAGAGGCAGTAGTGCAAACAGCTAGGAGATCAGTTGTGAATCCTTGGAGTCCTGTATACAGAGGGTTCTGAAACAGTTGTAGGAGGAAGTGTGCCATGCTCCTGACCACTGTCCACCGTAGGAGGAAGTGGTGGTATTCATGTTAAGCCTTTATCCCTAACTGAATTGTTCTACTCTAGAAAGAAGAGTGATTTTTCCAACTCATATATGTTGTAAATCCAGGATAAGTCAAGGAGTTTAGATAGCTTATTGATTAATTTTTTAAAATTTTTAAATAAAATATTTGGTACATAAAATGTAAGTTGTAACATATACAGTATGTAAGTTACGGGGGACAGTAATGAAGTGAACATGAGTGAGTCTGCTACCCAGCTTAAAAACTAGCATGGCACCCAAGCCAGTGAGGTCTCCTAGAGGTGTTTCTCAAGTCCCTCCTGTTCTCCCATTATTTTGGGACCCTAGCCCAAATTTGTTTTTATAATAATTTCCTTGATTTCTTTATAGTTTTACCATGCATGTCAAGCAATATATCATTTAGTTTTGTTTCTAAACTTTAAAAATAATGACTTCATACTCTGTATTTTTTGCAACTTTTTAAATCTCAGATTGTTTGACTTCAGAGCCAAACTTTCTGGGTCGGCTTCCAGGCACTTCTGAGGAATTGCTGGGTGACCTTGAGCTAGTTATTTAATCTCTGTCCTTCTATTTCTTTGTCTTTAAATTTGGGATAATAACCCCTACTTTATAAAGGTTGTTGGAAGAATAAATGAGTGAACATATAAGTCAGGTGCACAAAATGGTGTGTGTGGAGCAGTCTGCAGTTTTAGCTACACACACACACACACACACACACACACACACACACACAGTGTGACACTGGGTAAGTGAACCTCAAAGGCTAAGTTCCCTTACCTGTATGACCAGTCTGATGAGAACAGGGAGACCATGGAGGAGCTGGGTTTGGTTTTGCTTTGTTTAATGGAGTGTTAGGAGAGACTCGTGCTCTGAGGAATCAGTGCGGGAAAGGCTGACCAGAGCTAAGACTTTTCTAGCTGCACGTTCATGTTCACACATAGATACCGTGTATGAAAACAACCACCACAAAGTAACATGTTAAGTAAAGAGTGTTATTAAAATTCCAAAATATATTTTAAAATGATTAACATAAAGGCTAAAATTTTACCTTAAATGGATTTTTTTCAAACCAAGCAAACTAGTTTTCACTGTGTTGTAAAATTTAACCAACATCTCTGATATTTGGGAAATTCTTGATGGAATATCATTAAAACTTCATAAAAGTAACATATAAAGGTGGTATTCAATAAAATTCTTTATAGACTAATAATGACTAATAATACTATTCATTGATATGAGATTTAACATTTACAAAGAATTTTGAGGCATTCTCTTTGATTCTGTATGGGAAGCAGGCCAAGCTTATCATGTCTGTTTTAGAGATGGGGAAATTGAGACCCAGGGAAATTGTTATCAAGCTGGAGTGTGAGTTCCAGGGATGAAACTGACTTTCAAAGTGTTTTGACTCAACATGCAGTGCTGTGTCTACTCCTTCACACTGTGTTCCTGTTAAAATTAAAATTATTGTAAAGCCCTTTGACCTACTTGAGAATCCTTACAGATTATCCAAGAGAAACTCATCATCGTGGTACCATAGGAGGCAAAACTGAAGCTTCAGTAGGTTGAATTTACTTAAACATGGACTAGTTTTAATTATTTTTATTGAAAGGGAAGAAAATTAGGTGATTACTTCTTTTGTCTGTTCTTTGGAAAGATTAGTTTTGATCCCATTTCAGGTTATGTATTGGACAGCTCAATTTAATAAACCTCTGTGAGGTAATGTTATATGATGTACTCCATGTTGTGCTTAACTCCTCCAAATACTTAGTTCTTCTTTGAAATACTAATATAGAGAATCAGTACATGCAGTTCAATAGTTCACCTTGTCATCTGTGAAAAGGACAAACTGTAATGTGAGAAGGTTTAAGGATTATCACAATTCTGAATTTAACTTTCTGTTCTTAAGAGAACAATTTCTTCATAAATGTTCAAACTAAAACTCATATGAGCCTGATTTTTAGGACATTTTGAGAGACAATTTGAGTATATCTTTGTTTCTTGTTGAATAATCCTACCAGTTATCAAATGCTTAGAATAATAAACTGCCTCCAAAATCTTAAATTCCTTCATCACTGGCAAACTAACAGTTTACTTTTATATTTGCTTTCTCACTTAAATTATGTTTGCTGAAAATAACAGCTAAATTTACTGTGCATTGTCTTAAAGTTTACCTGGGATTTGTTTTAATCATATGTGGTAAGACATACAGATATGGAGGTGATTGTCATGGAGGAAGAATTTTCTACTCACAGATCCTGGAAACAGGGGTCATGCAGGGAAGTACCAGGAGGCAGAAGGAACAAAATGGGGCAACAGCCTTTAGTGTCATTTCTATGAAAATAGCAAAGCAAGGCAGGGTATGCAGATTTAGGATTGCTAGTATGAATGACTTCAGTGGGCTCTGGAGCATACGGGCTATTTCTGCTTGCCTGGTACCCACCCAGTCCTGGGATGACAGGGCAGAGGATATTGACTTAGTATGTGAGAACTAGAGAAAGGAGGTAGTTGGAGGGTCTGAATTTTGAATTGGTAGGTTTGAATATGAAAGACCTGCTGCCTGGTGAATAGACTTCTATCTCTAGGAATTAGCTAACCCTAGAAGTGGCAGTGCTTCCCTGATCAGTGAGGCCCTAATGCCAGAGCATTGAGAAAACAGAAAATAAGAAAATATAGTTAATACATACATACATTTAGTTCTGTTGAAATAGTCAGGGGAGGGGGACATTTATGAGTCTACAGCTAAGAATTAGTACTGTCATTTACCTCATCCCTTGTTTAACAAATGAGCTTATAGTCTAAAATACTGATTTAGATGCTATGAGAAATAAAAAGATGAATAGGTCATAAGCTTCTATAGTTTTTAAGTGCTTACAAAAAGGACAGAAGACACAACATTTATCCTAATAGTCACAGATAATGTGATAAATTCTATGAAATTACTTAAAGTTATAATCATAGAGATAGACAAATAGATGGATGGAACAGAAGATAAAATACAGAACTGAGTGCACACAGACATGGAATCATGATATATGATATATGTGGCTTGTCAGGGCTGACAAGGAAACAATGTATTGTTCAACAAATTTCTGTGGAGCAGGTACTTAGCCATATGGAAAAAAATGAAATAGAATTCCTACCTCATACCATGTCCAAAGTCAGTTTCAGAGGGATAAAATACATAAATGTGAAAAGGAAAATTGAAAAACTTGGAAGAAAACATCTTTTTTAAAAGGGTCTATGTTGTTTGGTTTTTTTTAAAAAAGCTAACCATAAGAAAAGTGTCAGTAATTCAACCTCAGCAAAATGAAAACTCTATTACCAGATAAACTTTTAAGAATTCTGTGGTTTAGCAGAACCACAAAGGGAAAAAACCAGCTTTGTTGCTCTTTCCTTTCCATGTTCTTGTTAGCTCAGGGATAAGTTTTAAGGTAAGGTTTGGTGAGAAATGTTATCCAGCATCTTGGTTTAGTTGGGAGATTCCAAGGTCTTTCTCTACTGGAATGCAGACTCCAGGAAGGGGAGGCCTGTTATCTGCTGTCTGCACAGCTGATTCTTGCTTCCAGGAATAGTGCAGGACAGGAGAGAAGCGTTCAATAAATACTTGAATCAGTGAACAAATACACTTTAAGCTGCAAGCTGTTGTTTTATATAGCTGAAAAGAGCAATTAAATTTTAATTGTTTAGAAATAATATATAAGACAATTTCAAAATCTCTTTTATTTAGTGTGTTTATCACAGTCTTGCATCCAAACATTACAGAAATCTTTTTACCACTTCTGCTTTTAGTTATAGCTGTGAAAATGAATTACATCTCCTGTTACCTGCCACTAAAATTGTGTTTCCAAGAATGCTTTGTCAGCATTCTCTGTCATCACCTATATTTTTGGCATTTTCACCAGACTTTGATGTGTGTAGAAGTCATGAAATATTAGAAAGAAAAATAATAATGATAGCTACTGGGGCATTGGTAGCTCACCTTCTAAAATCTTTGCAGTGAACAGTGGACATCCTTGCAAAGGAGAGGAAGAAGGAGAGGAGAGCCAGGCTGCACTGGTGGGAATGGGATGCCACCTTGCTGCTTCTCCACTTGATCATTGACATCCAGGCCAGGCCTGAATTTTCTGGCGCTAGAATTAAGTTGTTTCACTCAGGCCTTTGAGTTTGTTTTTTGTGTTTAGATTTCAAATCAAAAGGAAAATTTGTTTTTGGAGACTGAGGCTACGTTTCTTTAACACTGTGCCAAGCTTATATAAAATCGTAGCCATATAAAATCACCATTCGGCCATAAATGCTTATTTTGCCTATTACCAAGACGTATTTCGTGGCTAAAATTCTTTCTATATTTGCAGAGTTCTAAACTTTTAGATCTCTTTGTAAAAATTATTTATGTGTTTGGAGAAAGACGATACGATTATGCTTGTAAGAGTTTTCACTTTAATAAAAAAATTTTAAGTTATAGCATTAAGTAGTAATAAAACAAAAAGATAGTAGGCTAGCATACTAGGTTGCTAATGAAAATAAAATAAACTAAATATTGGATATTTTTAGGGTGAACATGAAATTTTCTGAAGTCTCCCAAATCCCCATTTTTAATTAAGTGCTCCTTCACTGAGGAACCCTCTACATGTAAAATGTCAGCATCTGTTCTGTCACTTATGCTACCAGCAGAATAATTTTGGGCAAAACATTTCAACTCATTAACATTTTTGTTCATAGTAATACTGAGGAAACTCATACAGGCATCTCAGAAACTCCTGAAGAAGTCAGCATACTTTGATAATTTTATGGAGGATGTTGCCTAGGATTTTATCATCGAAGCATGAGTTTTTCTGAGTGTAAAGCAGTATTTAAGCAGATTTGCTATGTGGGATTCTTTCATAAGTAAGGGCATATTCGTTGGCAGGTTGCAAAGAGGTGCAGGTGATGATGAGGTACCTGTCTACATGTACTTAAGAGTGGTTACTCAAGCAAAGCTCCAGTGTGATTGGGATGCTGGGGGCCAATCTCTGTTTTGGATAGCTACATTTTTGGAGTGAAGGTTAGTGATGAAACAAAGCTGCAAATTATCTAATCCCCTTACTTTTTTTTCTCCTCAAGGGATTGAAAATGCCATGACATACTTTATGAGAAAAATAAATGCCATATTATGCTGCTTGTTGACTTGGGGTCTCATGTTGATTCATAAGCATTTATTGATGCTTCAGCATACCTTCTCAGACTAACAGATTCCTGACATTGTACTTACTTTACAGAATTAGGATGATGAGTCTCTCTTCTGAGGTTTTATAAAAGTCAGAGAACCCAGAAGGCCCATAATTAGGCTTTTTGCACCCTGCCTTTCAGGCACAGTGTGTAGGAATTCCAGTTTGGAATATATCTGCACATTTTAATGTGTCTCCTGAGTTGAGTATATGATACCCTTGTGGGAACTACAGATATGTTTTCCTCTAAGAAGGAACAGTGCTTCTGTGTTTGGGAAGGCCTTTCCATGACACCATGTGCCATCGTTATTACATCTTTTGTTTTCGTGTCTTGGGATCTTTCCATCGCTAATTTAATAAACATAGCTTATTATAGTGAGCAGCCGTTTTTGGACCTGCCCTGGCTCCTTTTCAGATTCATTTTTTTCTTGCCTGTTGTTGTCCTTGTCATTCTTCTACTTGAATTCCTCAGATTCAGAGATTGTGCTTCGGTTTCTTTGATTAGGCCTTAAAAATGCCAACAACATATACACTCAAGATGACACTAAGTGGGGGCTGATAATTGCCTAGAAATCAGCCTGGCTTTATTTGTATGGAGTGAAGAAGAGAACTTTGGGAATAATTATCTTAATAAATTAACATAATGTGTTATGTTCAAAAATTAGGAGAATAACAGAATAACATAGATGTTAATAAAAAGGAACCAATAAAGCTGAGAGCATACATGCATGTACTAGAAAGCAAATAAACAATAGAAGACAACTAAAAATTGTTCTTTAAAAACAATAATAAAATAGACAAACAGGCAAGATTGATCAAGAAAAAAATGTTGGAGGTGAAAAGGGAACAACTACAAAACCAATATAAATTTTGAAAATAATACAGTATGCTATTCAAATAGATCTATAAAAATAAAGGATAATTTCTAGCTTTACTAAACCTTCATGTAAAAGAGAAACTATCTTTTTCGTCCCATTCAATAGAAAGAGAAAGAAACTCACTTCTGTTATCTACCTTGTGTTACCTTGGTAACACACCGGACAAGGTCAGTATGAAAAAAACATAATTAGAGACCATCTCACTTATAAACATATAAGCAAAAAATTCAAAATAAGGCATTAACAAATGAGATTGAAGAATATTGGAAAAATATCATACATCAGGGCTAAGAGAAGTTCATTCCAGGAATGCAAAAGAAAAGCCTATGAGAAAGATATCCAATAGATCCCAACTGAGGAACAGTCTATAAAGCAGTACTCCTTAAAACCATGAAGGTTATCAAACACAAAGAAAGTTTTAAGAAAACTCACAGTTGAAAGGAGGCTATGGAGACATGATAGCTATTTGTTATGTGATATCCTGGATGAGATCCTGGAACAGAAAAAAGAGTTACATAAAAACTAAGGAAATCTCAATGAAGTGTAGACTTTATAATCATCTTTTAGTATTGGTTTGTTGTAATAAATATTCCATTTGAATATAAGATGTTAATAGTGGAGAAATTAGATATGGAGTATATGGGAACTCTGTATTATTGTCACAATTTTTTATAAATCCAAAATTGTCTTAAAAAATAAATTTTATTTGGCCGGGCGCAGTGGCTCAAGCCTGTAATCCCAGCACTTTGGGAGGCCGAGACAGGCGGATCACGAGGTCAGGAGATTGAGACCATCCTGGCTAACACGGTGAAACCCCGTCTCTACTAAAAAAATACAAAAAACTAGCCAGGCGTAGTGGCGGGCGCCTGTAGTCCCAGCTACTCGGGAAGCTGAGGCGGGAGAATGGCGTAAACCCGGGACGTGGAGCTTGCAGTGAGCTGAGATCCGGCCACTGCACTCCAGCCTGGGTGACAGAGCGACACTCCGTCTCAAAAAAATAAATAAATAAAAATAAATAAATAAATAAATAAATTTTATTTAAAAAAAACTAATTCAGGGAAAAATTACCAAATATAAAGTAAATGCATTAAAGCCAACAAAAATTATAAAATAAGTGGCTTTTAAAAATAAGCAAGAGGAATGAGTAACAAAGACATTACAAATTGTAATAATGCATATTATTAAAGACAGTAGAGTGAACAAACACAAATAACCCCACTTATTCTCCAAACCCTACCTAAGCCACATTGAAAGGATTTATATTAAATAAGACATAAATCCACAAGGGCAAAGATGGCAGGAGAAAGACAGTAGCAACCAACTTCTTGAAGTTACAGAACAGGTGGCCTGTGGTAAATGAATTGGCAGACCTGAGAATATTAAATCCTGTGTCAGTAGTAGGGAAAGCCAAGAAACAACCTGACTTAAATTAATACGGGTTCTCTGAAAGGGTTAGAAAATTTCCCATACCAGGTAGCTACAGAAGTAGGAAGTGATGATGGGGCTGAAAACAGAAAGACTGTAAGTCTGTTTAAGAACTAGTTAGAGCTCTGTTGCCACGGACCACTGCTTTTTCACCCTAGAAGATGGTACAAGTAAATTTGGGGGGGTGGGGGTTGTGGCTTGGAGTCATCAACACATCTGAGTGCAGAGATGCTGTCTTGAAAACAGAGGGATTAAAGGAGAGTTTACATACTCTTTGAGCAGGAGAGAGTCTTTCGAATTCCAGGAAAAAAAAAAAAAAACAACTCAACATACATATATCTGAGGTTTTTCAGGAACACAGTGAAACTGACCAAAGACCATGCCTGCTTATGGACTCTGCTTCTATTCCGTCCTGAGCATGTAGAGCTGTCAAATATGTTGGTGGAGAAATGAGTTTAAACTTGAGGAAAGAAATCCAGGCTAGAAGTGGGCATGTAGAGCTGTGAGTATATGGAGGGCATTGAAATATGTATGGCAGTAAGTCTGTATGAGATTAAGAAGGGCATTAGTATAGATAGAGAAGACAACAGCTCCAGGGCCCTTCAGTGTCCGCAGTCCATGAGATGAAGAAGCACCAGCAAGAGAAAACGACCAGGTGAGAGTCATACGTGGGGGTCAAATGGTTGAAGCGTTTCAGAAAGTAGACATGATTACCTGAATCAAATGCTACTGAGGACTGGACATTGAGCACTGCATTAAACAACATGGAAGTCTTTGGTGGCCTACTCAAGTACCATGCCAGTGGAGAAAAGGGAGAGAACACATGGGGGCTGAGGCTATGACACGTGAGAACAGAGACTGAACTTTGTGCAGAGGCTGCAGGTTGGAGATGTGGAAACCAGAATTAAAAAACTGAGCTGCGGGAGATTAGAGGAATGTGCTTGGCCATGGAAGCAAATAGATACAGAATTGTGGAAAAAGGGCCTGAGGAAGAAGCATTAAATGCTGCAAGGAAGTCAAAAGGATGAAGAGTGAGAAAATACAATGTGCAGTTAAAATGCTTGCCTCTGTTGATTATTACATACATACTATGAAATACAATTTTTTTGTTATAATACATCATTCTTTAAGTGGTGCCTATGTGTCTTTGGCTGCTTTTCCATTTACTCTAAAAATGTAAAGGCTTATGATTTTAGGAAGCTGGAGACTTATTCAAATCAGTCTCCCCTAGCCTTTACTCATCCTAAAGCAACAGGTATCCAAAGAACAAAATTCTGTAACTTAATCCATAAAATTAGATATACATGTAAATCATTAAATTCTTCTTTAACTATTTGTTTCAATGCACAAAGTTTCATATTTCATAATTAAATATATACTACAAAGACATTCTATGCCTTGAACTTGTTAGCACACTCCCATCTCACAGCCTTTGCTCTAGCTTTTCTCCCTAACTGGCTCTTCCCCACATAGCTGCACAGCCCATTTGCACATCATCTTCAAGTTCGAGTCACATGTTACTGCATGCTTAAAATCTTTAGTCACTGGAGAACTGCAAACAAAAGCCTCAATGAGATAACTGCTCCATGCCTATAAGAATAGTTAAAATTTTAAAAACCGACAGCATCAAGTTCTAGCAAGGATGTAGAGCAAGTGGAACTCTCATACTTTGCTCGCAGGAGTGCAAACCGTAACAGCACTTTGGACAACAGTTCGACAGTTTCTTTCTTCAGTTTAATGTTTATTAAGCATACACTTATGATTGGACCCAGGAATCTCACTCCTAGATATTTACTGAAGAGAAATGTAAACATATGTTAACACAGAAGCTTGTACATGGATGTTTATGGCAACTGTATTCATAATTGCCAAAAACAGGAACCAATCTAAATATGTACAGGTGAATGGATAAACTATGACACATCTATAAAATAGAATATTAATAGCAATAAGAAGAAACAACTGATACCCACAGCTGTATAGATGAATCTCAAATGCATTTTGCTGAGTGAAAGAAACCAGACAGAAAGGCTACAAATTGTAGGATTTCATTCATGTGACATTCTGGAAAAGGCAAAACTATAGGAACAGAAAACAAAGCAGTGGTTGCAAGAGGCTGAGAATAGAGGAAGGGGACCAATTATGAAGAGGCATTTTTTGGAGTGATGAGATCTTCCTTTTCTCAATTATGGTGGCAGTTTATGGCAACAGTTACATGAATGTATACATTCCTTAAAACTCCTTAAACCTGAAAGGGAGATTTCCTGTATGCACATCTTACCCCCATCAACCTGACCTAAGAACAACAGCCACCGCAAATGTTACTCTGGCATTGAGGCTTCCCTGGCCACCCATTTCCATGGCACTGTTTCTCACCTATCCTGCTCAAGGTTCTCCCTCTTCCTCTCCCCTGGTTTATAAAACCCATCACAGGGTCTCTAGGAACTATTATGTCATGTCTTAGCTTTTTGCTCTTTTAGTTTGAAGAATGAAAATCATTTGACCGTTCTTCATTGATCCTGCTTTTCTCTTGTTTTAAATTCTCAGCTGTTTCACATTTTTTGCCTTAATTATTTTACTTTGAATACATTAATTTTTAAGAATAGGTAACTTGTCTTAAAGAAAAAAGATATGATGAAATCAAGATTGTTTACAAGGTTAACAGATACGTTTTTCTGCATAGATAGCAGTGAGTGCCTCGCAGATGACTGTAGTATAATCGCCGGGGGGAGCCTCACTGGTTGGCACCCAGACTCTGCTGCTGTGTTGTGGCGAAGGGTCTTGGGGATCCTTGGAGATGTGAATAACATCCAGTCACCCAAGATCCATGCCAGAGTTTTCTGCTATCTCTATGAACTCTGGTACAAACTAGCAAAGGTAAGTCCTGCTATATTACTTTTTATTCTAATCCAGGAAAATGGTCATATCATTTAATGTAAAAACTGTGTTGCAGTTAACTACTGAACATATTCTGAAACACAAATGGTACATTTAGACAAAGTACATTTGATTATGGAAGAGTAATCATATATAACATGAATATTTTATAAATGCAAAAGTTATTTCATTTAGTGCAAAAGTAGAATATCGCTATAGGATATTAAATACAGGATGTTAAGTAGTTCTAGTTACTCTCTTTATAAAAGTGATACTGGTTTTATTGTATAAAATTTGAAAAATGTAGAAAAATACAAAGAAGAAAATTAACATCACTATTCATAGAAATAGCCAATATTAATATATAGTCTTCTTTCTTTTTACGAAAGTAGAATCTTAGAGTACATACAATATTTTTTTTTTTTGAGATGGAGTCTTGCTCTGTCGCCTTGGCTGGAGTGCAGTGGCGCCATCTTGACTCACTGCAACCCTCTGCCTCCCAGGTTCAAGCAATTCTCCTGCCTCAGCCTCCCGAGTAGTATATACAATTTTTATTCTGATTTTTGTTTGGGTTCTGACATTCACATGTTATTAAATTTTTTTTTCAAAAACATGGTTCATGTTTGTTCACTATAACTCATTAAAACGTTACTTATCATTTGGAATTCAGTACCTCCCCAGCCATTAACGTTCAAGGAAAAGCAATGCCTTTGTTTTGTATTTAAATCTAAAACCACATACAGTGAGCCAAACATACAATTCAAAAGGATAATCTCACAACAAAAGAGAAACTTGTAAATATTACAGATTTTCACTTAACTTATAGAAATTTAAGTGAAAGCAGCTATTTGGTCATGGAAAATAATGTTGAAATACTGTTAGGATAAACGTAATGTTACCTACCCTAAAATTCTCCTCTTTGTGAATTAGATACGGGATAATCTGGCAATAAGCCTGGATAACCAGTCTTCTCCATCTCCTCCAGTTTTGATCCCACCTCTCAGAATGTTTGCATCATGGCTATTTAAGGCAAGTGGATGTGTGTTTATTCCTTTATTGCAATTTCCTCTTCCTTTCTGAAATTGAGTTTGAAAAATATAATTGCCCAAGACTGCATGTTTTGAAGACAGGCTGGGTCTTACTAAAGTCACTGCTTCCCACATGTCCATAAACAACTCTTAAGGAAAACTGAGAAGTAAATGAAATGTTGAAATGCTCTGCACCTGGGCTTGATTTAATCTGGAAACATCATCTCCTTGACAGGCGGTGACACTGCCAAATGAATATAAGGAAGGCAAACTGCAAGCCTACAGGCTGATCTGTGCCATGATGACCAGACGCCAGGACGTTCTGCCAAACTCAGATTTCCTGGTGCATTTTTATCTTGTGATGCACCTGGGATTAACCAGCGAGGATCAGGTATTCTGCGACTCCTTTATTGTGATTGCCCATTAATTGGAAATAGCATAGCATTCTTTAAAGGCATTAGTAAGATTTATGAAAATACATCAGAAGTGTTGAATTTCTTAGTAGCTTCAACTCTTTTACACACAGCAAGCACAGTGGTCTTTCAAAAATGTAAATCAGGTTTCACATCCTTGCTGCTTCTCCCCACTGACTTTGCAATTGCATTGTGCCAACCGAATTTTAATTTTATTCTTTGGCCTCTATGATCTAACCTCTGCCTGTGTTGTCAACCTCAAAATACTATTATAACCACTTTTTGTTTGAGTTCTGCATTAAATATGGTTTGAAGAAAGTGGTACTGATCATTTAAAAATGTTTGAAAATTGTTGTTTTAGTAGTTAGGATGTTTTTGTGAAAGACTTTACCTGTAAGGTAGAAGACGAGTCCAGACATTTCTTGATAAGGAGTTATTTTAATTTCTCCCAGTGCAATTTAAGTTTGGTTCAAGTTCAAACAGAAAGGCCCAAGGAGCCACTAGCTACCTCTCCCTCCTTGTAGGCCCTGGTTTTGGGGGAGAGGATGTGGCCAGACCCTGACCTTCCTCCCCTGGGAAGACTTCTCCTAGTTGAGGGAGATTATGGATAGGGACACATGGACTCTTGACTTGATTTGGGATATCAAGCAGGCAAATGATGTGGTTGATTTATGCTTCACAGAGATTCTAGACTGCATTTGGAAGATGGATTTGAAAATGTGATAGTGATAGTGTGTGATAGTAGGATAGAATCAGAGATTGGCCTGTAGATGGAGAATTGTTAGGAAGTGTTTAATACAGATTTTAAAAAACGATAAGAACTAAGCTGGTAGCATTGGGGATGGAAAGAAAGGAATAGAAAAGATTCAAGAAATTTTAAGGCATTTCATTTTATTACTAGGTTTTCTTAACCAATTAGAGGTATAGGGAGTGTTTGAGAATTTACCCTTTAAATTGTAAATGCTTATTAATGAACTTGAATAATTTATTAACTATCAAGTAGCTGTCCTTTCTGCATTTTTTGTATTCTTTGAAGGTATGATGCAGATACACAGACCTTTTGATACCGCTAGGGTACACGTAAGAAGTTCTCCTGATAAGCAAACTTTTTTTTTTTTTTTTTTTTTTTTTTTTT
The DNA here is from genome assembly GCF_047675955.1 of Chlorocebus sabaeus. Classification (NCBI taxonomy): domain Eukaryota; kingdom Metazoa; phylum Chordata; class Mammalia; order Primates; family Cercopithecidae; genus Chlorocebus; species Chlorocebus sabaeus. The sequence goes on along the minus strand of NC_132905.1, from coordinate 58,502,170 downwards.
GAGACGGAGTCTCACAGGCTGGAGTGCAGTGGCGCGATCTCCGCTCACTGCAAACTCGCTGCCTCTCAGGTTAACACCATTCTCCTGCCTCAGCCTCGCTAGAAGCTGGGACTACAGGTGCCTGCCACCACGCCCAGCTAATTTTTTTGTGTTTTCAGTAGAGACGGGGTTTCACCGTGTTCGCCAGGATGGTCTCGATCTCCTGACCTCGTGATCCGCCCGCCCGATCCGCCCACCTCGGCCTCCCAAAGTGCTGGGATTACAGGCGTGAGCCACCACGCCCTGCCGATAAGCAAACTTTTTTTTGTTGCTTTAAAATGTACTTGAATTTAAAGAGTTTGCAGTATGTATTTTACAACTTTGAACTTTAAAAATCATTGAACTCTTATATGAAATAATAACCATAACCGTTGTGATTTTAGCGGTGTATAGAGGACATCAGTGTAGCAGGCTGGCTTAGACCCATAATCTCATTTATTTCCTAGATAAATGTAGAAATAGGGACATAGAGTGGAATTGTTTGTACTCTCAAATATTTTACAGCCATCTTTGCAAGTGGAAGCATCTTTTACAGAATGATGCAACTCAGGGTATGTGGAGAATTATGGGGTATAGACAAGAGAATTAACTCTCAGATAATAGTGAACTCCTTCAGTGAAAGAAACAAAAGAGGAAGGTTTACTTAACAATGCTCTACTTTTAAGAAGCCTTTTGCTAATATTTTGCAGGAAAAAAACGTTTACTTGGAAATAATCATTAACTATAGATCCTTCTCATTTTATAAAAACAAGTAAGTTAGCAGTAAACAATGTTCCTTAGAATGAGTTTTTTAGAAAGTCACATAAATAGGTGAGTTTAGAATTATCTTTCTGTTTTAAGATGTGTTGATGTGGAAATGAAATAGTAAAATGAGATGAAATAAGAGTATGTTATATAGCATTTGAGAACCTGAAAAAAAATTATTTTACAAATCATTTTCAAGAAATATGATTTTGTAGTACAGACAAAATAATTCCAAATTTTGTGCTTAAAATTGTTTTTACATCGTAATGCATATTATGTTTTTAATTAAGTTAAAGTTCAATATCTTTTATAGTTCATAGTAGAATACAAAAATCTTAAAGGATGGTCCAGTGCTAACAGTAATCCCAACATTCAGACTTCTGAGAAGTCTGAGGATATCATAAATCTCTTATTTAAAATCTGCTTATTGTTTAGGCTATTAGAAGCTTAAATTTTTATGTGAGTTTAATAGAGTTGACTGTTTTCTTTAAACTTAACAATTATTGTTATATATTTTAGAAGCCCTGTCTGCAAAACAGAATTACTCTAAGTAAACTTTATTCCTTTGCCAAAAGAAAATTACGCAGAAGACCTAATGAAAGAAACTTTTTTCATTTAAGTTAAGAAATGTCTCTGGTAATTAGTTTAACTTTTGATCCACATGTCTAAATAGATCATAGTGGTTGTTCCAGAACTTATGTAATTCTAGAAACACATGTTATATTCATTATAAAAAGAAAGCATTTGCTGTAGAGAATACAGTTAAATTCAATTTTTTAATTAACTGTGTACCTGTGACTGGTACCATCTCAGGGCTTCTATTTTGTGAGAATTCTCAAAGGGCCACACTTTTATATATCCTAGCACTAAAAGGATTTATTTATGCAGAGAGAACCTTATGAAAGATGTCCTGTGTTTTTAAATAAATAATCATAAATAATTGTTTAAAATTGAACATTATCAGTTTTGTCTCACAAATAAAATCCAAGGTGGGTTTCTTCCTTTTGCCTCTGGGTGGCACACTTGTCTGCACAACACAGCTTTGTGGTTCATGGGCCTTTGAACATTATGCTGTATATGGCATGGTTGTTTTATGAAGTTCTTTCTTAAATCTGAAGGTATCAAAATTATGTCAGTAGTGACCAATAAAGTGTTGAATTAAATAAGTTATAAGATGCCGAAAATATGTTCAAACATAATGATGTTCATAGTAATTGAAGACATTTTTTAGTTTAAAAAGCAATTTGTAAAGTAGATATCTCACAAGCTGTGTTCCCTGGCAATCCTGGAAAGTTATAGTTTCATCTAATATGATAGAAAATTTATGATGTAAACAGACTTGGCCATTTGTATCTTAAAAAATAATAATACATATATCAAACAGCCAGAAAAAATGTAGTGCATTCCAAAACAACTGTTTTTAGTATTTTTAACCAGTTTTAATTATCCTAATAACTTATGTAATACTAGCACAATGAATTTATCAAGTAGTATTTCCCACGGTCCGTATGTAACATGGGTTCGTGGTTGATTGCTGTGATCGAAAACATGGTTTGAAATGGCTTTATTTTTTCCTTGACAATGAATTTTTAAAAAATTGATTTTACCAGTTTACAAAATAATTAAGATTATAAACAGTTCCAGAATAACTATAAATTATCAAGAAAATTTGGCGTGACTTTCAAGGCTACCCAGCCTGCCTGTGAAGGAGTCTCCCGGTGTGCTTCCCTCTGCTCAGCTGCTTTGTGTCTGGTGGGCTGGTGGTGGTGCTTAGGGGTATTTATTTCTTCAGCACTCACAATGCTGGACTGTGTGCTGGGGACTGCATGATGTTGTACCATTGAATCTTCTCTGCAATTCAATTCAATAAATACCATGGCCTATTTTATTTTATTTTATTTTTTTAGAGATGGGATATCACTAATGGCCCAGGCTGGAGCGCAGTGACACAATCATAGCTCACTGGGCTCAAGCAGTCCTCCCATCTTGGCCTCCCAAAATGCTGGAATTGCAGGTGTGAGCCATAGCGCCCAGCCCCTGAGGCCCATTTTATAAATAATGAAGCTTCAAAAAAGTATCAAAAACTTTTGCCCAGTGCCACAGGCTAAGAGGCTGTTAGAATTCACATACAGGCTTGGCTTATTCCACCAGGAATGTTTTTTTTAATTGATTCACAGCTAGCGTGTTGGTGCAACAGTCCTTGATGTTGTTTCTCCCTTCTGTTTTGTTTTGCCTAGGCTCTGCCCTTGGTCCCACTCCACTTCAGAATCCTCCTTGTTAAAGTACCCCGCCCCAACCTGGAAAGGCCTTTCCACAATTGCCTTCTCAGTTCTTCATCGTCCTTCAGTGTCTCTTCTAAAGCTGTTTCTCGTTGTTCTTTGTTTTTCCTAACACTTAAGCAGCTTTTTCACCTCAGAATTCCCCAACATAGTTTGACATGAAAGGACTTATGATTTGGATTTATTAAAAACAGTTTCTGTTAATTTCATGATTATTTAAAACAGATGGAAAGATCAATATGTGTGAAATGGAAAAGGACAGTTGAGGAAAGGAATTTTATTTTCATGTTTGTAAGAACACGTATCAGAGACTGGAAAGTTTCCTTTGCTTATTTGTGAACTATTTTTTAACAATGACTTACAGATTTAATGTCTTAATGTAATTTATCTGTTATACATCAAAGTTAAATTCTCTTTTAAATGGAAAGCCTACATTAATGTAAAATTATTGTTGCAAATTTGCATATAGACATTTTGGGAAATGTGAGTCTTTGTCATTTTCATGTATAATATTGTATTTTATAATGCACCAAAAAAGCATGAGGCTTCTCTCCAATGCAGAAGTGTTTGTTGTTCTGCCCTGAGGTAACATATTTGGATCGTAACAGCATAAAGTTAAGATCTAGTGTGATAGTGTGATAAAATGTCTTCGTTAACAGCGTGGGCCTCAAGTCAGCTTGTCTAATTTCCAGTCTTGGCTTTGTTACTTATTAGCGAAATCATTTGGGTTTGCTCTGCCATAGGCTTCCTTATCTATAGAATGAGGATAATAATGGTGCCTACCTTAGAGGGTTGTTTGAAGACTTGAAAGAGGTAAAACATGTAATGCATTCAGTCTGGATCATGGATATGATCCCTCAGTAAGCATGAGCTCTTGTAATAATATTAAGGGTGAGGAGAAGAACAGCAACTCCATCATTTGTTTCTGATATCTTAAAGTGTTGATTTTTTTTTTCTTTCCCCGTACATTTTCTTACTTTGAACATAATGATTTGACTGAAAAACATAACTAGGCGTTGTGGAATTTTACAATGTGTGGAGAAATAACCACTCCCTGTGCTGTAGACAGACATGCCGATTGATACATTTGTTTTACCCACGTATGCTTATGATCCAGAAATGCTTCTTTTGTGTCCATGGCCATCAGCTCACTTTCCCCTCACTTTTCACACACCCAGTGAGCCTTCTGTACAGGGAAAGCTAGAAAGCTGAACACTGCATGTCCCAGACTCCTTGCAGCTGGGTTGGCATTGACCCAGGTTCTGTCCAGCAGAGATACCAGCCAACATGGCACTTGAAAGTGGATGTGGGGAGTGGTGGGCAGCAGCACAGGGGGAGCTGGATCTTCTTGTCATGGAGGTTCTGCTCTGGCACCAGCATCACTGGTGAGATTAGCAGACAGTGGGCTCTGTTGGAACAGCCTTGTGATGTGGCTGGGTGTTTCTGCTTACCAACTTTTTCCTGACTGTGGAGACTTGTGATTGGTTCCCTGGCACTTCTAGACATTCTATAAGCCATCTGACACCCTCATAGAAATCTCTTTCTTCTTAATCTCAAAACAGTGGATTCTCTTGTCTGCAAGTAAGACCCTGGCTCAGCCAGTAACTGCTCTGGAAAGTGCTGTACTGGGCACTGGCAATACATGATCAGCACTGGTTCATATTTCAGTTGCTGAGTGCACTTGAGCATTAATTTAATTTTTGTATTTTTAAAATTTTAGCCACATTTTGTAGGCAATAATATTTAGCTTGTAGGAACATTTTGCTTTCATTTAACTCTACATTTTTATGAACCTTTTGTCACATCAGTGTTAAAAAAAAACATAATTTTAAACATCTTAAATAGAGCAGTATTGTATCACAGAAGTCAAAGTAGTTCATGATTTTCTTAACGGATGTTACAACCCCCTCTCATGAGGTATATGATGGAATAATATAATAATAAACAGTCGTTTGTAAAAAGATCCCATGAGACCCCTCAGTGAGCATTAAGACTCAGCAGTGAGCTTTGAAAGCAAGGTACAGGGGTGATACTTGTAAATTGGCCATACCTGACTCTTTTAATAACCTCAGACAGCCTGTATCATGCAGTCATATGTAATAATTGCGTCACCTTTTCTCAGACAAAGAATTGTGCTTTGCTGAAAATTTAGTCTTACAACTATAGAACCATATATATGTTAGATAAACATAAATTTCAAAGTATATTTAAGGTGAAACATAAGTGAGTATTCACTTCCAGAAAGGGTAAAGAATTAAGATGGCAATTTGGGGGCCTTGTTTATCTCACATCCCTGGAAATAATTTTAATACATGTCTCTCAAGTGCTCATTCTGTAAAACAAGTGATTTTACTAAGGTTTTAATTTATAGGATTTTAACTCAACACTAGCAGATAAAGTACTTATTTGTGAATTTAAAGATCTAACTGATGTTCCGAGGATGAAATAATAACCTTGATGTGTATCAGTAGAGGAACTTTAGACCTTTTGAAGACTAACTTTGTTAAAGCTTCATTTAAAAACAGTTTAAAAAAAACAAACAAACTATAGGCTTATACAATGAGTAAAAATAGGACTAATGTGGCACCTTATTCCTAAGGATTTTAAGAATTGGAAAATGTACTTCCAAGAATTCAGGAGATAAGATGGCTTCAGAATATATCGACTTTCAACGATAACATATGACTCTCATGGATGGCAGGCCTGATACTGGGAACTACAATACCTTAGAGCTAGACTTATCTTTGTCACTCACTGGACATGGGGCCCTCACCTATCCACAAGTAGTCAAGTGAATGAGTTGGGCTAGAGAGCCTCTCAGACCCTTTCCTAATCATTAAGCATTCTTAGATCCTCTGATTTATTTTTAGGCATTTTATTATTAGGGTCACATCACTCCTTCCTAAATGCGGCACAAAGTTCAATGATCTTTTTGTGTTGAATATTTTTTCCTGCCATGGTAAAAGCCTAGTCAGGTTAAGAGAGTGTGAGATGCGTAAAGTATCTGTAATATCCATCAGCTTGTGCAAAAAAACAAATAAGTAGTGATATACATGTTATGAAAATTGGACTGTTGAATATCCTTTTAGCTTAAGTTGATTTGAAAGCAGCTCACAGAGGAGAGGGGATTTAGCAGGACTTTCAAGGATGGATAGGATTGAGATAGTAGGACAAGAAGCATGATGAAGTTTCACATCAAAGATACAGAACTTTTCAGGCTGTGTTCAGGAACAATGACAAGCGTGGCTTTGATTTAATGCCAGATATATGCATAGAAATAATATGTGGTCATGAATCCAGGCAGCACTGTAGAGAGCCTTGATTCAAAGTAGTTTTCATCCCATGGAAAGTGGCGAGCTGTTGAAGGCTGTTGAGCATGATATTCCACATAACCAGAAGAGCATTTTAAGAAGCTTAAACCACAGTGATAAAGTGGAGGTGAATTGTAAACATGAAAGAATGATGACAACAAGCACAGAAAGGAAATTATTATAATAGCCCAGGAGCAAGGTAATGAGGGCTAACAAGGACTGAGACACAGATGGGGTTTGTGTATGTGTGTCTGTGTGTAAATTCCTTATATGTGTATATATTTTGTATATATATATGCACATGTGTTTTGTGCGTGTATGTGTGTGTGTGTGTGTGTGTATATGTGAGTGAAATATGTTGGAGAGGTAGGGTGTAGTACTGATTGGTAAACATCCTGAGAAAGTAGTATCCTGGCATGATTCCCATTATCTGTCAAGGCAAATGTTGATTCAGAAAGGCAAGAAGATGAATTGAGAAAAGGAAGACAGGTGGGCATGACAGGATAAAGTGACTGTAAGTTTCAACTCATGTCTTGATGACCCTTCCTCACCTTGGACATTGTAGCACAGGATAGGCCAAATGGGTGCATCCAAGGATACACCAAGGGGTGTCCCCAAAGAAGTCTCGCCTCTCGCCTGTTAGGAATTAGAAATGTGCAGGAAAGATTTCCAGGGACATTTTCCCTCTACTTAAGAGAACATATTTTCTAATTCTGTTGGAATTCAAGCCGTTGGTATGCAAATTTTAAATGTATTTATAATTATTAAAATGTGATGTCTAAAGGGCTCTGTAATTGTTGTTTTTGTTAGCCAAGACATATATTTGTTACTGATTGTTTTTGAAAGTAATGTGGCACTTAAAAACAAATTCTTTTGTTTTTCTAAAAATACAACTTCTGACCTGAATTTACTTTATTCAAGTTAATGAAATGTTACTGAATGTAAGTTTACTGTAGCAATAAACAAAACTTCCAAGTTTGACTTAGGTTTGATTGAAGGATAACATAAGGACAGGTGAGATATGACAACCCTCTCCTGACATGTATTGTTAAGTTAATAATAATTCCTATTTGTGCTTATTGTACAAATTCAGAGTGATAAAATATAGAAGCTGTCATATAATTAATGTTACACCATCAGGTAGCATCCAGTGCCTTCCGAGTGTTTTCCATAAGGTTTCATGGGAATGGACAAGCCACAGATTCATCAAAATTTATCAATGAAAATTTTATTATAACTTTATTCAGCTATCAATCACCATAAAGACTTCAGGTAGATGACTGCACTAAAAATAAATGTGAGATATTTTTTCTTTTCTTTTACAGCTGTAGAATCAATAATTATTTTCATTAATCTATAGACAGAGCCCACTTACACCTCAATGAGGAAAGTAAAAATATGTAGGAGGTAACAGATGGCAGAGGTTTCGGTTATGAGGTTTAACACATGTGCAGCGAACTTGTTTCACAGCTTTAAAAAGTGTAAGATGATAGCATGGAGGCTGATCCAGAGAGAAAAAAATCTACCTGGCAGGCCAGAAACTACAGTTTTGTTTGATTTCCTTTGTTGGATTTAAAGGTGTAAAGACTTTCTTTCAAGTAAATGTTATCAGAGATGAATATGAATTATGTATATTTAGCCCAAAGTCTTCCAGTATTTAATAAGACATGCTACATGAAATAAAGCATAAAAATAGTATAGCAACTCTCAGTGTATGTGGGAAAAGGAAAGATTTTGTTCTTCCTAAACTGTTACCGTGTGATATCGTGTATCAGTTGGCACACATTTTTCAGTTGAGAATGTGTTCTTTTGCTCTGAGGTTTCTCTCTGGAAGGAGACTCTACTGTGGCCTGTCACAGAGCCCAGGTCACCGGAATCTTTTTTAATAGAGTCACTGGAGTGCATTCTGTCTTTTCCCAGAGAGGGTAGATGCTCAGTAAATATATTGATTGATAGAAAATTGAAGGAAAAAAAAAAAAAAAAAGACCTGCTTCTGAGACTGGCTATTCCAAATCCACATAGCATCATGGGGAAGAATGGGTAACCAAATCTGTCAAGCTGAGCCACTTTGGTTGAAATTTTGGCTTCAACTATCAGTTTCAAGGCAGGCGTTAGCTTTCTACTGCGGTGAGCTAGTCAACTTTCATTACCCTAGAACAGTGATTCTTGGGGGGCAAGGGAATTTTGCCCCTTCCAGGGAACGTTTGGCAATGTCTGGACACTCTTTTGGTTGTCATAAGTAGGGGAGGGAAGTGTACTGTCATCTAGTGGATGAAAGCCAGGGATGTTGTTAAATGTTCTATAGTGCACAGAAACACAACAAGGAATTTATGACCAATAATGTCAGTAGTGCTGAGGTTGAGAAACCTTGCCCTAGGGGAGTACTTCTGCAGATGACATTGTCCTAAGAAAAGAGCTAGGTAATATAAATTAAATGATACAACTCAGTAATCAAAGACAGTAGGAAAGTCTCACTTTCTTAGCTTAACCAAGGAAATAAATGCATACGAAAATTTAACCAGGAAGATTAAGAGAGTCAGTGTTTCAGGTTGAGTTAAATGAATTTTCAACAAGGGTTCAGCTTACTAAGTTCTCTGTCTAAAAAAAGTCAATTTAAGAAATAAAACATGGAACGTTCTGATTAATTCTGAAGTTAACATGAAAATTATCTGAGGTGGATTTTGCCTGGAAGCCCAAAGTAGAGAGTTGTGTGACCTGCGTCTGCAAAGCCCAAGGCACTGTATATATGAAAGGAGGCAGGAAGGTGGCTCAGGTTCCACTTCTTGCATGAACACTGCCTGAGTACCTAAGAGGAAGTGGGATGGCTGAGAGAACAGCTTGTGTGGAAAAGGGTTGGTGCATGGAAACAGATAATTGCTTTCTTCAAATGTCTGAAGCAGTGCTGTGTGGAGAGAGACTGTTTTACCTCCAGAGCCGGGACTAATAGGTAGATTCCAGCTCATCATCAGGAGACACTAAATCCAGTTTTCTGTTCAAATACGGCAGGCGATAGATTCTGCATTTGTAAGCCTTTCAAGCTCTAAAGTATTCAGTCCAAGGCTGTCTAACCCTCTAGGATGGCCTCAGAAAAAGGGAACATTCACTTTAGAGCTTGAGCCCTACCTAGCCTTACACTCAAGTCACTGCATCCATGAATCAGTGACCACATACATAGCCTGTTTGGCTTGTGCTGCTTATTCCGTGAAATGAGTTTCTGATGACTCTGGGACTTTGGGAAGGTGAAGATAGCTAGGTCTTCAGTAGGCACTGGTACATTTCACTGTAGAAGGGATTTTCCTGCTCTTTGGAATATAGCTGTTGACCTGTAAGAGCATCTTTTCTCATTTAGAATTCGATAAAGACTTCAAGAAATGTTACATTTTTCTCCAGGCGCAGAGGCACTGAGAGACACAGGGACATTTCAAGTGCTGAAGTTATACTTGGGGAAGGAGGATACATTAACTCCCATTTAGAGAGGAATGATTTTTGAATATAAGAGATTTAAATCCTGACTGTGGTTTATAATTCATAAAGGGGAGACTTGGATAGATGGAAATAATGTCAAGAAAAGCATTTTAAATTGCAGTTTTTTTTTTGTGACAAAAGCGCTCTCCTTGTGGGGAATAATCTCTTTTTGTCTGTTGATTTCTTTTTTAATACATAACAATAAGTGGTATTGTGGTAATTGCAGATTGTTCAGCTATTAATGCTATTTACTGAAACGCATTTTAAAGAGAACACTGTTTTCTAAAGAAGCAATAAACAACAGTTTTTCTTTTGTTCTCCCATGGAAAAAATATCCTTTAGTAGGTATTTGTGGGCTAAAGAAATGTTAGCAAAAGAGAACCTTTTAATAATAAGACATTAAAACAAAATACTTACCATTTTCCTGTGTGCTGGAGTCTAGTTGAATACATGCAGCATGGTCCCTTCATCAAGACCCAATGCCTTGTGCCACCTATTTGCTTCCCTTCCTTGGTTCCCATGGCATACCCGCTGTTCCCGTCATGCAGGAGCCCTGTGCTCTCGGTGGCCTCACTCTTAGCTATGAGTAGCTCTCCCCTCCCCTAACAAGTCATTGCTGGAAGGCAGGGGCTGCCTCAGAGCCTCACAGCAACTAACGTGGTACCTTCAACTCAGTTAGCACTTGAGGATTTCAAATGATCCTGGAAAATTAATATTTTAATAAGATCATGAATAAAAGTTGCTATTATTTAATAAAAATAATAATTACGAACTTTGGAATTTACAAAATGCTTTCTCCTTTGCTCTTTTGAAAAGTATAACAGGGCATGATGCATTTTCATTCCCATTTTACAGATGATGACATTGTTGTTCAGAAGGTAAAGTATCTGCCCAAGTTCAGAGAGCAAATTGTATCTTTTACTGGAATTTTATCTTTAAAGCCCTCCTCCTTCTATTTCCGCATTAGCTTAAAAATCTACACTTAAAACACCTTCATTTTTTAAAAAGTTGTGTTTAAGCCCCTAAAATGAATTTTGTTATGTGTACATTAAAAATCAAAATGTAAAATAAGTATTCCTAGAATTTGAAGCAGCAAGCCATTTGTCCACTATTTAGAGGTCGATTGACCTCTGCTTTCTGCCATGGTGAAATTTGTATATGGTGGGCTTTTCATCATAGGGTGGACGGAACAGGTGTAGTGTCTGGTTTGCGGGTATTGCCGTTTTGCTAATGGATCTGGCCTGAGGTTTCTCCATAAGCAGGTTGATAGAGCTGACTTCCTTTGGGATCGTTCTCTCAAATTTAAGCCATTCTTGAGAGCTCTTTGTCTAAACACAAATTGTCTAAATGGGAGGGGTGGGAGATTGTCATTCTAATTCATCCAGGCCTCCACCCACATTAGTGGAGACTCCCAGAATTGAATGACCACAGGGTTGCCCTCTGTTTTTTTGCAGAACACAAAAATGTTGAGAGCTTCAGTTTTGCTGCTTTGTGCAGGTGGAGTAATTTTACTTGTAAGAAAATAAACTAGAGAACATGCATTTTGTGTTTTCTTAGAATGAAAAGAATGGATAATAATCATATTCTAACACTAATCTCTTTACTGATATGGGAACAAACCAGAAGATGTGGGAAGTAACAAACAGAAATCATTTTTCTATTGTTAATCTGTTCTTGGGCATAGGCTAGGAAACATCCTGGCAAAAGTCAGTACCATGAAGCAGACTCGTTTTCACCCAAACCTGAGAGCCAGGCTTCCTGATTTCACCTTATGAGAAGGAAGCATGTTTAAATGCATGGGACATGCTAGTCTGTGATGGCAGTAGAAGCCCTGAGCTTTTTTTTTTTTTTTTTAAGCAGAGTTGAGATCACAGATAAATGAGCATAGAAGCCACAAAGAACTGGTATATGTTCTCTAGTGTTCATTTTCAGGGAAGAATGGGAATCTTAATTTGTTGCTGGAATCTTGGTAAATTTCTTTTTTTTTTTTCCCCCAAAAGATCTTTCTAATGCATTTCCCCTCAGCGCCCCGAGCCTCCTCACATAATTCCACACCCCCTTATCCCCCATGCCCAGTAATTTCCTAAGAAGATGGCTTTGGTGGAAGACCTGTCTTTATTTTGAAGATAGCATTTTATGAGCCATTTCCTTCATCTGATAATACTTCTATGAGAGTAGGAGTTGTGTGTTTATTTTTGGAAGCATATTTTTAAGCTGAAGCAATCATTTGTTGACTTCACTTGAAAGTATAGTTTTAAAAGATGTTATTTGCATTTTTAAATGATTATTAGGTAAAGTGAGTGAGATGAAAGAAGAATTCATGTTTCAAAACTAAGTAAGTCCTCAGAATAGTGCTGTGCAGTCTGGGCGCGGTGGCTCATCCCTGTAATCCCAGCACTTTGGGAGGCCCAGGTGAGTGGATCACCTGAGGTCAAGAGTTCAAGACCAGCCTGGCCAACATGGTGAAGCCTCATCTCTACGAAAAATACAGAAAATTAGTCGGGTGTAGTGGCGGATGCCTGTAATTCCAGCTGCTTGTGAGGCTGAGGCCGGAGAATTGCTTGAACCCGGGAGGCGGAGGTTGCAGCGAGCCGAGATTGCGCCACTGCACTCCAGCCTGGGCAATGAGAGTGAAACTTCATCTCAAAAAAACAAAAAAAAAGTAGTGCTGTGCACTATATATGAGGCCCATTATTCAGGAATATTAAATGGTGCTTCATTGACCCTGACTTAACATTTTCCCTTCCTGTAAGGAGCAGACATGCTTGGGTTTGTGTTTAAACCTTGCTGGTAACTGCAGTTCTGGCCTTGATTGATACCGTTCTCTATGTCTGTTAAATTAAAAGATTGAATGATGATCTCTTGGATCTCTTTTCTAAGTTTTTGTGGTTCCAAAGGAATAAATTAAATACCTTTGTTACCCAAATTCAGTAGTGTTGTGTTTTCCCTACTGATGTTTTCTACTTCATTCTGGGGGTAACATAGTGTGCAGTTGGGTCCTAATCTAGATTCCAACATTAGAATGAGAAGATTATTTTACTTGGCATCATTGGCAGTGTCGATTAAATCTTTACTATGCCCTTGCAGCCATGAAATTAAGGAACACCTACCTGACTGTGTTAAGTCTGTGGTTTCACCCAAGTGTTTCTTTTTAATATTCTAAGAAGAATGTATTTCTAGCAGATGCATTCTTGAGACGGTGTGAATAATAAACCTGAGAAAAGTATAGTTTTCTGACTTGGGAGTACCTATATTTGTGTGTGCACATTTGACTCCTTTTGGCAATTCTTACCTTAGTATTTACTTACATGATTATACACTGTTAAGTGCATTCTACTTAACCTTTTTTTTTTTTTTTTTTTGAGATGAAGTCTCCCTCTGTCACCCAGACCGGAGTGCAGTGGCACAATCTTGGCTCACTGCAACCTCCGCCTCCCAGGTTCAAGCAATTCCCTGCCTCAGCCTCCTGAGTAGCTGGGATTACAGGTGCCCACCACCACACCCGGCTAATTTTTGTATTTTTAGTAGAGGTGGGGTTTCACCGTCTTGGCCAGGCTGGTCTTGAACTCCTGACCTCAGGTGATCCACTCACCTCGACCTCCCAAAGTGCTGTGATTACAGGCATGAGCCACCACGCTCGGCCACCCATCCTTTTATCTGTGATGGCACTGACCCTGTTTTTGCTTCTGCTAGAGAATATTGTAAAGCTGTAGAGGAGGGGGTGGAGGAGACAAACAGAGACACTTGCCTCAGTTTAGCCTCTTCTAAGACAAGCAGCTGGGCATCTCAGAAAAAGATTTTAGTATCCTCCTACCCCAGCCCTCCCTCATCCCCAGTGCCCAGTAACTTTCTTGGTGCTGTATGAATGCCTTTCTGTGTAGACTTATCCCTGAGCTTTGGCCATGAGGCCTAATCTTCTTTTGGAGTGCTGTACCAGCGTCTAGCACTTAGAGCACCTTACACATGAGTCTGATGCAACTGAGTCGCTTCCACTGTTATCACTTACTGGCAACAACTTGTTGAAGCCCTCATTTGCTAAAGTCTCATTGTGAGGATTTAATAACTGCTCTTGAGCATCTGCATCAACCTCATTAAGCAAGCCTGTTGTACAAACTGTAATAGTGTAGATTTGAAGCTTATCAGGGTCATGACTAAGACAGTCATTACGTAGTCAGGCCACAGCATCTTCAAGGCGCTGTTGGTGCAGCTGGTAAGTCACTTCTTTCCTTGACCTTACAACAGTTTTCCTCATCTTATGGAATTATAAATGTGCCAGAATTTCCTAATAGGTTTGCTCTCTCCCTGTCAGTCTCCTCAGTGAGCTGTGAAGTGCCCATTATAGGAAGCACACGTGAAAGACAGCAGCCCTTCTTGATCTGTGGGCTTCAGGCAGGGTGTTATGTTGGTCAGAGAAAAGGGGCTTTATGTTTTGTTCATATAGCAAAGGACTTGGAGCTGAGGGAGCGAGCTGATTCATGTGATGGAGAATCATTTCTTTCTTAGAGGCCCTGATCTCACAGCACCCTGAGCATCCTTGCAGAAAGCACTCATTTGCTGCTGCAAAAATGTATTGCAAAAAGGTTGCTCTGGGCTTGTTTGCCACATCATAGGCCCTGGCTTTCTTCTCACCAAAGAAATAACAGGCATTTCCATTTTAAACTCTGATGTTCTCCCTAAGATCGGGGGCAAGACAAGGATGTCTTTCCTCACAACATTTCAACAGTGTACCAGAGATTCTAGACAGGGAAATTAGGTAAGAAAATGAAATAAAAGCCATTCAGACTAGAAAGGAAAATGAAAGATATGTATATTGAAAGACTGTATGATCTTGTATTTGGAAAAGCTCAAGAAATACACACACACTTAAAAAGGAAACCTACTAGAACTAATAAATTATGTAAGATTGCAGGATACAAGATCAATATATAAAAATCAACTGTATTTTTATACAGCAGAAATAGACAATTTGGAAATGAAATTAAGAAAGCAATCATATTTACAGTAGCACCAAAAAGAATAAAATACTTAGGAATAAATTTAACCCAGGACTTGCAAGATGTATACACTGAAAACTGCAAACCTTGCCATAGGACATTAAAAACTCCCTAAATAAATGGAAAAATATCTGTGGATCAGAAGACTTAATATTATTAAGATAACAATACTCTCCAAAGTGATATGTAGCTTCCATACAATCCCTATCAAAATTTCAATGGTGTTTTTTGCAGAAATGGAAAAACTGATCCTAAATTTCATATGGAATTGCAGGGAATCCTGAATAACCAAAGCCATCTCAAAAAGGAACAAAATTAGAGAATTACTAGTTTCCTATTTCAAAAAATCGTAAAAAGCTAGAGTAATCCAAACGGTGTGGTCCTGGTAAAAGGTTAGACATATAGATCAACGGAATAGAACTGAGAGTCTAGAAGTAAACTTATACGCCCATAGTCAGCTGATTTTTTGACAAGGGTGCAAAGACAATTCAGTTGGAAAAGAATAGTCAATTCAACAGGTGATGCTGAGACAACTGGATACTCACATGCAAATGGATGAAGTTGGACCCCTACCTCACACCATATACACAGATTAATTCAAAATGGTTCTATGTCCTAAGTATAAGAGCTAAAATGGCAAAACTCTTAGAAAGGAAAGGACTAAATCTCCGTGACCTTGGATTTGCCAGTAGACTTTTAGATATGAAACCAAATATGCAAGCAACAGAAGAAAAAATGGATAAATTATCATTCATCAAAATTAAAATCTTTTGTGCTTCAAAAGATGCTGTCAAGCAAGTGAAACTACAACCCACAAAATATTTGAAATTATATAACTGATTAGGGCCTAGTATCCAGAATATATAAAGAAGTCTTACACAGCCAGGCGCAATGGCTCATGCCTGTTATCCCAACACTTTCGGAGGCTGAGACAGGTGGATTGCTTGAGGCCAGGGGTTTGAGACCTGCCTGGACAACGTGGTGAAACCCCACCTCTACCAAAAATACAAAAATTAGCCAGCCTTATGACCTAGTCTCAAAAATAAACAAATAAATGAAAATTTTAAAAATTAAGGAAGTCTTACAACTCAGCAACAAAAAGACAGCCCAAATAAAAAATGGGTGAAAGATATAGACTTAAACTTCTCCAGAGAAGATATAAAAATGGCCAAGAAGAAAATGAAAAGGTGCTTAGCATCATTATTCACCAGAGAAATTCAAATCAAAACCAGTTAAAAGGTAGAAACAGCTTAAATGTCCATCAACTGATGAAAAGATGAACAAAATGTAGTATATTGATACAATGGAATATTAATTTGAAGGAATTAAGTATTATTAACTAAGAAGGAATAAAGTATGTGCCACAACATGGATGAACCTTGAAAACATGTTAAGTAAAAGAAACCATACACAAAATGCCATATATATTGTAAGATTCCATATTCTGAAATATCCGGGATAGGCAGATTCATGAAGACAGGAAGTAGACTAGTAGTTGCCAGTTACTGGGTATATGAGAAGTGGGAAATAGCTGCTGGTGGGTATAGGCTTCATTTTGGGGTAATGAAAATGCTCCCAAATTAGTTAGTGGCGACGGTTGCACAATTCTGTGAATACACTAAAAACTACTGAATTGTACACTTTATAGGGTGAACTTCATTATATATGAATATATATCTTGAAGCTGTTACTAAGAGAAAGAGGCAGGTTAGACCTATTATTGACTTATCAACTTCTTTGTAAAATAAAATTCATGTACAGTGTTCCTTAAGTAAATCTGTATCCCACATGTTTTGAAGCAGAACAGTCCATCTTCATCTGTTTAAAGGCCAGCCAAGTTTTTCTTTATAGATAAGCAGTTATAAAAAATATTCAAGGTTCTCCTTTTGGTCTTGAGCATCACAGTGCCTTTTTCTGCCATCTGTCCACTTGTTCCGTCACTCCTGAAATCCTGATACTGTGCAAATGCTCAGAACAGCTCCTGTGGCCTAAGGAATTTGTTGCGTGTTTCCCATTCCCTAAGGCATGCTGCTGTCAAGGAAATTCAGTATCTTCTTCATAGCAGTTCTGCTGGTGAGAAGTTCTGGGTATTATGTTTTGTTTGGTTTTGGTTTTTTTAAAGACAAGTTCCCTATCTGTCGCCTGGGCTGGAATGCAGTCTTACAATTACAGCTCATTGCAGCCTTGATGTCCCAGGCTCAAGTGATCCTCCCAGCTCATCTTCCCAAGTAGCTGGGACCACAGGAGTTTACCACACCACACCTGGGTAATTTTTTTTTATTTTTTTTAGAGGCAGGGTCTTGATATGTCGCCCAGGCTGGTTTTGAACTCCTGGGCTCAAATGATCCCCCGCCTTGGCTTCCTAAAGTGCTAGAATTATAGGTATGAGCTGCCATGCCCAGCCACTAGGCAGTTTTGATTCTCTAGGTGCAGAACCCAATTACTCTGTCCTGTAATATTTCTCCTGACTTTTGTAACATAGTTGTACTCTAGGAAGTCACATTGTGTACAACACTTGTTAAAATCTCTGCTTTTTTCCCCAGACAGATGTACCAAGTTAGCCATTTTAATACATAATGTAAAGCACGTACCACATATTTGGCCCCAATCATCAAAGTAATTGATGTAATCAGCTTTGTCCTGCTATCTTTTTATTCTCAGCGACTTTTCTGGAAATGAAGTATTGGTGTCGTGCTCTGCCATGTTTTTTTGTTTTTTTTGTTTTTTAAAGGTCATGTTGATTTGATTTATTTTTTAATCATCAGAAGCCAGGTAGCAACTTGTGGTATGTAAAGTATGTCCTTGTGCCCTAAGCTGAAGGAGCAGAGACCCACTAGCAGAAATGAGAGAATCAGGCTTTGGAGCTTTGAGGTATCTTCAAATCTGGTCTTCTGGTAACTAAAAATTTCTCATCACTCAGCATTTCTGAACGTCAGGCAGGCAATAACTAATACTTAAAAATATGTCCAGAAGTACTACAGGATTGTGACTGTCTTCATTGTTAAAGTTTAAATTATAATCATATTTAGTATGAATGTATTCCTCTGCGTTCACATTTTTTATAATTAATTATCCAAGTATAGAATGAATCATACCTTTTTGTTAGCCAGATTACTGGGATAAACGGATCCCAACCTTACCCTCTTTACCAAATAAAAGAGCTTCCTATAGAATTTCCTAGGTAAAAGACAGGCATCTTCTCTAAAAAATAGTGATGAATTCATCTAACTGTGTAGTGTTTAGTTTTCTTTAAGTAAAAAGTTAAATGAGGAATTGAGTGATTTTTCATATGCAGATTTTATTTCTTGATGATTGTGTCTGGCCTCGTGGAGGGACGGAGTGACTTTAGGTGGAATAACCGGATCTGTTTGCTCTTGAGAAGCAGGCGCGAGTCCACGAAGGAAAGGCAGGGAGACAGATGGCTGGCTATTGTGTTACAACCATCATCTGCTGGGCCCTGAGCAAATATTAAGTGAATAATATATATGTAATTGGTGTGAAAGTACAGTTGCAACATTTCTAATACGGTTTGGAGGAGGGCTACTTCTTGAACATTTGTGTTTTATAGAATGCTAAGTTGAAATGTTTTTGTTTTTAGGGTTAATCCGTTTTAAACTGCTTTAAAGTGAACATTTTTTCCCCATTTTGACACCACTGTACAATATTTTGAATTGAAATGGCCTGTAATCGCCCTTTTTTATTTTCCATAACAACATGAGCACTAAATTATAGCTGTGCAATTATGTAAACAATGGAAATGCTTCCAGAATGAATCCTTCCTTTTAAATTTTCATTTTGTGTAATTGTTGGAAGGTTTGGAGCCATAATAAACAAAATTATTTTACACATTTATCGCTCTAAAGGTCAATTATAAGGGAACTAAAGAAACAACACTATGCAAAATGAATAAACCAATTTCTGTTGCCATCACCATATGTTTTTCTTATCACTTATGGTTTTTCCAGTTACTGTGTACATAGCATTCAATTAAAGCGATTCATTTACCAGGCTGAATATGGTTTGTGTTTATAGAACTGTGCTTTGGAGGAGAGGAAACAACACGCCTCTATTTGAATTACCTGATTTTTTGCAAGATCAGTGATAAGAGACAGATGTTCTCACCAGTTACTTTCTCATAACCACAATCTTTTGATAAGCTGCAAATTCACAATTATCATCTTAGTGATCTTTTCACACTCAACATATAGTATGCACTTGGACTTTTAACCAGAACAAGAGAAAAATACTGGTTTGGTGATCTGTTCACTATATTGCAATATTTTGCAGAATGAATTTTAATTTCTTTGAACAAAAGCATGTGAAAGATCTTTGTCTATGTGTCATATGTTCAACTCTCAAAAATAAACCTCATTTTATTTTAGATTCCATATATCATTGAGCCTATTGTTTAGTTTGTGGTTTAGTCTATTTAACATGTGAAAAAGAAACTAATTCTTGCTATAAAACTAACTTGAACTTCTTTGTATTAAGTTCTAGAACTCCTTAGAAAAATGAATCCTAGAAAGTCTAAAATGATAATTTTCCTGTTTTTCTTTTAGTATTTGCCTTGTAAAACACTGTGGCTAATTGCCGTAATGCTTTGTTAAGAGTGTTACTTGAAAGCACTAATTTCTAGAACTTTTGAATTTCTGGGATAATGTATGATCTAAGAGGCTTGTTTGTGTGCCACCTTTGAAATGTCTTAAACTATTCTTTCTGTAGATCAGCAAAGTAATAGTTCACTGAATTATATAAACTACACCTGTAAAGTAAATTTTACAAAGTAAAACTCTTCAGAGTCCTTCTCTTTTTGAAAAATAATTATTTAATTGCTACTCTATTTACTTCTTTATGGCTCTTTTCATTTTACAAAGGCGTATGTTCTTATCTGCTATCCCATTACGTACAACTCCGTAAGGGAGTATCATTCCATTTTATGGAAGAGAAGCATGAAGCTCTGGGTATGACCTGATCTGCCCACAGTCACACAAGGTTTTGAACCTAGGCCTCATGGCTCAAGTTCTAGAGTTCTTTTCACCACGCTAGAGTGCAGGGCTGTTTCTCACTAGCCATCTCAGTGGAGGCAGCGCTGAATAGCATCGAATCATACAGTACAAAGGATGGCCCCTTTCCTCCTCTCTGCAGGTGCTTGTGATACTCTTAGGTAGGCCAGCTGGAGTTGAGAGAAGTAGTTCTCTCACACCACCCTGACATTGCATTCTGTGCTTATATTTAACAAGGAGAGCTGGTCTCAGACCCAGAGTCTTCATCAGAGGATGATATTTTTAGCAAAAATTTAGCAGCATTGGTTACTATCATTGTATTACTTGAGTTACTTTTTACTTATGAGAAAGGATACACATAAGTTTTTCAGAACAATTGGGCCATTATTCTAAGCGAAGTAACTCGGGAATGGAAGACCAAACATTGTATGTTCTCTCTCGTAAGTGGGGGCTAGCTCTGAGTATGCAGAGGCATAAGAATAATACAGTGGACTTTGGGGACTTGCGGGAAAGGGTGGGAGATGGTGAGGGACAAAAGACTACAAATTGGGTACAGTGTTTACTGCTTGGGTGATGGGTGCACCAAAATCTCACAAATCATCACTAAAGAACTTACTCATCTGACCAAATAGCACCTGTTCCCTAAAAACCTATGGAAATAAAAAAATTAAAACATGAGTCACTTTGAAAACCCTGTTAGGCAAGTAATGTTCACTTTGGACAGGGAGATGGCAAAAGGCCTGAGGGTTGCATATGAATGACTGATGTCTGAGAGCATCATCCTGTCCCATGTATATATAAAGCCCTGGAGGCTGTGAGGAAGGTTTCAGATTTTTATTATATTTTTCAAAGACTCCTGTTATAGCTGTGTCTTAATGTACGGTGGGGAAGGTGAAAGAAGGATTCTACTGAGTTAGGAAATCAGTGGGGCATTTTGTGGACGTCCTGCTGCTGGGAATATGCAGTGGCTCTTCTTTGAGTACCACATGGTTATTCCTAATTTTAAAATGTTATCACAAAGATACAATCTTCGAGTTGTTCCATTTCAGTGTGGAGAAGCAACATAAGCAGGCATATGGCCATAATTTGGCTGACTGGTCATATAGTTCCCTCTTTAACCCCCCCATTTATTCTCCCCAGTGCTGTCTTTGGCGACTTCACACAGGCGCTGTGTCTCCTCAGGGCGCTGTCTTACGTGGGTGGCAGGGTAGGGTAGGCTAGCCATCTGTTATTTTGCCCTCTTTTTCCAACCTTCTTGCTCATAGTAGCAGGTTCCGTTGAAGTGACTGGCTGAAGTCCAGGGAGTGGGGGAGCCATGTGACTTTATCTCAGCTACATGCCTATCTACTGTCTTTAGCATCAGTATAGCAACTGAGTAATATTTTTTGAATGCCCTATTTTACAGATTATTGCCTTTATATGTACAAATCTTATGATGCAAAATGGATTCATTTACAAATTGTGGTGTTAGCTTGTTAAAGGATTTAGTTCATAATTCCCATAAATTTAGCCTAGAAAAGCATTTTTTAATTAAAACTCTAAATTCCAGTGGTGAAAATGGGCTTATTTGATTCAAATATGTGCTAAAGATTTTTAAAGCCCACAAGCTTCAAGGTTTAGTTTCCCATCTCAACAGATGGAATTAACACAAACATAACAAAGTTAACATCATGGTTGTTTGCATTATTAATCTTCAAATGCATGGCATTCTGCTACCTTGCTAGCCAGGTTTGCACGAATCCTTTCATTGCAACATATGTCAACAGAAATGTGCTTCCATCTGCTGCCGGATAGCTTGATGCCTGATATTCCGAGACAAGGCCCAGCACAATGAGTACCTCTGTGAGTAATTACAGGTGTGTGGTGAGGAGCCTAGGGCATTAATCAGAGGCTTAATTATGAAAAAGGTGGATCTTTTGTTCCACTCTTGAATCCTGAGTTTACCACACACTTTCTAAACTGCAGCATCCATCTGCTCGGTCCCTTAGAATGTTTGCCTTGACTGATACGGACCTTAAAGTGTATCAAAGGACGTGATTAAAGTAGGCTTAAACATTAACCTGGAAGAAGCGTGGTTCATGGTTTTTTTTCCCTTCCTTCCTTCCTTTTTTACTTATCTATCTATCTGTTTATTTCTGGTGTAGGAAAAAAGTCTGCTGAAATGCTAAAACTTTGAATTAGTACTTGCTAAACTATTTACTATATGTGAACTCTACTGAATTAAGCATTATACAGTAATTTTAAGAATGTAAAGGTCAAGATTTGTAGAAACTAAGACCCATGTAAGGAAAAAAAAGTCTTAGGAAAAATGGTTTGTGAACATATACAAATTTTTTTAAGAAGATAAGTTGTTAAATGAGGTTATTTTTATTATGACAGACTTAACATGTTAGAATTTAGCATGTAACTACTGCTTTGCTCTAATGTGATACTGATAGAATTAAATCAGGATTATTTTTAAGGATTTTTAAGATAACCACACTGAAATCTAAGAAGAGAAACTAGGATTGTGTGTGTGTGTGTGTGTGTGTGTGTGTGTTTTGCTTCTTACTCTTATATTGAGACTCTAATTAAAGTTGTGAAACTATAAGTCACATAACTATAATATAGTCATGTAACATTTTAGTCAGTGGCAGACCACATATATGATGGTGGTCCTATAAGATTATAGTGCTGTATTTTTACTGAACCTTTTCTGTGTCTAGATGTGGTTTGATATGCAGATAATTTCCATTGTGTTACAATTGCCTGTACCATTCGGTATAGTAACATGTTGTGCATATTTTTAGCCTGGATGTGTAGTAGGCGTCTACCATCTAGGTTTGTGTAAGTCACTCTATGATGTTCACAAGATGATGAAATTGCCTAACAGCACATTTCTTAGAATGTATCCTCGTCATAAAGTGACACGACTGTACTTCAGTGTGTGTTTTGATTAATGTACATGGCCAACAGCTGCATAAGTTTGTGATTTGTGGTTTTCTTACTAATTTCTGTTACACACACACACACACATACACACACACGCTTGCACAGATGGCTTCAGAGATGTGGCCTGGCCATGGATGGCATGAATGCTGTCCAGTGGTGGACCCCTGATCTGCCACAGGGAAGAATTAGATATCTGCTTCAGACCAGAGCTGAGGGGTGAGGGGCCATCCAGCCATCATTGAGAGGCCATCACAGACACAGGAACACAAGGTGTCTGGGGCAGATGATACTCTTCACACTGCACTCTGTGCAAAAGGCCACTAGTGCACTTTGTACTTGCACCGAGATCACACATATATTCAGAACCATGCTGATTCCCTGACCTTAGCATTTCACTCATTACAACATTACCTTAGCACTCTGCATATTCCCATTTCTTAACACATAAAACTATCTGAAGAGTGAAATTGTCCATCTCTTTGCCTACTTTAAGATATTTTAATGTAACTGTGTGCTTTAACTGTGGCAAATTGAAAGCTAAAGACAGGACATATGTTTTGTTTTAGTGATAGATATTTGAGGGTTTTAATTGCATATTTACCTCATTACTCCTGTAGCTTGTCCAAGGAGCCTACCTTTACATGGAAGACAGAGGAAATGTCTAGTCTCAGAGTCATGGTTTAGATTTTGCATAATTCATCTTACAACTTGGTGTCTCCAATCTCTCACCTTTGAAATAGGTACAATAACCCTTGGAGTAACTCAGTTTCCAATATCTCTTTCACTGAAAATGTTCTGTGATCTGTGCTGTCTTAGATTATTATACAGTGGTCATATGTACCACTACAAACACTACTTTGGAATTTTGTGTTTGAACATTACAATTGTGTTTTCTTATCTTCCCTTTTAGGATATCTTAAACACCATCATAAGGCACTGTCCACCCCGCTTTTTCTCCCTGGGTTTTCCTGGCTTCTCAATGCTGGTGGGGGACTTCATCACAGCCGCTGCCAGGGTCCTTAGCACAGACATGTTGACGGTGAGTATGACAATGCTCAGCATCCCAGCTCCCAAGAGGCTTCACAATCGCTAACAAGGTTCAGATTTCTCCACTCTTAACAGGTGTTGACTCATTAGTGCAATGTGAAACTGGGCTCTCAGGGTAGATACCCTGGCAGCTGATGTGTGAAATTGTAGGAAAAGATGACACACTGGTATTGGAAAGGCGTTTCATCAAAAGGCCAAAGTGTGAGAAATCATATCCTCACTAATATTTCAGCACATTTACACAGTCGGAAGCAGGACTTGTCTCTTAGAATATTATTAGCATTTTCCAGTAAATGGTGGCACAGACATAAATGTCTAAAATAGAGAGTTTTAAAATGTACATTAGCAGTATGATTTTTTTAAATTAAATCTTGGTTATTATAAGTCTCATAGAAAATATTTTCTTAAAATGTTAGAACACTAAAATCTTAACTAGAAGTGAATATGTATTCTCCTAATAACATGCCAGAATACTTTGGCAGAATTTTTGTAATAAAAATTAGAAGTGGACTAAATGATCAGTAAGGGCTGCAGAAAATTTATTTTTACTCTCTACATTTACCTCTACTACTAAGGCAGTATCTTTTTCTTTTCTTTTCTTTTTTTGTTGTTGTTTTTCAAGAGATAGGGTCCCGTTCATTCTCCACCTGGGCTGAAGCGCAGTGGTGCTATCGTGCCTAGATCACTGTAACCTCAAACTCCTGAGGTCAAGTGATCCTCCCACCTCAGCCTCCTGAGTAGTTAGGACTGCAGATACACACCACCATGCCTGGCTGAGTTTTAAATTTTTTGTAGAGATTGGAGTCCCTCAGTGTTTCCCGGATTGGTCTCAGACTCCTAGCCTTAAATGATCCTCCTGCCTCAGCCTCTAAAATGTTAGGATTACAGGTGTGAGCCACTGCACATGGCCAAAGCAATATCTTAATGCCTTTTTGAGAGAATACTGTTATACATTTAAAATGAAAGGACATTTTCCATTTGTGCTCTTTAAGCTGTTACATATTCAGAGTTATTTTTGCCTCTTCAAATGATATAAATAAAATTAGCTTTACTATTTGCTAAGCATTGGTATCGAAATCAGTGTGGCCATCCAACAACCTAAAGCTTGTTTGATATGTGATTACTTTTTCACTTTACTTATTTCTTCTTTTCAGGGTAAATTCAAACTTCAAGCCCTTGGTTTTAAATTAAACTGTTTAAAAATACTTCCTGTAGCTGGTATTTCATGTTGGTGCTTTCACACACTAACTTTTTCTTATAAAGATAAATTAGAAAACAAAGAGAAGTGAAAAGAGACAGGAGCAGAAGGAAAGAAAGGTAAAAGAGAAGAAGAGGCCAGGCATGGTGGCGTAAGTATAGTTACAGCTATAGGAGACTCAGGAAGCCGAGGTGGGAGAATCACTTGAGATCAGGAGTTTGAGTTCAGCCTGGAATCACCACACTGTCTTCCCCTATGGTTGAACTAATTTACACTCCCACCAACAGTGTAAAAGTGTTCTATTTCTCCACATCCTCTGCAGCATCTATTGTTTCCTGACTTTTTTTTTTCTTTTGAGACAGAGTCTTGCTCTGTCACCCAGTAGCTGGGACAACAGGCACCCTCCACCACACCCAGTTTGAAGTTTTGGTATTTTTAGTAGAGACAGGGTTTCACCGTGTTAGCCAGGGTGGTCTCGGTCTCCTGACCTCGTGATCCACCCGCCTGGGCCTCCCAAAGTGCTGGGATAACAAGCATGAGCCACCACGCCCGGCCTATTGTTTCCTGACTTTTTAATGATTCTAACTGGTGTGAGGTGGTATCTCATTGTGGTTTTTTTGATTTGCATTTCTCTAATGACCAGTGATGATGAGCTTTTTTTCATGTTTGTTGGCCACATAAATGTCTTCATTTGAGAAATATCTGTTCATAATCTTCACCAACTTTCTGACAGGGTTGGTTATTTTTTTTCTTATAAATTTGTTTAAGTTCCTGCCAGGCTCGGTAGCTCTTGCCTGTAATCTCAACACTTTAGGAAGCTGAGGTGGGCAGATCATGAGGTCAAGAGATCGAGACCATCCCAGTTAACACAGTGAAACCCCGTCTCTAATAAAATTTTTAAAAATTAGCTGGGTGTAGTGGCACACGCCTGTAGTCCCAGCTACTTGGGAGGCTGAGGCAGGAGAATTGCTTGAACCTGGGAGGCAGAGATTGCAGCGAGCCGAGATCGCGCCACTGCACTCCAGCCTGGGTGACAGAGCGCAACTCCCTCTAAAAAATAAAATGCTTTAAGTTCCTTGTAGATTCTGAATATTAGCCCTTTGATGGTTAGATTGCAAAATTTTTCTCCCATTCTGTAGGTTTTCTCTTCACTCTGATGATAGTTTCTTTTGCTGTGCAGAAGCTCTTTAATTTAATTAGGTCCTATTTGTCAATTTTGGCTTTTGTTGCAGTTGCTTTTTGTGTTTAGGTCATGAAGTCTTTACCAATGCCTATGTCCTGAATGATATTGCCTAGGTTTTTTTCTAGGGTTTTTATGGTTTTAGGTCTTATGTTTAAATCTTCAATACATCTTGAGTTAATTTTTGTATAAGGTGTAAGGAAGGGGTCCAGTTTCAGTTTTCTGCATATGGCTAGCCAGTTTTCCCAACACCATTTATTAAATAGGGAATCCTTTCCCCATTGCTTGTTTTTGTCAGATTTGTCAAAGATCAGATGGTTTTAGATGTGTGGTGTTATTTCTGAGGCCTCTGTTTTGTTCCATTGGTCTATATGTCTGTTTTGATACCAGTACCATGCTGTTCTGGTTACTGTATCCTTGTACTAGAGTTTGAAGTCAGGTATCGTGATGCCTCCAGCTTTTTTCTTTTTGCTTAGGATTGTCTTGGCTATATGGGCTCTTTTTTGGTTCCATATGAAATTTAAAGTAGTTTTTTCTAATTCTGTGAGGAAAGTCAATGGTACCTTGATGGGAATAGTATTGAATCTATAAATTACTTTGGGCAGTATGGCCATTTTCATGATATTGATTCTTCCTATCCTTGAGCATGGAATGTTTTTCCATTTTTTTGTGTCCTCTCTTATATCCTTGAGCAGTTCAATCCCTTGTAAATTGTATTCCTAGGTGTTTTATTCTCTTTGTAGCAGTTGTAAATGGGAGTTCACTCATGATTTGGCTCTCTGCTTGTCTATTATTGGTGTATAGGAATGCTCGTGATTTTTGCACATTGATTTTGTCTATTATTGGTGTATAGGAATGCTCGTGATTTTTGCACATTGATTTTGTATCCTGAGACTTTGCTGAAGTTTCTTATCAGCTTAAGGAGTTTTTGGGCTGAGAAGATGGGGTTTTCTAAATATACAATCATGTTATCTGCAAATAGATAATTTGACTTCCTCTCTTCCTATTTGAATACGCTTTGTTTCTTTCTCTTGCCTGATTGCCCTTAAAGTAGCCTTACAGACATACATTTGGCTAATAGTACAGTAGCCCCATTTTATCCTCAGTTTCACTTTCTGATATCAGTTACCACAGTCAGTGGTGGTCCAAAAATATTAAATGGAAGATTCTAGAAATAATTCAGAGTTTTAAATTGCACACCATTCTGAGTAGCTTGATGAAACCTTGAGCTGTCCTGCCCCATCTTGTCCGGGACATGGATCATTGCTTTGTCCAGTGGATCCACGCGGTATCTGCTACGCACCCATTAGTCACTTAGTGGCTGTATCTGTTACCAGGTGGACTGCTGTGATATCACAGTCCTTGTGTTCAGGTAATCTTTATTTTACATAATAGCCCCAAAGCACAGGAGTAGTGATGCTGTCATATTGTTATTATTGTTCTATTTCATTATTAGCTGTTATTGCTAATCTCTTACTGTGCTTAATTTATAAATTAAAATTTTTTCAAAGGTATGTATGTATTGCAAAAACAATAGTATATATAGGGTTTAGTACTATCCACAGTTTCAGTCATCCACTGAGGGGGTCTTAGAATGTATCCCCTTCAAAAAAGAGGGAACTGCTGTATATGAAAAATGCTCAAGATCACCAGGGAAATGCAAATTAAGATCACAGTGAGATAATTACCTCCCTGTTAGGATGGCTTTCACCAAAAAGACAAAAGATAAGTGTTGGCAAGGATGTGGAGGAAAGAGAACTCTCGTACACGTTTTAAAAAAAAAATTCTCCTTTTATTTGAATTCATTATATATTGCCTAGATTGCAATATATAATGTCCATTTATTGCTCCATTCCCTCTGTGATCACTACTTACCAAAATAGTGATTCTTCCTTATTTGAGGCCTCTGACAGAAAAAACTAGGATGAGATTTGACATCACAACCAACACATCCCCAAAGACACAGGTTAAAAACCTATTGATAGGGATCAATATGTATATTAAAACAATATGTATATCAAAATATTACATTGTATATCATTTAAATATATAATTTTTTTTTTAAGGTGGAGTCTCACTCTTTTGCCCAGCCTGGAGTGCAGTGGCGCAGTCTTGGCTCACTGCAACCTCCACCTCCTGGGTTCAAGCAATTCTCCTGCCTCAGCCTCCTGTGTAGCTGGGATTACAGGTGCCCGCCACCAGGCCAAGCTAATTTTTGTATTTTTAGTAGAGATGGGGTTTTACCATGTTGGTCAGGCTGGTCTCGAACCCCTGACCTCCTGATCCACCCACCTCGGCCTCCCAAAGTGCTGGGATTACAGGCGTGAGCCACCACGCCTGGCCCATAAATTTTTATTAATTATACTTTAGTAAAGCTGGAAAGAAAGAATCAACACAATAGAGACTACTCAAATCAAAGATGGTATAAAGATAAATGTAAAGGTCAAATTCACATAAAAAAGTGTTGCCAAGGTAGGAAAATAAATAACCAAGAAATAACCAGAACCTGGAAAAACACAAACTAGAAAATGTGGAGGGAAGAAAGTACTGAAATATAAACCAGGAATTTGCTTCAAAAAATTCAGAAAGGATGAAATACAAAACCAGCTTGCAAAAAAGAAAAAAGTGTTATGTTCTTTGAAACTACAATAAAAGAGACATGAGTGCCTTATCTTTTAAGCCTTTTAAAGGCATCGAATTTGCTTGGTCTTTAACACATATATCAATGTTACATAATATTATATACATTTTTCTTTACTATCTGCCTGAGGTATGATAGTAGGAATAAATGTTACAGCCATGAATTGATTTTTAATTCTGTTTTCAAATATTGCACATGAGTGTTTGGGTTAGTGAATGGTTGGGTACTGGGTATGCTAATCATACCATTTTTTCTACACATTTTCATCCCCTTGTACACTTTCAGTGGGAAGGTAAATTGGTGCAGCCATTATGGAAAACAGTATGGAGGTTTCTCAGAAAGTTGAAAATAGAACTACCATATGACCCAGCAATCCCACTTCTGGGTATATATCCAAAGGAATTGAAATCAGTATGTTGAAGAAATATCTGCACTCTCATTTCAGTGTAGCAGCATTCACAATAGCCAAGATATGAAAGCAACTTAAATGTCTGTTGACAGATGAATGGATAAAGGAAATGTACATATCTCCAGTGGAATATTATTCAGCCTTCAAAAAACAAAGGAAATTCTGTTGTTTGCAACAGCATGAATGAACCATTTTTCCAAATGAAAGAAGCCAAACTCAGACAAATACTGTGTGGTGTCACTTATATGTGGAATCTAAAAAAGTCCAACTCCTAGAAGCAGAGAGTAGAATGGTGGTTCCCAGGGGCTGTGGTTGGGGTCGGGGGAGATGGGACCACTGATGTTTCTCAGTGGTCAAAAGTTTCAGTAATGCAGAATGAATGAGTTCTGGAGATCTCAGTGTGGTCACTATAGTTAATAATACTATATTATAAACTTGAAATTTTCTAAGAGAGTAGATCTTAAATGTTCACAACTCACACATAAAGGAACTAACTATATGAGGTGATATATTAATTCACTTGTTTGTGGTAATCATTTCACTATGTATATGTATATCAAAATATGCTGTATATACTTTAAATATATAAATTTTTATTCATTATACTTTAGTAAAGTTGAAAAAAAGAATCAACACAAAATTAATAAAGTAGCCTTCCAAAATGTTTTTTTAAAAGAGAGAGAATATGAATGAGAATGTGAATGTAAGAGTTACATGAAGGAACCACACTCTGAGTATTAGTACTTTCTTGTTTAAACTTGAGGTTAAAATTGTAGAGGAACTGGTGAAAGATGTTTGGGCTGGAGCATACTTGCTCAGTCAGAATTTTCAGTTAGCACAAGGTAATTACCAGTTTGAAGTACCCCTGCTAGGTAGGTCTGCCCCACTGAGGCAGTAGGAGAGGGAGATGCACAGATGGCTCACCCAAGTCACCAAGAGATGAGGAGATGCTTGTGCGCAGCAACATTATTTGTAACGGCCAAAACCTAGAGCCAATCCAAATGCCCATCAGCAATAGAACAGATAAATTATGGTGTGTACATAAGATGGATTATTATATACAATGAAAACACAGGATCAGTTACATAACATAATGAGTGAAAGAAGTCAGACACAAAAGAACATATACTCTAATTTCATTTATTTAATTGAAAAACCAGACACAACCAATCTGTGGTGTTACTGCAGAATGCGGTTACTTTGGGGGAGGGGAGGCTATCATGGGAGGGGCACAAAGAGGACTTCTGTGGGTTGGTAGTGATATTCTTCCTGTTGTCTGTCTCTACGTCCTCAGGGCTCCGACCTCTGTCATCACTTCTCTCTCTGTGCACTCCACAAAGACGCATGCATTCAGTTCCTCTGAACACATCTGAGTTGTCATCCCAGACTTTTCTCTCCTAACCTCAGGACAAGCATTTCAAAAAGTCTTCTTCAGAACAGTAATCTCCCCAGATACTCTGGGGGAAAGGGAAGGAAGAAAGCCAGGTTCATAGTCAAGTAATTTTGGGAAATACACTTCTTCACTTGGAAATTCACAGCATACAGTAACACGTTAAATGCTTCTATTTAATTGTGCTTAGCCAAATGTCTCTGCAACGTCTTTTTCCTGGGAGTCTTTGTTTTTGCCCTTTCACAGTTGTTGTGGCCCTAGTGGAACATACTTTGGAGACAACTGCTTCTGACCCTTTCAGCCTCCCGTCTCATGGGCACCTGCCTCTTCCCTTCTCAGCTGGCTCCCTCACCCACCGCCAGCCTGCCTGATTTCTACTCCCCTCTGTGGCCCTTAGCAGCAGTTTGTTTTAGGTTTCCTAAACATCCTGAGCAGAACCAGTCCTTGCCTCATCCCATAGAATAGCTCTGCCGTGCTTTATATTGCCTTTTATTTACCTGTGTACTTACGGGAACCAAGCTAGGTAAAAAATGAAGGACTGGGCTCCCATGCTATGTTGCTCTCCTAGCAGGTGCTTCACTGAATTGTGTATAGCTGTTATTTGCCTTTCCTCCCCTACCTCACATACCGTGCCTCATCTCTCTGAGAGAGTAAAACTCTCTGATTTTATAGCCTAAGTGCTTAACCATAGGCTCAGTCTGGACCTGGGGCTAGGTGGCCTCAGTTCAAATCCAGGGCGATCACTTAGGAGCCATATGGCATTGAAAAGCTACTTAACTTCTTTGAGTGTCAGTTTTCTCACTGGAAAATGAAAACAATAGCCTCTCCTTCATTGGGTTGGTGAGGGGACTTTATGAGGAAATGCTTGTTCAGCACTTAGAAGAGTGCCTACCACAAAGTGAGAACTCCTTAAATGTGAGCTTTCATTGTTTTAATTATTACATAATAGTAGACAGATAGATGGACAGATAGGTAAGTAGACTGATGACAGACCTGTGTAATCCCCTATTCTTGGCTAACCACAGCTGCTGTTGTTGACTGAATTGAAATCTAGTGAAATGCCTTTTTTCTTTTTTTTGAGACAGAGTCTCACTCTGTTGCCTACGCTGGAGTGCAGTGGCACCATGTTGGTGCAACCTCCATCTCCTGCAACCTCCATCTCCTGGGTTCAAGCAAGTCTCCTGCCTCAGCCTCCTGAGTAGCTGGGATTACAGCTGCCCACCACCATGCCTGGCTAACTGGCTAGTTTTTGTATTTTTAGTAGAGATGAGATTTCACCATGTTGGCCAGGCTGGTCATGAACTCCTGACCTCAGGTGATCCGCCCGCCTCGGCCTCCCAGAATGCTGGGATTACAGGTGTGAGCCACTGCACCTGGATGTGCCTTTTTAAATATGTACCTAATTCTAACACTGGGCAAATAAGAGAAAAGTATCTCACTAGATATAGTGATATAGTATCTCATCATATGTTGTTTCATAAAGTAGTTCTTGGTGATAGACAGGAAATGTGGTAGTTTGTCTTCTCTTTCTACCCTCTGATAGTTACCTCCATCTCTACTTCTCTATGAATTCTCCTTAATTGTTCTTAGCAGCAAAATGATACTAAGTTGATATCCTTTACCCTGCTTTGTTGAGAACATTAGCAGTAAAACAATGTAAACAGTCATGACAGAGTCATTGGCCTTTCTAATTCTGAATGAATCTGCACATCAGTTTCCACAACACTTGTTTACCTCCAAGTATAGTGTTATTTTCCATTCCTTAGAAATTTGTTTTTCCGTTTAGGCAAACCTCTTTTGCTTAAATATTCACCTGGAAGAGAGTAACTCGACCAAGTTTGGTATTTTTTATCTAGGATGAAGAATAAAATGTCGCTTATTTAATGTTTCTAACTTACAAAAAGAGAAATGTGTGTGCTTCTCTTCCTTATGTGCAGGCGCCTCGTTCAGAGGCTGTCACTGTCCTTGGCTCTCTGGTGTGCTTTCCAAATACCTACCAGGAGATTCCTTTACTGCAGTCAGTGCCAGAAGTAAATGAGGCCATTACAGGAACTGAAGATGTCAAGGTACATAATGCATTTGACTGTATCTCAAGTTTAGCACTTTTTATAATTCTAGCTTTATGATTATCTCTTCCATTAGTATATATTAATCTGCGTATTCCTGAAATTTTGTTGTATCTTTCAAATGTTTCAGTAGGTGTTTTTAGAAGGCTATTCGTGGGCTATACATGTGTTAAATTCAGAGCATATTGCATATAGCTCTGAATAGCTATATAGCTATAGCTAAAGCAGGTGTTTTTTGTTATACCTGTTTATTGGGCCTAGGGATCATAATCATGTAGTGAATTGCCTTTGGTAATAATTTTATTAACTTAATTAACTGCATTAGTGCATCAAGTTAATTTATAAGAAATAATGGAAGTAAGCTAAATACTCAATCACGTTGTTGGCCTGATTAAATACTACTAATAATTTGAGATTCTAAATTATTTATTGGAGAATAAAAGTAAGCATTTGTTCTCTCCTCAGCTGACTTTGAGGTAAACAAAAATGCTTTTAGAATCCCAGAATCAATCAAACTATAAAACATAATTACACTATGTAATTCAGTGTACAACATTTAATTCAATTAAAGTAAAAGAAAACCGAGATTTTCTTATCTGGAAGTCTCATTTGCTTTATACCAGAAGCGCTCTACTCCCACGGGCTGAATGGCTTAGAGAGGCCCTGTGGAGACCCCCATCCTCCACCACCCACTCCCCCGAGCCCAGTGTTCTTCTCGCCTCAGGCTCTCACTCATAGATGAGCTCTCTGAGCTCCCTGGTTGAACTTCAGTAGTTCCTGGCTGCCTGGAACATGGTCAGAACATGTGGGAAACCAACTATGACAAAAAGTTTTTATTTTACTTAATTTTGTGTTTTTAGCATTACCTCATAAATATTTTACTGAAGAATGCCACAGAAGAACCAAATGAATATGCAAGGTAAATGTTGAATAAGAGGTAAACTATTTTAGAATTTTAAGATACACATTTATGTGTAAGTAGTTAATGTTACAAAAGAAAACACTTATTCTTTCACGTAGCTCTTATACAGACTGAAAAGTATAGGAAGAATGATGCCAGGAAGATGCTTTGCATGATTATTTAAAAAGGTATCATTATTAAGTAAAAATTGTAAAGTGCAGAAGAGTATACATAATACACTATTTTGTGTGAGAAAAAGCAAGATTACAAATATAATCATGTATCCTCTAATTAATTTTCAAGAAGAAAGAAAATGAAAATATAAACCAAATATTTATAGAAATATAAATATATAAATATAAATAGTTGGTGTATGTGTAGGGTAGTGACTCTCAACCAGTGACGATCTTTTACCCCAGGAAACATTTGGCAGTGTCTGGAAACATTTTGGCTGCTTCTGCCAGGCATCTGAGGTAGCCAGCAGCCTATGACCAAGATACATGAGGTTTTCTGAGCCACTTATGTGATGAAAAGTTTCTGCCTCTCCTCCCAAGGTGAAGACTAAAGCTGGGAATGCTGATGGAGGGGAACACCTGTCTCCGATCCTCAATTTCAAACCCCATAAGGTCACCAGAAGCCCAGCTCAGCCTCTTACTCCCTCCTAGGAACGGTTCATGTTCTGCTCCCTCTGTAGCCTCATTCCAAGACAACAGCCCATCATTCCTCACTGCCTTATCAGCTATTTGATGATTTTAAGGGTTTTTTTCTCTTGTATTTTGTATAATTTCTTTGGTTATCTTCAGTAGATGGGTTAGTCCAAATTTCCTAGTCTGCTGTTACCAGAAGCTAAACTGATAATAATTTGCAAATATTAAGCTAACATTGCATTTTTGGATAACCTCAACTTGGTTTATGTGATACCAGACCTGGTTTGGCTAATATTTTGTTCAGGAAAATTGCTTTTATATTGATGGCCTGTAATATTCCTTCCCCATCCTTCGCTTATCAGATTTGATTATAAGGTTATAAAGTCTCACAAAATGAGTTAAGTACTATTTCATTTTATTTCATTGGAAAGAGTTTTTACAGAATTAGAATTAATATTTTTGTGTATTTAGTAGACCTTGGTGGTAAAACTACCTAGGTCTAATATTTTCTTGATGAGAAGATTAACCACTGACTCATTCTCTTCAGTGATTTTAGGACTATTAAAGTTTCCTTCTTCTTTTTTTTTTTTTTTTTTCTTTTTTGACAGTATTAATGAACCAAACTTTTCTAGGAATTAGCCCATTTCACCTAAATTTTAAAATATACTGGTATATGAGTTATCTCTATTATATTTTATCTCTTTCACTTCTATGGTTACATCCACTTTTTAAATCTCTGACACGTTTTGTGTATCCTCTGATTTTCTGAAGTAGTCTTGCTAAAGATTTGTCAATTTTATTAGTCTTTTCAAATACTAGCCTTTGGTCTTTGTTCAACTTCTCTATTGTATATTTGCTTTTATTTCCCACTCTCTGCTCTTTTCTATCCTTTCTTTTGTTTTCTTTACAATCTTACCTTTAAGGTTATATATTATTTTCTTACCTTTAAGGTTATATATTTAGTATATTAATTTCTCCTTTACAGATATAAACATTTAAGACTACATGTTTATTGCTAGTTACTACTTTGTCTGAATTCTATTGGTATCTTTTTGTTACTGATGTCTTAGTTAATTGCATTATGGATCAAAATGTCTTACAGCAGTTTTTGAAATTGTTGAAATTTGCTTAATGACCTACTAGGTAGTCAGTTTTTGTCAATATCTCGTATAAACTTGAAAAAAATGTATGCCCTGTTCTTTGTTGGGCATAGTCTTCTAGTTGTGTTTATTAAATTTTTTTAATCCTGGGCTTCAAATATTCTGTATCCTGTCTGATTTTTTTTTCTTCAGCTTGATCACCTTCTGGAAGAAAAATGTTACAATCTCCTGCTATTTTGGTGTGTTTATGTATTTCTCCTTATATACTGTCAAATTTTGCTTTATATATTTTGAGGCTATGTGATTAGTTGCATAAAAGTTTAGAATTGTTCTATATAGTGAATCAAATATTTTATATTTTTTTTTAGTGACTCTTTATTTCTAAGGAGGATTTTTTTATCTTAAAGACCACTGGTTTAGTTATTTTTAAATAATACTTTCTATTCTTTTTAATTAACCTTTTTATATTCTTATTTTAGATATCTTTGCAAAAACTGTATATATCCAGATTTTATAATTTTATCCCATCTGATCTTTATTTTGTAACTGAAGCTTTAGGTTCATTTTCATTTGTTATAATTACTGATCTGTTTGGATATACTTCTTTTATCATATGTTATACTTTATTTTTAATAGGAAAGAAAGATCCAATTAAAAATAAGGCACTTCTTTTATTTCTCCTTTATCTTGCCTTCATTTCCCCATCCCCTGTTTTTCTTTCTTCTTCTTCTTCTTTTTTTTTTTTTTTTTGGATTTTTCTCCATTCTATTTATTACCTCAATTGTTTTTAAATCGTAGGCTCCCTTTCCTTCTTTTAGAGGTTATACTAGATACTTGAACACGCATACTTACCAAGCCTGCAGCTAGTCTCTCGTTACTCTCTTCCTGAACAGTGTGTGTTCCTCAGAACATAATTCCCTAATTTTGCTCCTACCTCACTGAACTTTCCTTTCTGTCCCGTTTGCTGACCTTTCCTCCTCTACCTAACCTCTGATGAATGTTAGAGTGACTTAGGGTTTATGGCTGGGCCTATTCTCTGTATGACTTCCTGGGTACTCTTATTCTGATCAGCCTTTAAATACCATCTTTCTGCTGATTTATTTATCTGCCTCTTCATTGAGCCCCTTTTATACTCAGACTTATATATTAAACTGCCTACTTGACATCTCAACTTGAATGTTTTAACACAACTATTACTGCACCCTTGAGTCTGCTTCTGACCCCCCTCCCCCACCTCCGAGCTGACTGTCCCTCAGATTTCATCTCACCACATGGCCCCACCATTCCCCCAGGTTTTCAGTTAAGAAATTTAGAGAAAACTCTTGATTTCTTCTTTTTCCTACACCTACTGCATCTAAATCATAAAGTCTTGGCAATTCTTCTTCCTCTCTCTTTTTTTAGTTCAGAAAGCCGAATTTCTGTGGAGTTAAAAACAGAATAGAAATGTGTATGGCATGGTCAGCTTTCTGTAAAGAGTATCTGGTCCTAGCACATTGTTTAGAGGAATTAACAGTGAAATTTATTTTGAAAGTTGTATTTATATATACTTTAAAATAAAATATAGCATTTGTTTTATGTTTGTGGTAGGTATTATGCATATTACTGTAAAGAAAACAATTACAAACTCCATTTTTGACAGTTTCCTCAGATTTATGTTTTTTTATTCTTCCTCAAAAATATCTTGAAACAGTAAAATGTAATAACCTATTAGTTTCAACAAAACTAGATAAGCTGGGCATAGTGGCTCACGCTTGTATTCCCAGCACTTTGGGAGGCCAAGGTGGGTGGATCACGAGGTCAGGGGTTTGAGACCAGCCTGACCAACATGGTGAAACCCTGTCTCTACTGAAAATACAAAAATTATTTTGTGGTGGTGGGCGCCTGTAGTCCCAGCTACTCAGGAGGCTGAGGCAGGAGAATTGCTGGAACCCGGGAGGTGGAGGTTGCAGTGAGCTGAGATAGCACCACTGCACTCCAGCCTAGGTGACAGAGTGAGACTCTGTCTCAAAACAAAAACAAAAATAAAAACAAATCAAAACTAAGTGGTACATGGGCTGTGACAATTAACAGAAAATATACCATTCAATTAAATATTTAAGTACTAAACTATTATCAATATTTCTATTTGTCCTGAAAATTGGCCTATTGAGGATTTTTTATCTTTCAAGAAGACATTCTGCTAATAAATCTACAATTTTTGCTATTTTGTATAAATAGATTTAAAGTGTTTTGTTATTTGAAAATACCGAGAAAGTTTATTAAGTTTCATGAGAGTTTTCCTCTGTTTTCTTCTTTTTAAAAAGATGCATTGCCATTTGCTCCCTTGGGGTCTGGATATGTGAAGAGCTTGCACAGTGTACAAGCCACCCTCAGGTGAAAGAGGCCATCAATGTGATAGGAGTAACTCTGAAGGTATTACCAGTTTGTGGTGCTGATTGGACATTAAGCTATATCTGAGGCATTTAACAGTTTGAGTTTGAATTAGCCCCATCTTTTTTATCCCCCAAATGATAGAAGGATTGTGATTCCCATTGCATGTGCTGCGAGGCTCCCGGGAGGGGCACCAATGGCTGCTCCCCTGCTGGCAGCTGCAGCCCAGCCACCAGTGTCTCGAGTGTTCCTGGACCAGTGGCCAGATGGGTTCCTCTGGTGGCTGGGAAGCTCCTGTCGCAAAGAGGACACCTGTCACCTGTTGGTGGGAGTGACAAGAGAGTGGGGTCTCGTGCTGTGTCCTCTTCAGCAGGCCTGGGAGAGACCTCCACAGCTTCCATTTAGGCCCCTCAGCGTTCACCATCTGACTGAATCTTGGGCACTTTAAGGACATCTTTCTCTCTTTGTCCTGTTAATGAGAAGAAGAACTGCCATTCCCTGGGCACTCACACTAGGTCGGAGTAATGGCGAACTCTAAATACTTCTGTTAATCTTCAAGACAGCTCTGCAAGATAGATGTTGCAATTTCTGTTTTATACCAGAGGAAATCAGGGCCCAGAGAAATTAGGTCACAAGCCTGAGGCCACACAGGTGTAAGTGATGGAACCAGCA
This sequence comes from Chlorocebus sabaeus, assembly GCF_047675955.1. NCBI lineage: Eukaryota > Metazoa > Chordata > Mammalia > Primates > Cercopithecidae > Chlorocebus > Chlorocebus sabaeus. Next base: position 58,463,783 of record NC_132905.1, on the reverse strand, counting down.
ATAAAAGCAGATCTGTGCGGCATTAAAGACATGCTTGAGCTTTCACATGTGCTATTAGGCTGCCTCTAAGCCAGAGCTCAAATCCTGCTGGGTCCTTTCCTGGGTCCTGCTTGGAAATGGTGGTAATAAATAGCATTGCCATTATCACCCTTAGGGAATCAGTGAGTGCCTGGTCTCTGCCAGGTGCTGTGCTGAGGGTTTTATGGAAGTTTTTAGTTCAGGGGTAAGTGTCCTCAGTTTACTGGTGGAGAAACTTAGGTGCAGGAGCATTCAGGCCCTAGAATGACCGCCTCACTGAACCAAAGTTCAACCCCTGAACCATCCATCCACGTAACACCAGCATTCAGGCTGCTGCGTGCCCTTCTGTGCTGCTGCCAGACGCAGCTATAATAGCAACGGCACTTACAGCTGACGCCTGGGACAGTCGCCATCAGGCTAGCAACAGTCACTGTTCCACCCTTTGTGTATTATCTGCTTCTGCGCATAGGATAACCAGCCAGTGCTGTCTCCCACCCTTGGCTTGGCATCTGGCCCCTGCCTGACCAAACTCAATGCCTCCTGTTCCCCAAGTACACCCTCTGACCACCCCCATTGCTTCATCCTCCCCCATTTCTCCTCCACAACACCTGGGAGTGGAGGTGGGGGTGGTGATTGTATTATGGGAGCTGGAAAAACACTTGCTGCTGATCCCTGTGATGAGGAATGGAAAAATTATCCAACCACAGTATCACAGAAGAGTGCCCCTCCAGCCAGAGCAGGGTGCTGACCGCTGACCTTTGTCAGCAGATTTAATCCTCAGAGCTGCCCTGTGAGGGGAAGTGTCAGTGCCACCTCCACTTCACAAATGAGGTGGATGAGCTGACTAGGGACCAAAGGAGCTTGCCAAAGCCAAACCCAGAACAGTCTGGCCACATGTGTGGAGTTTTGCACAACTGAGGTGTGTAGGACACCTCCTGACTCCCAAAGCCTTGGAGAAATATTTACATATAATTTATTAAAGTGAAAACAAGTTGGCTTTAAATTATATATCAATGTAGATCCCAATTCATTTTTAAATACCCTTTTTCAATTCTAAGATCTGTTTTAAAATTTTTAATTTTTCTTAAATCTAGAGGTATATAGTTAATGTAAGGTGGTTCCCCCATCTCTATTCCTTTCATGGAAAAACTATTAATAACTCAGTGGTGTGTTAGATTGAAGGAGATAGACACACACAGACACACAGAGTCATGCATTGCATAGTGATAGGGATACATTCTAAGAAAATTGTCACTAGGTGATTGCATTTTTGTGTGAATATCATTAAGAGTATTACAGAAACCTAGATGGTTTCTGGACTTTGTGGGATGGCTTGTTGCTCTGAAGTTATAAACCTATACAGCACACTACTGTACTGAATACTGTAGGAACTGAATATTGAATTGGAACACAATGGTGAGTACTTGGGTATCTAAACATGTCTGGACATAGAAAAGGTACAGTAAAAATATGGCACTATAAGCTTATGGGACTAGTGTTATATCTGCAGTGCTTACCAAATGTTTCCAAAAACATTGTTAGGAGGTACGTAACTGTATATGTGTATCTCTGTATAATACAGGAAAGAGATAGAAATTGCTAACAGAGTAGAAGGATAGATAATCTTTCTGCAACTTTTCATAATTTGGGGGGAAAATACAAGATACCAGAAAAACAATGTGGTTACCACATACTGAGCTCTCACTCTCTCCGCTATCCCAGCACAGCATAGAGATTGTCCTGCTGAATCCTCCCGCCTCTGGATAGCAGTAAAAGGGAAGAGGACTGAGGAAGGTCAAAGAACTGGCTCCAGCTTGAATTGCTAAGAAAGCAGAGGGATCAGGATGCAGCCAAGTTGTTGGGTCTTTAACCATTATTAATAACAGGAAACTCATTGACTTAAGTCCTGGTCTCTGAGGACACCTCCCTCCCCACTTCCCTCTTCCCCTGCCTCCTTCTAGTTCCCGTGTTGCTGTGGCAACTGGGTTGTTTTACCTAAGGACATAGCACATCAATCAAAGAACTGAGGACTGGAAGGGAAAGAGTTGCTACAAGGAACAAGAAGAACAGCCACCACTCTGAGAACAGGGGATTCTAGGAGGCTTTGGGGTTCTGCCAGGAGGGAGAGAAATGGAGAAAGAGGAGGCAGTGGGGTCGTCGGCCCCACCGCCAGCCAAGCCTCCGCCTGCTTTTTGGGTAGCGGAGAGTGCAAGCCCTGGCAGGGCTTCCTGCTTTACGGGCTCCACGTAAAGCCAGTGCCACCTCTCTTTTAAGAACCCTTCAGAAATGCCCTGCAAAGGTGACGTAGGTGTGCCCTTGAATGTGCAGAGCATTCCACTTAGCGAGGCCTTGCTTGGCTGGTTTGTTTATGGTGGGGTAGCAGATGGATGGTGGGCATGGGGTGGTTGGGGGAGGTGGTTCTAAGCCATAGCCATACTCACCAACTCTTGTGAGCTGTCCAGCCCTGCTCCTTCTCCCACCCCGTCTTCTGAGACATCACTGACTTTCCTCTTTCTCCTTACCCCATTGTTGTTTCAGGCTTTGAGTCCTGCCAGCTGTACTTCCTTAACGCCCATTGAATGCCCATGGTCCGTCCCACCCACTACCCAAGTCCATCCCTCACACAGCTCACCCTCCCAATACAGAGCCTCCTGATCAGAGTCACCAGTCCTAGACTGGCCCCCCACAGATCACTGTTCATACCACTGTCAGCGGGATCTGTTCACGCACAGGCTGACCAGTACAGCCCACAGGCTGGAGTGCTCATCATGGCTCTCTGTCGGTATTCTGTGACTGTATGCTGGAGAAGTGAGAGAGCACATGAATGGCTTATTTCATCTCCACCATTCCCCCCTCCTTCATTACATGTCAGTAACACCACCCTGCTTGCAGCCCCCTGTATCTGACTGACCTTTCCTACCTTGGTGCCTGGGCCCTGCCACCCATGCCTGGAAGGAGACCCCACATCCCCACTGCGTTCTTCCAGGAGCAGCTTAGCTCTCCTCTCCTTCCACGTTGCCGTCTCTCTGCCTGTTTTCCCCCAAGCCCCATGTCCCACTACTCTGTGCCCATAGCTTTTTTGTCTTGTCGGTCGGCTCTCAGAATTTTCTCTTGTCTGTTTCCAGCTGCTTGAGTTCAGAGCTTTGCCAGCCTTACCTTTCCACCTGGTGACTCTACCACTGTGGTGCAGCAGCAACACACACAGTGCCCGCTCATGTTCTCCCACTCCCTCTGAGTTTCATCTTCACCTTAGGCACAACACGCACATCCTTAAGGGGGGCATGCTAGGCATTAAAGATATAGTGGTGAACAATATATGCAGGAAATAACAGACAAAAAGGTCAGCTCTGATAGCCTGTAATGCCATGAAGGAGATCTAATAGAGGAATAGGATGAAGCTGAAGAGCAGAGGGGGTGGGCCACCACCCAGCTATTGGGGCGGTGTGGTGGCCTGAGGGAGGAGATGACATTTTATGCCATAATTTGAAAGATATAACAATGCAAGCCACATGCAGACCTAGGGATTAAGTGTTCCAAGCAAAGTTTAGAAGGAGCAGGTGCAAAGGCCATGGGGCCGAAGCAAGCCAGAGTGTTTGAGAGATGGAACAAGGCTGGTGGAAATTGTGTCATCTGGGATGTGGGGTCTCTGTGGCCAGGGAAGGCTGTGAAGAGCCCCTGAGTGCAACTACTACAGCCCTGCGTTTAGCTAGTGCCTCTCAGGTAGGGGTAGTCAGTAACTGTTTGTTCTGTAGAATTAAAAACCTTTCCCTTTCTACTTCCTTATTCTGTACATTTATCACTGAGGCACTGAACATTGATGATGCTGCTTCATGTGGCTTAGAGTGAGGTGTCCCTACACTAGGGTCAGTGACAAACTTTTCCTGCCGTACATAATGAGTAATGGATAATGGTATAGCCCCATGTTCTGGCCAGGGAGAAAAGCAGAGGGTGCCCTTGTCCCTTCTATGCTCTCCCAGCATGAAAAAGTAAGACCTTTAAGGTGCTGCCCTTAGACATGCTACGTCACAATAAATGGAAGCGTTGAGATGCATGCCAGCCTCAGGAAATGTACTCAGAATAATTGAGTATACCATAATTCCTTCGTTATCTTCTCCTACACTCTAACTTTACACATTCTTAGTATGTTATACGTGTAGGTCAAGTTTTATTTCATAGGATAGAAAGCCATTTAATCAATCCCTGTTTCTCCATATGTAAAATGAAAATAATATCTACCTTGCAGAGCTGTCAGTGAAGATTTATCAATGAGAGAATGAGTAAAATCCTTGTAAAAGTTTCAGTGTACGGGGATACATTTTAATTTCCTCTATTTGTCAAAAATATGATTTATGTGAGCTGAATAAGAAATTTGAAATTATGGTTTTAATTTCCAAATGAGTGAATGAAAGCTTCTTGTTCCTGTAGAACGTTATATAAATTAACACAATGAGGCTAGAGAAGAGGCAGTTTTAAAATGGTGATGTGACGATGTCTAAACTCTCTGGTAGTAAGACGTATTTTTCATCAATTTGAGGCAAAACAGATAAATGTAATCTATAAGGAACTGAGAGGAAGTAACTATTTTGTCCTTAAGAATGATGTACCTGTTAAGTTATGTATCTGCTTTGGGATTTGGTTTCTTTTTATAGTTTCCCAACAAAATCGTGGCCCAGGTAGCTTGCGATGTGCTTCAGTTGCTGGTTTCCTACTGGGAGAAACTTCAGATGTTTGAAACCTCTCTGCCTCGGAAAATGGCAGAAGTAAGTCTTTTTTTCTGTAATACTGAAACATAAGAATTTTCTTTTTATTGTATTTGATATTTAATTAATTATAAATGTTCAAATAATTGTTAGAGAACCGACTATTAAATTGCCACAAGTCACTCGTTTTAAGATTAAGTTAGACTGATTCTTCTCAGCTGTGATTTCAGGCACTATGTAAAGAAGCCAGCAGTGTTCCAGACAGAGGCTTATACTTGGGGAGTTTGAAAGGCAGGCACAACCACAACAAAGAGACCTTTTGTAGATTGGGCTTCATTCATCAAGAGCAATTTGGATGGTGCCAACAAGGAGTAGGCAGCTGGTTATGATGCCCTCCGTGAGGGGTGGAGGGGGCGGCTGTTGTGTAAAACAGAAGTCTCTCCCAGACTAAAGCCCTGGACCCCACTTTCTGCCCTAGCAGGATTATTGGCCATAATGAGATTGCTACCATGATAACCTCTGTGTGGGTAACTGGTGGGAGAGAGGGTTGGAAGGAATAGGAAGAATCTTCTCAACAGTCATATCCTGAAGGCCACTTGCGTCCAAGTGTGCTTCGCCTGTACACAGGCAAGCACTGTCACTCCCATAGGTGTCCATGGGATAAGGCACTTCTACTGAGTTTTATAGCTGCACTTTTAACACATGCCCTGTTCTTATACATCCAGTGGTAACTCTTCGAGGAAATTTGATTTGTCCCTGTGAGGTATTACAAGGAGAGAGAAGAAGTGATGTTGGTTTATTTTCTCTCAGCCCTAGACAGATTTCCCTGGAAAGATCACTTTGTTCTCTCAGAGGTACATTAAAAGGCACAAGTGATTTTTGACCTTAAGTGACCTAGAGTGAAATGGAGTTTGGACATGGGAACGTAAAATGCTCTGAAATGGAAAGTAGGGTTTTGGGGTGACAATGTAATTTATCATCTAAATGGGACTGCTTTTGAGAATGAAAGGGGTGCTGTTTACACCAGGACAGCAGGTGGAGACTTAGGGTAATTTATAATAAATCTAAAATGGGAGCATTTTCATAATTATTTTTGGAAGTGTTTTTTCACTTCACTATGAAAACTGTGGAAACTGATGTTCAGAATTATGTGACTGCAGAGAGAAATACTCTTTTCTCTGTCTTCCCCCCTAATTTTTCAACCAGAAAAGTAGAGTAGAAACTGGATGTGACCCCATTGTCTTTTCCTAATTTTCAAGGTCACCACACAGCTGGCCCTCTGCTTTGTATCACCTTTCTTTGGTGAGTTGGCACCAAGCTGGCTTTAGTTGCAAGGCCATCGTGGGACTCCTAACATGGGCTTACAAAGGCTTACAAATATGGTCTGTTTGATTGGGGATTTATCTTTTATGCAGATCCTTGTGGCCACAATTGCTTTTCTTTTACCAAGTGCAGAGTACTCCTCAGTGGAAACAGACAAGAAGGTAGGTGGCACATTAACTAAGTTTTTCCTTGAGTTTTTTTTTATTTTAATGTAAGGTAAAATGATAAATAATGTTACAACTAGTGATATCCTTTGTAATATCCTTCTCTATTGGCCTTAACAGTCTTTTTTGTGAAAATGCTATTTATTTATTTACTTGTTTACCTGCCTATCTAGCACCTGCATGTCCACTGAATACTATGTGTAGGGACAATTCTCTTATTATTGCATGTAGTGAGGTTTAAGAGACTGCAGCATAAGTTACCGGATATGTTCTTCTTCCAGTTTATTGTGTCCTTGCTACTCTGCCTCTTGGACTGGTGCATGGCGTTGCCCGTGAGTGTCCTTCTCCACCCCGTGTCCACGGCAGTCCTAGAGGAACAGCATTCGGCCAGAGCCCCCTTGCTGGATTATATCTACAGGGTGAGTCTCCACCTGGGTCTGGGGGAATGGAGTGTGGGTTTATATGCCAGAGAACCACCAAAATATGTCTTGTGCATGTACTTATTTGTCATTGCCCTTTTGAAAAGGATTTATGGTGGCTAAACTTTTTCTTAAAAAGTAAATAACTTGGCCAGGCACGGTGACTCACGCCTGTAATCCCAGCACTTTGGGAGGCCGAGGTGGGCAGATCACGAGGTCAGGAGATTGAGACCATCCTGGCTAACAAGGTGAAACCCCATCTCTACTAAAAATACAAAAAATTGGCTGGGTGTGATGGCGGGTGCCTATAGTCCCAGCTACCCTTGGGAGGCAGAGCTTGTAGTGAGAGGCGATCTCACCACTGCACTCCAGCCTAGGCAACAGAGCAAGACTCCATCTCAAAAAAAAGAAAAAAAAAAATTGTAAATAACTTAAGGACTGAAAGCAGAACAGATATAAAGAAGCAGTGGTTACCAAGTTAAAGATGCATGCATTTTACATGAATATCATCTTTATTCTTTAAACAACTGCAGTTTTGTCAGGATTCTTCAATTTTCATGGAACATGTTCTATGTCTACTTAAGAAAGAACTGTTCGCCACCTCACCCGGCTACTTTTTTGTATTTTTTAGTAGAGACGGGGTTTCAGTGTGCTAGCCAGGATGGTCTCGATCTCCTGACCTCGTGATCCGCCTCGGGAGGCTGAGGCAGGAGAATGGCGTAAACCTGGGAGGCAGAGCTTGCAGTGAGCTGAGATCCGGCCACTGTACTCCAGCCTGGGTGACAGAGCGAGACTCCCTCTCAAAAAAAAAAAAAAGAAAGAACTGTTCATATTATAGGGATATCTACATTAACTTTTTCCCTAGGGCAAATAACTTCTTTTTAAAAAATTAATTTATTTTTGTTGCACATATTAGATGTACATATTTTCAGGGTACATTTGATAATTTGATACATTCACGTAATCAAATCAGGGTAATTGGGATGTCTGTCTTAAATGTTTATCTTTTCTTTATGCTAGGGACACTGGAATTATTGTCTTCTAGCTATTTTGAAATGTACAATTGATTAATGTTAACTACAGCCATCCTACTGATCTATAGAACACCAGGTCTTATTTCTTTTATCTAACTATTTGTATACAGCATTACTTTGACAAAATCTGTTTATCAAAGGAAGAAAAAGGTTTAATGGTCTCAGTAATCATTTTGCCTCAAAAAATTCTTAAGAAATAAATTAAGGAATTATGTCACATCAAAGTAATTAGCTTCATCATTTTTATAATATTTAAAATATTCTTAGTTAACCCCCCCACCCCTTCCCCCCACACACATACACACTGATGACTAGGGGTGGCCTTTGCTCTGGATTGCTTATAATATCCTTCTGTAATTTGTCTTAACAGTCTCTCTCAAACCTTGGCTGTTCATTTAGCATTTGCATGTCCACTGAATAATTACTATTATGGAGGGAAAATTCTGTGGTTTACTCTTTTACTAAGAAACCTTTAATAATAAAAGAAGAGTCCAAGTCACAGACTGATTACTTTATTGCCTTATTTTTAAAAGTATTACTTTAAAAAAAATACCTAATTGTGGTTGAAATTCTACTAAAAAGTATTTGTGTATTCTTAAATGGTTTCTTCAGTAGTTAAAGATTTTAATAACTATATTAGGATTCATTAGATACTTCTGTTATTTTTGTGGCTTATAAACCTGTACAGAGCTTGGTTTGGACCAACTGCATTAGCCACAATCACTTATGTAAATCTCTTTTCTGAGTTCTTTCTTTTCTTAAAGATTTCTCTTAAAATTGCTTTATCACTGTAAAAGTCACCTCGTAGTAAAAATTCATAAATTTACTAAATAACTGTTTGTTTTGTATTTTAAGAGTAAACTTCTTATTGAAGTATAATATGCGTCCAGAAAACTGCACCAGTCTGTAAGTGAAAGCTTGATGAATTTTTACCAAGTGAGCATGCTTGTAAAACCAGAGCCCAGATCAGGAAACAGAACATTCCCGGCATCCTGGAAGCCTTCTCTGTGCCTCGCCCTAGCCACTGGCCCCATACACATGTCCAGGGATAGCCTCTATCCTGTGTAACGGAGTAGAGTAGTTTTGCCTGTTTTGAACTTGATACAAATTGAGTCATACAGTCTGTCTTCTTTTGTCTGACATCTTTTGCTCAACATTATTTTTTAGTGATTTATTCAAACTGTTGTGAATAGTTGCAGATTTTTCACTCTTGGTGATAGATAGTATTACACAGAATAAACCACAATACATTTATCTATTTTACTGTTCATAGACATTTGGATAGTTTAGAGTTTTGGACCCATAAAATGTGAATATTTAGGGTTGTTGTTTTGGATTTTTTTTGTTTGTTTTTTGTTTTTTTGTATACACACATATGCATTTCTGTTGGGTGTGTACCTAGGAGTGAAGTTGCTAGAATACATATATTCTGCCTTATTGGTAAACACCAAATAATTTTCCAAAGTAGTTGTGCTAGTTTACACATAGCATGTTGTTTTAATGTACACTTCCTACATTTATTGCATTTTGGCTACTAGAAATTAATTATCTCAGTGATTGCAGCTTAATTTTTAAATGAATAACAGAGCTGCCGTAAGGATTTTCCTATACTGCGATTTTTGCTAGGAAGAGGACATAGTCAAGTGGTTGCCCTGACAACTATAATTCTTGGTACTTTGTAGCCATTTACAAAGGGTACCTGACCACAAGGCCTCTTGCCATGTCAGCAAACCAAAGCTAGTCATCTAAAAGTGAATTTACTTTACAGAAATATATTTAACCCAATGGTGTTTTCTTAGTTTTTCAAGTATTACCTTGATTCTTATAGAAATCAGTGTTTGGAGTTTATGATCTTGAAGTTATGATTAAAAAGGAAATCTGGTACAATCATTACGTCATTTATGCATTTTAGCATATTCAAGATGATTTGTGTTTGCATGGCTTGTATGTGTACAAAAGCTCAAATGAGTAGATAGATCTTCAGTCAACTGCAGTTTGTAAACTACCGGTGAACTTTCAGGAAACTAATCTTGTCAAAATAAGAATAATTTTAAAATTGTATTAAGTTAGCCCTTACAATTCATGGTGTCATGAGTTATACTAATTTAAACTCATGTCGTGCACCTAATGGTCTCTGCTTGTTGTGCTCATTCCACCCTCCACCGTGGTTGGCCTGTCCCACCACTACCCTTCATGCCCTGATTAGTTCCTTCTACCTGTGCCACCTTTGGTGGACAGGAGGGGGACTTAGGTATGTGCAGTCACACAGAATGTGAATAAGTACTTTTTAACTTTTACTTTCCTTTTGCCTTGAGAACATATTTCTTGGCATTGATATGAAAGGAGCAAAATAAATTTGCTAATAGTAAGAATATATTTAAGAATGGTCATTCCATTTCCAACTAGGACCAAGCAGGAGTCCTAGCTGTCAACTGCAACAGTAGTTTGACAGATTGTCAGGGGACACGAGGTGGGTAGCATCCATGGTGCACATGGCCTCTGTTTTCACAGGTTCTGCACTGCTGTGTGTGTGGCTCAAGCACGTACACCCAACAGAGCCACTACACACTGACCCTGGCTGACTTGTCATCCACGGATTATGACCCCTTCCTGCCACTGGCAAATGTGAAGAGCTCTGAGCCAGTCCAGTATCATTCATCAGCGGAACTGGGTAACCTGCTGACTGTTGAAGAGGGTGAGTGAGTATTCTTTCAAGTATGAAACCTTGTGAGAAGGAAAAGGAAGGATTTAGCCTTTTGCCATGCTTGCTGTACTATTTTTTTTTTTTTAACTAGTTGTTGAAGTTGAAATCCTAGTTCCTGGAGTCCTCTGTGATGGCAAATTCTGCCTTCCTTGTTTCTTCTTTTTTTCTATTTTTTTTTTCTCTGCTGTTTTCCCATTTTGGTAGTTCAAATGGTTTTTGTATTATTCAAGACAGGTATGTCTTAGATCCTTGGAACTCACAAAAAAGGCTCATTTTCTATCCTCAAGGAGCTTTACATCTAATGGAAAACACACAGTGAAGTCCAGAAGGACTCATTGTGGACTGGTAGCACCAAGAGGGCTTTCCATGAAGAAGGACTTAAGCCAGACTTAGCAGGGTGGACAGGTGTTGAAAGGAGCTCGTAGATTGTTCCAAGTTAGAAGAGCATCATAGAAAGAGATGGAAATGTACTTGCTACAGTTTTAGATTTGCTCTGCTCATAGCAGAGAGTCCATTTTAGAGTATATAGGGATTGTCAGGACTTAGAGCCTGCTGTATTTCTTACTTAAGCACCCCTCTCCCCAGAATGATAAGAGCCCAGCTTTGGGCCTTGGAATGGGAGTCAGAATGTGGGTATATTGTCTATACATATGATAAAATTGCATAGAACCAAACACACACGCACACACACACACACAAATGCATGCATGTAAAACTGGTGAACACTGAATAATATAGATGGATTATTATCAATGTCAATTTCCTGACTGTGATGTTGTCCTATAGATATGCAAGATGTTACTCTGAGATTAAGGGTATTTGAGGTCTCTCTGTATTATTGCTTACAACTGCATGTGAATCTGCAGTTGTCTCAACACTAAAAATTAGAAGAAGAAAGAAGACTGAGCCTGGTGGCTCCCACCTGTAATCCTGTCACTTTGGGAGGCCAAGGAGAACAGATCACTTGACACAGGACCAGTTGAATCTGTGAGGTCAAGGCTGCTGTGATCAGTGCCACTGCACTCTAGCTTGAGCGACAGAATGAGACCCTATCTTAAAAAAAAAAAAAAAAAAAAATGAAAGAGATGTAGGTGTGAAGTGTTAGATCATCCATGAAAATTTTATGGACTTCACAAGTTAAAAACCTAGGCCCAAAAGTAGAATCATGCAGGCAAAAACATCCGTAAGGACAGCAGAGTGAAGAATGTCAGCAGGAAAGCAAAGTCAGGGAAGTAGAAAAAGGACCAAGAAAGAGTCATTTCTAGCAAATCAAGGAAGAAAGCAGGTAAGAAGTTGAGAAAGGTCAGTAGTGCTAGTTGCTTCAGAAAGCTTAGGGAAGGTGAGAATGAAACAGGAGCTGTTTTATTTCCCAACTAGGTGTTTGGTGGTAGGTTTTGCCAGAGCACTTTCACCAGAGTGGTGGGTCAAGCCAGATTACATGAGCAGGTGACCTGTGCAGTGACAATCACATCCCTGAGTCAGACTCCTTTTGTGAGGCCCTTGGTGGAAGGAGGAAGGACACAGCAGGCAGTGGCCAGGTGAGGGAGGACCAAGGTCCAGAGGTATGCTTGCAGCACTACAGAGTCTGGAGCAAGGTTCAAGCTGACAGGAAGGGAAAGGTGAGATGAGGATGAAAAAGACAGGAGGGGGGTTGACAGTCATGAGCAAGGGCTTAAAATCTAGCAGTCCTGATTTTAGCTCCATTTTGTAGATGAGCAAACTGAAGTTAAGGGATATTCGCAGGGGTGTGTACAAGTCAGAAGTAAGGGAGGTGGAATTTGAACCTAAGATGTAATGACCAAGTTCCTAAAATACATTATTGACTCTGAGATTTTTGACGTGGAGTAGATTTAACACTCTTGTTTTGAGTTGTGTTGGAGGTGATTGATACATGGTTCATTTTCACATTGTTCTCTTGATTTGTTCTCCATTTATTTAATCATTTAATTGTTTATTTCTGGAGCTCTACTGTCTGTTAACTGCAATGTCTGCTTTACTTTTCCCCCCACAATGATAAATTATTTTTATTAAGTAATTGAAACAACTCAATCTATTTGTTTTGTTGTTCCCTACTGTAAGTTCATATGTCTTATAATAAAATTATTTTTTCCTAAAGTCATCAATTTATACTCATCCCACATGAATATATTCCTAAAACATGGCTATCCCTAAAATAGGTTCACCATTTATTATGAGTTGTCACTTAAAAATAGCAGAAGATAAATAGGTTATTGAAAAAGGAAAAACCTAAAAATACACATTTAAATTCTGGCACCATTTTTCTTTCAATGTACAATTATCTTTTACCTGAATATTTGTTCTCCAAAAAACATCAGGAGCTAATGCAAACATTCCCAAGATAGTTCTAAAGTACTAAAAATAATTGCTTAAACTTCTCTGACAAAGGAGTTTTTACAATTCACTGACATATTAGCTAAGCAAATAGGCAAAATGCTTAAAAATATATTGGTATGCACATCCTTGCTAAGTGGATACATCATATAGAAAGTGAAAAGGAAAAATGAAGGTGAATAGTGTAGGTATTTTAGGTTAAGCAAGAAAGAGCTCAAATTTGAGGGTATTTTTTTTTCACTCAATGTCATACTTCATCATCCATAACAAAACTATCCCTGGTCAGGTGGCCAGGCACGGTGGCTCACGTCTGTAATCCCAGCACTTTGGGAGGCCGAGGCAGGTGGATCACGAGGTCAGGAGATCCAGACCATCCTGGCTAACATGGTGAAACCTTATCTCTACTAAAAATACAAAAAATTAGCTGGGCGTTGTGGCAGGTACCTGTAGTCCCAGCTACTTGGGAGGCTGAGGCAGGATAATTGCTTGAACCTGGGAGGCGGAGGTTGCAATGAGCCGACATCGCGCCACTGCACTCCAGCCTGGCGACAGAGCAAGACTCCATCTCGGGGGGAAAAAAAAAAAAAAAAAAATTTATGTTGTTTTTCACCTTTTTCTGGTATCTTGTTGAGTAGCTTAATAATCAACCTTCTAAATTCTTTATCTGATATTTCAAAGATTTCATCTTGGTTTAGATCCATTGCTGGGAAGCTAGTGTGATCTTTTGAACCTTGTTTTATCATATTACCTGTATTTTCTGGTTCCTTCTCATTTGTGTAGACTGTTTCTTCAAATTGTTCTTGAATTTATTCTTGATTTGACTGTTTTTATTTTTTAATTTCTTTTTCCCCTCCTCTTAAATACGTGACTTTAATGTTTATAGTTTATTATAGCCTAATTTGATTTTGCTGCTTTTAGAGGTGAATATTCTATATGAGTTTCTTGGTTATATGGAGTCTTTGTATGCTAAGTTTCTCAGATGCTGATTGTAGTAGTTACGTACTCGGGGTGTGGGCAATTTCATTGTCTCCTGTGGAATTGGAATGGCAAGGATCTCTTGAAGCTTATATCATTTCCCCATGGTATGCACTTTTTAATTTAATTTTTCCCCAGTATTTTATTGAATCTCTTGATGATCCAGGCTTCAGGCTAGTAGGGGAAGTATCTCTAGATAGAAACCAGTTGCAGCTAAAGCAGGTGGTTAGATACAATACACAATGGTGGACTGAGGCCCCAGCCTTGATTAATGTGGCTAGGGGATCTCTCAGTTAGATGCACTGAGTTTTATCAGGGTGAAGAGTAGGAACTAACTCAGCTCTCCTGTCAGGCCAGCGAGAAAGTTACCCACCTCCCAGCCTCACTCCTGTCCTAATGTTTCGGCTGTTCACATCAGACAGGCACCTCTTTTCATCTGTAGGGCTGAGGGATGTTGATGCTCCATGTGGAAAGGAATTATGATTCTGCCTCTTTTGCAAGCCTAAACTCGGAGAGTGCGTCTGTGAGGATGCAGTCACCATGAATTGTTCCAAGAGGGCTATCTATAGGTGCATTCATGCTGAGTTCCCATGGAAGACATTCCAGTTGTGTCTATGGTGGTTGACAAAGTGGAGAACAAGGACCCTTTCTCCACAAGCCTTCACGAGCATGCAGGCTGCCTTCCTGTTGGGGTAGAGGTTCAGACTTTCCCTGTTGCACCCAGCACTGCATTTGTGTCTCTGCTGCAGAAAGATGTGGGACTCAAGCCCTGCTGTCCAAATTCTTTTGTCCCTTGGGGTGTTCCCTTGATGTGGTGCTCTCCCCCTTCCCCTAGATATAAGAGGTCTTGATAGCCAGACTACAGTGATTGCTATTGCTCTTCTGGGTCTAGCCACCCAGTGGGGTTGCCACTCTCCAGGCTGGTGCTGGGAAATGTCTGCAAATGATCATCCGGTGATGTGACCTTTCTTCAAGTCTCCCAGCAGTGGGTACTCCAGCTGTGATAGAGGTGGCAGGGGAGTGACGTAGACTCTGTGAGATTCCTTGGTTATAGATATGCTTAGTGTGCTGGCTTTCTTGAATGCCGGTTTTAATTGTGGTTAACTTTCACCTGGATAGGCTCAGGACCTCTGGTGGCTAGAGTATTATGGGCATTGGTGATAGCTCAGGTCATTTAGCCATTTTCTCCTTCCTGGGCACAGTGTTATTCCACCTGTAGATGCTGTAGTGGGCTGCATCAGCTAGTTCCAGCCACGACGTGGTGCTTGCAAGAGAGCACCAGCTGCAGTACTAGCTGTGGGATTTGAGCTAGCCCTAAATTGCCTAGGGGAAGTAATCTGGTTTCTGAGGCAATGGGCAGGGCTGTAAAGCTCCTACAAGTTTGTGTCCTTTGTGTTAAGCTACCTAAGCTACCAGGGTGGGTGCAGGGATACATACCAACAGGTGGGGATAGGGTTGAGCAGATCTGTGCTCTGACTGTCCTTGAGTGGGGCCAGCCATGGTTCCTTTGAGGGTCAGGGGTGGTTCTCAGGCAGTGGGGTAATGTTCCAGAGGTAGTATAACTGCCTCTGCTGCACAGAAGAGTTCACAATGGGAGTGGAGTGTAGCAGGCAGCAGTAAGCCTTGCCCAGCTCCCATGCAGTTGGCAAGGCCGATCTCACTCCCTCAGTGTTCTTATTAGCAGCACCAGGTTTAGATCCAGGCAGTCTGCACACAGAACCCAGATCTGTCCCAGGCCATAAGCTTTCCCACCTGGCTTTCTGGCCGTGCCCCTCCTATCTGCCCATGATGCAGATGTGTCTGCAATGCACTTCCCTGTCCCCCCCCACCCCCCGCCCCTGCCGGTTCTGGTCAAAGGAGTTCATCCCTGCTCGAGATTATATCATGAAATTCAGTTGGGAGCAACTTTCACCCTGCAACCCCTTTCTGAGCTAGTTGACCGGCTTCCCCAAGGTCCCCTGTGAGATATATTCAGGTGTGGCTTCCCTCGGTTCATGCTGGAGACTGGGAATGCCTGCAAGGCATTTCCTGCTGCTACTTCTACTTTTATGTTTCTCATCACTCCCTTAAGCAGTTCCAGCTCTGGGTAGGGTTAAGGCCTTCTCCCATGACCTGGATTTTCAGATTCCTGTGTGGGGATGTGTATTCTGAAGGTAGTCTCTCCCACTCACACTCTGAGGATTTATAGTTTTTCCCCTGTCTCTTGGAGTAGACTTCAGCCTTCTGCTTCTTTCAAAGGGTCTGTGGATTCTTGCAGTTTTCCTGTTGAGTTCCTGTATTGCTCCTTGGAAAAAAGTTCACAGTGCAAATCTCTACACACTATTCTGTCCTTCCCAGTGGGAGAGGCACGCTAACACTGCCTCCAATCTGCCATCTTCTGGATTTGCTTCTATAGCCCTATGGACTTCTGTCGGCAGGTTTTATATTGGGCTGTGCAATTTGACCTATAAGCCAGTAGATGGTGTTTATGGGTAAAAGCTGGCTGTGGGTGATGTGGCCAGATATATAATTGATCCATGTTTACCAGGAGAAGCTCTCTATTGCCTCAGGCAATGGGGTGATCCATGGAGTGCACAGTGGTCTGAGCTCCCTGCTTAGCTCTGGGTGGGCAGGGGGCAAGATGGATTGAGCCAGACTGGACAGGCTCATTTACAGCTCCCCTGGTGTTGGGCACAAGTAGCAGTGCTGAGGGAGAATCCAGTGGGTGGCCATCAGGTGCCCAGTGATGTGCCTAGGCATGGAGCTGGGAAATCTCCTTGGCTCCCAGTTCTCTGCACAGGCAGAGGGGTACCTCAACTCCTGATCAGGAGAGTGGGTTTGGGTGCTCCAGGTATCTGTAAGTCTGCCTGGGCTTGGAGTGCAAAGGGCTCTGCTATACTACAATCTCTGCACAAGAAAGGTGGGGTGGCTCAGGCTGGTAACCCAAATGAGCAGGCACTTCAACTACCTGGAGATATGCCTGGGCGTGGGTGGAGAGGACCCCACTTCACCGTGGTCTCTGCACAGGAAGGGCAAGCTGGCTCAGTCTGCTGATTCAGGTGAGTGGGTGCTCTGAATGCTTGGAGATCTGCCTGGGCATGGAGTGGAATGGGCTCCACTGTACCATACAGGAAGGGTGGGGCAGCTCAGGCCGCCAATCTGGGCAAGGAAATGTGCCGAATACCTGGAGATCTGTCTTGGTGTGGAGTGGAGAGAGTTCTGCTGCACCAGGATCTCAGCAGAGGAGGGATGGAGAGACTCAGGCTGCTGAACCAGGCAAGCAGGAGCTCTCAGTGCCTAGAGACCTTCCTGAGCATGAAGCAGAGAGGGTCCCCCTGCTCCAGGATCTCTACATAAAGGGTGAAGCAGCTCACACTACCAGTCCAGGTGAGCAGGTGCTTTGAATGCCTGGAGATCTGCTTGGGTATGGAGCACAAAGGGCCCTGTTGCACCACAATCTATGTCCAGGAAGGGAAGCATGGCTCAGGCTGCCGGTCCAGGCAAGCAGGTGCTCTGAATGCCTGGAGATCTGCCTAGGCACGGAGTGGAGAGGGCCGTACTGTACCATGATGTGTGCACAGGAAGGTTGGGGCAGCTCAGGCCGCCAGTCTAGGAAAGCGTTTGCCCTTACTGCCTGGAGTCCTGCCTGGGAGTGGAACAGAGAGGGCCCTGCTGCACCATGATCTCAGGGGAGCAGTCTGGTGCACTCAGCAATGACACATGCAGACTGATTCTATGTTGCCAAGCTGGCCCTGGCTGCAAATCTCATTGCCCAGGAGAAACTTCAGCTGTAGCAGCTCTCTCCTCCCACCCCAAGCCTGCAGTTGAGAGGAGCACAATTCCAGTGCCTGCTGCTGAGGCACTTTCTGCAGTTCTGACGGTGGAAGTCCCTACCCCACTCCAGAGCAAGTGCTCCAATCTCTCAGTTCTGGATCTAGGAAATGCCTGCAGGTTTTTCTGGTGTCTTTTCCTCTCAGCACCTCCAAGCCTGTCCCCAAGATAGCTCTGGGGCTTGGGAGAAACATCATTCTCTGCCTTGGCCTGGGTTGCTTGGTTCCCCAGTGGAAAGGTAAATTACAGAGGGAGGCTCTTTCTCAGGTACTGGGGCTTCACTTACATCAGCTGGATGCCATCACAGGGTCTGTTTGCCTGCATTGTCCTCCCTGAGATCTGGAACATCCTTCATGATTCCAGTGAATCCCCATTTTCCTTCTTGAATTAAAGCTCAGAGAGTTGATCTTTTTGCACTATGTTGCTATTTCTAAGTGGCTGAGGCACACTAAAAGCCAGTAATATACCATACTGGAACTGCCCCCTGCCCCCCCTCCCCAAAAAAGGAGTTGAGTTTTAATCTTCATTCACCACTGACTCTTTATGTTTCTTTACTGCTGTTTACAGAGAAGAAGAGAAGAAGTTTGGAGTTGATCCCCTTGACTGCTCGAATGGTGATGGCCCACCTGGTGAACCACCTGGGGCACTACCCCCTCAGTGGGGGCCCTGCCATACTGCACAGCCTTGTCAGTGAGAACCACGACAATGCCCATGTGGAAGGCTCTGAGCTGTCCTCTGAGGTGTTCAGAAGCCCAAACCTGCAGCTGTTTGTATTTAACGATAGCACCCTCATCTCCTACCTTCAGACACCCACAGAAGGACTGGCAGGAGGATCACCAGTGGGCTGTCTCTCTGATGTGAGAGTAATTGTGAGGGATATCTCAGGGAAGTACTCTTGGGATGGTAAGGTTTTATATGGACCTTTGGAAGGCTGCTTAGCACCCAATGGAAGAAATCCTTCGTTTCTGGTTTCAAGCTGGCATCATGACACATTTGGACCTCAGAAAGACTCTTCTCAAGTTGAGGAGGGGGATGATGTTCTTGACAAATTACTTGAAAACATTGGCCATACAAGTCCTGAATGCCTTTTACCATCACAGCTAAATCTAAATGAACCTTCCCTACCCCCATGTGGCATGAACTATGACCAAGAGAAGGAAATTATCGAGGTCATTTTGCGCCAAAATGCTCAGGAGGATGAGTATATCCAGAGTCATAACTTCGATTCTGCAATGAAAGTCACCAGCCAAGGGCAGCCCTCCCCAGTGGAGCCCCGAGGACCCTTTTATTTCTGCAGGCTATTGCTTGATGACTTGGGAATGAATTCTTGGGACAGAAGGTAACAATCCATGGTAGACCTCCAGTTATTTTATTATTTTCATGTACTTGTATTTTTTATCAGTTTGTGGTTGGGGAAGAAGAAAAGATTGGAGAAGAGAGAAGAGTGGAGATTTTTCTTTATTTTAACATTTGCAGCTTATTTTCTGCTACTAAATTAAAGCTAGAAATGAAATTATGCTGTACTGGTGTGCAGACTGAATTCCAAACATGTTGGATATTTTAAAGGATATCAAACATTGTGGGGGGGGGGGGGCGGTGGTAGTGGTGGTTGTTTGTTTGTTTTTTGTTTTTTGAGACAGAGTCTTGCTCTGTTGCCCGGGCTGGAGTGCTGTGGTGTGGTCTTGGCTCACTGCAACCTCCGCCTCCCAGGTTCAAGCAATTCTTCTGCCTCAGCCTCCTGAGTAGCTGGGATTACAGGCGCCTGCCACCATGCCTGGCTAATTTTTTGTATTTTTAGTAGAAATGGAGTTTCACCATGTTGGCCAGGCTGGTCTCGAACTCCTGACCTCATGAGTCACCCGCCTTGGCCTCCCAAAGTGTTGGGATTATAGGTGTGAGCCACTGCACCTGGCTGAGAGTGTGTGTTTTAATTATTGCTTTGTCCATTATTGTTTCTGCCTTCATGCAGGAAGCAAATGAACTACAAAGGTGAATAAGCCACAGTCTAACCTTAGGTCTGATGTGGGAGATAGACCTAATACAACTCTGATAAAGGATAGAATGACCCAGGAGTTCATGAGTAATGATTAAATCCAATGGGAAGTACAGAGCAATGGAGAAGACTTTGTGGAAAGGGGTGGATTTGAGCTGCACCCTGATAGTGGAGTGGAGTTTTTAAGAACAGAGGCGGGGAAAAGGGATTCACAGCAGAGCTGACACTGGAAACAGACATAGTCACACAGTCACATGCATATAAGTCACAACACTCACCAAAGAGCCATCTGTGTCACTGGGTAGTAATGGGATGCCAGTGGAATTTTTATACCTTTGCATGTCTTAAGGAGAATGGAGTTCATTCTGTAGGTTTCTATCACAAATCTTTTGTGAGTGAGGTGGTAGAGGATGGGTGACAGGTATTTTTATTAAATTACTGATTGAAAAGTGGCAAAATGGTTCTGTAATCACATGGTTTTTCTTCCATCCTTTTTTCTTTATAGGAAGAATTTTCATCTGTTGAAGAAAAATTCAAAATTATTGAGAGAGCTAAAAAATTTGGACTCCCGCCAGTGGTATGTGAAAGTATATCAAATCACTTTTTTCCTGTTTGTCTCTGGGTATTCTTGGATAACAGATACAACTGCAGGAATGAATACACTTACTGAGACATCCAAGGATAGTTCTGTAACCTAGCATCTGGTGACATTTGCGCATGCCATACCTTTGGTGTTTTTTACTATAAGGAATAAACTTTCATGTTTGGTACACTAAAAAGAGGTCACCACTCCCACCTAATCTGTACTTTTGATTGTCTTTCTTTGGGGCTGCCAGAATTCTCATTTGATCTCTGCAACCACCTCTTTATGATGAAGAAAAAGTTTATCTAGGTTAAAGAGCCCATGGTTGCTCATACCATATTATCTAAAGCCAAGTGAGTCTGACTTCAAAATCCATGGTGTGTACCAAGGCGCTAACATTCTGTACTTGTGGCTTCATAGTGTTGGAAAGGTTAAAACCAGTGTATTGTAATTAATAACTCTCTGTTAATAAGCCTCATTGTCCAAAGCTGGCCAGACTCTCAGATCCACCCCTGTTCTATACTATCTCAGAAGCGTTTCTATAGATGAGCTCACAACCATGAAAAGTGTTTGATTTGGGGAATGTGTGTTTCCAAAATCATCTAAGTCAAGAATAAGTATAGTACTTGGTACATAACAGATGTTTCAAAGTTTTGAAGAGAATAAGCTGCCTCCTTAATCTTTAGTTTTTAAAAAAAACCTCTTTTTTATAAAAAAAAAAACAAAAACAACTTCATTCCCCTTTTATTCCGCTTAGGAATATTCTGATATTCTCTGAGCTCTCAAATTAAAAATTCAGGTTGTTTTCCTCAAGTTTATTTTTCAACTCTTCACACTATATTTTATTCATTACATTTTTCTTACTAGTTAACTAATAAATTTTTAAATCCGTTTTGAGCTATATGTTTTTAAAGGGTGGTGCAGTTGCTGGCTGAGAAGTAAGAAGGAAGAAAGGAAGTAAGAGTCCTGCTTTATCTTGACCAAAGTCATATCCTAGAATTTCAGAAAATTACTAGAGCTCTTTATTCTATTCATTAAATCCTTCATTCGTCCACTCTCACGCTTCTCTTCTAAATCGTGAGCTTCTCCTGCTTGCACTTACAGTGATGAGTTATAGCCTGCTGAATGAATATTTTCACCATCGTGTGTGTTTCAGTGGCTTTGTGATGGTGTTATTGTTTATTTTAAAGTTTTGATCAAAACTCAAAGTGACACATGCTTAAATTTTATTGTCAAGCAAACTCTTGGTTCATGTCAGTATTATTTGCATATCACCTTGACAACTGTGTTTCTTCTTTGGTGTTTTGAATTCTTGAATTGGATGTAAACCCAACTGGCAAAGTCCAGTTGGAATTTTCTTTTAAACACTTGGAAGATTATATTTCAGAAAGGTCCTTTGGTGATGTCACTAAGGACTGAGTAGATAAAATAATATTTAACTTACAGCTGTGTATTGTTTCCATCCTTCAGAAGCATGTGGTATTAAGATGGATTTGTTTGTATTGACCATTTTATGGGAATCAGAAGGGCATAAGGTTTTTTTTTTTCTTTTTTTCTTTTCTCTTCTTCACCCTTCTACTTTCCCACCTGTCTCCCAGGTCACTCAGGACCTCTTATTGCATCTCATATTTACACACATGTTGAGGCATGAACTGTTTCGTGTATGTTTCCAAGTCTTGGGAATGTGACAGGGTGGCTGTTCCAAACCTGATTCCCTCTGCAGAAGGGGATATGAGGGCCTTTTTTCCTAGGTGGCCTTACTCTTCTCTGGAGAGTAATAAATATTTCAGTATCAAGAAATATACATATATTTTTTTAAAAACACAGAATTAAAACATTCATTTGTAATTTTACCTGGATAAAGGAGCCATTCTCAGTCCAGAAGCCTGGAGCGCCATTGCCATTTTAAATGTCTTTGTTTCCTGACTTATCAGGTGAAACAGTAAAAGATTTGAATTTGAATAATTTTTTAAAGGCATTAGAAATGAAAAACCTGAAGCTGCCATTTCTCACCTTGTCCTTCACTGTATTCCATTTCCTGATTATTCTTGTGATTCCTTTTCTCTAGAGGAACATAGATCAACTTTTCTATGGAAATTCTGTAAGGGATTTATTCTGAAGAACTCAGGGATTCACCATCCTCTCCCTCCTTCCTTCGGTATTAAATAAGCAGTCACTTGGGTTCCACACTCAGCTTTTTAAGCATATGCTGAATTATTCCAGGCTTCTTAGTATTAAGTGAATACTTGGTTTCATGTAATTGCGGTCAATTTGTTGAGTGTTAATGCACTTTAGTTGCATGAGGTACAATTGAATTAGCTCCCTGGGGTACTGTTGCAGCGAAATACAGCTTTGAATAGCTGAGTGGCAGTCCCCTCCCTGCGCCTTGATCAACCTTCACTTAAAACCCCAACTCCTGGATTTAGTGTCTTCGACATCAAATGGGTATCATTTTAAGGTGAAAGGTGTTTTGAAGATTCTTTTTGAAGAAACCAGAAATAAGTCTGGTACTCCTCAGCTTTGAGAAATCTAGACTGCCTTGTATTTTGGTCAGGTAGCAGGTAAGAAAATACCTTGTCTGTCAACTTTCATTTAGAACATTTCTGTTTAATTCTGTTATCAATTTATCTCGCTGCTCTTGATGCATAGTTCCTTCTTAACATGTTCTTTGGAAAAGTTGAGGCTATCTTGCAGCTATGGTCTAGATTGTCAATGCTCTGATGAATGTACATACAAATCACAGTGGGCTTCCCTTTTAGATATAAATGCCTTCTTGCCACTACATGGGGAGGTGGATGTTAAAATCATGCTTTCCTTTGGCTTTTTCATGTGACAGCACAAGGAAACTGAGCTATTCTGGTCTATTCCTAATAAGAAAGAACAGTGCATTCTAATGAGGAAGGGGAGATTGTTAATTTCATGTATGTGTGTTTCTGAATTACCTGCTCCTTCATACATTGGTGTACTTCTTATGGATGTGAAGTGCTGTTGATGTTGCTAATTACCATTTCAAAAGCATGGTTCTAATAAGGCCAGACAGCTTCTGCATCCTAGCAGGCTCTCTGTGTACTAACATTTTGGAGAACGTGAAATTTGATGAATGTTTACAACTAAAGGTCATCTTTCCTCACACTCACATTGGTCAGCCCCATCATTCAGGCTTAGCTCTCTTGTGCTCCCACATTGAGTTAATGAGGGCTCAAGGACTTAGGAACAGCTGCAATGGAAAAAGCTTAGATTTTTAAGGAGAATAAACTGAAACATTGTAGATAAACCTGAGGTTTTTATGTATGTAAAGTCTATAAAACAAAGAAAAATTAAATGCTGAGGATTTTTTACATATGTAGAGAGACCTGCAGATAGAAATTGAATAACTCTACTTCTCCACCTTTGTTGAAAGAGGCAGTCTTTTAGGTCTTAGGTTATGGTTTCTGTTATTATCCAAGTGCCTAAATTTTTATAGCACTTGGAATAGGCTAGCCAGATTCTACGCCATTGGTGTCCCCTGCCTGTTGCTCAGGGCAGTGAATGGTGTGGCACTTTCAGGGCTTCCTGCTGCATGAGGACAAGCTTTCTAAATTTATTTTGAGGACATATTAAAGATATTGGGGCTGGGCATGTTGCTCAAGCCTATAAAGCCAGCACTTTGGGAGGCCAAGGTGGGTGGATCACCTGAGATCAGGAGTTCAAGACCAGCCTGGCCAACATGGTGAAACCCTGTCTCTACTAAAAATAATAATAAAAAATTAGCCAGGTGTGGTGGTTGTGTGATGGCACGCACCTGTAGTCCCAACTACTGGGACAGCTGAGGCACAAGAATCACGTGAACACAGGAGGCGGAGGTTGCAGTGAGCTGAGATCACGCCACTGCACTCCAGCCTAGGTGATGAAGTGAGACTGTCTAAAAAAAAAGATATTGTGAAAAGATTAAAAACATTAAAGATTATCTTTAAGATGTATTAAAGATTACGTGAAAGTGTCTTTTAAAATAGAAGCAACCTAAATGAGGATTTGGGCTATGACATATTAATATAATGGAATGTTGTTACAATCATTAAACCTCTGTTGTAGAAGCACATGATATAAAAGTCTTCACACTAAAAAATGGTTGAAATGGTGAATTTTATGATATGTATATTTTACCACAATAAAAAAAAGTGTTCACAGATATTGTAAGTGAAAAAATCTGTTGTAAAGCAGAATGTAGTAACTTCTCACATGTGCATGCAAAAGTGTATCCTAAAACGGTGTAACGGCTGTGTTCTTTGCTTATCTGTTGAAATTGCTAGTGATTTATATTCTTCTCTTTTCTTTCTGTATTTTCTAATTCTTCTTCCAAATATGTTTATTACATATAACCTATGGGGGAAGTGAATAAGCTATCTTAGTAAAAGGAGAGAACTCTCTTCCTCCAGTTATTTGTGTAACTTTTTAATTGAGAGTTAATTAGTTCTGATTATTAAGTAGAGAAATAATGCACACAGAAGGAAATCTTAGAGAATTTGTTAAAATATGGAGCTCAGTTCCACCAATATGATATCTAATCAAATTACAGTGTTGAAATATTAAACAATTTGACAGAAAAAAGTATTTCCGTATTTAAGAACTTTACAGTTATTCCTATGAGATTTATCAGAATGTAGTATAAAAAAAGGAGAAAGGTGGAACCGCTCTGGAAGTGGACATCGAAACTTTAAAAAAACCAAAACTCTTGGA
Organism: Chlorocebus sabaeus; assembly: GCF_047675955.1. Lineage (NCBI taxonomy): Eukaryota > Metazoa > Chordata > Mammalia > Primates > Cercopithecidae > Chlorocebus > Chlorocebus sabaeus. Next base: position 58,438,992 of record NC_132905.1, on the reverse strand, counting down.
TGATTGGGCTAGGGAATGAATGATTCGTAATTAAAACTCCGTTTGAATAAGAACAATGTTTTCATCTCTAAACTATCACCAAATGCTTGGTACAGCCCCAGGTATTTTGTCGCATTACTCCAGGGTATAATTTGTAGAAATTTATTATTAATACATTCAAATGTATCACCTATATATCTGGTCAGTAACAGAGATTTAACTGAACACCTTCTGTATACAAAGCAGTATGCTAGATGTGCAAAAGAGAAAATGGCAGGGCTTCTTTTTTCAAAGTGCACATCACTTTTGCTTGATTTAATACCAGAGTATCCCAGATCTATCTTGGAACAAGCAGATGGAGGGTTTTGGCTAAAAGGGGTTCCCCTGACTAGCTGTCCACCTTGTCAGGCACCCTCAGAATAGTCAGAGCCCAGGAGTTAGTAAACCCCTTCATGAAGAAAATACCTAAGTGTGTTCTGCTTGGAAGGATATTCTTTTTCTCATAAAATCGTGGCATATTTTATAGTTCCAATCACAGAACCACCCAGTAGCCTAAAGTGTGAGTTAAATACGGACAGTCACATAGATCTATTCACAATTTATATCTATTTGAAATACTTTAAAAGATTATTTTTTACCAAAAACAGAGAACTTACCAAATGTTGTTCCCCAACCTGCTGGTCAGTGTATGTTGTATCTGAGGGTATGGTCTCAGGAAGCAGATGGCCTTGCCGCAGTTCCCATCCCCTGCTTGCTGGGTGTGCTTTTTGTTTCACTTTCTGTGCCTCCTTTCAACCACCTCTGCTAGGGAGGTGATAATAATACTCATCTCTTTAGCACGTTTGTGAAGAATAAATGAGACTATGTGTCAGACCATCTCAGAACACTGACTGACCCCTAGCAGGTTCTCAGTAAATGTAAGCTCAGTGGTAGAAGTCATGCTGGTCGTATTAATAGTAGTGAAGTAAAATTTTACATATAAGAATTCTAACTCCTTTAAATTTAAAAATTTATAGCCGTGAGACACACAAAATCGCAGTGTTTTACATTGCTGAAGGTCAAGAAGACAAGTGTTCAATCCTCTCTAACGAAAGAGGAAGCCAAGCATATGAAGACTTTGTTGCTGGACTTGGATGGGAGGTAATGCATTTCATTCACTAGGTGTTTATTGACCAGCGCTATTTAAGATGTGTCCAAAGTAGACATTGTATACGTTTTTACATGTGCTTTTGCATTCAAATATAGCATAGGTAGAGTTCTGGAATTGAAGAATTTATTGGATTTGACATCTATTAGTTGCTTGTCAATATTTAATATATGAACTTTTGTTTTCCTTTAACTTTCCTCTTAATATTTTTTCATTTGCTTTTTATCAGAACTGAATAGTCAGATGGGCTCTCCCAGCCATAGACAGTTTGTAGTAAGAGAAGACAAATGTGGGCAGAGAAGCAATGGCTTTGGCCACAGTATGGAGATTGAAGAAGAAGTCAATGACTTGATGGGTGAAAAGATGAAGAAAGAGTTGGATGAAGTCAAAAGTTGCAATGAAAATATAATATAATAGCCATGATGGTTTAGCTATCAACCTATTTCCCTAAGGTAGATCTCAGGATGATTGATGTTGGAAAAGTTTATTTTTTTCTTTATTAAATGGTACTCTGACATACAGACATATATACATTTATACACACACACACACACACACACACCCCTTTCCCCCCAAAACATAAACCTAAACAAAAAATTCCTAGAATCTGAAAGGATTAGTAGTTACAATGGAAATCAACATATCTAAAATAATTTACTTTTTTTTTTTCTTTCTTTTTTCTTTTTTTAGACAGAGTCTTGCTCTGTCACCAGGCTGGAGTGCAGTCGCATGATCTCGGCTCACTGCAACCTCCACCTCCCAGGTTCAAGCTCTTCTCCTGCCTCAGCCTCCCAAGTAGCTGAGACTACAGGCACGCACCACCACGCCCAGTTAATTTTTTTGTATTTTTAGTAGAGACGGGGTTTCACCGTGTTGGCCACGATGGTCTTGATCTCTTAACCTGGTGGTTCACCTGCCTTGGCCTCCTAAAGTGCTGGGATTACAGGCGTGAGCCACCGCATCCGGCCAATTTCCTTATTTTTTATTAGTTTCTTGAGTACCTGTGCTGTGAAAAACTTTCTGGGTGCCTTTGAGAGCTCAGTGCTAGCAAGGGGACTGAGGTAGGGATGGGGACAGGGTAAGAGTACATGAGAGTCAAAACAACATCCTTACTAAGGCAAGTAGGTTTGAGTCTAACAGTTGCTGCACTTCCAGTAAATCATTGTTCTTACAAGTAAGGCTACTTCTAATTTGTCATATAATATAGTTATTTAATATATTTTTAAGTCATACATTATCAGTTAGAGTTTTAAGAGTATATGTTTACTGTATTTGGCACGGAGGAGATTCTTCTATTTCTTTTTTCATATGTGTTAGAATAGGTATTTTACTGAAAGAATACTAGTCTATGAAAAGTTAGACATTTTGGATAAAGACACTAAGAAGTGAACACTCATGCCGTAACTTTAAAATGAATTATGACTTATAAACTTTCAGCAGTGGTGTAAAGTGGTTGTTCAACCCTTTTGAAAGGCAGTTTAGCAAAGTTTGCTGAATATTTTCAATATTGGTACCTTTTGACCCGGCGTCTTAGAAGAACACTCCTTTGAGTGTGCTTTCTGATTTAAAAAAGCAGAAACCCCCAAATTCCATCAATAGGGAACCTATGTACACACACACACACACACACACATATATATACACACATACATTTATACATACAGGTGGGAAAAAAGTTAGAGATTATATACCAAAAGTGTGATAGTGGTTTTATTCAGTTGATATGATTATAGAGCACTTTCATTTTTAATGTTTTTTATTTCTTTAACATCTTAATCTGGTCTAACTTTGTATTACATTTGTTTGTAATCAGAAAGAAAGATATAAAAATGAAAATAATTGATGTTTTTGTGAATTCACAGTCCTGCTTAGTGAAAGAACAGCTCATTTTTGATCCTCACTCTTTCTTCTTTGTGACCTTTGTCAGGTGGATCTCTCCACCCACTGTGGGTTCATGGGTGGCCTTCAGCGCAATGGCAGCACCGGGCAGACAGCTCCTTACTATGCTACCTCGACTGTGGAAGTGATTTTTCACGTTTCCACTCGAATGCCGTCAGACTCAGATGATTCCCTCACCAAAAAGGTAAGGCATCTCCTCGGGCACCATTCTTAGCTGCCCTGGTTTGTTGGTGAGGTTCTCCTAGGACAGACAAATACAAAGGTAGAACGCATACTGAGATGGTTTCCTCTAAACTCTACTACCCTGAGATTAAGGTTTAGGGAAAGAAAGGGTCTTAAATGTTACTTTTGGATCTTCCCTCCGGTGAATATTACCTGATGGAAAATGACATTTTTGATCTCACAGATTGTCAAAGATTACAAAGTATGATAACCCTGTACTAGTGGGGCTCTGGGAAAGCAGGCCCCTCCGAGGCTTGCTACAGAGCGATTTGGCAGCATCTGTCAACTTAAGTGCAGGTGCACAGCTGCCCAGCCGCCCCACTGTTGCCCCTTACCTTTTATTCTTCAACTTGCTCTGTGGCCAGTTTTCCTTAGAATTCAAAGGAAACCTTATCCACCCCTGAGGAACCTCCCCCAGGGAACTTGGCCTTTACCTTCCAACCTGCAGGATGTTTGACTCGGGCGACCCTGTATTAAAAGTGAGGAGCGCCTTAAAAGAAAAGGCATTTGACTCTAGGAAGGAAACCTCTAATCGGATCTGCTTCTGTAAGCTTCCAGATGAGGAGAACATCTCAGAGCAACTGTGATTTGCAGTCACTTGGCCTGCTAGCAGGTGGGGAACCTAGAATTCCCACCTTTCTCTCTTTCTACCACATAAATGCAAGGGACTGAGGGCAGCACCTCACGTGCTGACTAAGGCTGGCCATTGGGGAGTCTACTATGGTGGTTATAGCCAGACCCCGGTGACAGGTGCAACAAGGATCAGATGTATATTCAGTTATTTCATCAGCCTGTGCCTCAGTTTTTCATCTATTAAGTGAGATAAAAAACACAACCTATGTTACAGGGTTGTTGAGTGAAGTAAATGAGATAATTCCTATGAAATTATGAAATTGCTTAGCACGGTGCCTGGGACGATGTCTCTGACCATCATCCCTCATTATTGCCCGTTGGTCTAATTGATTCTTTTTTTCCCCTGCCCCATTAGCCAGGTGCTTTATATTGGCAGATTGGCCTCACTGTACCTGCTTTATTTCTTTATTGCACGGTTTTGCTTTTTCACCACTGCAACCACAGATGTCTCGACTGTGTACAGGCATACCTTGTTTCATTGTGCAGCACTTTATTGCGCTTCACAACATTTTTTACAAATTGGATATTTGTGGCAACCCTTAAACAAGTCTATCGGCACCATTTTTCCAACAGCAGGTGCTCATTTGTGTGTCTGTCTCATTTTGTAATATTCACAGTGTTTCTAACTTTATTATTATTATTATTATCATCATCTCATATGGTGGTCTGTAATCAGTGATCTTTGATGTTGCTATCATAATTATTTTGGGACACCACAAACTGCCCATATAAGATGGCAAACTTAATTGATCCATGTTGGGTGTGTTCTGACTGCTTCACCCACCGGCCATTTAATAACCCCGTGTGGCCTCAAAGTATTCAAGTGAAAGGAAAAATTGGATGTCTCTCACTAGAAATCAAAAGCTAGGAACGATTAGAAGACATGTTGAAAGCTGAGATAGGCCAAAAGCTAGACCTCTTTAAACATTTACCCAAGTTTTGAACATAAAGGAAAAGTTTTTGAAGGAAATTAAAAGTGCTACTCCAGTGAACACATGAATAATAAGAAAATGAAATAGCTTGTTACTGATATGGAGAAAGTTTTAGTGGCCTGAACAGATCAAACCAGCCATAACATTCCCTTAAGCCAGAACCCAATCCAGAGCAAGACCCTACACTGTTCAATTTTATGAAGGCTGAGAGAGACGAGGAAGCTGCAGAAGAAAAGTTTGAAGCTTGTCAAGGTTGGTTCATGAAGTTTGAGGAAAGAAGCTGTCTCCATAAAATGAAAGTGCAAGGTGCAGGAGCAAGTGCTCATGGAGAAGCTGCAGCTTATCCAGAAGATCTAACTAAGATCTCTGATGGAGGTGGCTGCACTAAACAACAGATATTCAGCATAGTAAAAACAGCCTTCTATTGGAAGAAGGTGCTATCTAGCACTTTCATAACTAGAGAGGAAAAGTTAATGCTTGGTTTCAAAGCTTCAAAGGAACAGACTGAGTCTCTTGTTAGGGCTAATGCAGCTGGTGACTTTAAGTTGAAGCCAGTGCTCATTTACCATTCCCCAAATTCTAGGACCCTTAAACATTATGCTGAATCTACTCTTACCTGTGCTCTGTAAATGGAACAACAAAACGTCTGTTTAGAGCATGGTTTACTGAAGATTTGAAGCCCACTGTTGAGACCTACTACTCAGAATAAGAGATTTATTTCAGAGTATTACTGCTCATTGACAATGTACCTCATCACCCAAGAGCTCTGAAGGAGGCGTAATGTTGTTTTTCATGCCTGCTAACAAAATATCCATATTCTGCAACCCACAGATCAAGGAGTAATTTCAACTTTCAAGTCTTACTATTTAAGAACTTTCATAAGGCTATGGCTGCCATAGGTAGTGATTTCTCTGATGGATCTAGCAAAGAACATTGAAAACCTTCTGGAAATGATTCACCATTCTAGATGCCATTAGAAACATTCATGATTCATGGGAACAGATCAAGATATCAACATTCACAGGAGTTTGGATAAAGTAGAGTCCCACCCTCATGGATGACTTTAAAAGATTCAAGACTTCAATGAAGGAAGTCACTGCACATGTAGCAGAAATAGCAAGAGAATTAGAAGTGGAGACTGAAGATGTAGCTGAATTACTGCAATGTCATGATAAAATTTGACTGGATGACGAGTTGCTTCTTATGGATAAGCAAAGAAAGTGGGTTTCTTGAGAAGGAATCTGTTCTCAGTGACGGTGCTATGAACATTGTTGAAATGACAACAAAGGATTTAGAATATTCCATAAATTTAATTAGTAAAGCAGTGACAGGGTTTGAAGAGTATTACTCCAATTTCAAAAGAAGTTCTGCTGTGGGCAAAATGCTGTCAGACACCATCACATGCTACAGGAAATCTTTCATGAAAGGAAGAGTCAATCAATGTAGCAATTTCATTATCTTATTTTAAGAAATTGCCACAGCCACCCCAGCCTTTAGCAACCACCACCCTGATCAATCAGCAGCCAACAACATCAAGGGAAAACCCTGTACCAGCAAAAAAAGACTACAACTCACTGAAGGCTCAGATAATCATTAACATCTTTTAGCAATAGAATTTTTTTATTAATATATGTATGTTAAGAAATAATGCTATTGTGTATTTAATAGACTATAGTAAACATAAGTTTTAGGCATACTACTTTCCCAGTGCACACAAAAATTTGTGTGATTTGCTTTATTGCGATATTTGAAATATCTAAAAAACCTATTGCAGATATGTCTGGAACCAAGCGTATAATGTCTCTGAGGTGTGCCTCTATATGATGGGCAACAGTGCATGTGAAACATCAGAACTCGAGTCATAGCCCAATTACAGACGACTTTCATAGCGATCAAGTGTCTCAGATGTACAAAGCACAGTGTGCATTCAAAAACTCAGCAGCCTTTCCCTCTCCTGCCCCAGCATGCTATAATGACCTCCTGGGGGTGGCAGTACTACAGTCAGAAGCGCTGACCACGTGCTGGTTCCCACAGGTCTTGGAGGAGCTGCCTCAGTGTTGGGTTTTGATGGCTGCCCCTGGCTGTAGAGCTCTCAGCAATGGGAACTCTGCCCTCCAAGAGTTCACCAGGATCTCAGACTCTAGTGTAGCTTACCAGGATCCTAAGCTGGGCTGACACATCTTTTTTATTTGCAGTACATTGTAAATTATTTCTGCTTTGCAAATGTGTCACCATATTCTATACTTTTCTTATGACTGAGAATTATTTTGTTAAAAGATATAATTTTTAAAATATAAAATATTTTTTAAAATTATTTCTTAAGTAAAGTAGGACTGTTTTTTCTTTGTTGAGAAAAGACATGTTTTCTTGTTAAAATGCCAGGCTGTAAATAATGTTCCAAGACTTGGCCTGGTTGAAAGATTCCCTACTGTAATAATCAAAATTCAGCTGATACCTTTTGCAGCTCTAAGATTTAGCATCATTAGTGATAAACTCTCTTTATCAGATGTCTCACAGCTAGACTAAAAATCAGTCACAGTAACAGCAGCCCACAGTTCCTTGTCTTATTCTAACTAAATTGTCCCTAACAGCTTAAAAATGAGCTACAAAATTCTAAAGTGATTCATGCTCTCTTCTGCCCCCATCACGGGGGGACTTTTTCAATTCTGCAATCCGGTTGCAACCCCATACTGAACTCTTGATCCTTCACTGCAGAAATTTGTTAGCTCTAGCTAGATTAGATTTTTCACAGCTAATCTAACTGCTGTAGGGGTTTGCAGAGTGGGGACAGAGCTGTGCTATTGGATTTGTCCAATTCATTTGACTCCAGGACTATAATTGCACTTATGTCTTACAAGGCTTTTATAGCCTCAGGCTGGCCAGCCACATAAAAAACAAATTGGCAGTGATACAGTACGAGTGAAAAGGGATGAAAGGCCCACATTATCAGTCTCCAGGCAGCGCTGTTCTGGCAGGAAGTTTCTTGGTTAATTTACAAATAAAACTTAGATTTTAGGATGGGCACACTGTCAGCTGAACAATGGGGATGTCAGGCCTGACTGTTACTTAGTAAAAGTAGCAGCCGGGCCCACTGAGGAGCAGGAATTCTTCAATCAAACAGACGACTCCTTCTGGAGCCAGCTGGCGATGTAATGCAATTAGTCGAGAAAGGAGGTCAGCCTATTAGGTGTGTACCATGACCAGTGTCACCAGTGGCGTGCAGCCTGGCAGCAGCAACAGACAGAATGGCTTAGGCAAAGGGACTTTAAAACTCTGTTCGGATGAAAAGTTGTGGAGCCGGGATTGATTTCTTAAGACTTAAAATCTGAGCATTTGTTCTGAGCCTGATGAGTCTCCAGGCATTCTGGAGCTTGTTGTGCAGTTGAAGGAGTAGCTAACATAAACACCGGCTCCATTCCAGGAGACTCATCATTCTTCTCCAGTTACATAGGAACCAGATCAACTTGACTTGTATGCACTCACTGAACTCACTGGTGGGTTTCTAATTTGAGGGCCTCTAATCACAGTTCTTTAATATTCACAAAATTAGGTCTCTATGATGGACTCTTCTTTAAATTGGGCAACACTTTGAGGTGTCCAGAGTATTCTGTATGTTCTGATGTGGTTGACAGTTTGCCCAGATGAATTTTATTTATTTTACCTACCTGTTTTCTTATAGGCAAAAGAAGCCATATTTTTGCCCTTTACTCTGGATTTATCAGCCAGTTGTTCCCATGGCCTTAGCTTTTAGTTTTGTGATTTGGCTAATTAAACTGTGACGTATCCAGAAGTCTGAGTCACATGTCACTGAAAGCAGCTTTGAGATGATGAATATATCATCTCATTACCACACAAAAATAGCTTTTCCTTAGTGACAGAATTGCCACACTGGGAGGATGGGTCTATTAGTGTGAAACTACCCTCCCTTGCTGTAGTTCTGAGAATACAGATGTAAGTAAAATTAAGAGATACTTAGCCTATGTAATTGAGTAACCCAATTTAAAATGGAAAAGTAACTACAAAATTTCAATAATCACGGTATTACCTCACAGTTAATGTTTTGCAGCTAATACTTGTGGAGCAAAAGGAGCTGTCACAGATACTAGAGCACCCACATAGGGTGGTGGCAGCACGTTTGAGGGGTGTTTAGTAGGTGTTTCCATTCAGACATTTGTGCAAGCATTATACCAAGGGACCCAGAGCCACTCTGAAGCTGGCTGTCTTTGCAGGGTGAGGGCTGTAAGTGTGAACTCTGGGATAGCCCCAGTTCTCACAGTTGCCTTCTGCAGGTCTTAATTCCGCTTACAGTTCCAGTTAGATACTATTCATATTTCCCTGAGAACATACCTATATTAGGTTCTTGGTGATGCTGGCTACCATGTTTTTACTTCAAAAGGACTGAATTTTAGGAGTGTATTGTAATGTCTTTGCATGTTTTATTAAAAAGAAAAAGAAAAGCTGTAGCAAATATAGGAATGGAGAAATAGAAAGAGCTGTTCAGCACTACTAGGAGGCCCGGTGTTGTATTTTGTTTAAAACTATGTAAGGGGTTGGCTACACCTTTTGCCTGCTATTCTTTTACCTTTATATGGGAAGGGGGAAGGAAAAAAATGATGTACTGGGTAATTTTGCCATTAGAAAGTCATAGATACCATTAAATTGTTCTGGATCATCATGACTTGTGCTCAGCACCAGCAGTTGCATTTGTCTCAGAGCCCACATTCAAACACAGTTGAATCGTGCACCCCTCAGTATAGGTACAATGGTATAGGCACAGGTCACTTTTTAAATAATTGGCCGTACAGTCATTCCCAGAACTATGAGAGTGAAGAATAAACAGGCATTGGAGCAAATGAGCTTCCTTTTGTAGCCTTATAAATAGAAAAGAGGCTATGTTGGGGTCACCTGAGATTTTCTTTTTGTGGTCCAATAGTCTAAAGAAAATTGTATTTATGCTAACACGTTTTAAATACATAGTATTCCAGAACATCTTTTTAAAAAATACTTTAAGATAATACTAAAAATGTTAGATTTGACACATCTCTATTTTATTAAACTGCGTCTGAATTTAGTCATTTTTAATGTTCATCTGTTAGATAAGGAAGCAAGAAATACTTGTTCGTGGTGCTGGAGAGTAGATAAGGAAGCAAGAAATACTTGTTCGTGGTGCTGGAGAGCGTCCTCCTGCAGTTCCATGTGAGAGAACGAGAATCTCAAATTCCCAGAAGATGTCAGAGGACCTTACCAGCCTTTGTGGTTTCAGAACTTCAATTTTGGCCAACATTTTAATCTTTATAATCTAGTTTATTTTAGTCACACTTTGATTCTTTGTCACTTAAATGATTTCGTGTGCAGCTTTCTCCAGCTTGAGATGGTACAGTCATTGTGCAGGAGATTGATCAAGGGTGTTCTTACACCTGACAAAGCCTGGGCCTGAAAGAACTCTCAAGAGGTCTTGTTTTGGAGATCTTTCTAGTAAGGCCTCCTCAAAGAGGCCAGGAGTCTGTGATTTGCTTTTGTTCTTTGCAGACTCTTTGTGTATAAGATGATAAAACAAGTGGGCTACACTGCTAAGCAATGACAGTAAAGTAACTTTGGGTGCAGGCTTAGGTAGCTTTGAAACAATGAAAATGACCCTGAATTGGAAGCCCCAGTGCATGTCCCGGGCCTGCTCTGTCACTGCTGCTCATGCACCCTCGGGTAGGTGGTGCCTGCACCTTCCTGAGCGCCCATTTCTTTTTTGTACAATAAGATGAAGATGATGTCATCTACCTGAGAGAGTTAATGGGAAGATTAAATGAGACAATATGTGTGAACATGCCTTCTATACAGTAAGCACTCTTTAAATGCTAGGTAGGGGTATTCTTATCAGACTTAAGCAATAGTTATTCATTTCCTAAGCAAAGGTGATTTTATACGTCTATTTCTTAAAGGTTTGTCACAAATCTAGTTTCCTATACATTTGATACCAATTGTGTTGTAATGGCTTATGTTCTCTTATGTTCATATTCTTATGTTCATAGTAACCATTGAATTGAGAGTCTCATAAAGCACAACTGCAATGTGGAATAAAAGACGCATGCTGTTAATTGTTTAGAAACATATTCAGCAATACAAAGCATAGGACTCTGATGCAGGAGTAAAATTCCATTGGAAAATAAATTCTTACAAAGACCTCAGCCCCATCCAGCTGTAATGTGCCTGCGAAGCTTGCATGCCTTATCTTAGTACCAACGCACTAAGAAGATAGGCTGTGTTTTTATACACTTGTGCTTTTTAAAATCCTCACAGAAGAACATCAGTGGTGTAGTCTTTTTTGATAGTGAACTTTTTTTGGCCTTTGAGTTTTATAATTCAATTTGTAAGCCATGACCCCTCATAAACTGCTGTTATCACCCTGATTAATAAAGAGCCAATTTGCTTTTGCAGCTTCGTCACTTGGGGAATGACGAGGTCCATATTGTCTGGTCTGAACACTCCAGAGATTACCGCAGGGGTATTATCCCAACCGCCTTTGGAGATGTTTCAATCGTTATTTACCCAATGAAGAATCACATGTTCTTCATCGCGATAACGAAGAAACCTGAGGTACGTCGTTTTTATTGCATTGTTGTACTGACTCATAAAGCATTTGCCGTGTGATTCACTGTCATTGAAAATCAATGATACAAATATGTTAAAAGGGACTCTCATCCTGTTGTTGAATGTCTTACATGTATCTGAATTATGCATGCTTTATAGGAATTAAATATGAATTGGGATTTTCAAAGAATTTTTCATCATGAGCACAAAATTTTGTTATTGTATTACTATACTTCTTTGGAAATTATAATGTCAAATTTATTATTCTGTAAATGTTTTAAGTTTTCTAAATTTTGTACTTTTGAAAAATTGTAACTTGAAATTTTGGGTATGTTGATTAATAATAAGAGTTGAAGGAACCGCATATCACATCTAGCATTTTGTGGAGAACCGTGGGTATGGAATCCAAGCTTGCCTGGTGTACAGGCACTTGCCAGTCCTCTGACTATGCTAATGGGGTCAATCCTGCAGGATTGCAGTCATGTCCACGAAGAGGCTGGGCCTCTGGAGCATGGCCCATGTGATGAGTTTCAACTATTGGAGCACCTTGCTGCAGAATCAGTTCAGCCATGTCAATTGGTATTGATTATGGGAAGAGCTGGAACAATCCAATGATCTGTGTGCTGTGTACTAAATTGGCTGCAGTTTCGATCCTTGTCATACCTTTAGTGGTATTTTAGCCATGCTTTATATAGCAACTTGTTTTAGTTTTAGAATTACTAATAGAAGGGTGTTTTTAAAGTTCTTAAACATTAGCATATTAAGCCATCTCTCAAGAGGAATGACTTTGTGTTTTTCAGCTTGATAGTAAGTATAATCTTCATTTTCATTTCAAGTTGTTCTCCTGAAGGAGCTGAAAGTTACGCTTCTGAAAACTCTCTTTTAAAGCTTTGAAATAATAGACAACAGATTTATTGTTCATATTAGGATTTATGACCTAATCTAAAGGGTTAAAGTTGTGAGGATTAAATGAGCTAATAAATAGAAAATGCTTCAAACAGTGCATGGTGCAGAGTAAAAGCTACTTAAGCGTTAGCTATTATTCTTCTTCTTATTGTTGTTGTTGTTGTGTTGTTTGTTATTACTACTATGGAGAGAGAATACTTAATGAATTCCAAGTTTAACATGCTTATTATTCTCAGAGTAGATGCAGTGTGGGTCAACTCCTGAATTCATAAAAGTCCCATTCTGGCTGTTGCAAAGCCTGACATAAAGGGAACCCTCTTTTCTATTCAGGGAACGCAGATGCCAAAAGTCACTTCATATTAAATATTTGCATCATTTTTTATTCTGATGTCCATGTGCGTAAAGTTTTCGATTTTGTCTATGAAAATGTCTCTTAGTGCTAATATTTGTATTTGTCCATGAAGAACACTAGTTTAAAGAATTAAACTGAAAATTTTAATATAAGGGAACCAGTGAATTTTGTGTCTTGTAGCTTGCAAAAAGAGGAAACGTGTTTCTTTAATATTTAGTATGGATTAATTGGCTTTATTAGCTCATTTTCAACATGGGCCTCTAAAATGTCATTTAATGTCACCTTTATTTTTAAATAAAAAACATACAAGGCATTTTAATTCACTTTATAGAATCAAAAGTGATTTTTTAAAATGGTAGTACATTGATAATGCATGAATATAATTATTAACATACCTTGTAAACTTTCTTATAAAATGTTTGCACATTTTATGAATTTGGCTATAAATTCTAACAAGATGAATTGATTGAGCAAATCGCTTTCTTAATAGTTTAATTCAAAAAGCCTAAAGGGAAGAAGAGAATAATGGCCAACTGGAAATTTAGTATTATCCTTACATTTAAAGTACAAACCATTACAATGTAATAAAATTAATCCAGACATTTCCAGGGCAAGTGTGGCTGACCTTTTGTTCACCAACCACTGACCCCAGGGTGAATGCAAGAGGCTTGCGGAGGGAAAGTCTGTTTGTTTGGCTTCAGTCCCTGGTATTTAAATTGCATTCCCTAATCAAATGAAAAGGCTGTCCTCTCTATCAGGTTACAGAATCCATGGCAACATTTGGCCTTTTATATCCATAATGTTAGCCTTTTTGTTTGCATCTAAGTAGAGACACCTGGAGCAATGTTAACATTAACCGATTTAGCATTAATAGCTTCATTATATAAGAATTTCTGATCAGATAGCTGTTACTTTTGTTATATTGCTTCAGCTTGTATTGTTGTCATTTTTTATCTCCCTGCTTGGCAACCAGGCAATGATTTGCAAATTTTTTTTGTCTTGATTAATTAAGCAATATAATTATCAGTAACCGTGATGCAGTCTTTGCTCAACAAAGCTTCTGAGAGAAAACAATGGTAAGTCTGTTAGTATGAATGCATTCCACGCGTCCCAGATGCATGAGGATATTATGGACAATGAGGGGAAAGGCCGCCTGTGAGCGAGGACAAAGGGTGCCACGCAGACTCGACACACTGCACATACCGCCAGGGACATGCTGCGGGCTCCCTGGGACACAGACGCCTCGTTAGATTACAGCTAGTCAGCAGAGATTAATTCTCAGCCATTTGGTGCAATAATTTACCCATTCCCCAGCCTTTTAACTAGTGTTCCTTACTGTGGAAGGGAAGGCTTTGTACTCAAAAGGTTTATTTAACCTTGCCTACTTTTAGGGATCTCCACCAAAATCATTAATTTTTTCTTAGAAATTGTAATGACGCAGCTGCTTGAAGTTAAGGAATATTCCTTTTGAAGGACAGGATATGCATAAGTTTCCAAAATTGTAGGTAGAGTCAAAGGCATTCTTCTAGCACCTGTATATTTCATCCGAGTATAGTATGACTCTATGGTCTAAGTACATTTATTTTACTGTTCTCTGGGCAGCCATGCTTCTCTAAGAATAATTTTAATCCTTTTTTGGGAGAGGAAAAAAAAAAAAACCTCATCAGTACACAAAAGTCTTGCTCATTGGATAGAGTCATGCATATTCAAAGTGTACTTTCATTCACTCGGCCTCATTAATAGCGTATGTAATAATGTAGGGCTATTTGTAATACAAGCTTACAGGCAGCATTGCTTCCAAGTCCTTTGAAATTTAGCATATTTCGCTTTTTCATTCCATACACCTCCCTTAAATATACAAATTATGTGCCTGGCAGAATCCGCCTCCTCTTAATAATACACAGCATTTGTGAAATGGTATGTTGAAGAAGTGTGGGTGTGCTTGTGTGAACGCATAAAACCCTCTCATCTGAGAGGGCCTGTTCACTTCTTGAGCTTTGTATTGAACTTCTTTTTTCATTTAAAAAAAAAAAAAAATCAGTGTGCTTAGCAGCATCATTCCATTGTTGAATTACTTTCAAAATAAGTCCATCTCCATAAACATTGACACAATCGTTCTTTGGTCATAGAAAAGAAATGTGTTATTGTTAGACTTATGTTTTTTCCAGCTTTTATTACTAAGTCAGCAGTCAAGGAAAGACTTGCATATAGAGTAGAAAGTGAGTGATTCAAGGGGTTTGTTAAAATGCCCGAGTTGTTCTTCAGAAAAGTGATTCATAGAGCCTCCACACTGCAGTGAGTACCCACACTGCTTTCCCTCCCTTTCAGTATCTGGAAAGTAACACTGGTGTTCAAAGTGTTTGCCTTTAGAAATTTGCAAAGGTAAGTTTTAGTGGTTTTGGCATGTTTGTTTCCAGGCATAGTAGTGACTGACTGGTGACCGGTTGACCAGAGGGTAGATGTTGAGAAGCAGCCTTGAGCAGGAGCAGTTGAGACAAGAGGAAGTTTTGGTGAAGAGTCCTCCTCTTCACCTCAACCAGAGTGTCCCTTTTGTAAATGGAAAACATGCTAAAAGTCCTCTGAATTCTGCTTACTCAGCCCTGGTACACATGGGCATGGAAAAAAAAATGATAGTGATTCAATGATTTCTGAAAAGCATAGGAAGGAAAGTAGTAAGACAGGAGATGGGACCCCAGAGTTATGGTTCTAAGCCTACCGCAAGATGGTAGATGTCTTGGGCAGATCTTTCCATTTCTTTGAACCTTAGCTTCCTCAGCTGTGAAATGCTGGTTGAGAATCAAGGCTTCTCTGTAGTCCTTAAAGGGATTCTAAATACCTTTTTTTTTTTTTTTTGGATCCTTTTGTTCCTAGCTGCCCGTACCTTTCCTTAAGTTGTCCTGACTATCCCCAGAGCTTCATGGAAGTAATCGCTGGCTCTCTTGAAGGTTCAGCAGCTGTTGTGAGTGAGTGAGTGAGAGTGTGTGTGTGTGTGGGTGTGAGTGTGGGTGTGGGTGTGTGTGTGTGTGTTCGTTCATGTGTTCGTGTGTGTTCATGCATCCCTCTTCAGGGTAACATCTAGCCCAGGACCTGTACCTGGAGCAGGTGCCCAGAAATACTGGGAAAAGGCTGATGTGCCAGAATTTACAAGAGCATTTGCACATGGGAGGCTGAGAGGAGCCTAGGATTGGCAATGAGTTTGAAAAGAAGTCTTTTAAGCTTACTAGTGTGACCTCATGGTATAGGGAGAGTGTTTGACTTTGCAACATGGTTATGTAAATTTCTTTCTTTTCATTTTATATGTGCATGTTTTCTTAAATATTTATCCCAATCACAGCCAACTAACCTGTTTAAGATTAAATCATGCCCTTTAAAATGCTCTGGGAACTTCTCAGGGAAAATAAATTGTTAACCTTTGAATACACAAAGAATTATTTATTTAGAAAAGATCGTTGAAAATACCAAACAACCAGAATGTACTAAAATAGGTTATTAAATGGATTACTATGTTATGTTCTGTTTGGATAATTTATTATTATTGTTATTAGCATTATTTTTAGTAAAGGAATGACATTGAGAACTATGTGAAAAGGCATCTGTCATTTGCAGATGTTAAATTAAAATCAAATTTCTTCTCTAATTCATTGCCACTTCTAATTAGAGGAATTCCCTAGATACGAGGGATTTGTATTATTCCTTTTGTCCAGTTTTTGAAAGACTGAGTCACCCACGAACAGTTGCTGAAGAATACTAAAGAACGTTTATTTATACAATAAGCCTTGATACAGATGGAAGAAAATCTATAGCCGACTATTATTAGCTCTTAGCCGCTGTTTTATCTTTCACAACAATTTGGCTTTTGAGAATTTCTTCTCAACTGATTTTCCTCAGAAGTTGACGTTATTTCACCTTTTTTAAGTTGGTCTTTGCATATACATCTTCTTCTTATTTGCTTTATCTTCTCTCCTTTGGCCAGCCAGAGAGCCAGCCTGTGTAAATGCATACCAAATGGCAAATGGTAGTGTAAGAAAGCAAGGCAGCTCTCATTCTTTGCCTCTGAGCTACTCAGTAGGAAGGGCCTTTTGACTCAAGAGACAGCAGGTTCCCCAGACCCCTCGGCATTCAACTGCCTAGGTTCCTGCACACAGGTGCACACAGTGTCAGCCACTCAGCCCAGCAAGGAGGATGGGTGTCTGGAACACACAGAACTTCTCTGTGAAAAGGAAAGAGCACTCATTGCCCCAGAATCAGAGAATTTATCTTTACAGTAGTAGTTTCTGTGCAACACTTGAAACGTATTAGTTTGTTGTTGTTGGGTTTTTTCCTTTTTTTTTTTTTTTCATTATTACTTTCATTACAACTCCACCTCGCCAGTTACTGGACTGCTTTTAGTATAAGCCATAAGAGGAAGTACACTTATATTTTTTATGCAGAATATTTTTTAAATAAACTCTTTGAAGTGTGGTGTTACTAAAGATAGATGGAAGAAAGGGTTATTCTTTCTTATTATTTCTTATTTGTACCTACTCTTAGACTATGAATAGGTCCTTGATTTTCCTCTTTGGAACTGAAATGCCTGTGTTTTCTACCAGTACTATCTTAGAGGGAAAGCTCATTATTAGTCATCACTAGTAGAACTAACAGTCTCATCCTTCTTTGCTCCCATTTGAATTCTCACAGGCCCAACTGCTTCCTCTGTGCTGTAGATACTGATATCAAAATAGCTTTGCCCAATCTTTGCAGTTTTTAGATCTTTGTGTTTTAATTGTGGAACATTTTTCTCAAACCCACCAAACAGAACTGTGGAAGTAGAAGAAGGTTACTCAGGACCCCAAGGCCACTCCCTTCACCCTTCCCCTGGCCTTTCATGCATCTCCATGAAGCAAAAGACAGATGGTCACGAGAGGCCTTATTCTAGAAATGTCGAAAGGGGCAACAGATTTGGTTAATGCCCAGCAATCAGTCCCTTGGGAACAGGAGTGCTTCATTCAGTCAAGCAAGCAACATCTATCCGTTGAGGCTGCTTCATGCCAGATACTGTGTCTAGGGTTGGGGGTCCCACTCTCCTGGAATCTAAATTTTAGTAAGGGAGATGGCCACTAAATAAGTAAATAAATGGTTGAGCCGAGACTCTTTTATAGGAGTGGGTGTTTCAAAGAAAGTAAAGCAGAGTGATAGAATGGGCAGGAAGAAGGATGCTTTAATTCAGATAGGGAGATGTCTGGTTTCCAGTCAGCATGGAGGAAGCTTGGTAGTCATCACTGCCATCCTCACAGTGAAGGTAAGTTTTAGTGGTTTGGGCATGTTTGTTTCCAGGCATAGTAGTGACTGGCTGGTGACCGGTTGACCAAAGGGTAGATGTTTAGAAGCAGCCTTGAGCAGGAGCAGTTGAGACAAGAGAGACTGTATCAGGCAGATATAGAGAATCACAGCTTATCAGAACAGAAGCCCAGTAGCAGAAACCTCTGGGAAACCAATACCACAATAGGAATACTTAAATTATAATTCACCCATTGCAGGAGGCTTAGTGTGGACAAATCTGAGAGTTAAATAGAGTCAAGTGGGGCTGGCTTGTAATCCCTCACACTTTTGTGAGTTTTACCTCTAGGATACCTACCAGGTTCTCACAGTAAAAACTGGAGGAAAATCCCCTCTTTGGCAGAAAAAGGGAGAAAGCAGCCATTTGGAAATACAGTTGACCTTTCAGCAACGTGGGTTTGAACTCTGTGGGTCCTCTTACACATGGATTTTTTCTCAACCAAACACAGATGGAAAATATACAGTATTTGTGGGAAACGAAACCCATGTAAATGGAGGGCTGACTTTTGGTATTTGTGGGCCAATTGCAGGAATTAAGTATGCTTGGATTTTGGCATGCACAGGGGTGGGGCATTGGTTCTGGAACCGGTCCCCCTCATATACCTAGGGATGACTGTATACCCAAAGTATGTTGTTCTTCTTAACAAAGTCTGCCCTCAAGAGAAACTTTTTTTTTTTTTTTTTTTTTTTTTTTTGAGACCAAGTCTGGCTGCCACCCAGGCTAGAGTGCAGTGGCACAATCTCAGCTCACTGCAACCTCTGCCTCCAGGGCTCAAGCAATCCTCACACTTCAGCCTCCGGAGTAGCTGGGACTAAAGGCATATGCCACCATACCTGGCCAAGTTTTGTATTTTTTTGGAGAAACGGGATTTCACCGTGTTGCCCAGGCTGGTCTCAAACTCCTGAACTCAAGTGATCCACTCACCTTGGCCTCCCAAAAGTACTGAGATTACAGACATGAGCCACTGTTCCCAGCCAAGAGAAACTATTTTAACACAGCCTGTCTGGCCTGGGGGAAGGGAAACACTTAACACGAGCTCCCTTTAGTCTTCCTGTCTCATCTAAGTTGGGATTGGAAGGAGACAAGAAAACAAAACTGAGAAGCACTTTTGAAGGTCACAGTCCAGGGGCACAGGCTCAGTGAAGGACTGAGACGTAATGCTAGGACTATAGAATGCTTCCTCTTCTCCATACACAACTACCATGTCAGGAGGGCTTTTGTATAGTAACAGGGAGTGCAGCTGAAAGAACTGCACATCCTAGATCTCATTCAAGAAAAGTTACGTAAAAAAGCCTAGAAATAACATGAGCGGTGAAAGCAAGGTCATCCAAAGAAATTTTAACATCTGACATGTACAGCTATAGAAAACAAAAAGCATGGCCTTTTAGCCAATTAACCATAAAACCCCACATTTGAGGCCTGATTACTTCAGTTCATTTTACCCAATACATCATATCCAGCTTTGAACAAAAAATACAAGGCATACTAAAAGACAAAATAAACAATTCTAAGAGACAAAGCAGGCATCAAAACCAGACTCAAACAT
Organism: Chlorocebus sabaeus; assembly: GCF_047675955.1. Taxonomy (NCBI): domain Eukaryota; kingdom Metazoa; phylum Chordata; class Mammalia; order Primates; family Cercopithecidae; genus Chlorocebus; species Chlorocebus sabaeus. The sequence continues at coordinate 58,419,477 of NC_132905.1, read as the reverse complement.
GGCAGAGATTTTAGACTAATCAGATTGACAATTTAAAATAACTATGATTAATATGCTAAGGATACTAATGGAAAAAGTGGACAGCATACAAGAAGAGATGGCTAATGTAAGTAGAGAGATAGGCACTCCAAGAAGTAATTAAAATGAAATGCTACAAACCAAAAACCCTGTGACAGAAACAAAGAATGCTTGATGGGCTCATGAGTAAACTGGGCATGGTCAAGGAGAGGAATTGTGAGCCTGAGGATGTGTCAGTAGAAACTGTGAAACTGGAATGCAGAGGGGAGAAAAGGTTGAAAAACATCTGAACAGAACTTCCGAGACCTGTGTGACAATCACAGAAGATGTAATGACATGTAATGAGAATACAAGGAAGAGAAAGGAGAAGAAATTTTGGAAATTGTCATGGCTGAGAATTTTTCAAAATTAATGACAGATCCAGGAAGCACCAGGAACACTAAGCAGAATAAATATCAAAGTGTCTACACCTAGGCACATACAAAGCACAGAAAACCAAAAACAAAGAGAAAATCTTGAAAGGAGCCAGAGGGCTCCTATGCTGGCACCAGTAGCTACAGAGGAGCAAGGGTAATAAATAGGGCTTCTCTTCAGAAAGCGAGCAATCAGGAAGAGAGTGGCATAATATGTTTAAAGTGTTGAAGAAAAAAAACCAAAACACTAACCTAGAATTCTGTATCCAGAGAAATTATTCTTCAAAACTGAAGGAGAAAGACCTTGTCAGACAAAAGTTGAGGGAATATGTGATTAGTAGACCTGCCTTGCCTTTCCTTCACGTAAAAAAAAATAAATAAAAAAGAAAGAAAGAAAATTATGTAAGTCATAAAGATGGACCCACCTAAAGAAGGGAGAAGCTTTAGAGAAGGAAGAACTACAGGTAAAATGAAATCTGTTTTTTTATTCCTTTTTTGGGACAGACTGTCAGTCTGTTAACCAGGCTGTTAACTCAGCCCTTTTCTTATTCTTAATTGATCTAACAGATAAAATTATGTTCCAGATAATAATAGCAGCAAGTATTTCATGCTTATAGCATATAGATAAGTAATAAATGATAGCAATATTATAAGGATAGGAGGGAGGAATTGGGAATACTCTCTTATAAGGAACTTCCACTACCTGTGAAGCAGTATAGTGTTATTTGAAAGTGGATTTGGGTTAGTTATAAATGTATTTTCAAACTCAGGGCAACCACCAATAAAACATTTTTTATATAATATGCTGAGACGGGAAAAATTAATTGACTCATACACAATTCTCACTTAAAACTAGACAAGGCAGCAAATGAGTGGAAGACCAAAAAATAAATAAATAAATAAAAAATAAGGACAATGAATAAAATACATGTCAGTAGTCTTAAATATATCAATTAAAAGAGACTGTCAGAGTGGGTGCCAAAGAAGCCAAGACCCAACTATTTGTGTTGTCTACAAGAGACCCACTTTAAATATGAAGATACAGTTTAAAAGTAAAGGAATGGAGAAAGATATACCATGCTACCACTAATCAAAGAAAGCTCGAATAACTATATTAATATCAGATGGAGCTAACATCAGAGCAGGGAAAATCATCAGGGGTACAGGGGACATGACATAGCAGAACCTGCAAGGCCACGGTGAGGAGTTGGCCCAAATCCTGAACTTGATGAACTACAGCAGGGGTGTCCAATCTTTTGCCTTCCAAGGGCCACATTGGTAAAAGAATTATCTTGAGCCACACATAAAATACACTAACACTAATAATAGTTGATGACCTTAAAAAATTGCAAACAACAAAAATCTCGTAATGTTTTAAGAAAGTTATGAATTTGTGTTGCGCCACATTCAAAGTCATCCAGGGCCACATGTGGCCCATAGGCCATGGGTTGCACAAGCTTAAGCTGCAGCAAATCAGTTAGCCCCTCTAGCCTTCATCTCTTGCTCCATGAAGTAGGCATAAAGTGCTGGCCTCATGGGGTTGTTGTGAGAATTACATACTGTACATTGAGCACTGAGATCAGAACCTGGTCTAGTAATTAGGGGTCATAGTCATTGAGCTCATCATCAAAAATGAAATGTTCCTGGACATTTAAACCCCTTGTCTATGATTCTTTTGTTATTTTGTCTTAATCTTGTAATCCAAAAATATCTATTATGTATATTATTTTTGTCTCTAATCACTAAGAATCATTGACCCTAAAGGCATCAAAAGAGAGTCACTCATAGGCCCAAATAACTGATGAACCATCTGTAAAATATATTCATGGAGATGCCATACTGTTCCCATATTGACTTTTACTATTTGGAAATCCCTTTCTGTGTCTGGCTCAGGCTCTGCAAAATAGAATATAAATCTGTCTTTTCCCACCTTCAAGAATCTAGCCCAAGCCCAGTGAACCATTTCCTGAGCAGCCTCTCCTTAGAGAGTGCTGCTTTGCTGGTGCTACATGGAGTTATGTGTTCTGGAGGATGATGCGTGGCCTTCCCCTTCACACATCCCACCCTGAACCATAGAACACACAAGAAGACATTTAGGATTGAACACAGTGTACTTTTCATAAAATGTTTATAAAATGTTCAGTGCATGGACTCCTTGGTGTTTCTGGTAAATAGTGTGACTACTATTGTATTTCCCAATGGGAAAATTATTATCTTTTGGTACAATATCTTAGCAGATTTATCTGTTACCCACTTTGACATCTCAGGCATAAATGCACAAGTACAAACACATCCTCTCAATTCATAATCCCTGTGGAATTGTGAATTTCCCAGAGGGGGAATTGAATCCTAAATCTCAGATGTGAAGAGAGCATTTTAGGTTGCCTGTTCTGACCTTTATGCGGGACACCCCTGACGGCGTCCTTACCCGTGTGTTTGTGCACCAGCATCACTGGAGCACAAGACTAGCTCAAAGTCCACGTAGCTCTCTGAATATCCAGAAACTACTTTTTTTCCCCCTTTTAGCCTCTCATTTTTATTCTTCATTATTTCCAGTCTGGCACTTTATTCTCTCATTATTCATTAGAACTTCTTGATTGTCTGAGATTTACTTACAGGATCTGGTTAGAAATGTGGGAAAAACATATTGTTTGTAATTCTAATGAAATACCCCCAAGAAATTCTGTTTTCCTAAGTCTGTATGCAGGATTTAGGGTATTGCACATGGTTTCCCTGACGCGTGAGGTCAGTGCTTTGTTATTGGCAGATCACCAAGAGAAGACCTGCCCTGTAGTATGAGGTTCCACAGGTCTTGTACAGGTTGAGCCTTGATGGACGATCCTGATGCCTTAGTGATGAGGAAATTTTACCTTTGGCGCAGCTGGGGCCAAGCTTCTCAAGATGACCGTCCTTGGCCAGGTGCTTACATGGAAAGCAGCTCTGGTCTGCTCAGCCCAGTGGCAACCCTCCACTTGCCCATTCTCGCATGTGTGTAGAAACTTTCACAGTTTCTTTTCTTGTTGGCTTCTTCACCTAAAATTATTTTCTAATTCACTGTTGCAATATTCCCTACCAGTTACATTGATCTGTTTTAGAGATTGTGATCATGATTGCAATTACTATTAACTTCACAGACCCTTTCTTTCCATCGTTCTGTGATGGGCACTGGTATTTCTCTCCAGGTATAGAAACATGTACTCTTTCCTACCTGACTTTACCATTTTGGTTTCTGGCCACCTAATTTGTGAGGAACACCCAACAGATCTGCAGCCTTTCCAATTCTCATCACCCACCAGATCTTACCTCCTACTGACACACAGTGAGGATGCCTTCAGTTCAGCCTTTCCATTAAGTAAAAGATGGGAAACTTACCTGGTGCTCTGTATTGCTTTCATTTGGATGACCAGGACATGAAGTGGGTAGATGAGCAGGGGTGGGCAAGTACAGCAGTGCAGAATCTTTAGAGCAAGCTGATAATTTCTGGGCATTTCATCAAGTCCCGTATCATCTGGCTTCCCACACCTGTTCTTCAGCCTTTTCACTTATCTCCATGCATTTCTGTAAATACCTATTCCAGAGCTTTCCATTCTTCTCAGATCCAGTCTAGGCCTCTACACCTGCCTCACTTCCTTTTGTGGCCCTACCTCTGACTTCACTTTGCTCTCAGGAATCCCTCAGGAGCGCTGTGCAGCCCTTTGCCATGTTCTATCCACAATCTTTCTGTTTATTTATCTGTAATACTTTAATCATTAACTGTAGGCACAGCATTCATATAAACCAGCTAGCACTCAGCTAAATTAGAATCTCTTGAAATGCCCTTTGGGGAACCCTGCCCTAGAAAAGACAGCCAGACCCACTTCATGTTTTCATTCCTATTTTAACATTTGTCCGGAGTGCTCCACTCTTCTCACCATGAATCTCTGCCAACACCCATGGTCATGACCGCCTCCTACATGAAGCCTTCTATGGCTTCTCTCAGCTAGAAAAGAACTCTCTGTAGCTTCAGAATATTTTATCTGTGTCCACCCTAAAGCTTTTTTTCTCTTTTGCCTTCTTGAATACATAGTTTTACCTCTCCTGCAAACTACTTACAGTTCAGAGTCTCAATTTTTTCAGGTCTGTATTCCCCCACAGCCTTTAACATAACTTTGATTAAATGATGCAAATGAATAACTGTTAAACAGATGACATGTGAAATCTCTGCCCCTTTTGACGCAGAAAGATTCACTGTAGTCTTTAGAATTTTCAGACAAAGTTTTAGAGTCTTCTGAGTATTCATTTTTCCCAAAAGCTATATCTTCTAGTATTTTAGAGAACTTATTTATATAATACAGAGATAGGAATGTAGGGAAATAAAAATTCTGTTTTTCAGAAATAAACCTTACATTTCTCTTAAGGTTTTTACATGTATCTCGTTGGTGGTTGTTGTTGTTGTTGTTGTTGTTGTTTTTTACCTTGCCTCTCATTAGGACAGTACTATTTGCGACACACTTTTGGGCATTTGAACCTTTTAGTCACTCTGTGAGGCTCATAGGGCAGACAACACTGCCCTTGTGCTCCATACGTGTGTGTAGTTGATATGAGTGTAAATAATTTATCCAAGAGTACTTGATTCTGGTACCAAGTCCAGCATCCTGAATCCCAGTAGACTGAATCTCTTTAAGAGTAGAGAGGTATCAGTTTTCACACCTGTATGCAAATGCTTTTTATATTCTGTGTACACATCCTGTGTTCACATTATAGGTATATGTGTGAAGTCTAGGAGAAATTTGAATTCTAGACCTTCGTATTAAGTTACCCACCTCTTCCATGATAAAGGCAGTGCCAAAAATCTGGACACAGAAATCAGTCATATCATTGTTATGAACACAATACCTGCAGTTTTTTAGCAGAATGAGTAACTGACCAAACTGGGTAAGTTAAGCCACGCACATTCTTCATTTGTCGTTTTCAATGTGGCCTCCCTCTCGGCAGTATTCCAATCCTGGAGGCTGGAGGTTATCTGTGAGGAATCGGAACAGAGTTCGGTTGTTCATTGCCCTGCTTTGAACAATCAAGATGTCTGCATTGCATCCTTGAAAGATTAATCCCCACAAATCAAATGGGTATTTTCAGATCATTTTCTGTGTCCCAAGGATTATTTTTTGTCCTTGCTCCAACAACTGGGCATGTCCTTGTGCTGGCATGCTGGCTAGTGTTGCAACATGGACTTCAGTGTCATCACTTTGCTGCAAAAGGCTTTCTTTGCTTTCACAGTATCTTGCCAAGAAGAGTCCCTGGATATGAAGTGTCTTCATCTGGACCCAAACCTGAGAAAGAGAAATTAATTTGGGCTGCACCTTCTAGGTGTGTGCCTCCCCTGAGCACTGTACTTCTTTAGTCAAGGAACACATGATAGGGGCTCCACATGCAGCTCCTAATCTGCAGGTGGTAAGGAAATTCAGTTTGTCTGCAGTCGTGGAAAATCTTGTTAATCCCCAGGCTTTGGTCATCATGCTAGGAGAGGGCACTTAGGAGTCACTCAGAAACTTTAGGTGTTGTGAAATATACACGCTCAGCAGGATGAAATACCGAGATAAGGTTCTGTTTAGGACTAATACTTGATATCGTCTTCCATTAAATTTACCATTGAGCACGGGATCAGGAGTGAGTGCTCCATGAGAACCCTTCCCCATCCACTTTGTACAGCAGCAGCACTGTTTTCCCTGGCAGGACCACTCACCCTGTCTATACTGGAGCCTCCTTTACTGCCTCAGTGTCCAGTGGTCTGCAAAGCCTAAAATACCTGACCATCAGTTTCCACTTTCCACTGAGAACACTGTCTTCTTCTAGGAAGTACTTAAGTACTAAAGTACTCCTTAAGTACTAAAAACTAAAGTCAGAGACTATCATCATAGGGATAGGAAAAAAGGACATAACATATCTTATGGGTCAGTATCCCCAACTTATGGGGGAATATATCCTAGTTAGCTTGGTGAATGAGTTTTCAGCAGTCATCAAACAAGCAGGAGGCTGTGTGGGTAGGTCCTCCTGTAACTCCACTGGTCCCATGTACCTTCCTCATACCGTCACAGGGTGGGATATATCTTGCTATGAGGTAAGGCAAGTCCCTACCCAGTTCTTCTTTGGCTTTTTTAGTCAATTTCATTTCTATAAATGTCTCAAAGTCAGCTTGTCAAGATACATACATGCAATGCATTAAATCAATAGGTCAATCTAGGAAGGAAAGTCACAGCAATATTGAGTCTTCTAGTCCAGCAACAAATCTATCATTTCATTTATTTAGACTAACATCTCTGAATAAAGTTTTGTAACTTTCTTTATACTTTCCTTGTTAGACCATTTTATATTTTTATGCTTTCGTAAATAATATTTCCTTTTCTAACCATTTGTTGCTGGTGGACAGAAATGCATTTGGATTTTTGGTGAATTTATTCTGTATCCGTTGACTTTGATAAACCCTCTTACTAATTCTGACCATATGCCATAGATTATTTTGGAGATTCTGTGAGTACAGTTATATCATCTAAAAAAACGACAGTTTTACTTCTTCCTTTCTAGTTTGTAATCCTAGTATTTGTGTCTTGCATTACTGTATTGGCAAGGATCTCCAGTGCAAATGTTGGTAGATGTGATGTAGGGGTATATTTCATTTCTCCTTCACAGTCTCCCACATCAGGTTCTCAATGTTTCACTATTTAGTAGTTGCTCTGGAATACTGTAGATATTCTTTAACAGATTAAGGAAGTTCCCTTCTATTTCAGGATTGCTAAGAATTTTTTTCCTTAACTGGATTTTGAATTTTATGAAACACTTGTTTAAATGTCTTTTGAGATGATTACCCAACTTTTGTCATTCAGTCTATTAATGTGGTTGTATACACACTGATTTTACTGAAAATTGTGTTCTTGGGATATACCCGACTTGGTCATGATATTGTTATTTTTGCCCATTATGGAATTGGCTTGCTAATATTTTGATAGGGTTTTTGTATGCATATTCATGAGTGAGATTGGCCCCTCATTTTGGTATTAAGATTGTACTAGCCTAATAAAATGAATTTGTTTTCTCTTTTCCTATACTATGGAAGTTTCTCCAAAATAATAGTTATTTGTTGTTTGAAGATTTTATAGAATTTGCCAGTGAAGGCATCTGAGCTGGCTTTTCCTTGTTAAAATGTTTTTTTCTACTGTTTCATCTACTTTAAAGCTCATAGAATTATAGCTTTTATATATCGTCTTGTGTCTGTGTTTGCTAAATTTTATTTTTCTTCGCATTTGGCCATTTCATCTAAATTTTCAAAGTTATAGCATAAAGCTACGTATATTTTCTAAGTATCTATAGTTGGATTCCTTTTTCTTTCTAATATTATTTATTTGTGCTTTTTTTTTTTTCTTGATTCACCTTGCCAAAGAAATGTCATTTGTATTAGATGTTTTTCAAAGAACCAACTTTTTTTTTTTTTTCGACTTTTATTTTAGATTCCAGGAGTACATGTGCAGGTTTGTTACCTGGGTATATTGCATGATGCTGAGGTTTGGAGTATGAATGGTCCTATCACCCAGGTACTGAGCTTAGTACCCAAGAGTTAATTTTTCGACCCTTGCTCCCCTCCCTCCCCCTTCTACTAGTTCCCAGTTTCTGTTGTTGCCATCTTTTTATACAATTTTTGTTGTTAACTTTATGTACATGAGTACTCAGTGTTTAGCTCCCACTTATAAGTGAGAACATGCGGTATTTGGTTTTCGGTTTCTATGTTAATTTGCTTGGGATAATGGCCTGCAGCTGCATCCATGTTGCTGCAAAGGACATGGATTTGTTTGATTCTTTTGGTTTTTCAGTACTTCTTGAGTTGGGTGCCTATCTCATTGTGTTGCAGTCTTTATTTCTTTGTAATATGAGCATTTGATTCTACACGGTCCCTGTAAATACTGCTGTAAGGTATAAGTTATAATATCTGCTAGTCTTATTTTATCAGTTAGCTTGACATATTGCTAAATTTCCATTTCAATATTTTGTTGACCCATGAGTTATTCAGAAGTGTATTTCTTAATTTCTAAACGTAGAGGTTTGTGCCAATTATCCTTTTGTTGTTTGTTGTCGATAGCTTTTTGGGCACAGAATATGGATTGTAAAATTCCCACCCCTTGAAATTTATTGAGATTTGCTTTATGACCTAGAACAGAGGCCAACAAACATTTTTTGTAAAGGGCCAGATAGTAAATATTTTAGGCCTTGAGTCTGTCACAACTAAATAACTCTGCCATTATTTTGCAGAAGTAGCCATAGAAAATGTGTAAGTGGGCCAGGCACGGAGGCTCATGCCTATTATCCCAGCACTTTGGGAGGCTGAGGTGCATGGATCACTTGAGGCCAGGAAATCGAGACCAGTCTAGCCAACATAGTGAAACCGCGTCTCTACTAAAAGTACAAAAAAAATTAGCTGGGCTTGGTGGCACAGGCCTATAGTCTTAGCTACTTGGGAGGCTGAGACACCAGAATCGCTTGAACCCAAGAGGTGGAAGTTGCTGTGAGCCAAGATTGAGCCTCTGCACTCTAGCCTGGGCAACAGAGTGACACTCTGTCTCCAAAAAAAAAAAAAATGAAAGTGTGTAAGTGGATGACTCTGGCCATGTTCCATTAAAACTTTATTTATGAACTGAAATTTAAATCTCATAATTTTCACATCGCAAAATACTCTTTTAATTATTTTCCAACTATTTACAAAGTAAAAAAGCATTCTTAGCTTGCAGGCCATACACAAGGAGGTGCCAGGTTGGAATTAGACCCTGCTGACTGTATTCGTGGATCCTTGGCTGAGGATATGGTCAATTTTAAAAAGTATTCTGTACATGCTTGAAATGTATTTTCTGCAATTGTTGGGTAGAGTATTTTATATGTTTCCGTTATGATGAGTTTGTTAGTTGTCTCGTTCAGATCCTCTGTATTCTTGCTCTTTTCTGGAAAACGTTTTCTTGGAAATATATTAATATTGAAAAGGACACAAATTGTAAGTGTACAGCATGATGGATGTTTTCAAGTGAACACACTTGTGTAATACCACCCCAGATCAAAATAGAGGATATTGCCAGCCCCCAAAATTCTCACTTGTGCCCCATCTCAATCACTAATACAATGAAGAAGTGGCCGCTATTCTGACTTTTGGGCCTGTTGATCCATTTTACTTGATTTTGAACTTTCTGGGAATGGAATTATGTAGTATGAACTTTTTAGTGTCTGTTTCTTTCACTCATCATTGTATTTGAATTATTTTCATGATGTTACATGTAGTTGTGGTTTATTCATTTTCATTACTGTGGAATATTCTGTTGGGTGAATATAACACGGACTTTTAATTTGTTCTCCTCTGGATGGACCTTGTGGCTGTGTTCTGTTTGGTGAATATGTGTAACTTGCCTTTTCATTTGTGTGATGGGCAGAGTTTTAGAAATTTATATAAAGTCCAATGTATTTTCTTTCTTTTATGATTTATGCCTTTTGTACCCTGAAAAATCCTTGCCTATCCTAAGGTCGTGGTGATTTTCTCATGTTTTTTTCTAGAAGGTTTATGGTTTTAGCTTTAAGTCTATAATCCTCTCAATTTTTGTGTGTGATATGAGATGAAGGTCGAGGTTCACTTTTCCATATGGCTTTCCAGTTGTTCCAATGTCTTTGTTGAAACAGACCTTTTTCTTCCACCAAACTGATATGCTGCCTTTAGTGCAAATCAATTACCATGTAGGTATGACTCTATTCTTGGACTCTGTATTTTGTTTTATTGAAATATTTGTTTATCCTGGTACTACTATAATGATTTCTTAATTATTATATTTTTATAGTGTGCCTTGAAATTAGGTAATATAAGTCTTATTATTATCATCTTGACTAATTTCTGTCTTTTCATTTCCATGTGAACTTAGAAGTATTTGGTACATGTGTATTTTTTAAAAGCTTGCCAGAATTTTGATTGGGTTTTGTTGAATCGATAGCTTAATTTTAGCAGAATTGATATCTTAACAATATTGAAACTTCCAGTCCATGAACATTGTACATCTTTCCATTTATTTAACTTGTCTTTAATTTATCTCATCACTGTTTGGTAGTTTTCAATATAGATGTCTTGCATATTCTTTTATCAAATTTATTCTATTTTGATGCAATTATAAACAATGTTTTTACAGGTCTTTTCCCAATCGCTGGTTGCTAACATTCAGAAATATAATTGATTTGAGGAGTATATTGTTTTCTGAGACTTATCAAAATTCACTCACTAGTTCTAATTAAATTTCTTTGGACTTTTCATATACATAATTGTGTTATCTGTGAATAAAAACAATTTTACTTCTTTCTAACCTTTATGTTCCCTTCGTCTCCCCTACCCTTCTTTCTTTCTCTTAATTTTCTTTATTGTAGTGACTAGGATCTTCAAAAATGTTGAGTAGAAGAGGTGAACATAGAGATCCTTGCCTTTTCAGATCCCTTTTAGAAAACACTTAATCTTTCATCATTAATTATGACACCTTTTTCCCCCTTTAAGCTCTCATTAAGTTGAGGTATTTCCCTTCTATTCCTGGTTTGCTGAGCGATTTTGTTCTGTTTTGTTTTTCTAATTATGAATGAATTAAATTTTATTTAATGCTTGTTCTGTATCTGTTAAAGTCATATTGTTTTTATTCTGTATTTTGTCAATGTGGATTTTTGCACAGTGCTAAAATAAATTGCATTGATGGATTTATGAATGTTAAATGAACCTTGAGTTCCAATGGAAAATTCTGCTTGATCAAGATATATTGTCCTTTTTTATCTTGCTGGATTTAATTTACTAAAAATGTATAAAGGATTTTTGCATGATTGCTGAGAGATGTTAGTCCATAGTTTCCTTATCATGTCAGCTATTTATGGGCAGAGACAGTCTCTCATTCATTATTGTATCCCAAGCCCCTTCACCAGTGCCAACCACAGAAAAGGGGCTTTACAAATAAATAGTTTTTGAGAGAAGTTAAAAGACCTAGGATGGAGACCCACATTCATTAATTTAAATTATTTAAAATATTAATGAATGTAACTCATTTAGCAGGTATTTGCCTTCCAATTGTGTGTCAGGTACAGTGCTACTCAGAAGGGGTTTTCTTCCTCCATCTCTAGCCACTCCTTCTTTTCTAATTGTTTCTCATTTCTCTAAGCTCTAAACATTGGAAAGCCAGAGCATAGAGTCCTTGAGTCTCTTTTCTTGATCTTTTGTTGATGTTATCTGATCTCATGGCTAGAAGCATCATCTCTAAATGAACAGCTCCAACCTAGGCCTTTCCCCTGACTCTAGCATGGTATATCTACACTTGCTGAATACATCATCACTGGATACTTAGCATGTCTGAAGTAGAGCTAATGACCCTCCCTCTCAGTCTTCTCCATTTCAGGAAAAGGTAGCTACAGCCTTCCAATGGCCAGGCTAGAAACTGTGTCATCATCCCTGACACCTCTCTATCTCTCCCATCTCATTAACCATCCTCAACAAATCCTGACAACTCTACCTTCAAAATGTATCTATCACCTTTCTCCACTTTTGCTGCCATTCTGATCCAAGCCATTACCATCTCTTGCCTAGGTTATTCAGTAGTCACCAGCTAGTCTACTTAATTCCCCTTTGCAGTTTTCTCAACACAGGTGCGAAAACAATACCTTTGAAATGTAGGTTAGATCATATCCCCTGCTTCCCTAAACCCTCAGGAGGCTTTGATCTTACTCAGAATAGAAATCCAGAACCCTTAAAACTTCCTATAAAGCCCCCTTGTGATCTGCTTGACTTTAGCTCTTAATTCTTCCTTTTACTCGCTTGGCCCCAGCCACGGTGACTTCCTTGCTGTTGCTGAAACACAGTAATTCTACTCCCACCACAAAGCCTGTGCTGTTACTCTGCCTGGAATGTTCTTCCATTAGATCTTCCTATAGCTTGTGGTTCATTCATCACTTTCTTTAGGCCTTTACTGAAATGTCATCCTCTCCTTAAAGCCCTCCCTGGCCATTAGAGCCAACTGGAGACCCCTCCCAAATATAAAGTTCTGTTGCTCTTCCCTGCTTTATTTTTACCTTAGCACTTTTCCTGCCTATCATATATTTTATATGTTTATACTCTTTATTCTCTGAAATCTCCAATAAATTCCAAGCTCAATAAATTCAGGGATTTTTGTACTATTCACTGTTGTTTCCACAGTGAGTAGAACAGTGTCCATCACATAATAAATATTTTCCAAATACATGAATAGGCAAGTAATAAGTGAATGAATATAAGAGTTACATGATCTCGTGGAGCTCATGTAAGAGTTGTAATCTCATGGAGCTTACAATCTCCATATTAGTGAATAAAATTAAAGAAATTCTAATGGGAGAAAAAGGAGAGAAAAGAAATAAATCCAAAAAAGGCAAGTACAGAAACTTGTGAGTTTTCCACATAACAGAAATGGGTTCCGCTAAGAAAAGCCAGTCTCTATTAAAAACAGAAGCCAGGTGTGGTGGTGTGACTGTAATTCCAGCTACTCAGGAGACTGAGGTGGGAGGATGCTTGAGCCCAGAAGTTCCAGGCTGCAATGGGCTGTGATTGTGCCCCTGCACTCCAGGTTGGGTGACAGAAGGAGACCCTGTCCCAAAAAAAAGTAGAAAGAAATGAAGGTAATACAGTATATTGGAAGCAGAGGGGGGAAAGGTCAAGAAGAATGAGGACTGTGTGGGACTTTGTAGTTGTTGACAGGGATCATCATCATCTCCTTTAAGAGTTAATATACATCAGCACCCGTGGCAGGAACGTTACCAATTCCATAACCTGTTTCAGACGGATGCAAGACTAGTGTTGTGCATTGAAGCATGTCTGTGTATCATGCATAATTCATATGAGGTAGGCACTTAAGAGCAACGCCATTTCTATAAATGACAACAGAAGAGAAAAAACGAATAACCTGGTAAGATTTTCTCGTTGAAAGTTTGGCTGGAGAATGCCTAGTAGAGGAGCATTGTGGAGCAGTCCTGTTTCACTCGATTTGAAAGCCCTGGACCTGTGTCCTGTTAACGTCAGCGTCTGCTCTGTGGGTGACAGCTTACATGCTCATTGCAGGTCTGACATCAGTCAGCTACTCTCATATCTTTGATTTGACTTTTACCAGTTTTTAAAATTTGTTTTTCCATTTCAAATCAACAGGTTCCATTTTTTGGGCCTCTGTTCGATGGAGCCATAGTGAGTGGGAAGCTGCTGCCAAGCCTTGTATGTGCCACGTGCATCAACGCCAGCAGGGCTGTGAAGTGCCTCATCCCACTCTACCAGAGCTTGTATCTTTTTGCTTTAAATATGTAGCTTACTAACCATCCCAGAATCAAGACTCCTGGCAATTTTTCATAAGAGGTAAGTATTCAAAACTGAATTGAAGAGGGAAGAGAATTTTTTTCAGTCTGTGTTAAAAATAACATAGTGTGGTTTTTCATAGCATTTGTTAATTTATATTAAATGTAACAATTTTGTGCTGCATTAAACTTAGAGTTTACTTTCATGATTTACTCACATACGTTTGTGTCTGAGAAGCTGTGACCACTATGAGATGCTCCTGTCTCCTTAGGTATTTTGCCCCACGTTCAGTCTCATCCTGTATCCCTCTTATTTGTGGCAGCCCTTTGTGTATAAGGTGGGATGCTGAGCAAAACGTATTGCTCATTCAGAGTGCCTACCAGAAACCACAGCAAATGAAATGACCCCAATAAATCAAAGAATGTGGCAGGTACCGCATGAGAACTGCAAGTAGGTTTCTGGAAGATCTGAGGAGATAGAAATTGCTTCTGGTTGAGAGGAGAGGGCCGCCTGAGAACTGCAAGTAAGTTTCTGGAAGATCGGAAGAGATAGAAATTGCATCTGGTTGAGAGGAGTGCGAAAGGTGTCCTGAATTAAGTTGCATTTGGACTTATCAATAGGAATAGCTAGACATTCTTTTGTAATCTTCCCAAATCATTGATATTTTCTTCTCTAGTTCCTGATTTTGTTTCCAAAAACAGAATAAATTTCGCTCCTAAAATTTTTTCCTCAAACATTAATTGGCCTGCCGTAATCCTTAAATTCAAGCATGATCTCAAGTTATAAGAAAAAGAGATTAAGATGGGTGACCTCATAAAATTGATGCAAAAAAATTTGTTTGACCTCCTAATAAAACTTAGAATCTCTTTGTTTCTAATTGGCATTGATAATAATTTGAAACGTATTGTGTTTGACCTCTATATATACTTCTCCAAACCTAATAGTAAGTGATGCGTTGCTATAGCGGGTGAGAGTTGGGGGTGGATGAAAACTATCCCATGTGAATAGATACAGTTCATAAAAAAATACCTCTCATTAAAATCCTGGTCACTTCATTGACTGATATTCTGCCTTTAGATTAAAAAAAAATACATATGCCATGTGGCAACTTAAAATTATCATAGAAATGAGTAGTAGAAAAGAGCTATTAGGTCCCATCTGGTCCTTCCCCCGGGGGCCAGGGCAGCATTATTCCCTTCAGTGTACCCTTTCGTGCTTTGTCCAGGCTGGTGGTGAGTGTTTTGGAGATGGCATTCTTTGCAGTGATTTCCACAACACTCTAGTCGTAATCTTATGGCTGATGTCAATTTGGCCTTCAGCATGGAGTTTTTATTTCACATACTGTTAAAAAGAGCCTCTTGGCAGAAATGAGAAGTGATTGGTTTGTCAGTTTGCATGTCACCTAGGACGAGCTGGGCACTCATCAGTCAAGTATGTTGGACCAAGGCACCAAAAAAAATTTTTTTTTATTTTACAAATGAGAAAATTCCATTTTATATTAATTCCATTGTGACTTTTGTCATGTCACCTTCTCTACTTACTGAACTTCTCATTATAAAATACTTGCTTTGTTATTTTGTTTAACATTGCTTTCTCAAATAAGAATGTGATACAATTGGAATAATCAGGTTTAGGGAAAACAGTATTTTTAAAAGTTCAAAGGATACTATTCAGCATCACTTTGAAAACTTTTCAAGCAGTGACACATCAGGACTAATGTGGATACCAGCTTGGGCTACTGATGCTATGGTGTATTAGTAAATATACTCTAACTCACAAAATAGCTAACTTGACATCTCAAACAACAATATAGTACAGAAATTAGGAAAAAGGTTTAAACAACTATTATGTTGATCATTATCAATATTTTAAACTTTTTTTTGTCTTGTACCTGGAGAAAATTTAGTTGATGTTATTCAAATAAATTGTTTAAAACAAGAAATCAACTGTTATACATAATTTTTTATAGAGATGGAGCTAGTGGGGAAAACTGCAATCATTTAACTACTTTTTTCTTTTAATTTCTGTCTGGAGAAGGGCTAATATTCAGGACAGAAATAAGGAATATAATAAGAGAAAAAAATAGAAAACAATAAGGAAAAGGGTTTTTTGGATTTTTACTCTTTAAAAATTACCAATTTTAAGAACTCTGGGCCAGGCGTGGTGGCTCATGCCTGTAATCTCAACATTTGGTAGGCCGAGGTGGGCAGATCACTTGAGGTCAGAAATTTGAGACCAGCCTAGCTAACATAGCAAAACCCTGTCTCTAGTAAAAATACAAAAACATTAGCCAGGCATGGTGGTGCACGCCTGTAGTCCCAGCTAGTCGGGAGGTTGAGGCAGGAGAATTGTTTGAACTCAGGAGGCGGAGGCTGCAGTGAACCAAAATTGCACCACTGCACTGCAGCTTGGGGGACCACAGAGAGAGACTCTGTCTCAAAAAAAAAAAAAAAAAAAAAATCTACCTAAGCTATTAATAATTATTTCCTTTATGTTTTGTTAAATCCAAGTCCACATATGGTTTGGCAAAAGTCCATTGATTATGTCATACTTTATGTCTGAAATTTGCCGCTTCATTGAGATAAGTCTTAGATTTGAATTTTGAAAACCACTGAATAACTTAACAAATTCCAATTACAGGTGTCTTGTTACATTTATTCATTTTCCAAACAACTACTGTGGACTCACTGTTGCCAAGTCCAGTGCTAAGAGCTGAGGCTACAGCAGGGAGAAAGGTAGACCAGGTGTGTGCTTACATGCTTCACAGAGAAAACGCGCACATTGATAAAAATATACACGAATTGAGAGAAGTTCAGTAAAGAAACTTTTAATAAATAGAGAGTTTGGGTAAAAAAGGGTCAAGGCACAGAAAGGCCTATCCAAGGAGAGAGCATTTGGGCTGAAATTGGAGGGATGAGAGAGACACAGTCCTCAGAGAGTAGGGATGGCGTTCCAGGCAGAGGGTACAAGGACTCAGATTGTTCATGAGTGATAAACTTGCATTTTTCCAGGATTGTATGCATTTTCAAGTTCATCAGGTGTTTATGATGGACCCAAGAGCCAGATTCCAGCAGAGATGGTGTTCTGGTTGATCCCCGAGGAAGTCAAGCTTGCCTAACTCTTTCTGCTCATGCCCACCTTGGAAATTCTCATCTTAGCACAGCATCCAGAGTAAAGTCCAATGTCCCGTCCCGCGGGATCGTCAATGTAGACCCTAGAAGAGGGAGTGGGAACTCGGGGGGGACAAGAGACACGAGAAATGGAGACAAGACAGGATCCTGATCAAGTCTCGTTTATTGGTGGCAGCGTAATGCCTTATATAGATGAGCAGGGGCGGAGGTTGGGCCAGGGCGATGATGGTGGCCCTGCGGTGGGCGTGGCCAGGTCGGTTTCGGTTTCTTCCTCGGAGGTCATGTTGCGCCTGCGCCTTCGGCTGGTAATTTTCCCGGGCGCAGGATGGCGCCTGCGCTGTAAGTTGATCATCTTCCCGGGCGCGGGAAGATGGGTGGTGAAGAACCCGGAAGAGCGCCATTTTGTACTGGCGTATGGGACAGCAGAACAGGGAAGAAAGTAAATCTAGGGAGGAGGCATAGAGTGGAAACGTATAGAGCTCAGGCATCAGTCGTCAGTTATTATCGCTATGGCCGGGCCACCCCGCTCCAGACAGTCCCACAGCTGCCTGATGTCAGGTGCAATAAGTGGGGAGGGAGTGTAGGGCCCACCCCGCCCCCAGCTTATGTAATCTCCCAAGGGCTGAGGAGATCAGCAGTACCTTGGGCACACCTAGAACCAGGGCTGGCTATACAACCTGAGGGTCCCAGTGCACAATGAAAATATAGGGCTTCTTTTTCAAAACATAGGAAAAAATGCCTTTAAAGCCCCTAAAATATAAAGGTTTTCCCATTTGTAATCTCTCAACTTATCATATTTTTTATTTGCTATTTAATGTTATTCTAAGTAAAGAAATGTTAAAAATTTAAATTGTTAGCATTATCTTTATTTATTTATTTATTTATTTATTTATTTATTTTTTATTTTTTTATTTTTTTTGAGATGGAGTCTTGCTCTGTTGCCCAGGCTGGAGTGCAGTGGTGTGATCTCGGCTTACTGCAACCTCCACCTCCTGGCTTCAGGCGATTCTCCTGCCTCAGCCTCCTGAGTAGCTGGGATTGCAGGTGCACGCCACCACACCCAGATAATTTTTTGTATTTTTGGTTGAGATGGGGTTTCACCATGTTGGCCAGGCTGGTCTCGAACTCCTGGCCTCAAGTGACCCACCTCGGCTTCCCAAAGTGCTGGAATTACAGGTGTGAGCCACTGCACTCAGCCCCTAAATTGTTAGGACTATCTTATCACTCATCTCCCATCCAGTACTAGCTGGGCCCGACCCTGCTTAGCTTCTGAGGTCAGACAAGATCAAGCGCGTTTGGGGTGGTATGTTTGCAGACAAACCATTTTTCTTTATATTGTGCAATGCCAGTTTAATATGCAAATATGAGTATTTAGCTTATATATGGAATCACTGAAATTATGCAATTCATATTTCATAGCTTATGCATGCATATATATTTTGTTCCTACCAGAAGAATGGGAACACCACACAAAACCAACTGAGTATTTCACTCTTTATGTGCACATATTCTACCATTAGTCTGTACTATCAGTTTATTGATTAGCAAGAGAGGATTGACAGGAAAAGAGGCTCTGCTTTTTCCTTTCCTTTATTGTCACCATAAGTGGTCAGCTAATAGAGGGAAGTAACACAACTATGAAGAGATATGATAGGGTTCCTTCGTGTTCATGTTTCTTGGGGCACTACTGCTTTCTTTCTGCGTTTTAAGCAAGTTCTGAATCAAGAGAGTGTGACTCCTCAGGGAGTCCGCTCCCGTGAACACTCAACATAAAGGGAACACACTTCCCATGTGCAGATGTTCAGGTTTCGCGCCCATGAAGCCCTGCCTGCAGCCTGTCCCAAAACACCCCAGTACAAGGTGGGAATCTCTATTCCTGGGTGTTTATTAGAGTTGATTCCCTTCTTAAAGCCTGGCAGCATATCTGTTGGCAAAATTGTGTTGGCATATGAGCCCGGATCTGTTACTAAATAAAGCAGCTTGTATGAACAGCCCTACAAGAGAAGTTCATTTACAAGACAAAAACTTCTGAAAAGGAATTACTATTACCTGTTTCCCTGGGATCCTAGGTACAGTGGTGAGTGCCGACAAAGGGACATTTCTTTGTCCACTCAGACTGTTTTATATAGGCAGCCCTGTATCCCCATTTTGTTTCTGATATTTAGATTACACTTGTTAAGTAGAAAACATTGCCAAACTGCTTATTTCATCCAAATGTCATTCACTTTCAAGGGATCAGAATGACTGTTTTATAACAAAGGACATGTTTAGTTGAGACCTTGTATAAATCTTTTAGAGAGAGGACATGCATAGCCAAAATTGAGCTTGATGACAACTAAAGAAACAAGCCAATGGAATTACTTTGGAGTAGTTATTCTTATCTCTCTGTCCTCTCCCCAGCTAATTTTAACTGCCTTAAAATCGTGTCAGTTGGGATTCAGTTTTTATAATATTTAACTAGAAGTGGAAATGTGGGCAGTTACATATTAATTTTGTCCACTATGTTTAAGAAAATGCAACGTTTCTGATTAGGCTGAGGATAGGGGCATTGCTGGAGCAAATTTTCCCTTTGGGGGTCTTTATGAGAAGTAAATGCAGTTAGAATCAATATCAAAGGAGTTTTTATTTGGGGCCCCTTGGCTGAGTTAACAGTTGGAACTCTGCAGCAAAGGCACATAGAAGACTGAAAAATACCATTGTCTTACATGATTAAAAAAAAATGTAAGCACAGTAGGGGTATCTTTGGAAAGCACCCTCAGGAAGAGTTCACCCCAGCCCCTTTGTCCCTTCTGGGTTCTCCTGTGATGTCCTCTGCGGCCTAAATCAAATCTGTCAAGTGGAGCCTTCATCTTGTGGCCACTGCTTTTCTGAGTGATGAGAGCCAACTCACCTGCCATCTGCTTTTTCTATCCCTCATGGGCAATCAAAGAGCCTATTCCTGTGCCTAGAGGGTTGTAAATGGGAAGCTTGCCATATGTTGTGTTTACCATTCCCAAGCCAACTAAAGATTCCAAAATCAAATCGTGGTCAACTGATAGAAGTTTCCACAACCATTTGAGCCAAGGTTTTCATTGTTCTCATCAGATAACTTGTTTCAGGGAAAAGGTTGCCACACAATATGTAGTGTGGCCATTAGGAGGAGTTCACCCTGAATCAAACAGATGGTGGCTTTTTAAAATAAACGTCCACTTCAATAGAACAATAGTCGCAATGGCATTCACCATCTCTACTCACTGTAACTATCAGCATTTGATGGAGAGAACTGGACTGCCTAAGAAAAAATAATTTTCTATCTCATTCTTTCACAAGTGAAATATATACTTTCATTTTCAGTTAACATATGTGTTTGATAGTACCAGAGTGTCTCTCTCTTAGACCCATGACTTTGGAATCTCATTGCTAATTTCTGCTACGAATTTTCACATCTTCAAAAATGACTCCTCTCCAAAGCTGTAACAACCTTGTTTCTTTCTTGTTCAGTGGGATCTGTGGTTCTTTTTCCTGGACAGATCTTTAATTTCTTCCATTCATCTCCATACATTTCAGAAAAGAAGTAAAATGGTACCATGTGTTCTATTTTGCCAGGCATACAAAAAGAAGAGTTCAGAGGAAGAAATCACATATTCCCCTGGGTGGGTTGAGACTGTAAAAGGGAATGAGGAATTAGAGATTTTTTAATAAGGAGATTTTTATTAAAAACTTAAAATTATTCCTCTGAGAAAGAAAAAGGGGAGGCATGGAGGAGCAACCAATATAGCTGTACAAGGTTGCAGTCTCTGATGCGTTCGTAGTTAAAATACTCACATCAGATTCAAAGAGGAGCTCCTGACTCTGTAAATTAGCAGGTGGGCACTGTTAGCCAGTATCTCAATGACTTCCGTCTTCTCTGTCACATCTCCTTCAAATGGGAAGGGACCGAGAAGTACCTGAGTGGATGAATTAAAACTCAAGTTGCTAAGAATACAGTCAATCAATCAATCAATGGCTCTTGCAAGTAAGCTCCAGACTTCAGGATCACCTGTATCTGGCTGTAGAACAAATGATCTCAGAACCATAAGAAATATTTTTTTAGAAATCATGTAGAATAAAAGATATACCCAAAATTGGAAACAGGAAAATATTTTCTTTGTTTTCATAAAGGATTAAAGGATGAATTTTGGAATGTTGCATGGATCCTTTGTAAAATTGTTAGACTAGGTTACTAAATAGCTTGTGAGCCTTCAGAAAAGAATATGTTGACAAAGAATAAGGTATCCCGAACACACTTCACTGTGTGTTTTATAGGATTACTATTTTCAGAGATTAGAGGAAGCATATACATCTTGATTTTGGTAAAATCTAAAATAAAATATTATTATCATCTGGCAGGTATAAGAGAGAAATATGGGCCCCTAAGAGTTGGGTCATTTCATTGTGACCAAATCTAAAATGTATTAATTCATGGGCACCAGTCAGTGGGAAGCTTTGTGTGTCTTGTGTGGTTTCGATGCCACAGCTTTGCCGTTAACCCCTCTTCCAGTCAAAAGTTTTTTCCGTAACTTTCACAAAGGTCTAAAACGTGTTTATCAAGCCACCATTTGTAAGAAAGCTGAGAAGGTTAACTAATTTGACACGACGCAAAGTCACACATTAGGATTATCTCAAGAGATGAGAGACTTCCAGGCCCAAGCCAGCAAGATGAGGTTTAAGAGGGCAGAATGTAACATTATGTACTGAACTTTGGATAATCAGCTGCCTGAGTACAGGGGGAGGGTGATGTGGTTTCATAGCAGTCATTGTGAACAATGTCTGAGGATTTTGGTTGGCCGCAGATTGGAGATGAGAGACGAGAGTGATGCAACAGCCAGCCACACCAGCATTCTCTTGAGACTTCTGCATAGGAAACATGAGGTCCAATCACAGGACCTATGGCCTGTGCTGCAGCCTCAGGGAGCATCCAAAGGTGGTGTGCTGCCCTGGGGCCACATTTTAAAAGGGACCTTGACCAACCCAGAGCCAATCCAGAGAAATTGTAACTAAATGGGGAGCCATTAAAACCAAGAAGTAATTGTTTCAGGAGTCTGAGAGGTTTTATAAGAGGATATCAGTCTGCAGAACTGTGACCAGTGAATAGAGGCAACCAAGAAACAGCTTTATCTCAATGTCAAGTCAAACATTCAAAAACCAGAGTGGGCAGACCAGCTGCCAGCACACCAAATCTAGCCCACAGATGGGCTTTGTTTTAACTGCAGTTGTCCTCCTCACATTACCAAAAACCTAAACTAAAAATTGAGTTTGTCAGCCATGCTGAAAAATTGGGAGAGTTTGCATTTTTAAAAAATCTAAACTTTTGACTTCTCTTGAAGAATCAGAATATCTGACCCAACGGGGCCTTCCTTCTACGGACAGCAATCAGTCTCTCCACAGAATATGTGCTGTCCTGGTCACCACAGACCCTCCTGGTGTCTCCCCAGTGCTCAGGCCTGGTACCAGGCACCACCACCATGGCACCCACCATTTGGTCTCTCTGAGTTGGTGACAGGGCTAATGGGCCAAGCAAGTAAAACTGCCTGTTCCTTAGTGAAAGCCCAGCAAGCATTACCTGCAATTGTTTTATATTATCAACCTGGCCCTTGCAAATACTGGAGTTTCAAACCTCTGTTGTAAAAACTGGAACCACCCAACTGTGGAGTTAGGCCTCAGGAAATATTTCCTTTTTTACATTGTAGGTGTTAAAATAAAGGCTAGTAGAGTACCCTCCATTCAGTGCTCTGCAGAAGGCCCTCTTCTGTGTGAAAGGCTGGCTGCCTAGGTTGGGAGCTGTCCTCCACTCTTGGTGCATGGAAATGAGGCCCGTGAGAAGTGAGAAGATGCAGGAGAAATCTCGAGAGAAGGCGGTACACTCTGCTATTTTTGCTGTAGAGTGACATCTCACTGTTAGAAAAACGACCATCCCTTCAGAAGTTATTCTCAACCTCACAGCCTGTGGAGAAACGAGGCTCATGCTCCATCTAGGGGAATATCAAGAACAGCCTCATTCTTCCTTCTTCCTCTCTTGCCCCCCTCTCTCAGCTCATTCCTCAGTGGGTCACTGAATCTCACTGCCAGCCATCATGGGTAGCATGCTCCTTCCCACTGGGATGACCCCTAACCTGGGAGTCCCCTTTCAGCCACTCTGCTATGCCCCACCCTTCACACGGCCCTTGAGGCCCTCCTGTTCTAAGGACACCTCTCCCTCCTATAGCCATCTCCGCTCTGACTCACTGCTTGCCAGCCTGGGCCTCCTCTGTCCTCTGTCTCAGATGTGGCTCTCCAGGAGTGCTGGCTTTACCAGTGGGGGCCTTGTTTCCATTCTGCTGCTGTCCCCTAGTATATTATGAGTGAGTGTGTGTGTGTGTGTGTGTGTGTGTGTGTGTGTCTGTGAAGGCCTGCTGGGGAAGGGATGAAGCTGAAGAGTAATTTGGTAAGAAATGTTTTGGAAAACAGAAACCAAAAGTAAATCTTATTTTATAAAATGACACTTTTTCAAAATGAAAACCTTAATTGCCCAAGGCAAAATAGAACCTTAGGACTAGAATATGTATGCATATGTATGTGTGTGTATATATATACACACATACACACATATTAACTCCCTCTTTTCCATTTTTGAATGTTTAGTTTACAGCTGGATCCTGAACACTTAAAATAGCACCTGACACATAGTAGGAACTCAAAAATAAATAGGATTCAAGAGGAAGCAAATAATTTTTACTGAAAAATTGGATTTTGTGGTTTTTTTCTTCTTACTGGGTGTTTTGTGCATATTTTTATTGTGCACTAAATACTCACTCTAACATCACCCCAAAGTTATTGAAGGACATTTATATGGGAATCGTGGCAATTAGAATGGTAACTTCATATTTGATTTGAAATTGACAGAATCTTATCGAGATCGCTATAAAGGAAGTGATCCCATTTTCTTAGAGCCATAAGTTTATTTAGTTCGTTTTTGAGAGAGAGATTGAATTCAAACGTTGTTAAAGTCAGAAACCTTGCAGACAAGAAGGAAGTGGGAGGGAAATGTAATGTACCTTCAAAGCCTTGGCCTCCTGGGAAAGGAGTGACTCTCTAGACCTGGGTCAGAAAGAAGTGAATTTCAGTGTCAGAGTCCATTTATAACTCCTAGGTACCTAGTTGTGGGTTTTTGTGTTTTTTCTAACTGTTAATTGTATGCAAATTGTATACACATAAATAAAACGGGCTTGTAATGCCTAAAGGAAGCTCTCCACAGCTCTGAGACTTGGAGCGGGCGGGCCTTGGCTGCGCATGCAAATACTGACAGCTGAAGTCACTTGTTGGAAAGTCCGCAAACTCTGGTTACAGCTGCATTTGTCAGTAGCTTTAAGGGAAGTGTAATCAGCCAGAGGGATTAATTTGCATCTCAATTAGAAAAGAGTCTGGAGGAAGCACTAGGGTCTGTTGCGGGAAGGTTGTGGAAGAAATCTCACCAAGCACAAAAGCCTCCTGGCGCTTCGTCCTCCAGCTGAGTGGAGGACAATATCTGAGGTTTCGTTTCCATAGGGACCAGAAGCCTGCTGGGCCCCAGAAGAATCTCGGGTTTGCACCGTAATCATTTGGTCATGATGACACAAATTCCACTGTTGTTCCCAAATACATTTTTGCTATTAGAAAGCTGTTAGAAAAGTGGAAATGGTCGTCATATCAGAAGCATGCAAGAGGGTATTTGCTGACCCGACTTACCTTTTTCATAGTGCTGCTAGGGTTGCTAAGCATTTAACATTTATTAATGTCTGAGTATTCGAAGAGCAAAAGGTCATTCGATAAATGACAATATTTCTTTAGCATTCAGATGGTTACTTTGGGAATGACAGAGCTTCAAAGGGAGCCATTATTCCTGATTCTTCAACACTTTTCGACAATAGGCAAACAAGATTATAAATTTTAAAACATAGGCAAGGAAGAGACATGGAATCATCTGGCCATGAAGCACAGAAAAAAGTCTAGCCATTACAGGACTTTTTATAGTCCTAATGAATCCTAATAAAATCTTAATCTCTTTTTAAAATTATTAATTTTCCCTTTAAATATTATCTAGTCATTTTCACAGGCTTTGATACTTATATCAGATGGGTCCTTTGTTTTCAGAGGAGTTCTTAATATTACCAAAAGCGGGTACAAAGCCTGGTGAGATCTAAAGCTGTCTGAACCGTTTATCCATGCCAAATCACTAAGACTCAACCAGGAAGGCCCACCCTTGGCATTTGTGGAAGAAGACTTTTATTTCAGGTTTATTTTGTTCTCTCTTAAATAGTTAATTCATTGGCCCCAGTTTCAAAGTGAGAAAACAAACAAAGAACCGTGAGGGAAAAAAACAAAACAAAAACTGAATCCTACATTATAAACTGTTGACTACAAACTGAATTCTTTAAAAAAGAAAAAAAAAATCAGGATTTTAAGCCCATCCTCCTATTCTGGAAAGGGAAGGGAACAAGTTTCCTAAAGACAATCTCTTCTAGTGCCCACAGACTGAAATAACACATTGCAGCGAGACATCAGAACCTCTTAATCCAACATTAATCAAATTTCAGTTTACTAATTATCAGTCCCATTTTGAAAGGAACAGAATGCCATAAACAGCATCCACAGAACATTTAGTAGACTCTGGGATTATAAGCAATGTTTTGAAAGTGAGACTTTCTGTTATTCAAATCTCTGAAAAGGATAATACATGCCTTATTAGAATAAGAGACGTTGCAAAGCCAAAGAAGGACAAAGCAGGCAAGTCCAAATGGTGGTCCCTTCTGTGCAGAGTCTGCCCTGGTGTATGCAGTGGACTCCCAGCAGGTTTCTGTGCTGGAGTAATTTGCAACACACTCAAGTAAATTTTTAAATCAAAGCAGAATACTTTTTTGGTAATCTGGGGGTGAGTACGACCCAAATGCCATCATGTTAGCCTTGAAAGGGTGTCCTTTCTGTTTTACCAGTGAGGAATTTTACCAAACTCTAAAAGGGGTACTTCGAATTTTGTGCTTCAGATGCATTTCTGAGGCCCTGTGGTTTGAAAGCCTTTGATAGAGACCACTGGGGCCAGGGTGGGGGAAGGAAGGATGCTGCAGGGTTCCGTGCTAGTGCCCACTCCCTTTTCTCCTCTGTGATGATCAGGTGTCCCATGTGCCAAGCCACTACGGAGTCCAGATGCACTTTAATGTTTACATTGTGTTTTGCACATGCCTTTAACACATTCAACTTGAGAAGTGCACAGCTGCTTTAGTTTCCAGTAAGAGAGCATGTCCCCAAAATGCCACAATATTTTCAATAGCCAACTCTTGGGTGATTTCTCATTATTCCTTAGAAAACCTACATCTGATATTCTGTATGTTTAAATGGTCTTTTTGTAACTCTTTTCATCAGAATCACAAAAATGAAATGCTACAATGTTTAGTGGCTTATAATTTTTATCTTTCTTTAGCTTATTTTTTTCTAATGCTTTATTTCAGTCTTCAATCTTCCTCTTTGGTCCCAGGATATAAAAGAGCACAGAATATGTTGTCCCTCTGCCTTGTCCACTTGTTTAAACTCTCCAGCACAAAGCTTTGGTCCTTAATCCACCAACATCAATGAAGGGGCTGCCTCCTGAAAACTCAGGGTCTGCTTGTCATGGAACAAGCCAGCCCTTAAGATGCCAAGTCCCTTTGGTTCTCCCTTCATTTGCCTATGAAGTGGGATGTGAGTATATCAGTGCATCCCGGCTTTGAGGCAGATGTATGCCTGGAAGTGCAAAGTCTCATACCTCCACAAAGGGTAGGGCAGGCTTGCTGGCTGATGGGATTCTGAATTTATAAGCAGAGTTCCAGAATTCCCCCAGGGCCTACTTTTCAAAGGCAAATTAGTATGTTTGCAACTTGATCCCTGGGCAACTTTTGACAGTTGTTCTAAGAATAATAAAACAGATGGACAGAATAGATTTTGGGGTCTCCATCCAAACTGCCATCCTCAGTGGAATTTAAAGAAGGCATAGAGCTGATGGAGAGAGCTGCTGCTGCTTACTATCATGGTCTGCCTTTAACATCCAAGAGCCATAGCTTTCTCCCAGAAGATGGCAACTGTCATCATATTACATTTGCCTGCTGAGAGTTCAGCTTAGCTGTGATATGTGTTTTCTTCCCACCTTTGAAATTAAAAGAATTGAACTTAAATTGAATTTATACTCCAAAGAAACCAATTTTAATAAGAATATCAGTAAAAATGTAAGTTAGGTTTAAATTTAAGGAGTATTTTCATAGAGTTTTTAACCCTTATAAAAAGAAGAGCCTCTTTAGAATGTCTCAGAAATACCATTTACTCATTGATTTAGAAAAATAGAATGTATGCCTCTTTAACAGGATGAACATTCTTTGCTTATAATGACATACGCACATCAGAAGACTACATCAGAAAACAGCATCTAAATTATTTGAATAAAAAGAAACAGATTAGTTTTGTACTTGTGCTCTATAATTTTGTCAAATGCATATAATTTGTGCAGAAAGTTTGATGAAGGAAAGCACTTCACATAAACCGCTCCATTTTTTATAGAATTTTAGCCTAAGTGTGGGTTTCAGCTCAGATTGGGATGAGATGTGCTTTCCTTTTAACTTACATCGGCTTTCTCTGACATAAATTTCAAGACTCTGATTCCATGCTCTTCTTCTCTGGATAAATCTGTCCAGTGATCACTTTTTAGGTCATCAAGATTCAATAAGGTAGCAGGTCAGCCATGCTTTGGAGTTCCAGAGCTGCCGTGTGCTGTCAGAGCTAGTATGCACATGTGTGTGCATGAGCTGAACAGCCAGTTTCCTCAGTGAGTTTGTTCTGTAGGCCAATTATTTAGCTCAAATGTCCCTGACAATAACTCAGTAGAATAGTAAACATGTTTTGTTTGTTTTTTAATTTAGAGGAAACATAAAGCAATGTAAAACTTTTTCTACGTCAGTTACGCCATGTAACACCATAACACTGGACCCTTGACCCTTATGGTCAAGTCTTGGTTCTCAGTGAGAAGAGTTCTTGCACAGAAGAGTTTGGGAATATTCTCTTTCCTTCGTGGCAGCAATTTTACTACAAGTCCTAGATAAATTTTAAAGTATGTCTTGTTTATTGTCATGCCCAGCTTAGCAGGTAACATGTCATAGCTGACCTCTGAGAGACCTTGGGTTTTGATGTTAGTTTAAATTAAATAATAACTTAGTTTTTTGGCTTTGAATACTTTACCTCTGTCAGTTTCCTTACAGTAAAATGAGGAAAATAATCGCTCCCAGACAGATTATTGTAAGGATATATGGAATGAAGTATATATAAATATAAGACTGAAGAATGAATGAACAGATGAGCTGATAGATGCAGCAGTGTAGAGGAGGGCCTGGCCCCTCCCTTGTTCTCCCAGCTCCCACTAGGAGAACATCTCAGGGCCCAGACCCTGCCACATGTGCCGTGGTAAATCAGGGTGGCCATGCTTCCGTGTTCTTCTTGCAGCCAACATCGGTATGGCTGTGACAAGCACTGTAGTGGGCAGGCAGAGGTGAGTGGCCTCAGGGGGCTTCATGGCCAGGATGGATTATAACTGTGACATAGGGTAGGATGTGGCCCATGCTCTGGGAGGGGCCTGTGGTCAGTGCCTAGTGAGTATTTGTTGAGTCACTGAAACACAAGATATAAGAGAGAGAATCAGAGGGTCATGGGAGCTCGAAGGGTAAAGAATATTTCTAGCTGCTGCTGCAAATCATTCACATATTTTTGTGTACCTCTCATTAGTTCATGTGTGTGTCATCTACAACTTGATAGGTGGGAAATGTCATAACTTTGTTAATTTGTTTGTTTTACAAAAAGATACTCATATGCCGATTATAATTTATTGCATCAGTGTCCATGCCCCATTCCAAGGAGCTAAGGCATTTTTTCAGGGAGCAATCACCCTCTCGGTTACTATGTAATTCACTGATTTTACTCACACCATGCCCCCTGCATGAGGGCAGAGATTTCTGTCTGTTTTGTTCACTGGTGCCTCCAAACATGAGAGTGGAAATATTTAACAGTGGGTACATAAGGGCACCAGTTGGGCACTGACCAGGACGCCAGCCATATGGGTGTTTTCCAGGTGAATACCAACCCTGGATGTAGCCTCAGCACCTGCTGCAGAGTAAATATTTTTTCAGTGAGTACACGCTGAATGAACGAATTCAGCTCCTTGTCATCACAGAAAAGGTCACCAAATTTAGAACATTTGTCTTTCCGTAAAAAAGAAAAATGAGTAACTCATCTTTATGTTCAACTTTCAGCTTTTATAAAGTCTTTCCTGTGAGATAAATGGCAAACTTGTGTGTGTGACAAAAGATTTCCATGGTCATGCCCTGCCTCAGGACAGTAAATTGTAAAGATAATATGATTTATAAGTTAATAAAGTTCAACACTTCAGTTTGGAGGCTCATGTAAACCATGGTACCTCACCCTGTGCTGAAAGTGAATGAGGGTTCTACTGCCAGCCCCTCCTCCCTCTCCTTCTCTTTCTTAGTACAGCTCATACATTGAACCTGACCTGGAACAGTCTGATAGATGACCTAGCAAGAAGGGTGCAAGCGTCAGGCCACATGTTAAATTTCAGTAAAGCTTGAGTTCATCATTTGAGATAAAAAGATAAATATTAATAGAAGTCCTAACATTGTCTTCTCACATGAGAGTCTGCAAACTTACAAAATTAAGCATAATGATTTTTGCAAGAGCCGGACGTGATGTGGCAAGTTCCAGCTATTCAGGAGGTGGGAGGATCACTTGAGTCCAGGAGTTCAGGCTGTAGTGCAATATGATTGTGCCTATGAATAGCCTCTACACTGTAGCCTGAGCAACGTAACATACGCAGACACTGTCTCGGGAAAAAAAAAAAAAAAGAAAAGAAAAGAAACTTTATAAAGATTTTTGTAGAGATTTTTAAAGGCAAAATGGTGGAGGGAGGCTCTTCCATGGTTCTGTGGGTTGACTGGGCTCAGCTGGGTGGTTCTTACCCAGGCTCTCTCACATCTGGCACCTGCACTGGCATAGCCGGATATCCGTGGCTCAGCAGCCCCTCCACTTGCCTAGCCTGGGTCTTCTCACAGCAGTCAGGCTTCTGACATGGCTGCTACAGGCTCCAGAGATCCAGGTGGAGGTGCCAGCTTCTTCACAGTATCACTTTGGAAGTCTCAGAACTGTTTGGCCACAGCAGGTCACAAGGCCAGCCTAGATTCAAGGGAGGAGTGTGAGCCTGTTGTAAGGTAAGCAGCAGCCTGCCTGTCCAAGGAGGGCCACAGGCCAACGGACATTTCTCTGTCTTCCACAGCTGGTGTAGCACTGACCACACTGGGTCAGGGGCTCACTACGAGGCGTCTGCCCCACCAATGGTCAGCAAGCTCCTTAAAGGCAAAGCTCTGTGTCATTCATCTTTCAGTCTCCAGCATCTAACATCATAAGAAGTCAGTAGATGTTAGTTGGATTAAAATCAGTTATGCAAACATTTTAAGGAATTTCTAATTAGGGGAAAGTAGACTCTAGTACCATTTATGTAATTACACCACAGGATGTCTTTACAATGTGCATGGGAGGAAATGACTTAATATGGATACTGAAAAGATAACTGATTTAAATAATGACTTCTTAATCCAGAGAGTTAAATCATAAAAGCAATAGAGTTCTCTCTGCTCCCATGTCCACAGAAGCAAGTGTTTAAAGCGTGCATTTTGTTCCTGCTACACTTGATTTCCTTGGGCTCCTTATTTTCACTTTAACGTGGTCTCATGAATCCTAATTTTATATTGCTTTCAAAAATCATGAGTTTTGATGTACCTCATAATTGTATTTGACTTTTTAGATGAGTTTATGTCTTTGTGCCTTGGAAGTTGTCGCCCTCAAAATCTTTTGAAAATCTTATAAATTGTATCATTGAGATTTCTTTAAGGAGAATGTCAGTTTGGGCCAATTTTTTAATGTTTTGCTTTAAGTAGGGGGAGGCGTCAACTTTTAGTGGGGAAGGGATTGTATATTTTATAGTAAGAGCCGGCCTGATGGCTCTGGTGAACCTCTCAGACGCTGGAGGAACATTCTTACAGATGTATCCACATTGCTCTGACAGCTTCTTAACATGACCGTTGGCAGTCCTCTGTGGCAGTGGTTTGTCCGTCATGCCTTGGAGGACCGTAGGAATGCCTTTCCTAGGCTTCTGTTTC
Organism: Chlorocebus sabaeus; assembly: GCF_047675955.1. Classification (NCBI taxonomy): domain Eukaryota; kingdom Metazoa; phylum Chordata; class Mammalia; order Primates; family Cercopithecidae; genus Chlorocebus; species Chlorocebus sabaeus. The sequence continues at coordinate 58,388,372 of NC_132905.1, read as the reverse complement.
GTGTGTTTTTTAAATAGCCAGAGATTTCACATGGCATCCTTGGGTCTCATGACCAGCTGACAGGAGAGGAGGTGGTGGTGACTTTCCAGCCTTTGGCCCAATCCCCCAGCTCTTTAGTATTTCCGTGCACGTTACTGTAACTCATGGGCGATGTGAAGGAGTGCCACCCCACATTTGGAACCACGGCCTTCTGCCAGAGCAGATCAATACTTGAGCTGTCTGTCTCTAGCGCTCACCTTCCTTTCACACAGCGAGACCCTTCTGTAGGCAGCGATCGATAGCTCTAATCCGCTGCAGCCTGCAGCAAGTCATGCGAGGCAGAGCACTTAGGTGGCATTACATGGGACTGTGGAGGCAGCAGTTCTGGGGCTTAGATTCGTAACACCCTTCCTAGGGACACATTCTATTTGTAATGTGTACTTTTAATAATCTCTGCCGTGGATCACCATTCCTCTGAAACTTGATTCAGGGAAATGGATATGTGTTTGTGTTTGTGTTTGTATATGCATGTGTGAATTACAGACAGATATTCATTCTCTTCTCAGACTTTGTAGCAGCCCTCCCTGTGTAGTGCTGCTGTAGACCATCACTGCGTCACTACACATCTGGGCAGTTTTGTCTACTCTTGTGCTTTGTGCTGTAATTATTTCTAGTCTGGGTATTTTTAAAACATTAAAACTTTAAATATATATATATTTGAAATACCGGTAACTGAAGAACATTCTTACTCTAGCATGTGCTTTCCCACAAAACATCATTAGAAGACAATGAACACTGGATGTCACTACCATCTTTGAATGGCTGTGACCAACTGAGACGTTGGAGAGTGAAGATCTGTCTTTCCCTGGACCACTGAGACCAAAAGAGCCTCCGCCTAGGGATTAGCTTTGGAACTAACCCTGTGGCATCCTTGGAAGGCAGAGTAGGGAGTTAGAAAAATCTCCTTCGGTTCTTTACCTGGCCTTCCAATCCTCATTCCATTTCCATATCTAGTTATCTTTGTTTTGTCTGTGGACTTCAGGATACAACATAAAGTTAAAGGCTGATCTAAAGAAAGCGAATATGTGGGAGACAAGTCTGAACCAGGGTTTCCGGCCGCTGTTGTGTGCTAGTGCTACAAGGAGCAGGCAGCAGTGGCCAGTAGAGCCAAGGGTGTAATGCCTGCTGTGTGCGAGAGCCTCAGCAGCTGCCTGCCCGTCAGAGAGGACTGGTTTCCAAATTCAGACATGCTTGAACTCATTAGTGAATGACACACTGTATTTTACACAAAGGTCTCTCCTGGGATGTAATCTTTGTTTCGAGCTCTGTGGCCTTTTAAACTCTGTGCTGATCATCTCACCTTTAAGGCCACTTTCACTGATCTGCGCCTTACAGGCCCCTGTGTCCTTTCCATTTTTCACAGAGTACAGATATCACCTTCGGAGAACCCCTTAAGTTGAGCTTAGCTCACGGGAAAACTTCTGAGAAACAAGTTTTTTTCCAAGAACCAGGTAGTTCTCTCTCATATTTACACACATCCTGCCCTACGATACAGAGGTGCAAAGTGCATTTGTTGCTGGAGATGACCATTCAGTAAAGTGTCTTTTACTTGGGGCTTAAAAAAAATCTTGACAAAAAATAATCAACTGATTCTGATAATCTGATCATCTCATTCATATTCCTAGACACCAATTCTGGAAACTCCAAAAGCATTTTTTCCGTTAGTGTACTCATTCATTCAACAAAATACCCATCGGCCATTTCCTGTATGCCAGGCACTGTAGTGTTGCTGTGGGTGCACAATTGGAAGGCACAGTGCCCACTCTGGAGGGGCTCTTTGTTAAATACAGAGCACATTAGGGAAGAGAGCAGTGCACAGTTTCCTCATGGCTGTGATGCAGAGTGCAGCCTGGAGCCCCAAGGCATCCCATGGAGGGCCTGTGACCTGGCAATTGGAGGGTGAATAGGTGCCACAGGAACTTGATGGAAGAAAGGAGCGTTCAGAAAAAGTAAACAACTTTCAACAGAAAAGAGCCTTTGGTAAACCTGGAACCATCAAGAAACTTAGTGATCTTGGAGCTTCAGATGCTGCTAGGAACCCAAACCCACCCCCTGCAGTAATCAGACTGGGATACACAGCACCCAGATGTGCACACATCATTCCCTCCACTTCTTATCGCTGTCTCATCTCACTATGTCTGCAAGACACCTTCCCCCATCCCATGCCATAGACCCCTCACTCATTAGGAGATGTGTTGCTGTGTTATGTTGCGTGAGAAGAAGACCAGGAGGTGAAGCTTGGAGCTGTACTCTTGGGTCACCTGGAGAGTCATCTGTTTACTTAGCTGCACCATTCTTTGTTCTGTCCCAGGCACTAAGAGCCTCACATATTTTATTCAGTTATTAATCCTATCAGAAAGGCACAATTATGATCCTATTTTAATGTATTGTGCAAATACAGTGCAATGTCTTAAAACAACACAATCTATTATGTCACAAACTTTTTTGTATTTAAAAAATATAGTTGAGGGAACAGAAGCCCAGAAAAGCTAAATAACTTGCCTGAGGCCACACAGTTTTGCGAGTGGTAACCAGGACCTGAACCAGCAGCAGCTGCTCCACCTGTGCCATCAACTCACCGCTTCCCACCACCCCAGTGCCTGGTCAACACCTCTCCATCAGGACCCAAAGATGCCTGTGGAATTTTACATGCATTTCAGTGCAACTTTTTAAAGCATGTTGAATCTGTTGGTTGGATTTATAACTTGTGATTTACAGCTGATTTTGATAAGCCGCAAATGCCAGTATCATGTTTTAATGAGACTGAAGGCATGAATGAGCAGATTCTACTCTTGAGGCTGTTGTGGGAACACGCCGGCCGACATTGCACTCACCCCTCTGAAGGCCGGCATTGTCGCCAGGCTCATTAGCATCCACGCTCCTCGCTGGGCCGTTGCCGCTTGCTAGCTTACCAGCTGTTCCTGCTGCTCCGTACAATGTCGGATGTGTTCAGCTCACTGGGTTCCTGTCCTCGCCGCCGGGAGGAGACAGCCCTTCCGCTGGGGATACCCACGTGGCTGCCTGTCAGCGGTGGCACCGAATAAAGTAATAGGCCTTCGCATGGCATATGGTGTCTGGATTCGTACAAGATGCAAAACTCTTCTGCAGCTAATGCACGATGACTCATAGCATTGCTAATTTTTCAAACAAAAGCTGACTTCCACACCCACACTTTTAACCCCTCCAGCTAAAAACTCTTGGGTTGCAAAGCTCTAGAATGGTGACTTTTGGGTCACCATATACAATTTGTTATACTTATTGAAAGTGTATGAAATGACTTGCTTTACTTTGGATTGAAGTTATTTTAAATTTCTATTTTAAATTTATTTCCTCTCTATATGGGGAATTTTTAAGCTTTTAACTTTCAGTTTCTTTTTTACATTGGAAGAGTCTAAACAGTTGGATAGATTTACTTTAAAAGCTGTTATTAGAAAATCGGTCAGAAGGCACTATATTAGTTGAACACTTGTAATTGTTTAGTAGAAGTTAAGTTTCTCTTAAAAGCTTCATAGAAACTACTGCCTAATATTCTCATCAATTCAGGTGTGAAGCATTTCGTGCTCACATTATAGTATTTTAAAGCTATAAGAGAATGTTGATTCTTTTGTGGAATATGATTTTGCACAGTCTCTTCTGATATACTAAATAAAGCCCATTTAAACAACCAAATTCTGGCAACAAAAATTTAGATTATAAATTTATGTTAAAATGGCCATTTTTCAAACTAGAAAATAAACACATGGGATCTTCTAAAAGAATGTGCCTCCTAAACTTTGGATCAGTTGTGCTAATAGATAGCTACATTCAATCTGAGACTTTAAGTCCTAAAATAAGGCAGTTATTTGCATTTACACAATTTGGCATCCTTTTGAAGTAGTGATCAAAATATTGGTTCTTTTATAAATAACCTTTTATTGAACATTTTATTTAAACATTTCAGAGTCAAGAATTGCCATCATAAAATGATTAGGCAGTTTCTAATTATGGATCAGTAAGTGTTTTGTAGTCAGTCTGGCACATGAGCACTTTTGCAATCAGAATTTGGCAAATGTATGCATTTATAAAGGAACTTCAACCTAGGAGGGTAATACAGATTTTTTAAAAAATATATTACTTTTTGGAAGCCCAAAAGATGTCTTTCGGGGAACAGGCTAGAGACTCAGAATTGGTATTTTCATTTTGGTTTCATGTTTAAGTCAAGTTTTTGCTTTCTGATCTACAGATACGAATTCAAATGCACATCTAACTTATAAAGCGCATTCTATTCTCTGAAAATGAAATTTAAAAATACAAAATTTCTAAATAGGCCTTACTTTCTATATTCCAGTTTTGATGCCATTTTTCAAGCACACTCTCTAATTTTGCTCTTTGCCATTGGAAATAAGCTGGTGTGTATTTGGTGTGTCTAAAAATTTATTAGGCACTTAAATTCTCCACGTTTGGCATATATGAGGATTTCCAGTTTTGCTTTCACTGCCTTGAGTTTGAGACCTATGTTTGTTGTTACTCCTACTAGTACTTTCATTTTATCCTATTACCACTGATTTTTATGAAATGAGGGTAAAATTCGTTGGAGTATTCAAATAATTACCTAAGGACAGAAGTGGAGACACTGCTGAGCCTGAACTCTTGGTCAGTAGTTAGTGTCTGCATGTAACTGATAAAATGCTTTCTCATCAGCCAATGGACCAGAGGGCAAACTCAGCTCCAAAAGGCAGTTTGGAACATTAGTGCATGATGTGCAAAAGCGCAGGCTGATCACAGGCACCCAGAAGGACTATTGGACCATTATTCTCACTCTTGGCGACAACCCTGCAGAATGGGACTGTGTTAACCCACAGATGGGAAGAGTGAAGCTCGAGGAAGCTGGGTCTTGGCCTGGGGCCCACAGCCCAGGGCAGGGCTGGGATGAGAGCCCAGACCAACCTGACTCTATGGCCGCCTGCTGTTTCTCATTTGTGCACACTTTTGACCTAAGAATAGGAGACCATCAAAATGATATAGCTTTGAGAAAGTGAAGCAATTCCAATTAATTTTAGCTTGTTCTCTCATTATTGTTACCAAGTGGATCCTAGCCTTTTAAACCTTGATTGTATGGAATAAAGATGAAAACAAAATTATCGTAAGTTAGGATGGAGAGCATTCCCATTTTGACACCATGTGTACATCTCTTATACCTAAGTACATATAGCTTCCAAATTAAAAAGCAGTGAAAATATTAAGTTTAAATATTCTTACTGGCATATCCCACTTAGAGTCCATCCCAAAATAAGCATCTAATTGATGTTACTCAGTGTACTTTTGCCTTGAGAAATAGTTGAGGACACACTTCCATCACAGTGATTTTTCCATCTTTTTGCTAGCAAGATGTTTATTTGTGTATGTGGAATCCATTTATATTCTACCTCTCTCTAAAATAGATTTGAAAGAGCTTACATAAAGGCCATGTATAATGAGAAAGAGAAAATCAAAGCCCAGGAAGCGAGGATGAAAATAAGAGCATCTGAAGGCATTACAGAGCATCCACAGTCATGACTCTGGCAGCAGAGCAGGGCGCCCCCATTGACTACTGCTGACCTCTAATGCTTGCTGTAAGGTGTAGCTACCGTGTGTCTTCGGGCCATTCTTGTTCTAAAGTTGTCAATGACTGTTAATGAAATTATATTTTGTATAAGTTGGAAGACATAATAGGTTATTCTAATGAAATATATTCTAGACAACAGCATATGTTTATAGGAAATTTTTAATATCAAAATGATTTCTGTCTACCCCATGAGTTCAAAAGATACCTTTGGAGCAGACAAGCAAGTTCATGTGCATCACAAGCTAATTAGGTCCAAAAAAAAAAGTTGAGGGCTTAACAATAGCTGAAAAAGTGAAGGATTAATTAGTGACAGGGGGAAAGTATGACTGAAAAATAATCTTAATGCCCACATTAGCTGGCTAGCTGCTTTTGCTGAGCCTTTTAGTTTAAAAAGCCCAAGTGCCTGACATTTTGCATCTGTTTTTTTTTTGTGAAGATAAAAGGAAACTTGAGTGTCTCATTCTCAATAATGGATTTTATGTGACAAAAAGGTTTCTGCTCCCTTCATTTTCATGGCCAGGCATTTTTACGTTATTGCCCCACTGACTGTCATTTCTTGTTTAACTCTTTGTAGACTCGTACACCTTTCCTCAACCCTGGGGATGGTCTGGAATTGAATGATGTCAAAGGTGCTCTGTGTACTAGGTACTTCCATGCATGTTGGTCTTGTTACCATGTTGCAGGACTTGTTGCCCTGTAATCCAGCTCTTCTCTCAGGTTTGTTTACTTGTGATCACTATGTAATCATTCATTTTATGGAGCTTCATTAAGGACTGCAAACCTCTGTCCCAATTTAGCGTCATTCAAGCGTAGGTAGCATCCATCTGCTCCACCCGCACTGTTTAATTAATGAACTTCGTAATGTGTTTTTGCCTGTGAAAAGCTCTCTGTCTCCTCAGGTTGTTGAATGAGATGTGCATTCCAGGTTTTCTGTGTTAAGATTCTAGAAAGCCCGCCGTGGAAGGTGCTAATTATGGACTTACCAAACTCCTGTTAGTCATAACTTGAAGGCAGATTTACTTTTTGTTGTTGTTTTTTTTTCAATATATATTCATAAACCCGAAGTCAGGTCGCTTTTTAAGTAAGTAAATCACTGGTCAGCTTTCATAGTCATTCTCTTCAGTAAGAGTAAAGATTAACATTTTTTAAAAGCTATATTTTATTTCAGTACAATAAAAATATACTTGTTACCTTGAGGTTTTTCCTTCTGAAATTAAAGTTATAGAAATGTTTGAATGTCAAAAATGCTATTTCTGTTTTCCAATATCTTTTCATAGAATTGCCTGGGAAACTTTGTAGGATAGATGCTATTAAAAGTAATGAAGTAACAACTGTTTTTCTTGGAAAATAGTAACATTCATGTAATATATTTTTTAAATTTCATTATTTGTTTAATTATTAGTGTGTTGTAAAATTCTGTCTGGATTTAGAGGTGTTTTGTTGGCACCTGTTCAAAGACCTGATAAATTTGATATTATATGGCAGATAGCATAAAACTAGCCACGCTCATTTGCTTAACACGTCTATTAACAACTAAGACCAGGAGCTTAATCCTGATTTTTAACAACCAGACAACCTATGGATTATGTGCCTTTTCTTAAAGACTATTTAATATTGAGATTAAACTCCACTCTACCCTGTCAAGTACTCTCAAGTCCTAGAAAAAATTCTTTCTGTCTTGAAATATGACAGAGTTCTACATTCATGTTGTATTCAGCTCTTTTCATCACAATATTAACTCTTTTTCCTATAATGGTGAAAAATACATCTGAATATTCATTCTTCAAAAACAATTTTTACTTACCCCCATCCTAACTGAGGAGGGAGGACTATATTTGTGTTCTCATCTAGCCATTATAAAGTTAATACATTGGAAAATCAATGTTAAAGTTGTTTTACATTAAGTACCCCATGTTCTGTGAGAATAAAAGCAAAAAGGATTAAGAGCTGGAAGAATAATTGGAGCACAAGGAAGGAAGAATGATGCCCCCTTTTTTCTCTCCCTTCTCTAACATTTGTAGAACTGCATGTAGTCAGGGACCTGGCACGTTCCTGGCTACACTGATGATGTGGGACAAGGATCCTCAGATACTGTCGATGTGGCCCAGTCCAGTAGGCAAGAGACTGTCCTATCTTATCCCCTCTACAAGTGCCCAGAAAAAGAGCTTCATGATGACCAAAAAATGAGAGACATATTGCAAGATGAGCTTCACTCCTTATTTTATATTGGGTTGAAGTGCATGAAGTTGTTGATATTTGACTGTTTGACCTAGTTAAAAAAAAAAAAAAAGGCAATTTGATATAATTCAACCTAATTTTTTGCATTACAAAGCATGGAGAATATGTGAATAGCAACTTTGTTTACTAACCAGAGGAATCTGTGCACATGTGCTATGATGAGGGTTTAGCTGCCTTGACAGGACATCTGCCAGAGCTCAGGATTGCATTGTGAAGCTTCTCTGGAGCCCCTTGCTGTTGAGCTCCCTGCATCTTGAACCATTTTGGTCTGTCTTCGGGACCATCTTTTTCCTTTAGTGTTGTGTTTGTGTAGCTGGTTTCTCTGGGCATCGTGCCCAGTGAATGTTATTTTTGTTTATTGTATGCAGTGTCTCCAATCCTGTTTTCATGATAAAGCCTTTAAAAATCAATTAACAAATGAAATACATGTTTGCCTGGGAAACTTTTGAATTGCTTGCCATGTTAGCAAATTCACAATACTGCCACCAAGTCAGACAGCTGACCACCTTCTGGTGCTGGACAATGGATAGCCCCCTTCCTTTATCAGCCCATTAAAAAAGAGACTCAAACCACTTTTATCTTAATGAAATGAAAAGCACAAATTGAAAAAAGTTATCTTTGCTTTATAGGCAATTGTATTAAAATGTTAAAATCTACAAGCAAGATAATTAAAATGCTATCCCTGCCAATCAGCTGAGAAATTAGTTTAACTGGGTTTTGACTTCATGACAAATGGGCTATCAAACTAAAACTTAGCAGAACTGTGGCAGCCTGAGGGTTCCAGAGTGGAATTTGGCCTTAGAACATTTCCTAAGTGTGAGTTTGGGCACAGCCAGCCAAAGAGGCTCGGTGACTTGTCACTGCAGAGAACGCCTGCAGTGTCCTCACCCTGTCACAGCCTCAGACACATTTTGAATCTGCAGGAACTAGTTCAACCCAGTAAGTCATTCACTTTATCATTTGGTAGAACCATCAGGCCCAGTGGAATATTTGCCTTCTGCATTATACCTGTGTCCACGCAGGTCAGCTTTGTATCACCCAGGGCAGTGCTGAGCAGTGCAGTGCCATCTCTTTATGCATAGTAATGCATTTGCTTTCCACAGCAGCCCTGCAAAGCCAAGGTACTGTAATTTATTTTGCTGCTGGTGGCTACTGCTGTCCTCCTCCTCATCATTCTCCTCTCCTCCTTCTTGTTAATTTCAAAACCTATTTAGGTTGTTACAAAAGTAATTGTGGTTTTTGCCTTTAAGAGTAATGGCAGCATAATAGTTTGAAAATTTACCTCTTTCTCTGTAAGATGATGTGGTGGTTTTCAAAACAAAAGATTGATAATCTGCCAGCATGTGTGTTTAACTAGTTTATAATACATTCAGAATTTTTCTTCATTTCTCTAAATGTTTTTCACTTGTTTTTATGTGAAATCCTCAAAATGGGGAAGTTGAGAGGGGATATCTCAAATTTTTGTGTTTTATGTGAGTTTTAACAGTCAACACTTACTAACTGGAAACATATACATTCATTCAGCAATCCAAGAAGGCCACAGTTTGGGTTTCTATGAAGAACATGTGCTCAAGTAAGAATATAAGATTTTATTAACCACAGCTCCTGTTAAAGCGGATTTTGAAAGAAAAAGAAAAAAAAAAAAAAGGTGCCCCAGCAAGAGAGATGATACTTTAGCTCTAAGAAGAAAGTGGACTATGTTTGTAAATTCTGTCATTAAAAAAAAAAAAAATGTTTTTTCCAAAGCAAATGTGCATTGTTTAGTGCTAGCAGAATGCATTAGTTTTGGCTCTGAGTCCAGCTTTTCAGAAAATGCTTTTGAGTTCAAATCTTACAGCTTCTTTCAAAGCAGTTGCTGGATTTTGCCAGGTTTTTCTTTTTAATATTATACTTCTTTACATACTAGTTCTAAAAATAGTAAAGACATTGGGCAATTAAATTTGTTTATAATGAAAATTTCACGGAAATGTAATTCCTAAGAACCTGTTTGACCATTAATCAGAAGTGTTTTGGTGTTGTGAGAGGAAAGTACTGTTGGGAGGCTATGCTGTAGACTCCTTTACCCCCTGGCAGGCAGCCATGGAGAAAATAGCCTAGTTGGGTGGGTGGGTTGATTGACCTTTTTTTGTTATGGTTTATTTTTAAAACAAGAGTTTGAAGAAGCACCCCTTTCTGAGTGATGTGGACTAGTCAGGGCCAAAAGCTGAGCCAAAGACCAGATTAGATTTTGCAGGGGACCTCCCCAGCTTCCAGTTCCAAGAACAGAGTAAATGTCATTCAGTGGCCCCCAAACTCAGAACCAACATCTGACCAATATGTGTATTCCGTCATCTGCCCTTCTGCCATGCAAAATTCAGCGCTTTGTGTGTAATAGACTTCCATCTTCATGAATCTCCTTGCAAAACTCAGGCACTTAGGGAATAGTCAGACATTACATTCAAGCATCTCAAGTTACAGTAGTTTCCCCTTATCTACAGGGGATACATTCCAAGATGCCCAGTGGATGCCTGAAACCTCAGATAGTACCAAAACCTATATATTCTACGTTTTTTCCTACACATACATCCTATAATGAAGTTTAATTCTAAATTGGACAAAGGAAGAGATTAATAATAACTAATAATAAAATGTAACAAGTATGACAGTATGCCAGCGTCACTGCTTTTGCACTTTGGGGACATTATTGAGTAAAATAAGAGTTACTTGAACACAGGCACACGCAACACAGAACACAAGTGATGCTGCAGCTGTTGATCCGATAAATGACTAATAGGCAGTGCATGTGGCGTGGACCCGCTGGACAGAAGGACAGAACAGTGTGCAGTTTAAAACATGAATTGTTTACTTCTGGAATTTTCCATTTAACATTTTCAGACCTTGCTTGACTGCAGGTAACAAACTTATGGAAAAGGAAATCACGGAGAAGTGGGACTGGCTACTGTATTAAAATTAATGTGAAAAATACCAAGCATTGGTGAGACTATAGAACAACTAGAATTCTTAAATGCTGCTGGTGGGAATGTAAATTTGCTCAATCAACCACTTGGGAAAACTGACAGTATTTGCTAAGCTAATCTGCAATGTATCGGGAGAGGAGTTATCCTTCCAGTAAGGGGGTGAGTGTCTGGAAAGCAGCAGGAAGGTGCTGGTGATTTTTTATCGGGTTGCTGGTAATATGAGTGTGTTCAATTTGTGAAAATTCATTGAGCTGTATACTTCTGTGTACTCTGTGTGTGTGTGTGTGTGTGTTTGTCAATAAAAAGTTTTAAAATCTCTTGAAGTAAGTTAGAGCTTCTCAGATTGGGAAACCAGGTGATGTGCTAAGGTGTAGGAGAGTCCCAGGAGACACATGGCGTGCCTTTGCAGATCATTAGCAGTACTTGATAGTTAATCATATACAACATTTTTGTATTAAAATAAATGCAAGCCATGAATTTGCATTCTTTTTAACACGTATCTGACACATTTCTTGCTTACAGGCCCCTGGAGGTCCTGCTGTTCCATTCTGTGGCCCTGAGGGGAGATTCCAGAGGAAATGTGTGTGTTGTGTTGCCATAAACCATGGTTCCCAACCCTGGCTGCACATACAATCACATGGGGGGTTCCGATATTGACTGATACCCAGCACCCACCCCACAGATTCTGGGTAACTTGGTTTGGAGTGGGGACCAGGCATCAGTGCCGATTAACCACCAGGTGATTCTAATGCGCAGCCAGGAATGAGAGCTGCTGCCCTAAGGCATTAAGCAGCTCCCTTAGCAGGGATTCACAGATGCCCAAGGACTAGGAAGAAAGGATTGCTGCTGCTGTGAGAAATGGACTTGATATTCCCCCATGGTTTCTTCCAGATCTGAGAGTGGAAGATAGTGGCTAACGGCTATCCAGGGCTTAGCTTTTGTTGTGCACTGTACTAAGCACTTCATGTGGGCACCACTGTGTTCATCATTCAGCCATGAGGAAACGGAGACCCAGAGGGGTCACATGACGTCCTCAAGAGCTTTATAATGGTTATGGTGGCCTGGAGCACAGGCGTTCTGACCCCAAAGCTGGACTCCACCTTATGAGGATGTCATGTGGTAAGCCTTGCACAGCAGCCTGGCAGGCAGAAGGAAGTTAGGGATGCTGGAAGATTGAGGTGGCTGCAACTATAAAAGACAAAAAGCACCAGCTTCACAATTAGGGGCACCTGGTATGGGACACCCAAGGCTCAAGAGGGAACCAGAGATACAAGGGGAAAAAAGTGAAGATCAAGAGCACCTGGAGACATCATTTCATAGTTCTCCTATGCCCCCGGAAATAATGCAGTGTCAAAAAAGTCAGTATCTGGATTATCTCAGTTCGAAGCCACCCATTCACTGGAGGACTGCTTCCCCCATCCCCACCCAAAAAGGTGCTTTTTCTGCACCCTTCCTCATCCAGGAAATGAATGCAGTCCCCTTCAAATTACATCGCCATGCCACGGTAGTTTTACAAATCCTTCTGGTATTACAATCTTACCTTTTTAGACCTTTGTTAATTGATCAAAGGGTTAAAAGTATAAACACTATGCAGCTTTAAGGAAAATGTGGATATTAATGTCTTTCTTTAATCTATAATAATGACTGGTTTTAGTCAGAATGCTTTAAATGCAGCTATTGTAAAATCTCTGCCCTTGTATCAGTGGTTAAGTATCATGGTCCACTGATAGAGCTTTAAAAAGTTCAAAGGCTATGCTAGCATATCTTTTGTCTCTTCATCTTTTAACTGTAAAGAAAAAGATGTCCTTGTATCAAGCCTTAGTGTTTATGTGAAAAATGAAATTGGGTTCAGTTCGTGCGTAGATTTTTAGAGAGATTAAAGTGGGCATCACACAGTTTTTCTCTGTAAAAGGCTGCCTTTGATGTGCCTTCTGTCTGTTCATACAGAAGTGTCAGCTATTGTTTTTCAGCAGTAGAAGAGTGTCCGCTTGTCATCAGCACATTCTAATACCTTTGTGCTGGAGCCTTGTTCAAGGTAGATCTTATAATTCAGAGATAATGTTACTGGAACCGTACATTGTAACACCAGTCTGCTTTAGGAAGATGAATGCCAAGGCAAAGCCAAAGTGTTTATCAAAAATGATCAGGGAGCAAAACTAAAACATTTATATTTGAATGTCTGATTACAATCCATGCTCTAGATATTTCATTAGCAGTATAACACAGTTATTCTTTGGTGCTTGCTTGGAGTTTTGTTTGTGCTATTTCACTGCAAAGGAAACGAAGGAGACGGTTACATTAAGGAGCCCAGAGTAGCTGAGTGTATGGTCATACCTTGAATTAGGCTCAGATGACAGAGAGCAGAGTGCAGATGCCTTATGGCATCTGAAAGTGTAGAACATTCCTACCAAGTAGCTCTTGGCCAACCTGTAAGTCATAATTTAGTGAGCTCTTACAATGTATACAATGTGCTAAATATTTTATGTGTACTTTACCATCACTAGAAAGTAGGGTTGTTGTCCATTTTGCAAGAAAGAAGCGAAAGCACAGAGAGAAACTGAATGACTTGCCCAAGATCTCTCAGCCAGCAAGTGAGAGATGAATTCACACCCAGGCTTGGTGCTCACTCTCTTAGCCACTGCTGTCTGTCTTCCAACTGCATTGTCACTAATTGCTAAAAATATTTTCACACGCCAGGCGCAGTGGCCTACGCCTGTAATCCCAGCACTTTGGGAGGCCGAGGCGGGCGGATCACAAGGTCAGGAGATCAAGACCACAGTGAAACCCCGTCTCTACTAAAAATACAAAAAATTAGCCGGGCGCGGTGGCGGGCGTCTGTAGTCCCAGCTACTCGGGAGGCTGAGGCAGGAGAATGGCGTGAACCTGGGAGGCGGAGCTTGCAGTGAGCCGAGATCGCGCCGCTGCACTCCAGCCAGGGGGACAGAGCGAGACTCCGTCTCAAAACAAAACAAAACAAAAATATATTTTCACACACTACTTTGAATGTACAAACCAACTAATATTTATGCCTTTTTCTCTAAATTTATTCAGATGATCTTTTTCATTTCCAGTAAATATTTTTTAATGAAAATGAAATCCAATAGAATTTCTTTCTTTGCTTGTCTTATGTTCTTTTTGATAAATAATATGTACTTCAGGATAATTTCACTTTCTGTTGATGCTGCCTCTAAATTAAAAAAAGAAAAATCATGTTTTAAAATGATTTCCAGAACAGCTCAGACTACATCACTACATCCCTAGTACAGCACTATTTAAATAACTCTATGATACTATAACTTTGTTTTTCTTACATTACTTCCACTTAGAGCTTTCCCAGCACATGTCAACTCTGCAGCTCTGTATCTGAGGCTGATGACCAGTGCTCCAAGCATGGGCAACCTAGAGCATTAGCCAGGAGGAGAGAGGGAGTGCTCCTCCGGCAACCCCCTCTCTGGTCTTGAGGGAGAGAAGCAGAGGATGACTGACACAGAAGGGAGGGAGCTTACTTCTGCTGCCATCCTGCCTTGACCTGCCTCTGCTGTTGTTGTGGTCACTGCTGCAGAGGCCCAGGGATGGCAAGGTGACATTCTAGCTGTTCGTTTGTTTCAACAAGGCTAGCCACAGGTCCACCCAGACTCACCTCATTCGGGTCACCTTCCACCTAAACATTGGCAGCAGTTCCCTGACTTAGAGATTAACGGCTGTCACACTTCCCACTTGTTTCCTTCTCTTTCATTTTCTGTTATGAAAAGGGTGCTCATGTGAAACAGCTCCCAAAAAGCATCTTACGTAAATTCATGCCAAAATATGTGAGAGTCCTCTTGCAAAAGAAAATTGGAATGTGAATTCTGAATTAAAATAAGATTTCCCTTTCTGACCACTCCATTAAATTCGGCTTTTGTTTGTTTTTTATTTGCAAGTGTTGATGCGTGTTAAGATGAAGGCAGAGCTACACTGCTCCATTCTGAAGAAGCATTTGGCCACTAACTGATAAAAGAGCCAGGATCCATGTATAAATTATTCAGAAATTTGGTAAATAAACATGCAAACTTCTAGCTGGGGCTATTGCTATTGCATTATTCAGCCCAATAAAGAGAATTTAATTTAATGGATTTTCAGCAACATTGTTCAATGATCAACAAAAGGCATACTGTCTTTTACGAATAACTGATTTTCCCGGGGCATTCTGAAGAAAGTGGGTCCTCGTTAACCCTAGAATGGCTAGCTAATGTAATTGAAGCGCGACCACCTGGCAGCGAGGTTGCCCGTCAGCTGCCAAGGAAGGCCTGGGCCGGGGAGTACCAGGTGCTCTGCTCTCGCTGTCTGATTGTTACAGTGGAATAAACAGCGTGATTGCACAGTATGGCCAGGGGCGAGAATCCAAGACTGCTGCCAACCGGAGCGCGGGCTTTCTTCCCTAGTCTTTGACAAGGGGGGCCAAAAGTGTTTCTATTCAGAGCAGGTAAAGCTGACAAAGCTCCGATGTTGTCTGCACAATTAGGATGAAAAAAATAAGACTGGCCCAAGAACGAACCAGCAGTAAGCCTCAAGTACCTGTTTCTGTATCGTACAAAGCCTAGGCCTATTTAATACGGGCTGGGAAGTTTAAGCATAAAAATTTAAAATAAATTCAAGAAAAAGAACTTAAATACTCAGTGACCACTGTTTCTTAGAGCAGGTCAGCATTATTAAGCTTCCTGTTTTGAAGCATAATTTCAAGTCGTCACCATACAAAAAACTTTATTTTGGCCCGAATTCCATGGCAACCCAAATACCCTGTTTCTTTGATTATACTTCATAAATTCTGGGCCAGGTCTTTTTGCTTTCTCTATCTTCCTTTATAAAGCCCTACACACATCTATATTTAACTCACTGAAATAGTCCTCACTCTGTGGTGTTGTTTATTCTCAGTAATTTTTTTAAGTGCTGCTGCCCATCCGGAGATATAAAAGAAAATTAGCATTATTTGACTTGTAAAAACTTAATTAAGAAATAGACATTGTGACCTTTCTAAGGGGTTTTGAATGTGAAATGGTTCATTAAGTTTTTGTTAATAGAAAAGTAAAGAGCACTTTCCCCAAACGGCAAGAACAAAATCGCTTTCTCTTAACACATTGATTTATTTCATTTGCTAAGCACAGGAACCATGAAAAATTTCATCCCAGTAGCACATTAAATATGTGCAGAAGTAAAATTACAGCTGAACGGCACCTTGTACTTTGTACTCGTGGTGTGTACATTTCAATAGGCTAGGAGGAAGAAACAAACTGTAGAAAGATCATTTTATGAAATTAAATTACCTGTTTTGTATTGCTCTGAATCTCTGCGTGTAGCTGTGGATTCAGAGGGACTCGAACTGTTGCCTGCAGCTTTTCACGGGGTAATCCCATCACCCTCTCCAGCCCACCCCCCAGGATTAGTATCTATCACGGGAAAATAGAAATGAGAAAAATGCTTCCTGTTGCGTGTTTAGCCTCTCCAGTGGTACCTAACTATAAAAGGTGACCAGGGACTGGATGTGGTGGCTCAGGCCTATAATCCTAGCACTTGGTGAGGCTGAGGCCAGTGGATCGCTTAAGCTCAGGAGTTCACAACCAGCCTGGGCAACATGATGAAACCCCATCTCTACAAGAAATACAGAAGTTAGCTGGGCATGGTGGTGTGCACCTGTAGTCCCAGCTACTTGGGAGGCTGAGGTGGGAGGATCACTTGAGCCCAGGAGGTCACGGCTGCAGTGAGTTGAGATCGCACCACTGCACCCCAGCCTGGGTGAAAAAGTGAGACCCTGTCTCAAAAAAAAAACAAAAAAAAAACTAAAACCAGGATTGCTTAGAAAGATGAATATTAGGTCTGTGGCATCTCTCAGTGTATTGTCAGATGGCAGTCAGGGCACTTAGTAATAAATCAGAAGAGTGACTTGAACCAAGCCAGGTCATGTCTCCTAGCCTCAATTTCCATGCCTGGGAAAAGAGATGGTAAATAAATGCTACATGAAAAGTAATTAGTACAGGGGCTGCTAGAGACAGTGGCCTAATGAATGTGCTTTTCTTCCCCTTTTGCACATTGGGTCTTTCCCAATGGAAGGTGACCCAAGTTTGCTTAGGAGAAACAAGAAGTCAGAAGAACAACACAATTTCATGCCTTGTTTTCTAAAGGATTTATTTCTCAGCCTCTATTTTGCATAAATAAGTACTCTGTAAGGATGAAGTAAATATATATGAATTTAGTTGTTTGATGGGAAATACATGTATATAAATAAGTAGTCCACCTTTTAGTCTGATAGCTTGAAACTCCATTTTGTTTTCAGTCAAATGTGAGAGTCTTACTGGCAACCCCACCTTGACCCTGTCTTTGGATCCGGAGCTAGAAACCCAGATTGGACAGTGGGCATGTGTGCGGTCCTGAGTGCAGTGCCTGGTAGCCCTGGGCCCATGCTGCCTGTGGTCCCTAATGGCTGAGTCACTCTGATCACTGCCTCTGAGGGCTGGACCTTGAACATACCCTGGAACTTAGCAGGGACACCAAAAGGGATAAAGGGAGTCAGTCAAAAAGGCAGTCTCTCAATCTTCTTTGTGCCATGGATGTCTTGCACTTCTCAGAATGTTTATAAATGCAGAACATAAAGCATATAGGATTCCAGAGTACATCAGTTATAGTGAAATGCTTTCTAAATCAAATGCATATATAGTAATATAGGAACATCTTTATTCATGTATTAAATAGCAAGCTCTAGTAGTAGGTCCAATAATCATCATAATTTTGAAGTGGTAATGAGCGGAATCAATATTTTGAAACACTGGCAACAATATAGTGGTACGTGAAAATACCTGATTTCTACTGGTGACACAGTCACAGGTGGTATCACTTTGGTTTGTTCCTATTTATAATGGAAAGAAATGCTTCATTTCAGCCAGAGGATAGGATAGTGAGAATGAAGATGTGCTTTTTTACCATCCAGGTTCATGGACCCCTTGAATTTTGATCATCACCCAGAAGAGCCCCATGGGATCCATTGACCCATATTAAGAACCACTCTTTGTGGGATTCACAAGAACCAGAGTCAGGCAGGATCCACTGGAACCACTGCAGCGTTGTTTCTTCAGCCAGCTAGCCTGCAAGAGTGGTTTCTGAGACTCTGTAGGTATGGGGCCTGTTCTCTGGGTGCTAGATATGCCACAGTTCCTGCCCGCATGGAGCTTCCATTCCAGGGGAAGAGGCTGACAGCAAGCAATGTAGATCATGAAAATGCAGGGAAGTTAGAGCATGGTGAGTACTGAGGAGAAAACTGAAGCCAAGAAAGGGAGAATGAAGGGTCTGGATCGCAGTGCCTCCTGAGAAAAGCTGGCATTTGAGCAAAGACCTGAAGGGGGTGAGGGAGGCAGTCAGACAGGGGTCTTGGAAGAGCATCCCAGGCAGAGGGCACAGCACACACACATTGTGTGTGTGAAGTGTGGGAAGGGGTCCACACTCCACAGAGGTGACAGCAGGGGCAGGCACCCAGTGGGGCAGGGCCTTGCCAGCCACACTAAGGACTTCTGCTTTTGCTGTGAGATGGGAGCCATCAGAAGGCTGAACAGAGGAGGGCACCATCCCTAAAAGGCTCCTGTTGCTGGGTACAGAGGCCAGAAGAGGTAGGAGGCCACAGCCATAATCCAGGAACAAAATGACAATGGCGTGACCTGGATGGCGGTGTGTGGTGGTGACAGGTGGTCAGGTTCTGTATTGATGGGGATTTGGGGCCAGAGGATGCAGAGTCACGTATGCCTCAGTGACCAGGCGGTCTTCAGGATGTTCAGGGTAGTTTGTAGTTGCCTGTCTCTTTAACTTCTGCATTTAGAGAAGGTGAACTTCTGTTTGAATTAATAATGCCAACATTTATTGAGCTAACATTTATGAAATTATACATATTATATATTCACATGTGAATAGATGGTTTGTGTTCAGATGCCATTGTGCAGAGGAGGCCACAGTACCCGGAGAGGATGGGGAACTTGCCAAGGTCCCACCAGCAGCATTCAGAGCTCAGAGCCTCCCATCAGTTAGTTAGCCCCGGAGCTTGGTCTCCGCGGTGCGAATGCCATGATTGCCGATGCACAGGCTCAGATGAGGTGGCGCCCCGGCCACCCGCCTGTGGCAGGGATTAGATCAGGCATGGCGCATGAGTGTGTCTGGCAGGACGTAGTGGGCAGTCAAAATGGCAATTTCCTGCCTCCCTCCCTTCCAGGGGTCTGGGGCTTGACACATCGCCTCTCCCAGAACCCCACTCCCCCGATGAGGCCAGGGTTTTATTCCTTTTTCTATTTAGATTATTCTTCTGCCTCCAACCTTATGGCAACAGAGACAACAGTGTCAACACAGTGAAGCCTTTGTGAGCCATCCAGTGTTTGTCTCCCTCCCCAAGGGAAATGAGATGGCTGCCCTGGGCTGGTGTTCTATGCCTTTGTGTCTTGGCCAGGGCCCAGGGCCAGCTGATGGCAGGGACACTTTGCCATCTTACTCATGTATTGCCATGACACTTCAATACACTTTATCCACCACTACTAGTTTTCTCTTCATATTAGGGATGGCATTGGAAGAAGGAATAGATAAGTAACATGTTTGAGCAAAGAAAGATCTACCCTATTAAATTGTTTGGTTTGGTAGGGATGGTATTTAAACAGACTGAAATCTTTTTAGAAAACTCAACACAAAGCACATGTGTAGAAGACTTGATCTAATTTACTTGGAACATGGATGCACTAAGGATTTCAGTAGCTCTGGTTTCTTCGTGGGGTTTTATTTGAAGGGTTCTGCAAGCACTATATACTGGAGGCCGCTGTATTTTCTGGGGAGCAAAGTGGCCTGAGAGGGAGAAATGTCCATAGGCAGGGCTGTGATTTAGGCAGATGGGAAGAAACGTCTGCGGCCCAGTGGGCTTTTCCAAGTAATCTGTGACTCTCTGGTATTAGGATTAGACCATATGAAATGCTGCTTTTGCAGGTTAAAAATCAGCAATTTTGTATGATTCAACTTAATACATAACTTACCCCATTTTAAGACTTCAGGAGCTACAGTATTTCTGGGATTGTTCATTTAAACAGAACTTAGAGCAATAAATTTCTAAGAATTTATACTAATCCTGCTCACAGACTAATCTTGATTCTTGTCCGTGTGAGCTCAATCCAGAGCAGTCCCTGAAAGGCCATAGATCTAGTGCAGTCCCTGCCTGTGGCAGTGTCCACAGACACATCCCAGTGTCGGGGTCCCTCATTCCCTTCGTGAAGAGACCAGAGCCACCTCCTTTCACCACACTGGCACTCCGGGCAGCCTCCCAAGAATCCAGCATTAGCCTTCCTCCTTCTTTGCTAAAAATCACACTGTGCCACATCTCCTTTCTCCTGCCCCCAAATGGAGAGACGCACACGCTCCTCCCACTTTGCTATGGCACAGCACTGTCAGCTCTGCAGCAGCCAGCTTTCTAGTAAGGGTGTGACCCCTGTTCCCTACTCTTCTCCTTCAGATACAATATGATTCTGTATACTTATATTCAAGAGTTCATTCTTTACTGCCCTTTCTTTTTGCTCTGTATTAGCTGCATTTATGTAGATTTCTCTCCTCCAAATGATAGTGCCCTTAACTACAGATGCTGTTATGTATCCTTTTCCTCAGCTGCTCCCAGTCTGCCCAGGGTGGTGAACACCCTCCATCTCTGAGGTGTTGCTTCTGCCTCTGCGTCATGGACTTTAGTTCCATATTGTTGCAGCATTCACCTGTCCCTCCCACTGCCTCCCATGACCATTTTCTTCATCCAGGGCTGAGTTTAGAGCCAGGGGATCTGGCATCAACACCCAGGTGGCTGTGCAAGGCCTCCTTTGAGGAAAAGGATCTGCAATATCCACGACTTTTAGATACTTTGCACCTCCAGCATTGGCAAACATGGAATTCAAGAATTGTAGGTGAAGAACAGAGTGCACTTTGGAGCCATCTCTCTGTGATGTCCGTCAGCTTCTGGGCATAGGGTAGAACACAGGAGAATAACTTGTGGAGTTTTTCATAAGTTCACTTTCAATGCCTTTCTCTAAAACAAAAATTTTTTGAGGCATAGTCTCACTGTATTGCCCAGGCTGGAGTGCAGTGGTGCAATCAGAGTTCACTGCGGCCTTGACCTCCCAGGCTTAAGCGATCCTCCGGCCTCATCCTCCCAAGTAACCGAGACTACAGACGTACACCATCACACCCATCTAGTTTTTGATGTGTTAGTAGAGACGGGGTCTCGTCATGTTGTCCAGACTGGCCTCAAACTCCTGGGTTCAAAATACACTCCTGCATCAGCTTCCCAAAGTGCTGGGATTACATGCATGAGCCACTGCTCCCGGCCTCTAAGAGGAATTTTAATATGGTTCTCAACTCAAACAGATGAAAGGCAATGGCAGACTGCTTTAAAATGAACACATCCCATCCAGAACGTGGTCCTCTCCTCCTGGTCTTCACTTCTGAGCATTTGGCCATGCTGGTGGCCTCCCTCTGTTTTTAGTGTTAGGATATCAGAGGCTCACCTGCATCCATTTCTGGTTGTGACTGAAACAGTCCCCTACAGAGCTCACAGAGGACCGAGAGCATTTCTGCTTGCTTTTAAGATGTTTTTTGCAACCTTTTCCATCTCATATGGCTTTGAACTTATTAATTTTAAAATCCAAGGCCTCGTTGCTGACTGTGGGTTTTAGCTCTGCAACTTTCCCGGGACCCCCACAGAGGAACTACTGGCATTTTCCATGAGTTCCCATGAGAGGCCGGTGTGTGTGGCTATGAGCAACTTGTTTGGGAGAGACTAGCCATGTGTATTAAAATTTGTTTTGTTTTTGTCTTCATTTTGCTTTTATACACTTTATTCCTCACTGCCGGACTTGCTAAATTACTAGAGCTTGGATTTTTCAGGGGCTTTTTCAGGCCTCCAGATGAGTAAGTCATGGACACCCCCAGTACATCACCACCCCTTCTCCCTCTTCCTCCCCACTACAGATAGCTTACAACTGCTTGCCATGTCTGAGTACAAAGAATGTAGCCAAAACTTTCATCTACATGGCTGTTAAGTATACTTTACTATATAAAATACACATGATGCAGTGTTTTGTTATTTGATCTACCTTCTGATAAATTTTGGAATTTCACTGATGTATACTGGATTTTGAAGTATTTTAGCATTTGTCTGTTGTGTGGTGAAGCAGAGATGCTAATCCTGGTCCTTCATGAACATTGTCTTCATCTCACAAAAACATCCAGACTATCTCATTTATCAGGTGACCTTGTCTCTGTGGTCCTTTGAGTTTTAAGTAAGAGCTTATTTTAAATGAGCTGAGTAGGTTTGTTTGGGAATACTTATACTTGTTGGACCTCATCTGAGAAACATTTCAGCCTCATGAGATAAGGCAAACTGTTGGTGCAGCTTGCACAGAAAAGTACTGCATTTTTAGGTTGCATTTGTATTTATAGCTTACATCAAAAGGCTTATTCCTGTTTTCTCACAGGCTAGCAGCCTCTGGAAATATCCTGTGCCTGGCTGCAGCTTCTCCAGATTCCCCCAGACCCTTGCAGGGTTTGAGTGCTCCTCCTAATTTCTTTCTCTCACCTCTTTTAAGATATTGTATGAGAGCCAGGCGTGGTGGCCCACGCCTTTAATCCCAGCACTTTGGGAGGCTGAGGCGGGTGGATCACGAGGTCAAGAGATCGAGACCATCCTGGCTAACACGGTGAAACCCCGTCTCTACTAAAATTACAAAAAAATTAGCCGGGCGTGGTGGCGGGCACCTGTAGTCCCAGCTACTCGGGAGGCTGAGGCAGGAGAATGGCATGAACCTGGGAGGCGGAGCTTTCAGTGAGCCGAGATCGGACCACTGCACTCTAGCCTGGGCGACAGAGCAAGACTCCGTCTCAAAAAAAAAAAAAAAAAAAAAAATAGATATTGTATGAGAAGCCCCTCCCTACCCAACCATCTTTTGGGGCTCTGGCCAAATTATTAGGCGGAATCATATGAAATTGCTAATGTTGGTTTGCCTATGACCTAATCTTGAACTTGGAGCCTTAATTTCTTCAGCTATAAAGTGAGAGTAACAATACTTTCTTCATAGGATTTTGTGAGAATTATTCAAGATAATTTGGGCACACTATTGACTAGCACATAGTAGGATTGATAATTATGTCCTAATGGAGAGACAAATGGATAGAAGTGTTACTAGATGTTTGTTGGCATCACATGAAATGACCCAGTGGATTGTCACTAAATTTGCATAGTCATTCTTAAAATGTAGGCTTTTTAGAATGGGGAGAATTCACTTAGGAGATGCACGGTGCTCACTAACAAGCCAGATGTGCACTTCTAGACAGCTGGAGCAGCGGCTCTGCCCATGCACCAAGTGCCGCTGGGCCTTCAGATCAAGCAGTCACTTTCACATGCACAGCCTGAGGATGGACAATTGCAGAACTGGAGTATTTAATGATGATGATGATTCTCCCTGGTAAAAAGAGGAAGTGGACTAGCTTTAAAAAATATTCAGAAATGAGGCTATTTGGAGAGATTAGAATTTGTGGGGGGTTTTTTTTGTTTGTTTTTCAAAATAAATCATTCTAAATAAATAAGTAATTTTTTGTTTTCCCATGTATGTATAGCATGATGGAATGTATTTTCCATTGTTTCCCAATGTTGAAATAGTCTGCCATTTAGTCTCTCTCAAAGAATCATTAACTTTACATTCAGATTTTCTAAGGAAATGCTGTAGCTCTTGCTTTTAATTTTCTCCCACTCAGGGGGATTAGGTGGCATTACCAAGTGATTTAAAAATCCAGGTAGGCGCCTTTAATTTGTCCTGAAAAAATCCAAAAGCTCATTAAGCGACTTGCTGAAATGAATATATACGGTGCTCACCTTTGAAAAGGTTAGCATTGTCACAAAGCTCAGGGAGCCACTGCTTGGTAATTCTCCACCCTGCCCTTAGCTGTTTAACCCATGGCAATCACCTGGTTTGTGACACCGGGCAGCTCATTATAATCAGCAAAGCAGAGCCCTGGCAGCCCTCCACTACAGGCACAATGAAACAGTCACAGTCTTGGATCCATCTCTGTAGAAAATGTACATAGGTGTTTTATTCCATAGTGGTCGGGTCATCAAGGAAAAATAAACATAGCTTCCTCTCATGAATTCTGACAGTGAAGACGATCACGAGCCCTGGAACAACAGCGGTTCCTATTTCACAGTCCTTAATGTTTCTCGTGCCAACTGCTGCTTTAAAAAAATACATGACTTTAATGACCAAAATAGAATTTATTATTAGTTACAAGTTAAGGGATGTATAACCCATTTCTCTCTCCCATTAAGTCTGTGCAAGTAATATTAGTGGATGTTTCTCATTGAAGAGATCCCCTACTTCAACTTTGCATAGAGGAAAAACCTGAGACACAGGCCTGTTGTAGAAATTATTGCTGCATGGAGAGGTGCACACATTCTGTAGAAGTGGCATTTGGAATTGTCAGATAATAATTGCATATATTTGTGGGGTACAGTGTGATGTTGTGATACATGTGTACATTGCAGGTTGATTAGATCAGGCTAATTAACATAACTATTACTTTGCATACTTAACATTTCTTTGTGGTGAGAACACTTAAAATCTATTCCCTTTGCAATTTTGAAATCTATAATACATTATTATCTGCAGTCACCATGCTTAAATTTTTTTGCATATTTCCATCCTCCCATCTCAAGGATAATTTTAGAGTAATTTATTGCCAGTTTGCAAATTGTATCACAAATTTTAAAATTATGTAAAGCATGGTGCATGTTTAAGTTTTAGTTTTCTCTTGCATTTTCCTTAAACCTGTCTGGTCTTTGAAATGTACTCTACCTGCCTGAGATCCTCTCCCTCTGCCTAGAGCCACTTTCCAAGGCTGTGTCCAGGGCTTTCTATGCAGTGGCACCGTTCCTTCTCCCCTCCAGCCTCATACCTGGCTGCCAGACTCACCACCATGCATTCTCGGCCTACTGTCTACCCTCAGGAGCCTCCTCGCTTTCCGAACACCGGTGTCAGTCTAGACTCTGGCCTCTCCCCAGTCCTATGTCTTAAGGAGCCCTGTGTTCCCCAGTTTTCTGGACATGGCTTCTTGGGAGATGCCCCATAGTGTTTTCCTCCTGCCTCCCCCATCACTCCCGTTCTGATGTCGATTCCACTCAGTCTCAGAGCTACGCTTCAAGGGGACTCACTTCACAAAGCCCCCCAACCACACCAAAAGAGTAGAGCCGTTTCCTTCTCATGATACCTTGCATATTTGTTCACACCACCAAGAAGCCCTGGAAAGAATGTCCAAAAGTCATTCCTCTCACATCAGTAGTATGCTGGGAGAAGATAGGGACCATGAGTTACGTCTTTATGTCCTCCATGAACTCACAAAATAATTACTTCTGATTGAAAATATATAGAGGCATTTAAAAAGTTATCTCGCTCGTGTACTGTCCTTAACCTTTGGGGTCTACGTAGAGTACATACTGAGACCAGATGATCCCAGTGATGTACATATGTGATGTTTGATGAAAACAGTGAGATCTCGTGTCTGCTATCAACATACAGACACAGGGAACTCTGAAAGATAAAGGCAGTAGAGAAATACAAAGGCAATTTCTCAAGTGACATTTTTAATATTCACTGGAGATAAGTGAAAACAATTGAAACATCAGTCTACAAAGTAAATCACCAGTATACTTGATCAGAATCAGAACCTGCTGTAGGTAGAGGCAATTTTCCATCATGTAAAATGACTATTGTCCTTATCACTGGTCCCTGTGTTTCTGTTTTTAATTGAGCAAAACACTTCTTATGAAATATTCCCCCACCTGTTGGAGGAAGCATTCAGGCCATGGGACAAGGAGGTGATGTGGCCCTTTCCCGTAAAGGGAAAGATCTTGCTGCCCCAGGCCTCCACAGGGCCCAAAACTTTGAGCCAGATGCCTGGCCACGGTAGTCAGTAATTGAGGCCTGCCCTTGTGTCCTACTCTGGAATGCCAGGGCTCTACACTCCACGGTGGTCTTTTGCCAGCTGTTCCCTGTTAGGTTCCACTGACTGGGTGCCACTAGGTTCAGCAGCTGCTGCTTTGATCCTGAACAGGCACACCTGTGGCATCATTCCCCTCACTGCAGCATGGTCCCACAGATCAACCCTGAACCCCTTCTTTCACAGATGAGGGGATGCGGGTTCTGCAGGGCAAACTAGTTGCCTAAGGCCACAGGGCCAGGACTCAGAGGAGTCTGCATCTGAACTCAGGGCTTTAACTTAAACCCTGCTATCTGTAATGACACATAGAATATCAGGCCTGAATTTCTACTTTCTTTTTTGTTCAGAGTCATTGCACCGGTGCTTCTACCCTCTTCAGGATTTTTGAATGACACCAAGTGGCACATAATTAAAAATAAGGATTTATCAGAAATGTTTCACCCTTAGAAGATAGCAATGAAAGAATGACAGTTTATTCCTGTTCCCGCTCAGTGTTTTGATTGTGGTGCAAAAGGCCTTACAGTGAGACGCTCTGTTGTTCTCCAGTGTTGAAGCATGTCACAACTTCAGAAGCCACATCTGGCACCAAATTCATTCTCTCTTTGAAAATGTCCGTTCAAAATAATTAAGAAAACTTTAGAATTTTGTACTGATTGTCTTCAAAATATCACTAGAAATAATCGCAGAAAGCTAATTTTTGTGTAAATGAGCTCATTTAAATTTTTCAAATCTTGGTGCATGAAGGATTGAATTAATGTAGTTTATTCCTCTAAATTGTAGCTTCTTATGACAATTGTACAGATAATAAGTTAGCTAGAAAGTCACCATTTATTCCAGATTAGCTGTAAAAATGGCCAGTTTTGTGCTACTTTTGGTTCTGGGGAGAGAAAGAAGAATCTAATTTATCTATCTTTATTCTTCCTGTTAGCACCAAACAACAATGTGGATTAATTTAGCACTGAACATTGCAAACATCTTAAATAAGTTTGAAAGATTAAACTGAGACAGCGTGAGGGAGTAGAAAGAGGCCAGCGTGTGTTAACCGATCGGCCTGGGTTTGAGTTTCAGCCCTGCTCATTGCTAACTGGGTGGTCTCAGAGCATCACTTTTGTTGCCTGTTTCTGCTTTATCATATGTGGTTTGAGTTTTGCAGGAGGACCCAGTGGGCTCACAGCTACAAAGAACTTCATGAGTGGCCACCCATTGCACCAACATTGGGTAGCTTGTTTTTATTTCATAAAGATTGTCTCTTTTGTTCTAAGTGAGATATTGCCTCAACAGAACTCAGGCTAATTATAGTGTAATCTCACTATGATGGGTTTTAGAATCCTCCAATATACTGTAATACTCAGTACAACGTTTGAGTATTATAGAATCAAAGATTTAGAAGAGGATTGAGATGCAAGGAAGTACTTTCCTTACATCTGAGGAGAGAATAATGGACATGTAGGAGGCACTTAGTAAATGTCAAATGGAAGGGTTGGTGTGTAGATGGGTGAATAGGTGGGTGAGTGGGTGGATGGATGGATGGATGGATGGATGAGTGGGTGGGTGAATAGATGGGTGGCAGGCACAGTAATGGGAAGAAATGAGGGATTGAGAGAAGATGAACCTGGGCTTTCTGATGTGGATGGGCCACCACATTTGGGATCATACCCAGCCTCCTGGCCTTGGGAGCAGCGATACAGTTTTGCCTCACATATGAATTGCTCTTCAAATAAAATACAAAATGGCTCCAAAGGACATTTTCCTCGTCTGGGTCATGTCTTATGCCATTAATATAAAACTACTGATTTAATGGAGCTACTTTTGATCTATGAAGAAAAGACATACCAAATTCAATTTGGCTATTTTTTTCTAAGAGTAAATGTCTTAATTTGGATGAGAATGATTTGATTATAATTTTAAGTAATATTGCAGTTACATTTTTAGTCACGAAGATGATATCAAGTGACTCTATGAGGCTTAAGTGTGGAAAGTCCCAGAGAATTGTGTGGGTTGGGAATTTTATCTTTAACAGCATAGAGGGCTGTTTCTGTTGTTTGTATATTGTATGAGTTTAGTCAGAATAGATGTTACAAGGAATTTTGCATATAAAATATAAAAGCAGACAGTTTTCATTGAAGAGTAAAGTAGAATTATCCCAGAATATAAAAACATAAAAAGTTAAGATAAACACCCATCATTTTTTTTCTGAAATTTTCTTTTTAAAACATGTTATTTTGAGAGAATTTCTAATTCTGATCTCCTGACTGCAGCAGACTTTTTACCTGAATTCCTTCTGCCTTACTCTTAAAAGTTGAAAAGATTTAGATACTCAGAGGTACCTGCTGAAATGCAGTAGAAATGTTGAATCTGTTGTTCAAATGTCAGACTCAGGAAGGACCAAATATCTGCTCTGTACTTGATGATACATGTTCTCCAGCCACAAAAGAAAACACTCCTTACAAAAAAAAAAAAATATTCTTTTTTTCCCTTGCACAATCCATCCTGGGCCAGATATAGTCATAGCTCAATAGAAAATTGCTTTCCTGTTACTGGCAACCTGTGTGGTCACTGGTATGACACTGCCCCATGTCGACTTGCAAGCTGAGGGGCCACTGCAGCAGGCGCATGGTAACGGTGCCCAGGAGCACTGGAGGACTTGAAGGACACACACAGTGCCCAGTGCTGTCCACCCCCACCCGAAATGGGGTGCCAGGACCAGGGGCGGGAAGACAGCAGCCCCTGGGCTAGCCGGTTGGAGAGAGTTCTAATGAAGGGATGAGTGAGAGGGGAAGAGACAGCTGCATAAATAAGTGCAGGATACAGGACTGATGTGCTGTGCTGCAGAAGCCCCCACCCCACAAACAGAATGGCACACAGATGGGATTTAGTGAAACTGTCACTCCCGCCCCTGCTCTAACCCCCAGGATTTCTCTCACTGGCTTGTTAGAGCCAAAAATACTTGAAATGCAAGTATTGAGGTTTAATTTGCAGGAGAAAACAGTAAGTTTTCTTTCTCCTGAAGTTGTTGGATAATAGAGTCCCAGCTGGAGAGAGCGGAAGAAGGGTTACAATTTACTCCTTCAGCTTTCTATAAAATCACCAGTGAGTAGATGGAACTCGGCCTTCTGCTAGCTGTGGCCTCACTAGTCTTTTCTCTTGTTGGGAGAATTCTGATCATAAGAGGCAGGGCCGTGACTGAGAGCCGGGCTCTCAAGTCAGGCTGCTGGTAGCATCTGAGAGAGGTGGAACAGAACACTTTTCCTCTCTGCTCTTCAATTTCCTCCTCTGCAAAAAGATTAGGATAGTACAAACCACAGGAGGAAGTTGTGAGGATTAAATGAGATAGAGCCTATTACACTTCAACCCATTAAAAGCACTTGATCATTTTCATCAGTATCATTATTTAAATGTAACCTTTGGTTGATGCAGCAGCCACAGAGATGCCTGGCCGGAGGCTCACTTATGCTCAGGATATAGTCTGATTCACATGCTGCAGACACCACACCTGAAGGGCTGTCAGAACAGGGACTTTTCCCTTTGGGATGCATTCGTAAAAGGGCATCTTGTATGCTGTGTGTTGCTGACAGTCTCTGAGAATATGTCAGTGACTATGCCTGAACTTCACACTGAGCCCTATTGCTTCTTAAGCCTTCCTCTAATATCGTTACAGTGTTTCCCTTCCTCACCCCTAGGCAGAAGCATCACAGGACTGTATGACACCTTATGGGGTTCTCAGCGCAGTGCCCTTCAGCCAGAGACTCGTTAGCAAACAGGTGGCTTCACTACCCCACTCAAACACCTAGACCTTCATCAAGACTCATTATTTTCAGCAGAGCTATATATGTATATTTTTTTATTTACACAGCCTAGAACCAGATTAGCTGAAGGTTTAGAACAGTACAGTTGAGGCTGTTATGCAACCAGAGTAAGTCATTCCAGCAGCCCCTGGGAATTTTCATGACCAATCTTGACAGCAAACATAAAAATTTCAAACCACACTGCATAAGTCACTTATATATACTTCCTGATCATCTTTTTTTTTTTTTTTTTTTTAAACCTAACACTGAACAAAATGCTAGAACAGATGTAAAAGGAGCAAAAGAGGTCCTTTTGCCCTCTGGCTGCTCAAAACTACTTTCCGTAATGTCAGTGAGACCCGTATTCTCCACGCTCATCTGGTCATTTTGGTTTGCACAGGACCAGTGTCTGTTGAGGGGCCCAGCCATGCCTACAGATAGAGCAGCTCTTCAGAGTGCTGCAGATATAGACGTGCTCCAGGGCCATTTGTTGTGATGGCTCAACCCTTGTGTCCACTTAGTGTAAGCTTCTTCCTAAGTGAGCCGGTTGCATCACATACTATTACTAATAGCCAGAAATCAGTTGCTTTTAATATTAACTGGCCAACATACTTTTGCTGCTTCTGGTCATGGAGGAGCTTTGTGTTATTAGAATTCCCCCAAATTTCCAGTTAGGTTTCAATAATTGTGGCTTTTTTTTTTTTTTTTTTTTTTGCTCTGATAGGTCTGTGGGGTGTATTGAGTTTCAAGTGTGGGTCAGCAGTAATATTTATCATTCAGGTGTGCTATGCAATCCAGCGTACCACTCAAGCAGTCTGAATAGGCCAGAAAGGCCACTTGGCAACCTTCACATCAGCTTCTTTCCTCATTTTGTAAGTCACTTTGATTTGGTAAACCCCTAACTTTTCTTGGAGTGTCTTCTTGACATCTGATAACTTGGTATCAGATGAATATCTTCCTGGAAAACTGAGATGCCTTTAAGTTATTAAAATTATTTCATAGCAGCATACAAATACTGTTTTCTGCTTCCAGAGGTAGTGATATTTATTATTTTTAAATGCACAGAAGAAAAAACAAACATAGCTAAAATTTTGTAAATACCATGAAAAGGAATGATTTCCCCAAAATTGCTTTCAGAAATGAAAAATGAAGAAAATCTGTACACAACTTGGTGCAAATACTTTGGACCACAAAATTTGGTTGTATCATGCCTGAGCCTAGTCTGATTTCATGTGGGCCTAAGAGATTGTTTATAGGTAACAATTAAGAATGTCTCGAAGGAATGCATAACCAGAGTATCTGCTACAGATGTTTTCTTAAACTTGTCAGTTTCATTTACTTGTTATCTATCATATATCATATGTCATCATGATCCTATTTAATTTACAGAATCAACCTAGATATAAATTATTCTGTAGGCCAAATGAAAGTGACTTTTGCCTTCAAAATAGAATGGTTGAAGAATAAGCATTGGATAATTCAGTTCAAATTGTGTTGCACTAAATAATACCTGTAATGTATTTTATTGAATAATTTTTTTCTCTTAGAGTCAGTGATGACAGAGCCAGAGTTTACAATTCATGTGTATTGCTCTTTAATTGTCTACTCTTTTTATACTTTGCTACAAACAGGATTTAAGACATTTAGAGACAGTTCTGCATTTCTAATTATTTTCCATTTTGTTGTCACTTCATGGATATTACATGCCCCGAAAATGTCAGCAATGGTCCTTTCTAGATTAAGGTTGGGAGTACATTTTTTAGCTTCTAACACATGATATCTTTAAGATGAGTGAAAATCTGTGAAAGAGAAACACAGTTCAAGTGACATTGACTCCCTTCCTCCCAGAAATCAAGGTATTGGCGTCAGCATGGCAAAACTCAGGGCTTCTATTGTTCATATTGATTCGTCACTTTTTCAGCCATTTTCATCATTGAAGTAGCCTGTTGAATCTTTTCTCACTCAATTTGACAGCACTTTCTCTAGACTTGAAATAGGCTGAATGACTAATTTTCTTGTCACTTACATTTTTACTGATGTGAGACTTTGAGCGACAGTGTCACAGGGCATTTTCTCACTTGGTGATTTACAGAAGGTGAGGCGCACTGGGAGAACTGGAGAAGATGGAAATGGAAAATGCTATAATTAAGGATGTGCTCCTTCACAAATCAATCCCCTGGGAAGAAATGATTTGAACATTTCTAATAACAGTATAGTCCAAATCCATTGCATGTGTGGAGCGCCTCAGATTCTAGGAGGGAGACCTTCAGCTCCCTACTCCGGAAGGACATGGGGATATGAGAACAGACCATCTCCAAAAGTCTGTAATTTAATAGCCTGAAGAAAATCTTTTTCTCATTTCCATTTGCTCTTATCATTTCCTCAGAATTATTCTTAAACTTGGTTATATGGTATTTTCTTCTCTTTGAGCAGTAGTGAACTGTTTCTCTCCAGGAGTGTATCATTAGGGTTTGAAACTTAATCTAATATCTTATACCTCCATGTGTTTAATTTCCTTTTCCAAAACATCCATTTTATTTGGTTACATGGTTGAGTAAAGTCATCCTCTTTACCCGTTACCAGGCTGTGACATTTACTTTCAGTGATTCATTTATTTGCAGCCTTAAACAGTCCTAGAATTTAAATTTGCATTATATTGAAAGAGAAATAAAATCTTGTGAAAATGTTGTATGGCTTTAGGATGTAACTGGCATCTGTTCGTGTCTTGCTCATTATAGAATTTTATCCATTTGTTTAGTTATTAAATGCAACCTGAGCCCACCTGTAGAGCATGTGCCTTTGAGGCAGTTACCAGGGAACTACATGGGAGCTGAGGCTCTGCAGGAACCCTGCCGCTTCTCCTTCCAGATGCTTCTCCCTGGGATCTGGGAAATGGCTGTCTCCCCCTCCCTCCATATCCCTTGACTGCTCTTTCACTTCTGCCCACCCTCTGGTGGGGTGGGGGTGGTTCCCTAGCATTCCATTCTCCCCTTTTCTCCTTCAAGATCATCTCCAAACCCATGACTCAACTCTTCAGCTCTGGCCCAGGCCTCTCTGCTGAGTGCCAGTCAGCACTTCCCTGAAGTTCTCCCCCAAAAATCCTTTGGGCTCCTCAGACTCCTCCACTCAACCCTGCCTTCCTCCTCAGGTCCCTTTCTGTCCCACCCTCCTGGTCACTTACACCTTGATCCCAGGGTTTTGTCCAGAATCCACCTCCACTCTTACCGTTGGTGAACACCCCAACTGGTCTGCCCCTCATTGTGCCGCTTCCTCCCTTGCATTGTCTCCCTGCCCTGTTATCTCTCAGGCATAGATCAGGTCCTGCCGTTCATCTATTTTAAAACCTTTGGAGATTCCCAGTTGCCACAGGCTGATGTTGCTTCTTCCTTTCTGTAACCGGCCCATTGCAGTCTGACCAAGACCTACTCCTCATTCCCGTGAATCGCTCCACCCACCAGCTCCCTAGAACTCACTGTCCACTTGTCTTTCCATATAAGCTGTGAATGCTGTGAAGGACAAAACTATGTCTTTTTCATCCTCCAGCTGCTAGAACAGTCCTGGCACATGGTCTGCTGCTCTTCCTGTATTTTCCATGATTAAATGATTCAGCCACTGTCTGCCTGGAGGGCTTTTGCTCTGCCAGGCCATCCTGCCATTTGTTCTCTCATGTGGTCAGTGAAGATCTTTTTATTAGCAGGCCTTCCTCACAATACATAGTGTGCACTGTGTACCACTAGGCATTTTGGGGGGCATTTTTTTTGAAACAGGGTCTCATTCTGTCGCCCAGACTTCAGTGCAGTGGCATAATCAGAACTCACTGCAGCCTCAACTTCCCAGGCTCAAGTGATCCTTTCACCTCAACCTCCAGACCAGCTGGAACCATAGGCATGTGCCATCACTCCCGGCTAATTTTTTGGTTTTTTGTAGAGACAGGGTCTCACTATGTTGCCCAGGCTAGTCTCAAACTCCTGGCCCCAAGTGATTTTCCCACCTTAGTCTCCCAAAGTGGTGGGGATTACAGGGGTGAGCCACTGCACCCTGTGTGGGGGCATTTATTTTATTGAGATATAATTCACAGACCATAGCATTCACCCTTTTAAAATGTATAATACAGTGGTTTTTTGTATATTCACTGAGTTTTTCAACCATTGCCACTTCCAATTCCATAACATTTTGATCACCCCAAAAAGAAACTGAATACCCATTTACTGTCATGCCACGTACTCCCCTCCCTCCGGCCCCAAGCAGCCACTGATTTCCTTTATGTCTGTATTAATTTGCTTATTCTGGACATTTATATAAATGAAGTCCCACCATATATGGACTTTGGCATCTGACTCCTTTCACTTAGCAGAGTGTTTGCAAAGTCCATCCATGTCACAGCAGGTATCAATACTTCATTGCTTTTTATGGCTGAAGAATATTTTATTGTATGATATATTACATTTTGTTTATCCATTCATCAGTTTGCAGGCAAGGGGGTTGTTTCTGGTTTTTGCTGTAAATAATAGTGCTCCTATGAACATTTGTTGGAAAGTTTTTGTGTGAGCATGTATTTTCAGTTCTCTTGGGTACTGAACTTCTAGGAGTAGAATTGCTGGATCATCTGTTAACTTTTTGAGGAACTGCCAAACTGTTTTCCACAATGGCTGCACTTTATTTATTTATTTATGTATTTATTTATTTATTTTTGAGCCAGTTTTGCTCTTGTTGCCCAGGCTGGAGTGCAATGGCACAATCTTGTCTCGCCGCAACCTCCGCCTCCCGGGTTCAAGCAATTCTCCTGCCTCAGCCTCCTGAGTAGCTGGGATTACAGGCATGCGCCATCACACCCGGCTAATTTTGTATTTTTAGTAGAGATGGGGTTTCTCCATGTTAGTCGGGCTGGTCTCGAACTCCTGACCTCAGGTCATCCACCCGCCTCGGCCTCCCAAAGTGCTTGGATTACAGGCATGAGCCACTGCGCCCGGCCTGTGGCCGCACTTTATATTCCTACCAGCAAGGTATGAGGATTCCAATTTCTCCACATCTTCTCCTCATCCTCACTGGTTATTGTTGTTGCTTGTCCTTTTGATTATAGTCATCCTAGTAGACGTGAGGTCGTATCTTATTATGGTTTTCATTTCCATTTCCCTAATGACTAGTGGTGTTGAGCATCTTTTCATGTGTTTACTGGCCATTTGCATATCTTCTTTAGATAAATGTCTGTGCACATCCTTTTTCATTTTAAAACTCAGTTGTCTTTAGTGTTGATCTGTGAGAGTTCTTTATATATTTGAGATACAAGATCCTTATCACTTAAATGGTTGGCAGATGTTTTCTGCTATTCTCTATGTTGCCTCTTCACTTTCTTTGGTCACTGTTCAAAACATTGCTCAAAAACGAAAATGTGTCATTTTCTTGTGCAACCTGTATTCCAAAAGCGGCCAGTAGTGGGGAGCAGCAGAAGAAATCAGCTAATTAATTTCCTAGTTTTGTAAAATATTCTTAGCCATTCCTTCTCTGAGCTCAGACTCTGCCACAGTAGGCTCATTTTTTTTACTAGGTTTAAAATGCATCCATGTTTTACACCTTTGAAACAGGGTAAGCTGTCATTAAGTTATCTCATTTTTATAAGTTTCTGTGAGCCCAGTATCTGTCCTGTGGGAGGGTCATGCCTGCCTCCTTGTGTGTAGCACCTCATTCTCTGCCTCACCGGAGAACCTGGTTCTGCTCCATTTCCTCTTCCCTCCATGCCAGGGTATGTGTGTCACCCAACGTGGCCCTCTCTCTGCCATGCCATAGTCCTTCATGGTTACGCTCAAGGCCATTCTCAAAAGTTCTGGTCATTTCAAGCCTGTAAGTAACATTCTTACCTCTTCCACATGCCCAAAAGATGTATGTCATCCACTTCTGAAAAATGCAAAGAATAAGTAAGGTATTGAAATATTTGGACAGGCGCATTGATTGAACATATAGATGCCAGTCAGCCTTGACCTCTTCCAAACTAGAGGACACTCAGGACCTTCCTTAATGGTGCAGTTCCTCTAAGGGCAATATAGCAATGTAAGTGACATCATGTTGCTTCCTTGCCTCAAGCCATTCGAGTCTCCTGTGCCCAGGCCCAGCCTGTCTTTCAACTGTACCTCCTGCCACCGTCTTACTACCCCATGGCCCCAGTCTCCTTTCTCCTCCCGAAGCATCCCAAATTCCTTCCCACTTATGGCATTCTTTATGCCTGAACTGCTCTTACACTCCTTACCCCACTTCATCCCTGCTTGGTTAGCTGCTTCCCTCCCATCAGAGACTTCGTTGAGCTTATCTCCCTCTTTCCTTCCTGGTACTGATGTAATGACAGTTTGCCTTATTCCCTGGACTTGTCCTTTAACTAGTGTTCGGTCTGCCTCCCTGCTAGAATTCAGGCTTGCTGGGGGCAGGAGTGACATCTGTCTTGTTCCCTAATTACATGCCCATTACGTAGCACAGGGGGGCACTCAATACATATCTCTTGAATGGATGAGCGCTTGAATGAAGGTGGATTTGCTTTTTGAAAATAGCATAACCACTTGAGATCCAGTTCTCTGAGCAGACTAGGATAATGTATAGAAATCTATGCTTAAGCCCGTGAATATATGTAGTATTTTGACCATTCTCAGATTCAGCTGGTTTTGTCATTCTTAATGCGTAGTAATTCTAACAACAGTAATTTTGTAGAAATGCATTTTTATTTTTCGAAGCATTATCTCCCTCCCCCACAGGTGGCATTCATATCCCTGTTTGATTTGAGCTTTTTGAATCCCTTCTGTCAGAGTTCCCCACAACTTTCTGAAAATTTTGAGCTCTGACATTCTGGTCTACTTCTGGAATGAAATCCCTAAAAATAGTACTGTCTCTTTTCTGCTTTCTCTGTGTCTGAGTCAAATGGACTTCTTTGTAATCATCGTCAACTCTAACACCCAAACACATACCTTTTATATTAGCCTTCGACTTGAAGCTCATTCTGTCCTTCTGATGGGTGAGAAAAGATTCATTTGATTAGTGCTTTTTCATTCTGTCCAAATTGCCCATTTTTATTATGAAATATTTATACAGACTAGAAGACGTGTCATTTACATACGTTCTAAGGAACACCAAAACGTGTCCCAGTACTGATACCCACTTGCACCAGCCAATATATTTGAGACCTTCCCAGGTACCACCCCTCCATACCACAGAGGTAATCCCAGGTTATTATTTCCTTGCTCTTCATCATTTTCCTACATACGTGTATAGCCCTAAGCAATATGTTTCACTTAACCTGTTTTTAAAATATATATAGGCCAGGTAAGGTGGCTTAGGCCTATAATCCCAGCACTTTGGGAGGCTCAGGTGGAAGGATCACTTGAGGCCAGGAATTCAAGACCAGCCTGGGCAACATAGCGAGACCCATTGCTACAAAATATTTTAAAACTTATCCAGGCATGATGATGTATGTCTGTAGGCCCAGCTACTTGGGAGGCTGAGGTGGGAGGATTGCTTGAGTCCAGGACTTCAAGGTTGCAGTGAGCTATGATGGCTCCACTGCACTCCATACTACGTGACACAGTGAGACCCTGTCTATAAATAAATACATTAATTAATTAATTAATAATAAAAAGTGTAGCAATAGAATTGCACTCATGTGTCCTTCAGTGACTGGCTTTTTTGGTTGAGCATTGTTTTCAATTTTATCCTTGTTAATACACATGCCTATAGTTCATTTATTTTCACTGCTATATAATATCCCATTGTGTGACTGCATTTATCCATGAATGTTAAAAATAGTTTCCTTTTTCTTTTTTGCTGTTGTCTGTAACATGTTATAAACATTCTGAACCAAGCACATATGTACCAGAGCTCATATACTGAGGAGCGGAATTGCCAGTCCACAAGCACGCGCACCTTTTCTTCCCTGGATAAGGTCAGATTGCTCTCCCAAGAAGCCAGGCCAGTTACCTCCCAGCAGCAGGTTCTTGGGGCTCCTGTGCCCCATATGCTGTCTGACATTTGGCATTATTACATGTTCTGTGTTTGGCCACTCTGGGATATATAAGATGGTATTTTGTTGTGATTCTCATAATCCCTGATCGTTAATGATATTGAGCAACTTAATTGCCAGTCACGGTTTATCTCTTTGTTGCCCATCTTTTTAGTAGGTTATTTGGCTCTTTCTTATGGATTTGCTAGGCGTTCTTCTTATATTCTGGCACCTACCCCTTGCCAGCTCTCAGTTGCAGATGCTTCCTCCCACGTTGTGCCTGGTAGTTCTGCCTTCTTTACAGTATTGTGGTAAACAGGAGTTCTTACTTTGAATGTGATCAGATGTACCAGTCTTCTCCCTGTGGTTCATGTTTTGCTTTCTTAAGAGATCTATCCGTACCCCAGCGTCATAAAAAGTTTGCCCCATACATTCTTCTAAAAGTTTTTATCATGCAGTTTTTAAAATCTATGTAGAATTTTACTTCAAAATGAACTCTCTAACCTCTCCTTACAAGTTGCTATTGCCTATAATATATCTAGCTGTTTCATAGCTTAAAACAATGGACACGAATTTCAGGCATTCATTTATCCACACAGTAAATATTATGTGGGGTGCTTTTAAGCTAGGTTGTATGAGTGACATAAAAGAATAAATTTCTGTTGACATAAATTTGATGAACCTGACTCATATGGTGTCCTCAAGGAGTTTATTGAAGTAAACGATGGTCCCAAAAAACATATATCTGTGTCCCAGCTCCTGGAACCTGTGAATGTTAACTATTTGATACAAGGCTGTGTGCTGATATAAGTAAGTTAAGGATCTTGAAATGAGGAGATCATCCTGGGTTATCCAGGAGAACAGTAAATTCAGTGAGGAGTGTCCTTTTAAGGGAGACACATAGAATAGGAAAAGGCCATGTAGCCATGGAGGCAAAGAGTGGAGTCAGTGCAGCCCCACGAATGGAGACAGCCACCTGGAACTGGAAGAAGCATGAACAAAATCTCTCCTGCAGCCTCTGCTGTCATCTTGATTTTGGACCTGTGGTCTCCCAAAACTAGTGAGAGAATAAATTTCTGTTGTTTTAAACCACCCAATTTGTGGTCATTTCCAGCAGCCACAGAAAACTAACATAAGGAGGCTTAAGACGGTCATACGTGGTAGCTATTTAGCCAGAGGTTTTCAACCTTTTCCACACCCTAGTGTACTCAAGGGATGGGATAGTGGCAGCAGAACTCGGGAGCACCAGAACTTTTGAGAGGGATGCATGGATGGCTGAAGCATCCTAGATGGTTCTGAAACATGACATTCCCTTCTCTGCAGATCACTGCTATGGGAGTTAGAGTCTGCAGAGTCATGAGAATGGCTAGCTCCAGGCTTGCTTGTGCCAGTGATAAGAGGCTGCATGAGTTCAGAAAGAAAACTGGGGTGGGTATGCAAATTGTTACAGCACACACACACCGATGTCAGGAAGCTGCCTGTGTCCGGGGCCAGTTTGCCAGTCTGAGCATCATGTCTGCTCTTGGAAAATTTAGAGAAGGTTCAGGCAAGAAGGGTTTCAAGGGTTGAAAAAATATAGTCTGCATCATAGCCTCTTCCAAACATTTCTCTTTATTTCTTTGATAAAAGAAGCTTGAAAGTGCTAAACAACAGTCAACAAACACATAGCCTGAATAAGTAAAAAGAAATTTAAATGGAATAATTGTTGTTTTGTTGTATTTTATAAAGACAGCATGGTCTGGGTATAGATGCAGCTTACACATATGCACTCAGGTTTACATTGTGGGTTGATTATTGTAGCTCATGTATATTTAAGTCAGTTGATTTGTCTCATTTGGAGTTTAGTTCCCAACCTCACACAAGATCTTGAACTTAACACTATTTATTCTAGAATTCAAGATATTAGATGAAAGCAGTAAAGGTGAGAGGACCTGGGCTCTAGCCTTAATTCCATTACTGCGTCACTGTGATTCAAGAAAATTTCTTGAACTCTCGGAGCTCTCATTACCTGATCAGTAAAATGGAGACCGTAAGACTTCCCCGCTCATGAGGGTGTAGCCTGAAGGGGGTTTGCTTGCCATGGAGCCTGACATGGAACTCTCCTCTAGCTTACCTACTACATTCTTTCTGCAACAAAACCCTAGGCCCACATGGTAGAGGCAGGGAGCAGTCAATCCAGATTTATCGTGCTTTTCTTTTTGTGCTGGAACCCAGGTAGATGCTTCATATATAAGATTCTATTTAATCTTCCCAGCCATCCTGAGAACAGGGGTTGGTGTCCTCATTTTACACGTAAGACAACTGAGGCTGGGAGTTGGAGCAGCTTGCCTTTGCTGTCTCACGTGTAAAATGGGGACATCATCACCTGGCAGGGAAAAAAGCAACTGGGATTCAAACCCTGCCTTCCTTCCACCAAAATACAAGCTCCTTCCTGACTGTCATGCTGCTGCTGTCATTTCTAAAAATTAAAACAAACAATGAGAGTAAAGTTGGGGGACAGGTTCAGATTCTCAGACTCTTACAGCTCTGCAGATTCAGCAGGGTGTGTCTTGAGAGTCTCAAGAAGTTCTCTTGGAAATTTTTGATAAAATGTAACTAGTAATGGCATATAACCTCTTTAGTAAAGTAGGGGAATAATATTAATTTTTTTTATTTTTTATTCTAGAGACAGAATCTTGCTATGTTGCCCAGGCTGGACTCATTAAACTCTTGGGCTCAAGTGATCCTCCCACCTCAGCCCCTGAGTCGCTGGGGCTACAAGCCTGTCTCTTAATCAAAATTCTTGATGAAAATTCGTATGTGAAAATATGAGCAGAATGAGTGGCTAAAGAAACTGAGAAATATCCAGAAGCCAAGATGGGTTTCTGGTCAGCAATTTGAATTTTTCCTGAATTGAGTAATCCAGGGGAAAACTGCTCTTTAAAAAAGTACTTTGTTGGCCGGGCGCGGTGGCTCAAGCCTGTAATCCCAGCACTTTGGGAGGCCGAGACGGGCGGATCACGAGGTCAGGAGATCGAGACCATCCTGGCTAACACGGTGAAACCCCGTCTCTACTAAAAATACAAAAAACTAGCTGGGCGAGGTGGCGGGCGCCTGTAGTCCCAGCTACTCCGGAGGCTGAGGCAGGAGAATGGCGTAAACCCGGGAGGCGGAGCTTGCAGTGAGCTGAGATCCGGCCACTGCAGTCCAGCCCGGGCTACAGGGCAAGACTCCGTCTCAAAAAAAAAAAAAAAAAAAAAGTACTTTGTTGTGTGTGACTTTTAATGAGATAATAATTCAGAACAGAATTAAAAGTTACACATTTGGTAGTAGACTTTTTAAGAGAACAAAAGGGCCATGGCTCGTACTGAAACAGGGATCGGATTTGTGACCCGGTGCCTCTTTCCGTGAAAGGTCTTTGACCATCCAGGGATGGACATTATTTCAGCATTCACTTCACATTTTAACATGTCTTACATGTGAAAAGCTTACAGGCATTTTGATGTCTAAATTATAAATGTCCTTTGTTATAGAAAGCAACCAGCATTGAAGCCCTAAGGATATTAGGTAAGAAAATGTCAGATGATACTGCTCCAAATTCCCCTTGCTAGTAGTTCTACTAATTAATACAGTTAAGATCCCAGTGCTATGTTTTTTATGGCTACTAAAGGAAATGATTTTTGGCACCCACAAGCTCCTTGGCTGTTTCTAAATGCCTCCAGAGCTAAGGGGATATTTGTTTACTCTTTGTCAGGGTGTTTACATGCCCTGGCTTGGGCCATGAGCGAAAATGTATTTGATGATATCCTGGTCTCACCCCAGTCCCTAATGGATGTTTGTCTAAATGACAGCACCCAGTTTAGCACTGTTAACACTCCAGTTAGTAGGCGGGAGAGTGTGGACTATGTGTGACAGTCGGGGGCATGGATGGCAGGGTCAGGAACCTTCTCTGAAGGAAACACTCCCTCCTCCAGGATCCAGTTCTGGAAGCACCTTTGTGTTTTCTCTGTCTCCTACTGCTTTAATTTAGGAGTCAGACCATAAATATTCATTGAATCAGAGAATCTCACAACTTCATTATTACTCCTCTAAATACAGTGCTGGACTTTCTCTAAGGAGCCCAGATCTCTCAGCCTTGACAAGGACAAGCTTACAACAATTGGATAGTGCCATCCAGGATAGGGACAGTGGGCTGCCGTCTGGGGTCAGTTCATATAGTATGCAAAACGTCCCTTTGTAGGTTTGATCATGAGCTTGATTCACATAGCCAGCCACTTTCCAGATACGTGGCTTCCATAGAGTAGTTAGCAAAATGCACACGCATTTCCTTTTTGTTCACCATTGTCCCAAGCACTGTATGTGGATGTGTTGGACGCAGTGGGGCCTTTCGGGAAACAGCAGGACGATGCTAGGCAGAGCATGACAGGTCTTTAGAGGGACATGCCTGCTCTAACCCAGGCCCACAAGCAGACGATGGACTGAAAGGGGGAGCCATGAATTGAGCGTTGACAGCGGGCCACGGCGGTCCGAAGGCTCAGGTGGTTGTCAGCCATAAGTTTAGCTCAGCTCTTTGAGTAATTTGTCACGCCTCGCTCAGCCCCTGCTGGGCCAGCACGTGCCAGCTTAGTGTCAGAGTGCCTGTTCGCCAGACGGCCACTCAGGCCTAACGTCCTGCTGTTCCCCGGACCAGCGGCTTGCTGGGGCCATGCACGGAGGGCCGAGCCATGGCGACAGCCAAGTGCTGTGCAGAATAAGTGTGTTCATAATGAGACATGAATGGCATTAGTGGGTCCCTCTAGAATTGGGCCTGAGCAGGCGCCTCTCGCTGAGGAAGTTTGGCAGCCTGTTCATTAGGGCGAGTCACCAGGAGTTCAGCCCACAGTCGAGAAGCCAGTTCAGGCTCATGCTGCCCAGGCCTTGGGCGGTTGTGCTCATCTATATAAAAGATCATAAATCATTAGAGGGGCCACTTTGGAAATCTTCAAACTTATTTTCCTTGCTTGAGGTTGCATAGAGCAAGCTTATGGAGAAATTCTGGCAGCACGCTGTCCAGTAGTGCTTTCCACGGTGACAGGCATGTCCTATATCTGTGCAATCCAGTATAGAACCCCTAGCCACATGTGGCTATTGAGTGCTTAAAATATATCTAGGTGGGGTGGGGGGCGGTGGGGGGCAAAGCAACTGAATTGTAGCTTTTTATTTTAATTAATTCAGATTTCAAATGAGATAGCCTGTATGGCTACTGTATGGATACTACTGGCTACTGTATGAGATAGCACAGCCCTAGAATGCCTCTGGTCTCCTCATGGTGTGAAAATTATCCTCTGAAGGAGTAGGGAGAGGAAGAGCCTGCGTTTAGAGATCGGTGTGCACTCTTTGCTATAAGAAAGTAGAAAAGTATTTGACCATTTAAAAACACATGCTGTCTTGAAAGCTGATTGAGAGGGCCTAATTGTCACCAACTTGTATTTTTAAAGAGGCCGTTTTGAAAAGATATTTTGAAAATGTAGTGAGAAATGCTAGAGTTACGTTTCTTCTTCTGGAGCTGCAAATAATAAACTGATGGTGATCCACATTCCCTGTGTT
Organism: Chlorocebus sabaeus; assembly: GCF_047675955.1. Taxonomy (NCBI): domain Eukaryota; kingdom Metazoa; phylum Chordata; class Mammalia; order Primates; family Cercopithecidae; genus Chlorocebus; species Chlorocebus sabaeus. The sequence goes on along the minus strand of NC_132905.1, from coordinate 58,345,214 downwards.
CCTGGAGAATTAGCATGATTTTCAAAATGACTGAAACATGTCTTTTAACTTTTGCATTGATAATGAGGAAGGGGAAAATGAGACGTCATGCGGACTTCCCCAAGTGTTAATTCATAACGTCGTATGTGCAGTGCCTCCATCCATTGTCGGATTGTTCTGACGTTATCCTGTTATTGGAAGTGCATGATTCACCTTCTGAGGAAACAGAAGCCACACACAAAAGGGGAAGATTTGCTTTTTGCCCTGTGAAAGCCTGCCACACGCAGGGGTCCTATTAAGACAGCTGGAAAGTTGCTTCAGTGTGTTACGCTTGTAAATTTTATTGGTGACTGGTTTTTGATTACACATTTGAATGCTGTGTGTTCCAGAGTGCAGTTTTAATTAAAAGGCAGTAGTCTTTTTTAAAAAAATTGCACTGTACACTCTTGATAGATTCTCTCACATGGTAGTTCTTATTTTCCAATGTTCACAGCTTGTCTTGGTTAGAGGCTCTGATGCCCCCTCAAAGTATATCTTCCTAGCTTTCTCTCTTCCCAGTAACTTGCATCTTCTTATTTTTAAGAAGCGTCTGCACTGTTGTATTACCAAGTTGCTTGAAGTATCAACTCATGTCAATAGGCTAAGAATGTTTTATCCACTGAAATAGGACGTAAAAGATCTACCATTGTCAGTGGAAAGAGATGCCGTTGCAATCAGTGTCTCCTGTTTTTGTTTAAACCAACCCTAATGATCTTATGATGTTATTCTGTAACTGTTGCCTTACATGTTTTTTAGTATTAATAGTATTAAATGCAGTTAAAGTCTAAGAGAAACTTAGGTCTGAAAACCAGAATTTTGGTATGAATTATGACTAATATTTAATTTTCTGCAAGATGGTAAAGAACCTGCAGGATACTTTTTTACACAGAAAAAAATGCACAACAGTATTAAAAGTGAATTCTGTCACTGCTCTGCATGCCACTTTGCACACGCACTTTTTCCTTAACCGGTTACCGCAGCTATGAAGAGCGAGCTCTGTATCTCGAAGCAATAATTCAGAACCACCGCGAAGTCATGACATTCGAGGATTTCGCAGCCCAAGTCTTTTCTCCCTCTCCCAGCTACTCCCTCAGCGGAACGGGTGAGTGTCTACATTATTCTTCTCTCACGCGCTTAAGACGCATTCGAGCAGCAGATGTACACCTGTTTTTCACAGATAAATGCTTGCAAATTTAAGAAGAGCATTCTCCCTCTGAATCAACTAATGAATATCAAAAGGAATGATGACATTCATTTTAATTTGTTTTGTATTCGAGCTGTTCACTCAGTTCCTTTCTTCAGCTATCCTGTTAACCTTCAAATCTAGCAAGGTTAATGAACTTTTTCTCAGTAATGTGCTCCGGTTCATTCAGGAGTGTGGGTTTCTTGCTGAGCTGGGAATATGTTGTTTAAAAGCGATGCCCGAATCACTGCTTACTTATCAAAAAAGAGTTCCTCACAGTGGAAGCCGTTGCTACTAATGCTAAATGGGGATTATGCTGCCGAGATACGAGGGTCAGGGATTAATGCAGGAGACATGGAAGGACAGTGTCCCGGGGTCCATCATTACAGCAATGCAGTGTGCGTGTGTCTCTCTGGAGTGGTCTGTGTCATGTGGACAAGCCGCCGACCGGAGCAGCACCTGGTGTGGAACCTGTTTAGAAACTAGCTTACAATAATTTTCATTTATTAGGGCCAGGGGAAAATTGTGAAAGTTTCCATAGATTTCCTTGTTTTTAGGTTTTTATTCTTTTTATATTTCCAGCTTGGGGGGAAAAATACATGTACCGCCACTTAAACAGATTATATGATTACTGTGTGTTTCTTTCAAATAATAGAATTATTACTTGTAAATTTCTGCATATAATTACAGATTAATTGCCTTTCAGAGAGTAAATGGGATAGTTAGCCAATGCATGTTGAAATTCTCAGTGAGGAGCTTCCTTCTTCCACTGCTTAGATGCAACTGTTAGAGTGCTTAATAGATTTCTAACCTGTGTCAATTGTCTCTGAACACTGCCTTACTTCTCCTATTCTGATTCGTTAACAAATATCTTATACACAAAGTGAAAAAAAATTAAATCCAGTGAAATAAATCACTTACAAATAAAATCAGCCATGCATCATTGTTTAACATCGCTGGCCTCAATCCTCGCCTCTCGGAGCTTTGTTGGGAGATAAGAGGGAGAGGCACGCACTTGCGCAGGGAGCCAGGAGCAGCAGGCAGAAGGCTTGGGAGATAAGCAGGCTGGCAGAGGTGCAGGAGCAGCGCGATTTGCATAATCACGCCTCTGCTTCCTGGTGAGGCGTCAAGGAACACTGGGATGGCCTCTATTGATCTTTGTTGAACTGGAATACTAAGCAACATGAGAAAAGCTTATAACTTAAAGCTTTGATTAATGTTTCTTACATTAAAAAAGTGGAACAGCTGTGAATTGAATTCTTTTATACACTCTGCCAACATTCTATCTAAGACAAAAAAAAATTCGTTTCAAGGGAAATGAAGATTTCATACTCAGTCTGGCTAGAGATTTTAAATTGTTTCTAATTTTTCAGTGCAAGAACATGAGGGATCTGTAGCAAAGCTAATTTTAAAAAGATCTCATTCAGCTTTTTCCCACCCTCATGAGATTATTCCCCTCTTCGTGAGGACTTGATTTTTCAGTGCAGGTTGTTTTTTGTTTCTTGTTTTTTTGTTTGTTTGTTTCTTTTAACTCTTGAGAAAGCTTTTTATTTCTTAAAATTAAACATGTAAATAATAACTAGATGTTTTCATTCCTTAACTGTTACATTCTTAAGATTATTAAGATATTATCAAAATGAATAATGATGGACCTTGTTTTCTATGTATATTTTAGCCTCTGTATAAACTAATTTGATCTTTTCCAAACATTCATAATTATTTAAACCAATTGAAATGAGGGAGATTCTAGGAGCAATTCGAGTTTTTAAGAACTCTACTTGGAGAGGATTGTCAATGGGCTTCTTCAAGAATGTCATATTTTTGAAAATTGCTTACCAGAATAAAGATTCTGACAGCATGTGAGGGTGGGCATTGGAACTTTTCTAAAAGGAATGTGAAACCAAACATGGAATATCAAGACAAATGCTACTCCCTCCACTTTTCAAATTATTAACATCAGTATTACATTTCATAGTGTTCATGGTTTAAGGTATTCAGTGTTGAGTGGGAAAATTTTTTATATATCTATCATACCTATCCTTAAGTGTGATTTTTAAGTCTAGGCATGATGTTCTGTTTTAATTCTTTGCATATCTCCTCATAACGCTGAGCAGGAAGGAAGTAGATATAATCTTGATTTGAACTGAAATGTGGGGCAGTACAATGAGGACGGAGCATTTCAGCACCATAGACAAGCACGTTTCCAGAAGCATCTTCTCATTTACATACTGGCTTCGCTTTTGAAGAATCCCTGTCCACTGTCTGTTACTACTTCTACAGATGAAAACATTTGTCATTTGTTTACACTGTTATGTTCTTGGGACAAGTGCGATCAAACCCAGATGAGCCAGCCAGCTTAAACTAAGAAATTGAGGTGAAGTCTGTTCTTCCAAGCAACAAGCCAACTGGAAAAATTGACCCTGAGCGGCTTAAGCTCCCACAGTGCACTTAGGACCCAATCAGACCATCTCTGGCCCTCAGTGTCATCAAAGCAGGGCCTTGGGCTTGGGCTCACATGCATATGCACAATCTGAGGAATTAGGGGCTCCTAGGTTTTCTTTGTATCCTCACCACAAGGGGCTTTATTATTAATGAAGAGGGAGCGTCACCTGAACGCTGCATTCATTCCACACTGTATTGGTAGCAGCAAGCCAGAAAGCAGCATGCAGCCCCCACTTCTAGAGGGAAAGCCCCAATATCAGCCTTTAAGTCTGAAGTGAAAGTGGGAGATGTGCTCAGTGGGAGTGGCCTATGCCTGAAGGTTCCACTGTTGGAAAATGCCCTCTGCCTCTGACTTCCCCCATCCAGGTGCTGTTACCCATCCGCCCAACAAGCCCTGTGGGGACGGGGTTGGCCAGGTGAACAGGCTTCCGTTCAGGATGCGCTGTCAACCACACATGGTGATGTAGCTGCTAATATATGAGTGCTCGGCTTTTTTCAAAGAGCTTTCAAAACAAAATCTATTTTCCTAATCAGAAAATATTTTTAAAGACCATCATGTCTACCTTGTATCTATTCCATCCATTACTTGTATTGATAACACCTGACATGTAAAGATATTTCAACTACTTTTTTACCCAGCACTGTAGTTTACCTTCCTTTTTTGAACAGCAATAAATATAAATAATCTAAAAGGTAGTTAGTGTTAAAATATTGGTTGCAGTTAACATATATGTGTTTTATGTATAAATACATTTATATACACATGTACATTTCTCTCACACACACACACACATATTGAGGTGGGGGACTAAATTTGTGTTTTCAATCATATCACCAAGAAAGAGGGACCAGCAGAGAGGCCTTGAAAGGGTTAACTGGAATGGGCACCCTCGACTGCTGGGAGGGACTGATGTAATCACTGCAGCTCACAGCCAAGTGCATCTGTTCACCATGAGGTCATTCTTCTGCATGCTAATGATTTGGAAAATCAAGTCTAGTGTTTGACATTATCAGAAAAGATATAAATAGTGTAAATCTTTACTTTTTGGAAGTTGCTCTTACAAAAGAGAAAAAAGGAACTTTACATTGGACCTGAGATTTTTTTTCAGAACTGCCCTAAAGATTGTGTCTGGATCTAAAAATCTTGGAGGAATCCACTTGTGTCTGCTGATAAATCAATCCCCAGATCACTATTACAGTCACAGCTAGCAATCTGGTAGCCAAGGGCTACAGGTATGTCTCATTTCATATCTAATTTTAAGAATTTCCAAGTGCCTTTGTCCGAAGTCGATAAAGATAGATTTTTCCCAAAGAATGTTCAAAACCAAGTTAAATGAGTGGTTCTTCTCAGAATACCCAAACTGACTTGTGTTTACTGAAGATGCCAATACTACGTATGGTTCCTTTCTCCTTCAATATTGCTATAGAGAGCCAGCAGAGGGAGCACAGATCTTTGTTTATTTGTTAGCCCTGCATAAACACAGCATTTGATTTCTCCAAGATACGGTCAGAAATACTTCCTCCTTTATGATAGGCTGGATTGTAAAGGCTCCAGGATTTAGAACAAGTGGGAGAAGATTCCTCACTATGCTTCATCAGAGTCTGCCACTTTTAATGTAGGTCATATTTGGAGCTTAAACCAGATTAGTCTGAGTCGGTCTTAGGATGCCGCTGCCATTCCTGCTATTGCACAAAACTGCAAACTTTTATCTTTCACACAATTGCTTGGACGCCCTCGTGGAAAGGGTTATTTATGCCACTTACCTAATGAAAAAGACTTTTGTAGCTTTTCTTCTACAACACGGTCATTATGTTAAGTTTGCAGAACCTTTACCAGAAGACTGCCTGGTGTCACTGCGTCATTTTGGTGGCCAGTAAAATCTTCTCCTAAAACTGCAGATGGAGGCACTTATGTTACACATTTGCCTCAAAGCATATCTATGATGTAGACACTACACAAACTCCTCTTAGAACTTACCAGCCTTTGCCCAGAGAGATACGGCTACACCCAGCTTTTGCTTGGTAAGGCCTCCGCACCATATGCAGTCTTGTCATTCTGCATGCAGTCCTGACAGGTAATCTTCCTTGGCTCTTTCACCAAGCAGTTAATAATCAGGTTAACTCCTAGAAACAGCACCAGTAAATCCTAACCCAAACCCCAAAAAAGAGTTTCCCCGCTCATTGAAAGGATAGTCATGTGACAGACTCGTTCCATTTGTATTCATTCTCTCCCTGTTAAAGTGGTCTTAATACGGTTTTAATCAATAGTACTTCTTTTGAATCGTATGTGTTCAACTTCCCCATAACTTTGCTGAAGCCAGCAAAGAACATCACAGAATGCTGAACTAGAAGGGACTTCAGGAAAGATCATGTCTAACCCTGTCACATTAATTTTGAGCGAGCTGAAGACCAACCCATGAAATGACCACCGAAGGTCATGGGCAAGTTGGAATCAGGGCCAACTCAACCTTCACCTCCCCATTCCCCATGAAAATGCCAGCCCTGTGCCCACACTATAGTGATAATCCCATAATCAGAGCCATAGCTACCAACTCTTTATTAATACTAAAGGCCAGAATCGTGTTTTACTCTATTCAGATAATCCAGAAGTTTTCCCTTTTGGTCTCACTCTGTCGCCCAGGTCTCGATTGCAGTGGTGTTAGTACAGCCCACTGCATCCTCCCCGTCCCAGGCTCAAGCGATCCTCTAGCCTCAGCCTCCTGAGTAGCTGGAACTACAGGCATAAGCCACCACATCCAGCTAATTTCTGTATTTCTTCTAGAGACAGGGGTTCGCCGTGTTGCCCAGGCTGGTCTTAAACTCCTGGGCTCAAGTGATCTGCCCCCCTTGGCCTCCCAAAGTACTAGGATTACAGGCGTGAGCTACTGCACCCGACCGAGAAGTTTTCCTTAAATACAAGTTATCTGATATCACCATCTATTCAATAACTCAGCCATCCCACTCAGCACCCTCAGCACGCTTGGCTGTAGCTGGCCAAAGTGTTGCCACACGTCTTACAGACAACCGCCTTGTACAGATGTTTCTTCTACCCCCATAATCCCTTCTGGACACAGCCCAAGTCTTCCTTCCCTCATAACTGGCTTGATTTTGACCACTTTTGCTTTGCTTTTTTCCAATTTAAGATGTATTCTTCTTGCAAAGATGGAACAACATTGATAGAAAGTTTTTTTACTAGCTATCATTCCATCACCAAGAGCCAGTGGTGCTCAACTCTGGCTGCACATTGGAATCCCCTGTGAAGCTGTAAAGATACTGATGCTTGAGTCCCTCCACTAGATTCGGATTTATTGGTCTGGGGTGTGGCCTGAGCATGGAATTTTTAAAAAGAAAAAAAAAAAACAAAAAACTGAGGACATTTTAACATGCAGGCAGGACTGAGAACCACTGCCCTAAATTCTCTCTGTAATATTTAGGTCTTAATTTTAGTGCCATCTAACTTGTGATTATGTATATCTTGATTTTCCTTAGCATATATAAGCCTTTATCCTGTGTGTGTGTCTCCTCTCCATAATGAACTGTAAATTCTTTAGAGAGTGGTACATGGGATTTCTTTCCTACGTGCAACAGGTGTGAATAGAAAGGAGGACAGAAAGGATCAGGCTGTTGCTTTAAGCAGAACAGGTGTGTCTCTAGACCACAGATGTGTGGGCCTGATGCAAGATGCAGAGCAAACACTCATAATTATGTTTCATCTGTCCCCTCCTTCCCAGTCTCTTAGTGAAAGTGAGCCACCGACAAGAAATCTGATAAGAAGCTGGTGTGGAGAAAGGCAGGGGAAGTCAGGAGCAGGGGAAGTCAGGAGCTGGCGAATCCACAGACCGAGTAACTGAAACTTGATTCAAGGTGCTTTCGTAGATGGTCTCGAGGGTCTTAAAGGGAATTATCGATCACCCTGTTTAGCACCACTTTAGGCTTCGTGCTTCTTCATCCCTTTGTTCTTTTAAAACTTTTTTACTCTCCTCGGGGTCAGCTCTGGAAGAGATGAGACAAGCATTCTTTTCATTTGCTTGGCTAGAAAAGCGCCGCTGCTACCTGTCAGATGTTACCATCTCTGACGTGGTCCCTGTTGTCCCTGGAGGCTGCCACTGAGCAGGACTGTGCAGGGCACTTCAGGCAACACAAAGTAAAGCTCTGGGAACCTCATGCAGGCCTGTGTCTCTCCTTCCCTTGTGAAGCTTGAAGTCTTATTGGAGAAAAGCAGATACTCATGAGCCACAAGAAATGGCTATTAATAAGCCCAGATAAGTTTCCTCCAAACTATAACCTGTGTCAGAAAGATAACCAGCCAGTGGTTTAGGCCAGTTGGGTTGAGATTTCCCTGAGATGAACCATGCCATTTGCCTTGTGAACTTGAGGAGAATGAAAACTTGCCTCGTGTGTGTTAGCTATTCTACTAAGCATCCTGCCAGCCGGTTTGGAACTTCCCCACATTGCCTAATGTCTGAAAACTGGAAGGCCCATGGACAAAAATAAAAAGCTAGAGGATAGTAAATGTGAGAAGAGCAGAGAGAAAGAAACCACATGTTTCAGAGCCACTACGGGGACAGTGACAACTCCTGACAACCCTGGGGCTGATGCTGGGGCTATTCATAGGTTCCCAGAATAAGAAGTGGCCTGAGATCATTCATTTTGAAGTGTCGACCTTGCACTGAATCTGTTCCTTTGGCAGAACTCTGAAGGTGCAGCTTTTTCTGTGAAATGCTACGTTAGGTTCCGGGTTCCCAGTCCTTACAGGGTTTTAAGTGCAGGTGGCATCTTCCTCCTGCCTGACTGCTAATTACAGCTCAGGGGATGCTTTAGCAGTTGCCAAGAGATGGCTGGCAGGTACCAGGAATTTTTCTCAGAGACAATTTTTGGAAATAACTCTTAATGAAAGCTTGTTTGAAATAACCTTGAGAATTTGTTTCAGAAGAACCTGGAGCTCCCGACACCCCAGGTTCACATTCCTTGTGAACCGTGACTGTGGCCCGCAAGTCCTCCTGGCTCGGCAGGTGGTGCATGCACAACCTCAGCTGCTGAGGGGCCCCCTAGAACACTCTGGTTTTGCTCAAATTCCTGCTCAGCAACAGCCAAACCAAAGCAGAGGCCAAATGGAACCTCTCTTATTTGCAGTTAAGTCTTCTGACAGAAAGAAGAAAGAATCTTTTATACTGTCCTTTTCCAGGAAGATACAGGATAATAACAGGAACTAAACCTGTCAGTAGCACAGGTTTTCTCTATAGAGAAAAGCCGATTCCTTTTTGCCCATTAGCCTTTAAAGTCTCTCGAAACAGCTGAAGGAATAAAATCCCTTAAAAATGGAAACATGCCCATCCATTTTGAAATAAATAACTTTATGTATTTACAACATTGATGTGGCCAAATTCTCAGTACACAAGCAACCTAGTAGCATCACCGTGGACAATGCCGAGAAAGAGTAGGGAAAACCCTGTTTTGTGACCACTTCAAGAATATAAGACAATAGAATCCAGATGCATAGAGGACATGTGCCACCTACCTGTGCCCCCACGCAGAGGCTCCTCTTGCCTTTCCCGCAGCACTCAGCTGTGACCTGTGGTGGGAACCAGTGGCCTTCACCATTCCAGCATCTGTCTTCTCCTGTGTGGGATTGTGTGATCTATGAGATTGCCTGAGGATAAGGAAAAGCAGTCATGGGTCTGGCTTGGAAAGGTTCCACTCCCCCATACCCCTAATCTCAGGCAAAACAGGAAGTGCACACACCTTGCGTTGCCATTGCTGCTGAATGTGTTTGGGCAGACCCTGCAGTCAGCGTGCATCCCAGAGCCCATGCGCTGTCATTAGGGAAGCCCTGCTTCCTAGCTACATCCCTAGGGTGCAGAGAAGCAGCTGGAGAAACGGCGCGACTCCAGTTAGCACCACAGCCTCCAGGTAACATCTGGGCATGCAGCTTTGTGAGGCCAGGCGCTCTGGACCGGGGTGACAGTCACTGACCCAACAGCATCACACATGAGAGCCCCAGAGGAAATCAGTCACCACGGAGAAGGAAGGAGGAGACCAGAAGTGGAAATCTGCAGCCCGCTAGGCTGACTCTGCTCTTTCTCCCACTTACCCAAAGCTAGCAACTTGCTCGAGGCCAAATTGAGATATTAAAACTCAGGTCCACTCAAGACCTGGGGCCACAGAGGAACACACCTTTGCTACAATTTCAGTAGATGCGAACTGCAGCTTCACTCCTCAGAGCGTCTCATAAAGCCCACAAAAGTGGGTTTTCAGACATTCATCCCATAAATGTTTACCAAACACTGAATATGCCAGTTGCAGAGATGGGCAAGACAGACAGCAGCCCTTCCTCCACTGGAGGCTCACCTTCCAGACTGGCGAGTAGACGATGGTGTCTGCTCTCAGGAGCTGAAGAGTGCTGAGGAGAAAAGACAACAGGGAAAGAGCCTCGGGAATGCTACTGAGAAAAATCCAACACACCTGGGGTGGGGGTGCACTTTAAAATAGGGGGTCAGAGAAGGCCTCCCTGGAAAGGCGGCATGTGAGAAATGATGAGGAGGGAGTGGCAGGAAGGAGCAGGTGGAAGGGCCTGAGGCAGGGACTTTCCCGGCACAATCAAGGAGCAAGGAGCCCAGCCTACTTAGAGCTGAGCAAGCCCGAGTGGGCAGGAGGAACAGGGAGGTCAGAGTGGCCTTGCGGGCAGAGGACAAGACCTTGGCTCTTGCTCTGGTGGGTTGGGGAGCACACAAAGCCTGTGAAGCAGCAGAGTGCTATGATATGACTCTTCTACAAAGGGCAGTCAGGCTTCAGTGGGGAGGATGCACTGTGGGGAGGGGGGACAACTTCCATGGCAGTTTACTTGCCATGTATTCCCATCTCCAGACACGCAACAGGCATGTCATATGTGTCTGGTGCATGAACGGATGTTATGCTCATACAAGAGGTGTTCTGCCTGAACATTCCCTGGGGGGCACTAGGGGGCCCTCAGCGGTGCTCCCTCACTCCAGCACCACAGAACACAGCCACTGTCCTGGATTGCCCAGACAGGCAGAACGTGGAGCTCAGCCACATGTCCCACCCTGCCCTCAAGACCCTGTGCAGACCCCTGTGAGTTCCAGTGCTCATGAGTACGGGTGTGCATGAAGAATCGCGCAGATGGCCACCCCCGCTACACAGAAAGCGACTTCAAGAAACTTTAAACACCTCAGTGACACAGAAGGGCAAGGATGGGAGGCCAAGGCTCCCTAGCTTTTTTTACTCTTACAGAAATGGTCTCCAGGACTCAGTGAACTGTAACCATTCTTTATGTATGTGTAGAGATTTGCAATTTACTGCACGCTTTCCCCAGAGTCCCCCGCCCATGGGGCAAGATTGCTCTGACAGTTGAGGAATGGAGGCAGGCTGGTTTTTCCATCACAAGGTGGCTGTTCATGTCCCGACCAGGGCTCGAGCACTTAGGCCTCTTCGTTCTCAGACAGGACTCATTGCTCCACCCTGTATACAGCCCCCTTGCGTCTCCATCCCTGCTGTGGGGGACCCACCCACAGGAATGAACAACCCAGTGGCAGGGAGGAGCCCTTCTTCAGTGGCAGTGGCAAAATGTTCCTCCCTGAAGGCAGAAAGGACTGTTTTCTAGAATGTGTGACCTGTACAGTTTTTACAGTGGCAAAGGCACACCCACTTTGGCACTGATAACAGAAATTTAACTAAAAGGTTGCCTACTTTACAGTTCAAAAGGAGCACCACAGAAATAATTCACATATAACAAGTATCTTAATTATGGGCCAAAATTCCTTTCTGAGGACAAGACCATTTTTATCAGTGAAACTACCAGACACGTCCATTGCTTCTGCAGTGTTTCCTCAGACACCTCAGACAAATACTTAGAACTCACTGTCCTCCCACAATCACCATGGATTTAACTGCTACATTTTCTTGAGCTGTTGATTATTAGGGAAATTTTTTTTTTAATTTATTTATTATTAAACTTCAAGTTGTAGGGTACATGTGCACAACGTGCAGGTTTGCTACATATGTATACTTGTGCCATGTTGGTGTGCTGCACCCATCAACTCGTCATTTACATCAGGTATAACTCCCAATGCAATCCCTCCCCCCTCCCCCCTCCCCATGATAGGCCCCGGTGTGTGATGTTCCCCTTCCCGAGTCCAAGTGATCTCATTGTTCAGTTCCCGCCTATGAGTGAGAACATGTGGTGTTTGGTTTTCTGTTCTTGTGATAGTTTGCTGAGAATGATGGTTTCCAGCTGCATCCATGTCCCTACAAAGGACACAAACTCATCCTTTTTTATGGCTGCATAGTATTCCATGGTGTATATGTGCCACATTTTCTTAATCCAATCTGTCACTGATGGACATTTGGGTTGATTCCAAGTCTTTGCTATTGTGAATAGTGCTGCAATAAACATACGTGTGCATGTGTCTTTATAGCAGCATAATTTATAATCCTTTGGGTATATACCTAGTAATGGGATGGCTGGGTCATATGGTACATCTAGTTCTAGATCCTTGAGGAATCGCCATACTGATTTCCATAATGGTTGAACTAGTTTACAATCCCACCAACAGTGTAAAAGTGTTCCTATTTCTCCACATCCTCTCCAGCACCTGTTGTTTCCTGACTTTTGAATGATCGCCATTCTAACTGGTGTGAGATGGTATCTCATTGTGGTTTTGATTTGCATTTCTCTGATGGCCAGTGATGATGAGCATTTTTTCATGTGTCTGTTGGCTGTATGAATGTCTTCTTTTGAGAAATGTCTGTTCATATCCTTTGCCACTTTTTGATGGGGTTGTTTGTTTTTTTCTTGTAAATTTGTTTGAGTTCTTTGTAGGTTCTGGATATTAGCCCTTTGTCAGATGAGTAGATTGCAAAAATTTTCTCCCATTCTGTAGGTTGCCTGTTCACTCTGATGGTAGTTTCTTTTGCTGTGCAGAAGCTCTTTAGTTTAATGAGATCCCATTTGTCAATTTTGGCTTTTGCTGCCGTTGCTTTTGGTGTTTTAGACATGAAGTCTTTGCCCATGCCTATGTCCTGAATGGTACTACCTAGGTTTTCCTCTAGGATTTTTATGGTATTAGGTCTAACATTTAAGTCTCTAATCCATCTTGAATTAATTTTCGTATAAGGAGTAAGGAAAGGATCCAGTTTCAGCTTTCTACTTATGGCTAGCCAGTTTTCCCAGCACCATTTATTAAATAGGGAATCCTTTCCCCATTTCTTGTTTCTCTCAGGTTTGTCAAAGATCAGATGGCTGTAGACGTGTGGTATTATTTCTGAGGACTCTGTTCTGTTCCATTGGTCTATATCTCTGTTTTGGTACCAGTACCATGCTGTTTTGGTTACTGTAGCCTTGTAGTATAGTTTGAAGTCAGGTAGCGTGATGCCTCCAGCTTTGTTCTTTTGACTTAGGATTGTCTTGGAGATGTGGGCTCTTTTCTGGTTCCATATGAACTTTAAAGCAGTTTTTTCCAATTCTGTGAAGAAGCTCATTGGTAGCTTGATGGGGATGGCATTGAATCTATAAATTACCTTGGGCAGTATGGCCATTTTCACGATATTGATTCTTCCTATCCATGAGCATGGTATGTTCTTCCATTTGTTTGTGTCCTCTTTGATTTCACTGAGCAGTGGTTTGTGGTTCTCCTTGAAGAGGTCCTTTACATCCCTTGTAAGTTGGATTCCTAGGTATTTTATTCTCTTTGAAGCAATTGTGAATGGAAGTTCATTCCTGATTTGGCACTCTGTTTGACTGTCACTGGTGTATAAGAATGCTTGTGATTTTTGCACATTAATTTTGTATCCTGAGACTTTGCTGAAGTTGCTTATCAGCTTAAGGAGATTTTGGGCTGAGACAATGGGGTTTTCTAAATATACAATCATGTCGTCTGCAAACAGGGACAATTTGACTTCTTCTTTTCCTAACTGAATCCCCTTGATTTCTTTCTCTTGCCTGATTGCCCTAGCCAGAACTTCCAACACTATGTTGAATAGGAGTGGTGAGAGAGGGCATCCCTGTCTTGTGCCAGTTTTCAAAGGGAATTTTTCCAGTTTTTGCCCATTCAGTATGATATTGGCTGTGGGTTTGTCATAAATAGCTCTTATTATTTTGAGGTACGTTCCATCAATACCGAATTTATTGAGCGTTTTTAGCATGAAGGGCTGTTGAATTTTGTCAAAAGCCTTTTCTGCATCTATTGAGATAATGATGTGGTTCTTGTCTTTGGTTCTGTTTATATGCTGGATTATGTTTATTGATTTGCGAATGTTGAACCAGCCTTGCATCCCAGGGATGAAGCCCACTTGATCATGGTGGATAAGCTTTTTGATGTGCTGCTGAATCCGGTTTGCCAGTATTTTATTGAGGATTTTTGCATCGATGTTCATCAGGGATATTGGTCTAAAATTCTCTTTTTTGTTGTTGTGTCTCTGCCAGGCTTTGGTATCAGGATGTTGTTGGCCTCATAAAATGAGTTAGGGAGGATTCCCTCTTTTTCTATTGATTGGAATAGTTTCAGAAGGAATGGTACCAGCTCCTCCTTGTACCTCTGGTAGAATTCAGCTGTGAATCCATCTGGTCCTGGACTTTTTTTGGTTGGTAGGCTATTAATTATTGCCTCAATTTCAGAGCCTACTATTGGTCTATTCAGGGATTCAACTTCTTCCTGGTTTAGTCTTGGAAGAGTGTAAGTGTCCAGGAAATTATCCATTTCTTCTAGATTTTCCAGTTTATTTGCGTAGAGGTATTTATAGTATTCTCTGATGGTAGTTTGTATTTCTGTGGGGTCGGTGGTGATATCCCCTTTATCATTTTTAATTGCGTCGATTTGATTCTTCTCTCTTTTCTTCTTTATGAGTCTTGCTAGTGGTCTGTCAATTTTGTTGATCTTTTCAAAAAACCAACTCCTGGATTCATTGATTTTTTGGAGGGTTTTTTGTGTCTCTATCTCCTTCAGTTCTGCTCTGATCTTAGTTATTTCTTGCCTTCTGCTAGCTTTTGAATGTGTTTGCTCTTGCTTTTCTAGTTCTTTTAATTGCGATGTTAGAGTGTCAATTTTAGATCTTTCCTGCTTTCTCTTGTGGGCTTTTAGTGCTATAAATTTCCCTCTACACACTGCTTTAAATGTGTCCCAGAGATTCTGGTATGTTGTATCTTTGTTCTCATTGGTTTCAAAGAACATCTTTATTTCTGCCTTCATTTCGTTATGTACCCAGTAGTCATTCAGGAGCAGGTTGTTCAGTTTCCATGTAGTTGAGCGGTTTTGATTGAGTTTCTTAGTCCTGAGTTCTAATTTGATTGCACTGTGGTCTGAGAGACAGTTTGTTATAATTTCTGTTCTTGTACATTTGCTGAGGAGTGCTTTACTTCCAATTACGTGGTCAATTTTGGAGTAAGTACGATGTGGTGCTGAGAAGAATGTATATTCTGTTGATTTGGGGTGGAGAGTTCTATAGACGTCTATTAGGTCTGCTTGCTGCAGAGATGAGTTCAATTCCTGGATATCCTTGTTAACTTTCTGTCTCGTTGATCTGTCTAATGTTGACAGTGGAGTGTTGAAGTCTCCCATGATTATTGTATGGGAGTCTAAGTCTCTTTGTAAGTCTCTAAGGACTTGCTTTATGAATCTGGGTGCTCCTGTATTGGGTGCATATATATTTAGGATAGTTAGCTCTTCCTGTTGAATTGATCCCTTTACCATTATGTAATGGCCTTCTTTGTCTCTTTTGATCTTTGGTGGTTTAAAGTCTGTTTTATCAGAGACTAGTATTGCAACCCCCGCTTTTTTGTGTTCTCCATTTGCTTGGTAAATCTTCCTCCATCCCTTTATTTTGAGCCTATGTATGTCTCTGCGCGTGAGATGGGTCTCCTGAATACAGCAGACTGATGGGTCTTGACTCTTTATCCAGTTTGCCAGTCTGTGTCTTTTAATTGGAGCATTTAGTCCATTTACATTTAAGGTTAAGATTGTTATGTGTGAACTTGATCCTGCCATTATGATATTAACTGGTTATTTTGCTCGTTAGTTGATGCAGTTTCTTCCTAGCCTTGATGGTCTTTACATTTTGGCATGTTTTTGCAATGGCTGGTACCGGTTGTTCCTTTCCATGTTTAGTGCTTCCTTCAGGGTCTCTTGTAAGGCAGGCCTAGTGGTGACAAAATCTCTAAGCATTTGCTTATCTGTAAAGGATTTTATTTCTCCTTCACTTATGAAACTTAGTTTGGCTGGATATAAAATTCTGGGTTTAAAATTCTTTTCTTTAAGAATGTTGAATATTGGCCCCCACTCTCTTCTGGCTTGAAGAGTTTCTGCCGAGAGATCTGCTGTTAGTCTGATGGGCTTCCCTTTGTGGGTAACCCGACCTTTCTCTCTGGCTGCCCTTAAGATTTTTTCCTTCATTTCAACTTTGGTGAATCTGGCAATTATGTGTCTTGGAGTTGCTCTTCTCGAGGAGTATCTTTGTGGCGTTCTCTGTATTTCCTGGATTTGAATGTTGGCCTGCCCTACTAGGTTGGGGAAGTTCTCCTGGATGATATCCTGAAGAGTGTTTTCCAACTTGGTTCCATTTTCCCCCTCACTTTCAGGCACCCCAATCAGACGTAGATTTGGTCTTTTTACATAATCCCATACTTCTTGCAGGCTTTGTTCATTTCTTTTTCTTCTTTTCTCTTTTGGTTTCCCTTCTCGCTTCATTTCATTCATTTGATCCTCCATCGCTGACATTCTTTCTTCCAGTTGATTGAGTCGGTTACTGAAGCTTGTGCATTTGTCACGTATTTCTCGTGCCATGGTTTTCGTCTCTTTCATTTCGTTTGTGAGCTTCTCTGCATTAATTACTCTAGCCATCAATTCTTCCACTTTTTTCTCAAGATTTTTAGTTTCTTTGCGCTGGGTACGTAATTCCTCCTTTAGCTCTGAGAAATTTGATGGACTGAAGCCTTCTTCTCTCATCTCGTCGAAGTCATTCTCCGTCCAGCTTTGATCCGTTGCTGGCGATGAGCTGCGCTCCTTTGCCGGGGGAGATGCGCTCTTATTTTTTGAATTTCCAGCTTTTCTGCCCTGCTTTTTCCCCATCTTTGTCGTCTTATCTGCCTCTGGTCTTTGATGATGGTGATGTACTGATGGGGTTTTGGTGTAGGTGTCCTTCCTGTTTGATAGCTTTCCTTCTAACAGTCAGGATCCTCAGCTGTAGGTTGTAGCTGTAGGAGATTGCTTGAGGTCCACTCCAGACCCTGTTTGCCTGGGTATCAGCAGCAGAGGCTGCAGAAGATAGAATATTTCTGAACAGCGAGTGTACCTGTCTGATTCTTGCTTTGGAAGCTTCCTCTCAGGGGTGTACTCCACCCTGTGAGGTGTGGGGTGTCAGACTGCCCCTAGTGGGGGATGTCTCCCAGTTAGGCTACTCAGGGGTCAGGGACCCACTTGAGCAGGGAATCTGTCCCTTCTCAGATCTCAACCTCCGTGTTGGGAGATCCACTGCTCTCTTCAAAGCTGTCAGACAGAGTCGTTTGCGTCTGCAGAGCTGCTGCGTTTGTTATTGTTTACTGTGCCCTGTCCCCAGAGGTGGAGTCTACAGAGACAGGCAGGTTTCCTTGAGCTGCTGTGAGCTCCACCCAGTTCGAGCTTCCCAGCAGCTTTGTTTACCTACTTAAGCCTCAGCAATGGCGGGCGCCCCTCCCCCAGCCTCGCTGCTGCCTTGCCGGTAGATCACAGACTGCTGTGCTAGCAATGAGGGAGGCTCCGTGGGTGTGGGGCCCTCCCGGCCAGGTGTGGGATATGATCTCCTGGTGTGCCTGTTTGCTTAAAGCGCAGTATTGGGGTGGGAGTTACCCGATTTTCCAGGTGTTGTGTGTCTCAGTTCCCCTGGCTAGGAAAAGGGATTCCCTTCCCCCTTGCGCTTTCCAGGTGAGGCAATGCCTCGCCCTGCTTCAGCTCTCGCTGGTCGGGCTGCAGCAGCCGACCAGCACCGATCGTCTGGCACTCCCCAGTGAGATGAACCCAGTACCTCAGTTGAAAATGCAGAAATCACCGGTCTTCTGTGTCGCTCGCGCTGGGAGTTGGAGACTGGAGCTGTTCCTATTCGGCCATCTTGCTCCGCCCTCCTTATTAGGGAAATTTTTAAAATATAGTCCTGAGTGGCGCACACACTCCCAGTGTATCTTGGGACAAATCACACGGTAATCCCACCTCACTGCCGCAGTCACTCCTGAGTTGTTTTAAAACAGATCAATTCAAGTTAGAATAAGCTTGGGAGACAACCTGGAAGGGAAAACAGGTCACTGAAAGCAGTGTGCCATCGGTGGGGTGGCCCTCTTTGCTTTGAGGGTGGTGCGAGGCACAGCAGGAGAGGTGCTGGTGGCATCTACAGAGCTTCATAGCTGCCCTCGTTCCCCTGCTTGCCTGGGTGCCCCCGGGGGATTTTTTTCCTGAAATCTCAGAGCCATTTCTGTTGTGTCACTTTTGGAATCATGGGAATAGTAGTGCCACCCAGACCACCTTCTATTCTATTTTGCCATTTTAAAAACCAGCTTGTTGAGATCTAATTCACATATCATGCAGTTCAGCCATATGAAGTATGCAAGTCAGTGTTTTTGGTCTCTTCATTAGGTTATGCAACCATTACCACAATCAAATTCTATAACATTTCATCCCCCTTTAAACAGCCTGCCAATAGTCAATCCCCCTTCTCCCCGTCCACCCCTCAACTCTAAACAACCACGAATCCACTTTTTGTGTCTATGGACCTGCCCATTCTGGACATTTCATATAAATAAAATCATCCCATATGTGGTCTTTGGTGGCTGACTTCTTTCTCTTAGCATGTTCTTAAGGTGCCTCCATGTGTAGCCCATATCAGTATTCCATTTATTTTCATTGCCAAATATTCCACTGTACGGATAGACCAAATTTTGTTGGTCCATTCATCTGTTGATGGACATTTGAGCTGTTTCCACTTTTGGTCACTGTGAATATTGCTGCTGGGAACGTTTGGGTCCTGTGTGGCCATTCACTCATGTGACTTCAGTCTAGTAAAGTACACAGACTTCCCATGGCTAAGATGCAGCGGAAATCTTGGTGCTTATGTTCTGTGAGAGTGAGAGAGGGTCTGGAAACATTTCTTTATGATGGCCTAACAAGAAAGTTGACACCAAGATATTAATTTTAAATTTATAATTTAGTTTAATTTAGTAATAGAGCCACACAAGTACATTATAGTCAGGGAAGAGAAAGAAAAAAATGCCAGGAAAATTCTTTTACCAATGATCCACCTGCTCACTTAGCCCCGGCACGGGAGCAGCACATATACAGGCACACGCTTCACGCACTTTCCTTTCTTCCCTCCCTTCCTGCCAGTTCAACTGTCCCAGCTTTCGGCTTCTGAACCATGGGTGATGGGCAAGACCAACAACCAGAAAGAGGAAGCCAAACCCAGAGTCAGAGCCAGGGCCAGGACACAGCCACTGCTGCTGGATTGGAAATACTGGAAGCCATCCTTGGGCCATTTGGAGATGTTAATTAGGCTGGCTAATTCCCACTGGCCTTGGGTTGCCAGTGTTGAGTGTGTGGGCTTACCCCATCCACTGCCTGCACCTGTTCCCTTCCTCAGAGCCATTCCAAGGGATCTGAATAGCCCAGACAGCTCTCTGATCTCCCACTCTGTCCGCCTTCCTGCTGGTAGGATATTTAGCACTTGCCTAAAGCTGGAGCCCTAGTCCACTCTTTCTCTCCCTCATCCATGCCAGCTCTCCAAATAATTCTCTTTCCTAATTATCTTGAACCAGCTAATCATTTTCCACACTGACTGTTCAGTAACCAGGATCCAGGGACAGACAGCCGCGTTTCTTGTCTGACCCTGCCCAGCATCATCCCAGGTGGCAGCTCTGGATGACAGCCTTTCCTCAGAGGCAAGAAGCTTGGTTCAAAGCCTTGCTCTCTTGCTATCCCAGTGAGTACAGCTGGAGAAAGCATGCCATAGAAAGGCCCACCAATTCCTGGAGCGCCTCTGCTAGGTGGAGCCGCCCACAACACAACACATCTCCAGCCAGCCTCTTGTTTCCTGTCCTGCTTAAAATCCCTGTTGATATCCAGAGTATCAGAGAAGTCACACGAGGCGGAGGAAGCAAGACATCTTTCTTCAAAAGTGACTTCTGGATTCCTCCAGCTCAACTCTGCGTCTGAGCCGCCAGTTGGCCACAGTTTGGCCTTTTGGTGTCTGAGTTAAACCGTTAAGGGCTGTCCCTGAGGAGTCTTGATCAACTGCTCTTAGATATGAGTGGGGCTGGCTTCGATTCCCAGCCCCACAAATAGGTAAAAATGATTTCGAATGTAAAACACACATTAACCCTATAACCCAGTGTCACAACTTTTTTTTTTTTTTGGGCGGGGGGGACAGAGTTTCACTCTGTTTCCCAGAATGTTGTGCAACGGCACCATCTTGGCTTACTGAAACCTCCACCTTCCCAGTTCAAGCAATTCTCCTGCTTCAGCCTCCTAAGTAGCTGGGATTACAGGCACCTGCCACCACACCCAGCAGATTTTTTAATATTTTTAGTAGAGACAGGGTTTCACCATGTTGGCCAGGCTGGTCTTGAACTCCTGACCTCAGGTGAGCCACCGAGCCCAGCTGTCACAACCTTTTATCCATTATCACCCCACGTGGAACCTTCTGAGAGACATTTTGGTTTCCTAATTGGTCCCCTCCCCTGAAACAGCACAGAAACGCCGTCTATCTGTTTACTTACAGTACTTATACCTGTGCTGTACACATATAAAGAGTAGGCTATTTTGCCACCCCAAGGGGTGATATCCCCTCATTAGACTGCATGCTGTAACTTTTCTCCCAGATCCCCCAAAGGCAGCAGTTTCATCTGCTTTAGTAACCACTGTAACCCAGAGCCGAAAACAGTGCCTGGCACATATCTGCTGCCCATTTGACAAAGGGATAGGACAGTTAGGCTTTGTGTCTCTCCCCTATCCCTGCCAGGCGCCAGGTCCCTCCTGGCCTCTTCCCACCCCCCATCTCCAAGCACATTGCCCTCCAGGTGCCCTCCGCACTGCCCAGGTTGGTCAGTGCCCTGTGCGTACCCCAGAGATGTATCAAGAAGCTGACAGCTTACTCCTCTGCTCCATGACTGGAACCCCACCCTTTGGGAGCACTGCCATGTGTCAAGGGCAAGTGACATTTGAGCCCTATGGAATAATCAAGGCAGCCCCCAACTGTCTCTGTCTTTGCATCTCCTTAACTCAACCATGGATTGGCAGTTACTGAGACATTCTTTGTGGTCCAGCACTCCACACCAGGCTGCGTCTGGGGACACACAGGAGAGGGGCAACCCAGTCCTCATCAGCAATTACAAACAAGTCCTCCATTGTTAGCTGCGCCATCTGCTTTCTTGGTTTCTACCAATCGGGTGCCTGTACACACAGCATAACCAGGGCTGAGGGGCTGCAGAGGAGTGAGATCAAGGAGCCTCTTCATAAAGAGACCCTTTGCTCACACTGGAGGGTGTCAGTGGCCTGGTGCTCTAAAAGCCAAACTTCCTCAACTCAAGGAAGACCCACGCAGATATGCTCTGTTTGCCCTCTTCCATGAGAGGAAATGGGGGCCCTACAGCACAGTGCACTGGGGGGAATCAGAAATCTAAACGATTACATCTTCCAGAGGATCCACGGAAAACATTCTAGTTTGTGACCAACAGTCAGCAGCAGCCCAGAACCTCTTGTGCCCAAAGAGCACAACCAAGTGTGGAGAAAGAACGGTGTTCACGGTGGGTGGGAGTCGGACCGAGTGTGGAGAAGGAATGGCGTTCACGGTGGGTGGGAGTCAGACCAAGGATCATACACGAGCCACAGTTATTGATCCAGAATCTCCTAACCCCAAATAATTTTCTTGGGAGAAAGGGACAATTTTCATCAATAGATTGGAAAAGATGTCTCCATAGCAGTGCACATTTCTTTCATGAGCCTTGGCTAAGAGAATGTTAGTGGTCTCCTCCTGATGGCTGCTGGAGCCACCATCTTAGAAGTTTGCCCCTGTCACTGTGCCAACCTTGGCAGAGGGGGTCAGCAGGAAATCCGTATTTACAACTGTGGCTGTGCAGAGAATGGTCCACGTCGCTGATTAATGTCCTTTGTCCGGATTTGATGGTTGTCTAGTGACACAGAATTCAGGAGAGTTGGGGGGGCTGAGAGTTCAGGAGAAGCTACTACCTGCTGCAGAAAGAGGATGCATTCACCAAGGAAACCCCACTGTAGAAAATAGGATGGTGTGGAAGGGGTGGAAGAATCTGTCACAAAGCATAGAAAAGCTAAGATCCCCCTCAGTGCTGGGTGACTGCTGAGACCCTGCTGCTCTGTGGGTGAGAGTGACCTTATGGTCCAATTTTCCCACTCCAGGGTCCCCTCCCAAGCTTTCCTCTGCACAGGATGCTGTGTGTCCCCTCCCTGAGGACTGTCACATTGCAGGTGACACCAGTATTAACACACTGTGCGTAACTCAGAAACCTGTAAAATGAAACTTGGAGACATGTAAACTTGCCCACCTAGGGGGTTTCAATTATTTTTTCAGGTCATCCATTGAATTTCAAATGCTTGTCTTGAAAACACTTTTATCTTTGTCTTTTAAACAAAATCAGTCAGGAAAAGTTGGAGAGCAGGAAAAGGATATAGCTGTCAGTGCGGTCCAGCATCTGTAGGGCTTCTGACAGGGTCTGCATGCATAGACCCTGGGAGTGTTAATGTCTCTCTCATTTCACATTTGCAAACATGACATTGGCTTCTATTTTGTCCTATCAAGTAGCATTTTCAAGTGAGTTTTCAGTTTTTACTGATTGACAAGGCTGCAAAACTGCTTGGGCAGCTCAGGGATAAATGTATTATTAGCACTGTGTTAATGATCAAGTTGGAGCTGTGGGCTGCTGTGTATGTATTCACTCGATTTTGTGTTCTTTCCCTTCAGATTAAAACACGTAAAGGTCTCATTACAATATTTGAGCAAGGTAAGACAGACACTTCAGTGGATTTGTCCAGCCACCCTGCTTTGGGGAGGGGGTGGGACTTTTCTAACCGGCTGCCCTCGGTAGCGGACCCTGCATCGGTGCTCCTCGCCCTCCTGGGCCTTCCCCTCCCGAGCGGCCCTGCCCGCACTCCTGCCCCTGCATGTCTGCGCTGCCCAGGGAAGCCCAGCCTTGCCTTTCTTCTGCCCGTGCACTCGGGGGAGAATCCAACACCAACACCTGCTATCCCGGAAAATGTCTTTGTCACCTACCCTTTTGTGTGTGGGGCTGTAGGGAGCCGGTGG
Organism: Chlorocebus sabaeus; assembly: GCF_047675955.1. Taxonomy (NCBI): domain Eukaryota; kingdom Metazoa; phylum Chordata; class Mammalia; order Primates; family Cercopithecidae; genus Chlorocebus; species Chlorocebus sabaeus. The sequence continues at coordinate 58,322,269 of NC_132905.1, read as the reverse complement.
GCACGGGGGCCACCCCCTTTTTTGTTGCCCAGGCCTAGAGGAGCAGGGTCTTGAGATGGGCCGATAAGACACGGCACGTGCTGGGCCGGCCTTTGGCCGCCAGCCTTAATGGAGGCCTCTGAGGCTTCCACGCGGGGAGGGCAGGTTGTGGCGGGGGCTGCTGAATGGAACAGCTGGGGAAGGAAAAGCAGATAAAAGCTGCGGAGTGCAGAGGGTGGAGACCCAGGGATGCGCTGCGGTCTAGGACCCAGAGGATAGGCTGGCCATGGCAGATGTGACCTCCCCAGCCCGCCTTTCTGTCCTGGGTCTGGAGTCCAGGCCCTGCCTACGGCGCTCTGATGGATGGTAGCTGCCTTGGCAGGGCTGTCTGAAAACCCTGTCCCGTGTGGCCCGGGCTGCACCACCTCCCAGGCTCACAGGTGAAAGGCAAGCAGTTGGTAATGACAAGAATCATGGCAGTGCCCTTCACAGGAGAAAGCAAGTGAGCGAGCTGTCGTTCATAAGCCTGTCACCCACAGTGGAATGCAAAGCACAGAACCAGTCACTTTGTCTCAGTAAATATGGAAGTGGGATGTTAGGGTCCAAATTTGTTGGTTTATCCAAACCTTCACCCTCCTCTGCCAGGCAGGGCTGTTGGACCTGCAGGCCAGAGGAGCAGCCGGCGCCACAGCCAGCCGACCCTCCAGCCAGCTGCCCTTTCTCTTCCCCTCACCCATGGCTTAAGCCCAGGCCTGGTATTGTCCCAAACTGGGCTCACTTGTGTCAGCCCCAGCAGGTGACACGAGCCTCAGAGCCCAGGTGCTCATGTCAAGATGGGGCAGAAGAGGGCTATACGGTCCCCTCTGAGCAGGGCACTTTGCTGCAAAACTTTGCATTTGCTGAGACCCCCATGTCCATGCATGTTCTCCTGCTCCTGCCGCCAAAGTCGGGAGGTGAGGTTCGAGTGTCCTGTGAATAAATCCATGGCTTCTATCACCGGGAAGAGGCAGTGCGAGTGGAGCCACAGCTGCGAGTGGACGTGTCGTATCAGGAAGGCGGCCCTACCTTGTGTCCTGCCTACCCGTCCAGCATCTGCCACCTCCCCACCGCAGGATGCTGTGGCACGAGGGCCCAATGCAGATGAGAATGTCCCAGCGGAAAGCTGGGGACCAGAGGCATGTGTAGGGCACTGTGGCACTGGCTCCAGCCCAGCTGCAGGGGTGGCTTTGCCCTTTGCCCCTGGCCATGGGATCCCTGCTTTCAGGTGCACAGGCCCCCTTCTCTGCAGAGCTTCCTGCACTTCTCCAGGCTCACTCAGCGGGACAAAGCTGGCGTCCTTCTGTCCATCTGCAGGAACTCGTGGTGCACCCTCTTTCCCTCTTTATCTTCCCTGGGTGAGTGGGTGGGGCAGAGGAACTAAAATGTTTTCCTTCAAATCCAGAATTAGCAAAGGTTCACGCTTTCTCTTTGGATCTCACTTTACATCTTTCATTTACTTGCTTTTTCTTTTTTTTTTGGCTCCTTTATTCTAATCCATCTGATCACCATAGTGGGCTGGGTTGTTGGAATATTGTCTGGGATTAAATCAAGTCTGTTCTCCCACGCTGCCCCGTACCCTGGATTAAATGCCAGTGCCCACCACCAGCTACAAGGGGATGGAGAGATGCCTCGTAACAATCCAGCTTCTCTTGTGGATGATGGTCTAGCTGTGCTGCCTTTGTCAGAAGCAGCCTGTTTTTGTGTTCTGGGGTTCTTCTAGTGTGGTGTTTTTTTTGAGACTGGGTCTGACTTTGTCACCTAAGCTGGAGTACAGTGGTGCTATCACTGCAGCCTTGACCTCCCAGGCTCAAAATCCTCTCACCTCAGCCTCCCAAGTAGCTGGGACTACAGGTGTGCACCACCATGCCTGGATACGTTTTGCAGTGTTTTTGTAGAGCTGGGGTTTCACTATGTTTCCCAGGCTGGTCTGGAACTCCTGGGCTGAAGCGATCCCCGCACTGCGCCCGGCTGCAGCCTGTTTTAAAGATGAGAGTAGTGGGCCTGTCTCTGTTTGCCCGACCTTACCGAGCCGAGAAGAAGGGAGGCAACAGTGAAGCCCCTGGACTCTGAAAGTACTGAATTTCAGAACACCCTGAGCCAGGTTACTTCCATAGGTCCAAGCATGTTTGCAAGTGTTGATTTTGGAAACTCTTCCTAGAAACAATAAGGTAAGTTCAGAGAATGAAAAAAGATGCTGTCTGTGAATACAATAACCTACTTAAATTAATTTCAAATGCCACTAATAATAATACTTTCAAAGGCCAAAGCCCTGCAAGTGAATCATGCAGGGAGGAAGATGTGGAAACTCTGCTTTTGAGGTTTGTTCCCAGCAGAGGTCATGCAGGAAACTTGGGGCACAATACAACAGGGTTTAAAAATACGCTACAAGGGGAAGGGTGATGAAACGATCCTCTCGCTGGCAGAACGGCCCTAGGGGAGACCCAGCTCCACCCGCAACAGTGGCTCGGTGTTGCAGCAGGCATTCTTGTATTCCTCTGAGCACGCCGACGGCAGCCCTGGGGAAGCGCGGGATGCAGATGCACAGGTTTTAATTTTATTCCTTTTCCCTCCGGTGCTGAACAGCTGTATGCTCATCTGGACTCATTCAGACAAGCAATTTAGTCCTGACCTCTAGTCTTAGGCCCTTTGGGGAATAATTGAGTTGTAACTCATTGTGTAGAATATTGATATGTAAACAAGTGGAGATTCCAGGAACACCGCCAGGGATCTGCAGAGCGTCCTCTGAAGTTTCACGGGCTTTTCCATTGACTCCAGCCACTGCTTCTTCAGTGGCTCTTCCTCCCTTTCACTATGACCAGATGCCTTTTCTCTTCATTCTTTACTTATGAATTGGACAGTAAGTCTGAATTAATTTCACAAGATCCATAGCTTCTTTTATGCTGCAGAAAAGCCCAGAGCAAAGAATAAGAAGAAAGACATTCATGTATTTATTCATTCAACAAACATCTTTGCCGGCATAGCGTGGGAGGAGGTCACCAGACCCTTCTCCTGGGAATTTCCCTCCCTTCCGAGTGCCACAGATCCTCCCTGAATTGTGTGGCCGTAGAGCCTCCATTGCCTCCATGACTTAGCAGTTCTCTGCTTCCTTTGCAGGGGCCCTGCCCTCCAGTCTGAGTGCTGACCTCGAAGAGCCCCTGAGTGAGGAGGAGACAGAACACCCTCTCCTGCCTCTGCCCCGAGCCACTAAACCCAGAATCTCCAGGAAATTTCATTGCTGTACTAGTGCCCTCAGCAGGTCTTCCCATTAGTGGACTTCTGAAGCCCATGGTGAATCCCACTACAGCATCTCTGATGGGACTCAAACTAGGCTGTATCATCTTGTCCTGAAACCTCACAAACCTTGGACTTCCAAAGAAGAAACGAAAAAGTCACCAAAAACCAGAGATGAACCCACTGTCACATGGGCATTGGTGTGGCTGCTCTGGGCAGATCACAGCAGGAAAAGATTCTGCGCTTTCAGGGAGGGGCGGAGGGCAGCTGGCTTCTGCACCCCAAGTTGTTTCTTCTCATTTATGAACCCAAGCGTGATTCACAGAGGGGCTGGCGAAACCATTGTCTGACTGAGGAATTCTATCTGCATTGATTTTGCTAGTTCCTTTTAAGTTAGGATTTATGATTTACTCAAAACTTTCATCATCGTGGAAATTGGCTTTCCCCAGGGTCTTTTGCCCAGGAGATGTTTTACCTCAGTTGTCCAGTGTTGTTCCACCTGGTACCTGACGCCCTCTAACTGAGCAAGGTTCTGCACACCACGCAGAGGCCCTTCAGGTCGTGACAGTGATGCCCGTATCTTAGAACACTCAGAAGATTCCAGAAATACAGGGTCCTGTCCTTGCATAAGTTCCTGCAGGACAGGAAGTGTCCTAAGGCTCAAAACAGCACAGACCACATCCACACAAAAGGCGCATGCCAGCTTCAGGTGCTAGGCTGAGCCGGGCACCCCCCGGATGGCCTTGTGCCTCCAGAAGCCTCACGCTGCAACTTGGCTCCTATCTGTTGCCCAGAGAGGCCCCAGACAGGCCTCGGAAATGTTTCTTGTCACACAAAGCTTTTGGTAGCAGATTCCAAGCAAGGGATTTAATCCTTATATTTTTGCCCATTTGGCTCCAAGGAAGGCACATTAGACCTGTTTTTTTTTCTTTCTTTCTTTCTTAAAAAAATGAATGAATGAATTAATGAATGAAAGAAAAGAGAAGCAATGGTAAGCCCTCTCCTGCTGCAGGGCACTGGGTGGGCCCTGCCCGTCCTGCAGCAGAGAAATCAGTCAGCAGTGAAGAGCTGCTGGCACGGACCCCGGGCTCTGCCCTGGACCCTTGACCTGCCTCAGAGTTAGAAGTTTGCTCCACCCCGCACTTCACTTGGGAAGTAAATCCGAGAAACTCATCAAAGTCAATCCCCACTGCGCAGGCTTTGTTCTCACAGTGGCTGGGGACAGAGCAACGCCCTGCAGTGGGAAGAGAGAGCAGCACGAGAGACGCAGCCCCTAACTCGGCGTATGATGGGTGGGCCAGTCCTGGGAAAGGTGGGCCCTGTGCATGAGGTCTCCCTGCTGTCCTCTGCCCTCTGCCCTCTGCCCTTGCACACACTTGTTACCTTCAGGCTGCTTGGCCACCCAGGCCTGAAGAAGCTTTCTGAGGCTCTTACCCCATCAGAGCGGCCATTTTCACTGAGGAGCCAGTTTTTTCCATTAGCTATTGAGCTGGTTTGGCTGGAACCTGGCCTTTGTAGAGAGAATGGGAAGACCCAGGAGCCAGACTCACTCTTGGGACAAATGAGAAAGGGCTGAGCCAGTCATTCTGTCAGAAGGGCGGGCCTGCTCATCCTGGAGAGAATTTGCTTTTCTGCTTTATAGGGGATTGCAGGTAGCACTTGAGGCCAGGCCACTGACAGGAGCACCTTGAGAATCACCTGAACACAAGAGAATGAGGGTGCCCCAAAATGGAAGGAAGCTTCCAGCCCCTGGGCTGTTTTGGGAAGGGCCCAGGGTACTCACCGGGCCTGAAGGGCAATGTGAAGAGGGACTGCAAGTCCTGACATTTTCTGTGGTGTCAGCAAACGCCCCTTTATTTTAAATGATTCCAGACTTCTGGGCCGTGTCACTTGGCCACCGTCACTCAGGTTTGATCCTGCTGTTGAGCTGCTCCTGTCTCCTGTTTACCTCACTCCTGTTGGGAAGGCCATCGCATGCTCCTAGGCTCCAGAGTCCCCTGTAGGTCTCTACCAGCAGGTCGCCTCTGGGAGAAATTTCATCTTCAGGCACTAGAAGCTCCTGTTGTGGAATTCCTGGCTGTAGTAGAAAAGATATGTCAGGATTTAGAAATCGTATTTAACTCTCCTGGACTTCTGTTCCATGATTTCATTTTGCTTCCACGAACCAGCCATCCCGACCTTGGGGTGGGAAATTCAGTGGTAGGCAGCAAATAACTCAACCTTCCTGTAACCCCTGAGGACCTCATGACCCCAGATGACAGCCAGCAGTTTGGTGAGTGGAGTTTTTTTTGAGCCCGCCATTCTCGGTAGCAGCCTTGGTCTGGAGATTTGGAATGTGGAGCCGGGAATCTGACAGCCACGTTTCTCATGGTCACATGGACTGGAGTCGTTTTTGTTATTTGGGGTGGAAAATTGCAATGATCAAGCTTCTTTTTTTTTTTTTTTTTTTTTTTACTTAGAAAAGCAAATATTGTGTTTTTGTAATAAATCCCTTTCAGCAAAATTGCGGCGGATCATTCATCCAGCAGGGCCCCACCTGAGGCACAGCGCCGACTCATCACGGTGGTACCAGTGGGTCAGCCATCTGGAAACAGAAGTGGCCCTAATTGGGCCAAAATGTGGTAAGACTCACTGGCCTCAGGCAGGGCCAGGCCAGCTCCCTCACTTCTCTGCGCACCTGTTCCCAGAGTCCATCCAGAGCAAAGCTGATGTTTATAGTCTCATTGTACTTAGGCTTTTGTACTTTAAAAAATTATGACTTTTTAAAAATAATCAAGCCTTCAGCAGACAGAAGTGAAGAAATTTAGCCTGGGTTGCCTCAGCCACAAAGTCTGCAGTTCCTAAGAGCCACATGTTGGGAAAGTGGGGTGACCCAAACTTGGTGACATGGGTTGATTGATCAGACCCTTAGCCTTACAAGCAAGAGCTCATGCAGATCCACAGACCCCTGCACATCCTGTCTTCCTGACCTTCCTCAGGTGGCACCACCTGCGCCCCATGGACCTGCTGTATTGGTGTCATGTGGAGGTCTGATGAATCCTTTAAAACCTAACTGTGATGTCGTAAATGTAACTGTGCTACCTTTATATCTACTGAAGGGGAACGTCTGCATCCAAGGTAGATTCAACAGGAAACAACCATCGTTTTAGTTGCACTCAGTCTGTCAGTATGACATACACATGAAATGAATGTTTCCCGATGTTTTCAGGTCTACAATGTTTAGTACATGTAAATAAGGAAAAAAATTGATAAATACGGTAAATTAAGTTATAGCGTGTCATTTGATTCTTATTTTGCTGTCTCTTGTTATTTAATTTTCCTAATGCTCCACATCTAGGTTCCTTCCTAGGTGGTAGGAACACCTTGCAGACGTGTGTGCGCCAGGACACACCACGGCACAGGCAGCCACGGCGAGAAAGCACACATCTCCGCAGATGGCAGCCACCTGACTCTCCAGTTAACCTCTTTTACTCTTTAATTCTGATTTACTGTGATGATTTCATAAAGTGGAAACACAGCACTTCAGTGCTATATGTTTCTGTCATTCTCATTATAGTTTATAAGAAAATAAAGTTTACCCTGGCATCTAATAAAGAGGTGGTTTTCATTTTTATTGGACAGAATTGTTTGAAAGCATATTTTAACTAAAACCTAAACATGTATCCAAAATGGTAGCTGGTACCTGTGCGGGGAAGCTTACCAACGTGTTTATGCAAAATTGACCTCATTTCCTAACATGGAATGCTGAGATCCAGTCACAGGAGGCTCTGAATCCAAGCATCATGCTTCTAATCTACTTAAATCGCTTTCTCTCTTCATGAGTAAAGGGCTGGGTCAGTATCGCCTGCTACCATAACATCCATCCGAGCCCGCAATGAAATGTGCCCCTTGCTCCGTCTCTCCAGGGCAGCCCCTTTCTAGCGGTCAGGAGCCCCTGTCCCTGGTGAACAGGAGGCAGCGTTAGAGGTGAGTAAGTGATAGGATGTGATACGGTCTCCTGTTGGTGTGGCTGAAGCCAGCTGATGCCCGTCTAAGGACTCCAGCCATCTCATGACAGCCTGGCCGGGTGGCCTCTACCAGCATTGCAGGCTACTCATGCGCTAGGCAGCAGTGACCTTTCGGGTCATTGTATTAGAAGTCTGCAAAAATCATCCATTTGTCCAGTTAGCAAATATTTTTTGAGTACCTAATACTTACAAAACATGGCTGTGACCTCCCAAATGGTCTGGATGCCTTCTTGGGAGTCAAGCAGACCCTACATTCAATGTCTAGCTTTTCACTGATAACAAGAGCTTGCTTAATGGTACGTCCTGCTTCTAATACTTGGTACCTCATCGAATGAAGCTTGATGTGGAGTTTTAGAGCTTTGTGGCCTGGATGCAGTGGGTCCCACCCTGTGCATCCGCAGCGGTGAAGAATCTTCGTAAGTCAAATGCAGGTTCCTGGCTGCTGCCGACTCTGACCTACCAGGTCTGGGCTAGAACCTCAGCATCTCCACTTTTTAAAGCTACCCAGAGGACCTGCAGGTAGATCTGGGTTGAGGGGCTGGGCCAGCCCCCTCGGGAATGGTCTGGGCAGCTCATCCCCCACCTGCACTGAGGGAACATCGGAGAGCACTCCCTGCAGGACAGCTCTTCGCTCTACAGCTGCTCCCAGGAGCTGCGTTTCTGCCGCTCACTAATGACTCGGCGTCATAGGTGATAGGTCAGCTATGGAAATGGTTATTTGAAATTCAAAGGATGTTTTTCTCAAAGTCTTAAAACAGTTTACTTTTTTATATCCTTGTTTTTGTTTTCACCAAATCGTTTTCTCTGCTACACTTTTTATTTGTGGCAGAATGATGACAGGGTGGGGAGACATTCCAGCCCATCATGCCTCCTATAAGTGATCAGGTCACCTTAAGAAAGTACTCATCAAATCTTGGGCCATATTAAGCAAAACCTTCAGCAGAATTCCAAAGAACAATACAACTTCCAGTGCTTCCAAAAGGACCATTGCTACAAGGCCCTGATAGGTCTTTTGGGGCTTCTGCTAGGTACCAGAATTGAAAGCAAGAATATTTTTAAGGTACACCTAACCATAGTCTAATTCTCTAAGTGTTCCAGGAAAAAACGCTAGTTATTTATGCCTCCTGCAGTGAAGCGTGTCTTCCAGCGAGAGGCTCACACACTGATATTTGTTCACTTCAGTACATATTCAAGCTAGTATTACGGTGCTGTGTATGTGCAGAAACTAAATTGAGGCCACTTTGGTTTATTAAACCGTTTATGTCAAGGGGCACTATTATCATTTGCTCTTTTGTCTATACCTGGAAATGGTTTTAGTTGCATTTCGTTTTTCAAACCAAAAAGTGAAGGCCACGGAAATGGAGCACAAAGTAAACTCTGTCCCTGCATATTTGGTTTACTCAAGGCACGGATCTGCAGCTGGAAAGGTCACCCTCACCCCCTCAGTCTGACCACCTACTTCTACGGGTATGAAAACCAAGGCCTGAAGACGTTGGCTCACTGAGATTCACAAGGTCAGAAAGTGAGGCTCCAGGCAGGAGATCAGTTTCCTAGTTCCCACTTCTTGATGACACCCCCATTTAGCAGCAGTCACCGTTCTTCACCAGTGCATGGACTGTTTATTGAAAGCAACGTTTTGGTCACTTTAAAAAGGTCCCCTAATGCCAAGGCTTAGGCTACCCTGAGCCTGCTGTCGTAGGGACCAGGCCCAACACAGACCAAGGGCTTCGAGTGTGGGAGAGCTTGTTTTAACAAGAGACTTACCTACTCTCCCTGCATGCAGACACGGAAACGGTGGAGTTAACCTCTCTCCATGGCTCTAGAAGCCATGGACTGGAACCTCTGGAAAGAAAAGTTGCTCGTCTTCAACTCTGAAAAATAGACTTTGAGGTCAGAGCACGTAGCCAAAGCAGGGTTTTCATGCTTGGTGTGATGCCCAGGCAGGTGAGCCACGCTCCGGAAGGCCACAGTCTGCTCTCTGCACTCAGACATCTACGTGTTTACCAAGCATCTGCTACAATTTGGCCAAAATTGTCTCGTTTCTCTCCTGAAAATGTTTTCTGTTTTGGGAGTTTGAGACAAAAGATAATGACATATCAATCAATGTCCTTCCATGCCACAAGAACCACCCTTGAGTGGAGTAGAATGAGACTCGCTTCCGAAACCGAGGTCTGTTCTTAGCCTGCTGCAGATTCAACCCCATTTTCACCCTCAGAGAACATGACAAGACCAGCCAGCAGCCCAGCCAGGCAGGACATTTCAAACAGTAGTGATACCCTCTCTGCCCTCAAGGTGCTCTCAGATCTGCCCCCAACACACACAAACAGCAGTGACAAAAACAGGAGGAACTCTCCAAAATGACACTTTCTGAATTATAAGGAAAAAACAGCTGGAATTGGCGATTGCTTCATTTTTGTCATTGTCAGAATTTTAAGTTAAAAGTATTTTAATACCTAAGTGTCCTAAGTTGGATAAGATGGGGGCAGTGAGACATTTATAATAAGCTGTCACATCAGGCAGTATTCGTCTGGAAGATCCTGTGTTTCACAGAAGGAGAGTGAGAAAGTAGGTCCCAGCCAGTATCCTCCCTCCGTACCATGTCAGACATGGACCACGCTGATCAGATTGTTGCTATTTATATCAGGTATTCCTGCCTCAGATATCAGAGAGCATTATGTATGTGGTCAAAATTCTATTCTAACATTATTTTGGGAAAGAAAGAATAAATGCATAAATTATCTCTGGAACAAGAGGGCACTTTTTATGTGTCCAGGTGTCATTGCTAATCTTCCATTTATGTTCCCCCCGCCCCCGTGAAAATGCTTGTTGAGTTTGACATGGAATATTTTCCATGAAGAGGTCAGAGCCGTCGGCTTCCTCCTTAGCGTGGGGTCCTTAGGGCCTGGAAATTGGAGTGTGCTTCTCACTGAGGGCGTGAAGTGGGAAGGGGCTTGCTATTATAGATCCTGAAAGGATCTTTTTGACTTTAGAAAATAGCCTGGCAAAGAAAAGCTTTTTTCCGTGAATACTCAGGGACTGCATTATGCCCCTCAGATGATAGAGGAGAGTACTTTTGATCAATATTCCCTAAGAAATGGCCGCTGGGCTAAGTGCAGAGGGCCTCAATAGCAGTCTCCCTCCCGCCCGACCTGCAGAGCATCTGCGGCAAATCTCTCAGAGCAGTGGGAACCAGCGAGGGCGGTACATTAATGGCATCATCTTCTCCTTTTAAAAAAATGTCACCCCATTTTGTCCTCCATGTTGATGGCTGATTATGGGCCCACTGGAAACAGTTATTTCTATAGCTTTCTTCGGGGAAATCTTGGATCTTCGTTTCAGGCACCAGGAAAAGTGACCCCCTGGAACAGTTTCAACCTAAAGGCGAGAGCAAAATGCTAGTGGAAAACTCACATCAGGAGCTTCTCTTAATCACGGAAGGTCGTTTGTTTGGTTTTTTTTCTTTTTTTACTAATGATCAAGAGCTTAATAAAATAGCCAAAGTACAAATGTGTATATTACATCAGGTGTTCTATATTTTTTTCTCCTAAAAACAATGATCTGCCTCTATTCCAACGCCCCCCTCCCTAAGACTGATAAGCAGGTTCTTCAAAAGAACATTCTCAGCTGAGAGCTGTGGCTGACGCCTGAATCCCGCACTTTGGGAGGCTGAGGCGGATGGATCACTTGAGGTCAGGAGTTCGAGACCAACCTGGCCAACATGGTGAAACTGTCTCTACTAAAAATACAAAAATTAGCAGGGCGTGATGGTGCATGCCTGTAATCCCAACTACTTGGGACGCTGAGGCAGGAGAATAGCTCAAACCCGGGAGGCAGAGGTTGTGGTGAGCTGAGACTGTGCCACTGCACTCCAGCCTAGGTGAGACAGTGAAACTCTGATCCAAAAAAAAAAAGGAACATTCTCTCCAGATTAATGCAAAGACATAGAAATAGCATCATATAATACACATCATTCTACAACATCCTTGTTAAACTTTACAATGTCATAGGCACCCCTCTATCTAGTTTATCATTTTTCACAGCTGCATATTATTCCTTATTACAGATGTACCTTAATTTACTCAGCCCATCTGTGGACATTAAGGTGGCTTCCAGTGTTTGTCATAACAAAGACACCTGTAATAAACACCAGCACACCTATATCCTGACACACTGCTGCTTTTATTTCTGTATGATAAATTTCCAAAAAAAAATGAAATTACAGAGTCAGAGAGTATATGTCATTGTTATGGATTGAATGTTTGTGTCTTCCCAAAACCCATCTGTTGAAGCCCTAACCCCGGTGTTTACTAGGTGGGATCCTTGGGAGGTGACTGGGTTGCGATGAGGTCCTGGGGATGGGGTCTCCATGATGGGATGAGTGCTCTTAGAAGAAGAGAGGCCAGAGCTGAGCTGCTCTCTCTCTCTGCTATGTGAGGACACGGGGAGAAGGCTGCTGTCTGCAAGCCAGCAAGCAGGTCTTCACTGGAGACCCAAATCAGCCCACACCTTGATCTTAGACTTACCAGCCTCCAGAACTGTGAGAGAGAAATTCCTGTTGTTCACGCCATTCCTATTGTTTTAAGTTTAAGCCACTCAGTCTGTGGTATTTTGTTGCAGCAGCACAAGCTAACTGAGATAGTCATTATAGCCCCCAAGAGATTGATTATTTGACCACTTTTGAATTCTATAAAGTCAGTTTTGGAGTTATATTTAAAAATTACGCTAGGACCCATGTCTTCCCATGTTTATATAAGATAACTCAGTAAATTACCCAACAGCTTAAGAAAAGAAAAATTTTAAGGGGCACCCAGGCAAAAGGCATAATTTCAGCAATGACAAAATGAGGCATTTGTTGACCAAAGTAAGGACTCCCAATCAGTGTGTCCACACCGTATGTCTTTTCATGATAATGTTCCAAAGGATTTCTCAATTTTGGAGAAATTTTTGAAAATACTAACATAAAATTCATCAAATACACCATAAATTCACCTTTTGGTCATAGATTGGAGAGGAACATGGTCCTGGGAACCAATGTTGGCTTCCGATTCCATCTGCACACACTCCTGAGTGGCCATTCCCTATCTGGCTCGTTTCCTTGCCTGGGACTTGGGGTGATAATCCTGATTGTGGTGGCCAGCCTCAAGGATGGTCCCCAGCAATCATCACCTCCTGGAATTCATACCTTTGCATGGTCCTTTACATGCTGATTCAGAGATGACCTGTGGGACCAACAGAACCCAGCACAAGTGATATATCTTTCAAGATTAGTCATAAAGGTGTTACAGTTTCCACTTTGGTCTCTTGGGTGGCTTGCTTTGGAGAGAGCCACCGTGCTGTCAGGACACTCAGGCAGTGCTATAGAGACCAGCGTCCATGTAAGGGAGCCATCTTGGAAATAGATCTTCCAGCCCCAATCAACCCTTCGCTTGACAGCAGCCCCAGTGGAAAATCACTGTAATTTCGTGAAGGACCCCAAGTCAGAACCACCAAGCCAGGCTGCTACTGAGTTCCTGACAACACACAAATAATTAGATATAATAAATCTCTGTTGTTGTAAGCACTCAGTTTTGGGGAGATTTGTTGTTACACAGTCATAGTGCTTGGGACATTGACCTAATGGTTGTTTTTGAGATGAGCTGCAGACAATGTACAGAAGGCATTTACATACAACAGTGCATTCTACTAGTGAACCCAGACCGCATCATTTTGTGGAGGGCTACATCAAGAAGCCAGACACCTGGGTTCTGCTCTCTATGTCTTAGATGAAGAGCCTTCTGATTGAGGGCAAGGCATTCAACATTCAGACATTTTCTTAATATACAAATCAATGAATCATAATCTATACAGGATTGATGTGAAGACCAAATGGAAAAATTCACATGCAGGCCGGGCGTAGTGGCTCACGCATGTAATCCTAACACTTTTAGGAGGCCAAAGTGGGAGAATCACCTGAGCCCAGGAGTTCGAGACCAGCCTGGGCAACAAAGTGAGACCCCCATCTCTACAAAAAATGAAACATTAGCTGGGCATGGTGGTACGTACCTGTGGTTCCAGCTATAGGGGAGGCTGAGGTGGGAGGCTTGCTTGAGGCCCAGAGGTCAAGGCTATAGTGAGCCGTGTTCGTGCCACTGTACTCCAATCTGGGTGACAGAGTGTAGCAAAAATAAAAATTCACCCTCAAGCAGTCTAAAAGTCAGAGAGCACTGAAAAATATCAGATATATTCCTGATATCAGTTATCTATTGCTAATGAATCAGTAATAAATATCAGTTGTCTATTGCTACATAACAAATCACCCCAAAACTCAGTGGCTAAAAACAACCACAATCATTTTATTACAGTCTCACACAGTTCTGGGGGTGAGCAGGCCCAGCTGGGCTGTTCCCACCAGGGCTCTGTCATGCAAATGTTAGGGTAGAGAGGGCTGGCATCATCTTAGGGGCTCCCCTGATCCCCCAAATGTCTGGGGCTTGGTCGTTGACTGAGATCTTAGCTCAGCCCCAGTAGAGCACCTGAATGTGTCCTCTGTGTGTAGCTTGAGCTTGGCCTTTTCTAGCTTAGTCTCAGAAGTCACACAGTGTCACTTCTGCTTTTTATTTGAGGAAGCGTCACAAAGGCCCTCTTCGTTTTGTAGGTACAGACTTCACTTCACAATGGGAGGCATGTCAAAGAGCTTGCAGAAGTGATTTTAAACCTACACTAGGTGGCATTGAGATTATATACAATTTCAAATCAGTGTTCAACTGGGTGCGGTGGTTCACACCTGTAATCCCAGCACTTTGGGAGGCCAAGGTGGGTGGATTGCCTAAGGTCAGGAGTTCGAGACCAGCCTGGCCAACATAGTGAAACCCCATCTCTACTAAAAATACAAAAAATTAGCTGGGCGTGGTGGTGGGTGCGTGTAATCCCAGCTACTTGGGAGACTAAGGCAGGAGAATCACTGGAACTTGGGAGGCCGGGGGTTGCAGTGAGCCAAATTTGTGCCATTACATTCCAGCCTGGGCAATAAGAGTGAAACTCCACCTCCAAAAAAATAAATTAATAATAAAATAAAATCAGAATTCACTCCTGTCCTTGCAAGGATAATGAGTGAGTTCTCACCAGCACTTGACCTCAATAACTCATTTAATCTCAACAGTAGCCTTGGGAGACACTTAGTTGCAGACAGCCAAATCCACTTTAGCCTGCTGAAGGAGATAAATACTTTATTAAAGGCTCTTGGCTACCTTGCTTTATGTCCAGGAGGGCCACACAATCAGGCTTTGGGACTGAAAGATCCAGAAACAACACTCAAATTGCCCTGCTAGGCAAGTCCAGTGGCAGCTCACCTTACAACTCTGGGCCTTCACCACAGCCACCTCTGAGAGACAAATGCCTCTACTCTCCCCTCCCCAGCACTGACTGCACCCAGTCCCATCTCTTTCGTGTCTCTCTTTTGGATTTACATCTCATGGACACATTTGATGAGTGGTTAGGCACCTCCAATCCGAGTCAGGGTGACCTGACTCCTTTCTGTTGGACATTGGTCTTAATGAGCAGTGCATTTTCCATTCCCTTACAGCAGAGCCTAGCTGCAAGGGAGGCTGGAAAAGCAAGTTTCTGGATTCTACCTTGAGGAGGCAGAGCTCATCGGACTGAGAATTAGCTGAGCATAGGAAGGGTGTTCAAAAGACAATGGGCAAGCAGAAAACATAATAAATGTCTGCTACAGGTGGGCACTACTCTTCCCTAATTTTATCAATGAGAAAACAGGGAGAGAGGGTTAATCACTTGCCCATGGCCACCCAAAGCTGGTGGAGCTGAAATGATGAAAGCAGGCATTTGTGCTCCAAACCCCTGGCCCCTAACAGCCCCAGCATGCTGGAGGAGGGGCTGGGTCCTTTTGCATGTGAGCACATGAAATCTCACCACAGCAGAAGAGAGAGTGACCTGCTAGGATTATCAAAATCTGTCACTGCCAGAAGCTACAACACTGGCACTCTCTTTGAGATATAAAATTAAATTTTTAATTTAATCATTTTCTTAAATGTTACTAGACTTTGCGTCTCAGAGTTGGGGTTTGGGTCCAGCCCATTTGAGTCCCTCTGCTGCCATGATGTTAAAAGTGGGCAAGGGAGAGCCTGAAGCCCTGTGCTCAGAGACTTTTCCTTCTGCCACTCATACTGGTTGCCATGGTTCTGGAATGGCCTATTCAGTTGCTTGCAAGTGTAGAAGAGAAAGTGATTTCTACAACCAAGTGCTTTTAGAACCAAAGTGGAAGGTAGAGACCTCAATAGAAAGTGGCCTGGACGCGTGGTGGTGGGCGCATGGTGGCGCATGCCTGTAGTCCCAGCTACTCGGGAGGCTGAGGCAGGAGAATCACTTGAACCAGGGAGGCGGAAGTGGCAGTGAGCCAAGATCAAGCCACTGCACTCCAGCCTGGGTGACAGAGTCTCAAAAAAAAAAAAAAAAAAAAAAAAAAGAAAGAAAGAGAAAGAAAAAGAAGAAAAAAGAAAGTGGCCCGGGCAAGCTAACTTTCAGCAATATCCTCCCTGTGGTGCTGCTTACAACGCCACCATTCACAGTGAATTCGTGCCTCTCTTACAGTTTGCATCTGCAGCACGTTAAAGCAAAGCAAAAAGCGGTGTCGAGTCTAGAATCTGCTACGACGCAGATGCCAGTGTGGGCCGTAGTTAACATCATGTGGTACTAAATTTACCCAGTTGTCTCGCCAGTACCGTTATTTGTGTTTGCAAGTTGGGTCATGTAGAAATAACAAGTTTCTCCAATGCGTAAGATAAGAAATAGCTGGAAACGATGTTACATTTGGCTCCTCACTCTCTCCCAGATGGGATTTTCAGTCCATTATTTTGGAGTCAACTTGCCAAAACACAAATCAGCTGTTTCATGATCTGGGCTGAGAACCATACATGTTCCTGGGCCACCGTATCACGCTCCCTGCTGTAGCAGCCTGTTGACAAGAAGGTGGAACCAAGGCCCCAGCATGTCACCGTCCATTTGAATTCTCCCACACTGGAGCAATTGTTGCCTTGGAGGTTTCTCTTTATGAACTTCGTTGATCTCAACTAAATTTCCGCACTTTCAGGCCACGTCATTTCACAGGGCCTTCCATTTCTTCAGATGTTACACAGGGTAATGACCACTCCAACCTCTTGGAGGCATTGTGAGAACTCACTGAGTAATTCATATGAAGTCCTTGGACCAGGCAAAGTTGGTTAGTTAAAGTTGCTGAGTTAAAGTTATCTTTTGTCTGTAACTCAATTTTTAATGAATTGCTACCAAACGTCCTTAAAATGTTAATATGAATTTAGTCTGTTAGTATTGTTACAAACCCATCGTTAGTTGGGGTTAGTGTCCCTGGGTTGGTACCCAAGCCATCAACCCTTCCGAGGCCAAATTTACTGGGGGTAACAACTGGGAGAACTTACTCTATGACCAAGACCTCAAATTTTAAACCAGTGCCTATAAAACATCAGCGTGCATAGAGATTCCCTGGGGATCCTGTTAAAATACAGATTCTGATTTAGGAGGCCCAAAGCAGGGCTGGCACTTCTGCTCCCAGGGGATGCAGACCTATAGCTCCTGGAGCCACACTTTGAGTGGCAGGGCTCTAAATGATACATACTATGGAAGTACAACACATTGTCCCCCAGCATCGCCGTAACGGAGACGCTTGTGGGACTGGGTCAGAAACCTGCTTTAAGAAAAAAGTTTCAAGAGGTTGTGAACCTCTAATCAGAGCAGAATTCTCATTGGTGGACATTGATCTATATCTTCCAAATGCTCAAACGCTTGCACAATTAAAAGAGGTCATCAGTTGCCAGGAAGGTGCTTGTTGCTATAAAATTAACACTATTTTGAAACAAATCAATGCTGAGTTAAAATTATCTTCTGTCTTTAACTCAATTTTTAAGCTAATGGTTACAAAAATCCTTGAAATGTTGGGTTAAGCAATATAAAATTATTGATAGGAAAGTTTTTACTTTTACTTATAAAATCAGCAATGAGCTGGGTGCTCACACTTGTAATCCCAGCACTTTGGGAGGCTGAGGTGGGCAGATCACTTGAGGCCAGGAGTTGGAGACCTGCCTGGGCAACATAGTAAAACCCCATCTCTACTAAAAATACA
The DNA here is from genome assembly GCF_047675955.1 of Chlorocebus sabaeus. NCBI lineage: Eukaryota > Metazoa > Chordata > Mammalia > Primates > Cercopithecidae > Chlorocebus > Chlorocebus sabaeus. The sequence continues at coordinate 58,304,884 of NC_132905.1, read as the reverse complement.
AAAAAAAAAAAAAAAAAAAAAAAAAAAAAGCCTGATGTGGTGGCACACACCTGTAATCCCAGCTACTCGGGAGGCTGAGGCACAAGAATCACTTGAACCTGGGAAGCGGAGATGGCAGTGAACTGAGATTGTGCCACTGCACTTCAGCCTGAGCAACAGAGTGAGACCCTGTCTCAACAAAAAATAAACCCCAAAACAACCATGTCCTATGGTTCATCCTAAGAGTTGTGATTTCACCTGATAAATGAAACTATCACTGCAGTGAGAAAACAACCTTCAAACCAGGAGACAACCTTCCTGTTCTGTGTAGATTTCTGTGGCTGACTTAACAGACTGTGATTCGTGTGTATTGTCTGAGAGCTCCTGTAACTGATATAAACAGGAACAATATTAATAAAACTATCTTGGAGGCAGTTTCCTACTTTCAGAAAAACTAGTAAACTTCCTTATTTAAATTATCAGGGCCAGGTGTGGTGGCCCACACCTGTAATCTCAGCACTTTCAGAGGTCAAGGTAGGAAGATTGCTTGAGCCCAGGAGTTCCAGACCAGCCTGGGCAACATAGTGAGACCCGCATCTCTACAAGAAATAAAAAAATTACCCAGGCATGGTGGTGTGGACCTGTCATCTCAGCTACTCAGAAGGCTGAGACAAGAGGATCACTTGAGCCCAGGAGGTTAAGGCTACAGTGAGCCATGATCACGGCACTGCACTCCAGCCTGGGTGACAGAGTGAGACCCTGTCTCAAAAAACAAAAACAAAAACAAAAATCAGGTTAAAGAAACACGGTACCTTGGCCAGGCGTGGTGGTTCATGCTTGTAATCCCAGCACTTCAGGAGGTTGAGGCAGGTGGATCACTTCAGGCCAGGAATTCAAGACCAGCCTGGCCAACATAGTGAAACCCCATTTCTAATTAAAACACACACACACACACACACACACACACACACACACACAAATTAGCTGGATATAGTGGCACACGCCTGTAGTCCCAGCTACTCAGGAGACTGAGGCGGGAGGGTCTCTTGAGCCAGGGAGGCGAAGGTTGCAGTGAGCCGAGATCGCGTCACTACACTCCAACCTGGGCGACCCAGTGAGACTGTCTCAAAAAAAAAAAAAAAAAAAATCCAAAAAACAAAAAACATGCTACCTTAGGCAGTGACATCTGTAAAAATAGTGATACTAAATTTTGCAATGTTCAAGACTTATGAATGCTGAGTGAGTTTATGACACTCAACACACAACTGAGCAAAGCAGTTTTCATGAGGACCAAATTTCTATCTAATCAAGAGGAGGAATTACTGCGCCATTTTATTGTCTATTGCATGACATTATTGTCGGCAAATTTTTTCTATAAAGGGCGAATAGTAAATATTTTAGACTTTGAGGGCCATGTGGCCCCTCTCATAACTACTAAACTCTGCTGTTGTGGCATGAAAATAGCCATAGAGGCTGAGTATGTGAGTGAGCATGGCTATATGCCAATAAAACTTTATTTACAAAAGCTGGCTGGATTGAGCCAGTAGGCCTTAGTTTACTAACCCCTGGTCTAGACTTTTCCGTATTAATAATAATAGAGATTGTGAAATACTGCAATGATGGCAGTAATTCTGGAATCCCAATATAATCTTAGAATGTAAGGTCACATTTACTCTACAAATAAGGTAGATATAATATGCATTTAATTGGTTTTTGTCCTTTTTAGTCTGAATTACCAAATTTTGAAGATACTGAGGGGAAAACATGGTCTTCTCTGTGATTAACAGAACAAAACACGTAATGTTTCAAAAGACACAATAAAGATCTATTCCAAGACGTGAGGAAAACAGAATGTGTTCCTTTATGGTATAAAATATTTGATGAAATCTAACATGATTCTGTTCCAATTTGGGTACCCAGATATGATTGGTTCAGCCTCATTTGTCCCGGACAGTCTCAACCTGATCATTTTCATGCACACTCTTCCTATCGGTTTCTGCCCATCTCCTAATAACAACCTCTTTGTAGCTGTACTTATAAAATGGTAAAGGTTCATTTTACATACTGTAGTAGATAAATAGCAATAGAAAAGAACTGCCATCAACTGATGTTACAAGCTTTTAAATGGCAACATCGGACACATGCATTTCTGCCTAACTTCCCCATCCTTTTCTGTTCTTTGTGCTGGGAGGAAACTGTAGCCTGATGTTTTTTTCCTCCTGTGGAAAGCGCCCTCCTCTAAAACCCACCCTACCATGCTCTAATGCCTCCTCTGTGTCCTATCAGATTTGACACATAATAGCCTCTTGGCTCCCTCTCTTCATCCTGTCACCGTCAGGTGTGACTGTCACCTGGCTGTGGTGTTTGAGAAAGGGGTATTGCATCAGGGCCCTGGTCCTGCACAACAGAGATGAAGCAGATGTTGCATTCAAATAAAAAGCCCTTCTTTGATGAGTGAAAGAGAATAATAATGAATTCAGGTTGACGTTGCCAGCATGATCGTCTCCCCACTGCACAACGCTTGGTCTGCTGGTTCAAACCACAGGGAAGGAGCAAGGAACGCCTGGGTTCTGATGAAGGGGAGGCGACCCTGGGAAACTAGATGCAAACTGTGTCAACAAGCTTCTCATAGACACTGGGGGAGCTGCAGGGCGTGCACACGGCATGCTGGAAACAGGCTCTCAGTAATCATGCCTTTGACTGTGTCCTGCTGGCAGTAAACACTCTGTAAGTTTCATTTCAAGGTGGTGAATGTGGAATGTTCTAAGGATGGGTTTGTCTCCATGCTGTGGGCTTATGCGAGGAACTAGAGAAAAAACATTAGTGCTGATGCTTTGTGTGGAAATGCCACCAGGAAGACCACACAGGGTAGAAATCTTCAAACAAGACAAACATGAAGGTGATCACCCCAGAACCCATCCGCTCAGCATATACACTGCAGGTCCTGAACATTCCACTTTCCAGATGCAACACAGCAAGCCCACAGTCCAAGTATGCGGGGTACAAATGATGACGGTCGGGGCTTAGGATACGAAGGGGTGTGTTTGGGTGAGTGAAAATGTGTTAACTGACTTCATATCGTCTGCTTAAAGGTGCTCTGTGATTCTGAGAAGCATATCAAGCCTTAATAATGACCAAAAAGTAGTTGTGATTGGTAAATTTGTAAGCCAGGTTGATTATCTCATCTAGCTGTGAGAAATCAATTCCCTTCACCCCAAAGGTCCGTTGCACATCCCTTGCTGGGATGACACTTCTCATGAGGCTCTGTGGCTTTCAAAACCCAATGTGGCCTGTGTCAATTACCTACTGCAGGTCCTCATGAGGCATGTGTCCAGAGGAGCAGGACTCAGTCACCTTCAGAAAATCCTCTTGCCTGGGAAGTTGCTCTGATGACACCAAAACCTGTAGCTGGTTGTTTGCAAAAGGTGAGGGGATGTTGAAAAGTATTGATCTGTTTCCTTAGCAGTGTCACAAGGAGGCTGTAGTTCCCCAGTTCTCCCCAGGAAAAAAAAAAAAAAGTCATCGAGATCATTGGGCAAGTAGGTGCCATCCATCTCTGGTCTCTTCTTCGTGAGGAGTCAACATACCTGGCCTCACTTGGAAACCTTAGCCGATAAAGGTGCGAGGGGACACGAGGAACTCTAGGCTGCAGCCCATCAGAGGATGGTCTTCCGGCTCTGCATGTTTGTGAAGAGTTCTTTATTCTAGGGTCACTGGGCTCTTGTGGGACTTGTGACCAGGTCTCCTTAAGTTATAGAGCCACCTCCCACTGCTGAACTTGTCTTTGTGTTGCTGATGTGCCTGCTAGTGACAATTGCCATATTAGAACCCAGGAGTCATGAATACACCAGACTTTCCCTATGACTATTGGCCATTTAATGTTGCAGGCGGGCAGTAGAGAAACGATGTTTTTTCAATAGATATGACGGGATGGAACTTGAAGACGACTTTAACTGCTCTCTGTCTCACCTGGGTGGGATTTGGGGGCTATTACTTTGGGGTTATGTTGCCAAAAGACCCATGAGATGTTCCCATCATTGAAGATGAGAAACTAAGTGTCTTTAGGTCGGCACTTTGCGTTCCCCGCTTTGGTACCTCCTTGACGATCAGATGGAATCGAGATCCCTGCATGTTGCTATTCAGTTAGTTCTCATACTGGTGTGTTTTGCCACCTGTGGGTTTCTCTCTACAACTCAGTTTCCTCTTCTATCTCTAAATTCCATCGCTTGTAACTTTAACTACCAGAGCATTACAGGTTCCTTTAGTCTGGCCATCAAAGAACCGTAACTAATTCTAGCTCTGTCAGAAGCTAACTGGGGGACTCATTTTTATCCCATACATGATTCCATAGACTTAGCCTTGGGTCTGTTTGCCAGAAAATTTCTCTACAAGACCTAAATGTCCGTTCTGCAAAAAGCAAGTTTCGCTCAAAGTAACCCTGCCACAGGCCAGTGAGTTTGGAACGAATCCTCAATGCCATGGAAAATGCCTGGCAAAGAGGAGTGCCCCTGTCTAAGTGAAAAATGCGGGTCCCTCTGGGCTCCTCACTGCCCTTCATCTCCTGGGCTCAGGAGTCTTCCCCAAATGTCCCACAAAGGCTCCAGAGACCCTCAGGGCATCTGCCAGGAGTATTATCTCTGGTTTACAGATGAGGAGACTGAGGCCTTCAGGAAGCCAAGTGACTCAACCTCAGAAAGCCCAATCTTATACGAGGCCCCTTTCTCTTTTGCAAGACAGTTGATACATGAAGAATTCCTGTAGTGTTATCAGGTCACTCAGGGTGGTTAAGAGACGCTTCTGCTTTGTTTTGAAGACTCTGTGGATGGCTGTGGAGTTCAGCCCAACTAGGGGAGGAGACAGCCACTCACAGAGCAAAGGGAAGCCGATGAGAAATGTCACACCCTCCTCGGCAGCATCCGGGCACGGACATGCCAGGCGCATCCACCCGTGGCTAGTGTTGCCCTGGTCGATGTTGCATACCCAGGTCTCTGCAGGACCCCAACATGCCCACAGGTGCCCTTGTGCAGCTGGAGTCCAGCCAGCCTCCTGGCTTCATTTCTGTTCTGCAAGATCTGGGTACTCCCAGATCAAACCCAGCGACAGGCCCAGGATGAGCTGAAAGGTGCGATGACTTAGTCCATGGTGCTACACAGAAGGAAGGCGTGCCTCCAAGCACAGGCCTCCGAGTGAGTCACCCAAGTCAGACTCTTGCCAGTACAGCGTTCCTGCTCCGAGGGCGGCAAGAACCCCAGCGTTTCCAGGCCTCCAGGGAAAAGGCAAAGCAGGCAACCGGGGAACTGCCTCCAGAGGACATTAGTAACTCTGAAGAAAGGGCTCAACCAGCGTGGCGTGCAGCTGTTCCAGCCACAGGCTCATTGTGAAACCAAAGGAATGCCGAACAGCCTTCTGCTTTTTATTATACCACATTTGTATGGAAGTAGAGAAGGGTGAAGGCACTGGCGAAAATCAAATCTCTTCCTTTATTTCTTCCCTCTTTTAGCTCCTCCCTCCTTAACCTTGCTACTTTTCCTGACCCCCTGGGCCTCTCACCACCAAATCCCTGCTGTGGGATGGTATGGGATTCTCGGGCAGTTTCCATGGATGGCCTTCCCAGCTTGCAGCAGCCCCAGAGCACACGGAATGCCCACAGCCTCCTTCACAGATTTGTTAAAAAGTGTGTGAGTTTCAACGTGATGTTCTTGAATAGGAACCTTGTGAACATATTATTCAGGAAGGCAAGAAAAAGGGGAGAGAGCCTGATTCCCTCCCATATTCTGTTAACTTATATTGTGTTACTATGATAGAAATTGAGCAAGTTTGTCTATTTCTACACTGTTTCATTGCCTTCAACTCCATTTACTATAGTTTCATTTACTATCTCACATAGATACTTTGGGTTCCATTTTAGAAAAGGTATATTTGGTCCATTGAAATAAATTTCCACGGGGGATGAAGGGACATGTTTGTGAACAACCAAATTATATTTACCCTCATAAGGGTGGATCTTAGATGAATTCATGTTTTGTGATTACGGACGAGAACCACAGTGAGCCCAACAAGCTACCATGCCTGCAGACGAGTCTGGACTTGCCATATGCAGCTAATCTTCCAGTTTTTAAGGAAACTTTTTATTGCCAGAGAACGCGCATACTCTGACCCTCAGTTTGGGATATCTTTTAACGTTTGGTGTAACTCAGAGAGAATATTTTCAATGCTCCCATGCTCCCGTATTACTGTTGCAGGAGGGGAGAAGCAGCAGCTATCGGCCCACACATTTGAGTTTTTCTTTGTTTCAGTCAAAGTTTTCAGGATGTTATAAATGCTGCTCTGTCCCTGTGCTTTCCTATTGTACCAGCCCTGAGCTTTTTGTTATTTTCCAAACTGGTAAAATACGTAGTCATCAGTGATAAAAAGCTACATGCAATTTGTCCTGGAGGCAACTTACCTGTAGAGGTTTCTCTTTCATTGTTATTCAAAGGCTGTTTCCAGAGCCTCACAAAGGGAGGAATATTCCACAGTCCTGCTGGCTGAGCCTTTGGCTAAACCCCGTCCCACAGAAAACTTGAGGCTGCCAATCTGAAAATCATCTCTTTCCTCAGTTTGTCCTTCCAAGTTCCTCATGGACTGCCCTTCCCAGCCTCACTCCAGCTCCTCTTTGGAGATGCAAATTCTTTTACTGTGCATTTTCTAAAATCTCTTTGGCAGGCAAATGTTAGATTTAGCGGGCCTCAGGGAAAAAAAAAAAAAAAAGCAAAAACACACAAAAGGAAGGGAACGCACACATGCACAATTGTGAGATTTAGCACAGCTCCTTCATCAACTGTTTCCAAGACAGAGGAAAACAACCCAAAATACTCGCTGTTGAGAGTCAGAATTGTTCTTCAAATTGCTGAGTGACACATAACGGAAAACATTGTAATTACCTGTTATTAAATTTAATACCCCAAACAGATGGTGTTCCATTTTCCCCCCAAACAGACCGCTCACCTGATTGGAAAATTATTTCTAAACCCTTGCCCCCAGTTGCTTAACTTCCCATGGCATCCAAATGTGAATCGGGTTGCTGCCCGTGCTTTGCAAATCTAACGGTAAAGTCATTTCTCCTTTCTTGTAGTTGACTCAGGAACAAAAATTCCCGGCTTTATTTATCTGAGGAATTACTATCACCCTGACCCCCAAATTTTCAGGAAATGAAGGACTTGCTCAATGAAAGTGGAGTGAAAAGAACAGCTTCCTAGGGACACTGATCTAGATTTCTCTGAAAAGATGCCCAGGGCCTTCATTCTAAACCACCTCCTGGCACATTACTAAGGACCCCAACGAGGCTTGTTTCAGCCAGCCGCTACCAAGGCTATACCCTCAGGCTGCCACAAGGGCAGAGTCCCGCAGCTGAGGTTCAGCTCTGAAAACCCACCACCCTGGTGATGGTGGTGGTTCCCTCTTTCCTGATAAAAAAAATAAAGTTAGCTTTTAAGAGACGATCAGAAGCTCTATGTTAAATCCATCCTGAAAACATGTGATGCAGAAATCAGGCCACCACACTGTGACTTTGAAAATATTTTATTTGAATAGTAAATAGTTATACAGTTGAAACAATTCTATTGAAGCTTTCTATAAATAGCTAACAATTAAGAAAATAATGTATGTAGAAAAGAGATTGCATTTAAAAGTAAGAGCTGTCAGTTGTAAGGGCCCTGGGGGGCCCTCGAAGCAGAATAAATGGTAGGTTGTCTGTCATTCACTCAGATAGGTATAAAAGTTAAAACTTTAAGCAGATCCCTTTAGAAAAAGGCTCTCTTCTAAAACGCACAGTGGAATGTCAAGAGTGGCAGGGTGGGGAGGGGGCAGCGCACCAAAAAAATCTGCAATCAAATAATATCATAATCTTCATAATTAATATAAATAAATAAAGAATAAATAACAATTACTCATAAATCAACATATACATTTCGAGGGAACTGATAGTCCTACCTCAACAAAGATGATCAAACCAAAAAGTCTTACGTGAAACACTGAGGCAGTTACTACAGCATCTTCGGAACACTCCCTCCCTCCCCCCCCCAAAACAATCCCAGACAACGGTTCAAGGCATTTGTGGCTATACTAAAGAAAACTCTTTTTTAAGCAATTTGATTTGTTCACATACAAAAAGGTAAAGCCAGACTCCAGCAGTTCACAAGCCATAATAAAGCTAATCGTGTGGGAAGTTCATTTTACAGCCTGTGAAATATAAAGGCATTTATTCCTCAAGATTCACCCAAAACAACCCGTACGCTACATACATAGAGAGCAGAGATTGGTAGGCGAGGCGAGAGTAGACCGCCTTTCTAGACCATGAACACAGCGAATACTAGCAAGAAAAACAGCTTCTCCCCGCCAAGGGGAGGCTTCCAACCACTAGACAAACGCGTACAGCTTTTCTCCCTTGTACAGAGACTGACTCCTGTTGCGCCATGGGGGAGGTGGGGGGACACAACATAAAAGTGGGGGTTCCAAAAGGAGTCAAAACGAGAGGATGGGGTTACCGTCACGCCTCACCGAGAGAAGCGGAGACGACACTTTCACTCGGTGGGGGCGGGGGCGAGGCTCCCACAGCGCGGACTGGGGTTCGGGGCGTGCAGGGCGCACTCTCTTTGTGGGTCTCCAAGCGAAGGCACAGTTCGGGGGGCCGGGGTGGAGGGCGCGCTCTAGCAGGCCGGGCGCACGGGCACCTGCAGGAGGATCACCTGTCTGTTTTCGGATGGGTGGCACTTGTTGATGTGCCGCGTAAGGCCGGGCGAGCTGTAGAAGGTGGCCGGGCAGTACTTGCAGGGGAACACCTGGGCGGCGTGCAGCAGGCGCAGGTGGCGCTCCTGGGCGCCCTTGCTGGGGAACGACTCCCCGCACACTGGGCACAGGTGGCACTCGGCAGATGCACTCAGGCCCAGCACGCCGGCTGCCTCGCCGTCGCCGACCGCCTCCTGGGGCGCCTTCTCGTCGGGCCCGGGGTACAAGGCCAGTAGGTCCTCGGCCGGGGGCGCTGGCGGCGCGCCCTTGGCCTGCAGCGCCTGGTGGTGCGCCAGCAGGTGCTTGCGTAGGTAGGCCTGGCGGCGGAACTTCTTGGCGCAGTGATGGCACTCGTAGAGCCCGTCCTCGGAGCCCGACTCGGATACGCCGCCGGGGCTCGGCGTATCCCGGTCGCTGCCGCCGCCGGGTGCCTCCCGCGCCTCAGCCCTGGCTGCGGCTTCCGGCTCCGGCGCGCGGGCGGCAGCGGAGGGCGCGGGCCGCGGTTTGTGCCAGCGGCGGTGCGAGGCCAGGTTGGCCGGGCAGCTGAAGACCTTGGCGCACTCGGGGCAGCGGTACTCCACACGCACGATGCGCGAGCACTTGTGCTGCGCCAGCGCGAACGGGTCGGCGTACTCCTCCTTGCACAGCTGGCAGATGAACTCGCCCAGCGGCCGCGCCGCGCCCCCCGCACGGCCCCGCGGCGCCTCCACCGGGCCCTCCTTGATCTTGAGCCCCAGCACGGGCGACGTGGTCACCTCGTCCTCGAAGTGCAGCTTGCGGATGGCCTTGGGCTTCTTGGCGCCCGGGGCCTTGACTGCCTTGGCGGGCGGCTCGGCGGCGGCGGCGCCGGGGGGCGGGGGCCGCTTTCCCGGGGGCCGCAGGGCGGCGGCGGGGGGCAGTGGGGGACCGGGGCCTGGGCCGCGGGCCGCCTCGGTGCCAGCCGAGAACGCGGTGCCCATCTTGAGCTCGGCTGGCGCGAAGAGCAGCGCGTCGCCGCCGCAGGTGCCGCCGCCGCCGCCCGCTCCGCTCGCGCCGCCGCCGCCGCCCCCTCCGAGCAGCGCGGCGGGCGTGGGGAAGGACTCGGCCGAGACCGGCGAGCCCAGGTTGAAGCTGCGTTCGAAGTACTTGTGCTTCTCGTGCTCGCGGCTCACGGGCCGCGTGGGGCTGTAGAGCGGCGCGGGGTGCGCGGCCTCGGGGTTGCCGAAGTGTGCCGGCCGCGGGCCCGGCGGGGGTGGCGGCGGCCCAGGCGCGCAGGCGAGCGCGGCGGCGAGCGCTGCATGGGCGCGCTCCGCGGGCGGCGGCGGCGGCAGCGGCCCGGGGCCCGGGCTCGGCGCCGGGGGCTCGGCGCGGGCGTCCCCGCAGCCAGGCGAGAGCAGCAGCACGCGGTCGCCGTCCTCGCCGCCGCGGACCCGGTAGGACACGGGCGTGGACTTCTTACTGCGCTTCACCAGGAAGCCGCGGGGCATGTTGGCGCGGCCCGAGGGCACGGCAGTGGCTTGGTCTGCCCTCTGCGCTCGGTCCCGGCGGCCCTCAGTGCCCCCGACCCATTGCCCGGGCGCGGCGGCTGCGGGACTCGCGTGACGCCGGCGGCGACTCGGCCCAGCTCTGCGCCCTGCACGCGCGTCCCTGTCCCCGGGCCCGGCAGCCGCTCCCTTTTAACGGGGGGAGGGGGCCATTGTTCTCGCCTCCCGCTTCCCCCGGAGCCAATCAGCGCGCCCGCAGCTCCTCGGCCTGGCAGGGTGGGAGGGCGATGGGGCGGCCAAAAGGGGGCCGGGACTCGGGGGTCGCCCGGTAGGTGCGGCAGATGTACCTGAGGGCGCGGGGCCCCCGCGCGCGCCCCTTGGTCGCCCCGCCCGGCGCCGCCGCCCCGCCCGGCCCAGGCACACGCCCGGCCCCGCCTCCCTTCACGGTCTGCTGCTTCTCTATGGGGAGGCGCACGTGCCTGGGCTTTGTGTCTCTCCTACGGGGGGCGCGGAGCCGCCAAATGGGCCCGTCTATCAGCGCGACAATGCACGCCCCCCTCCCGCGCGGGGATTACCCGCGGGTCGCGAGCAAAATAGCAACAAAGGAGAAGAACGGCCCCAAATATGTCAGGAGGGTTCAATCCGCGAGCCGGAGCCTAGGGGGAAGTTGTGCGCGCTGATTGGGTGGGGGCGGGGGCGCGCCGGGGCGGTGCGTGGGAGAGCGGGGCGTCAGCTATCAGGGCGTCCGCGGAGGCGCAGTGGCTCCGCGTGGTGTTTGGGAAATAAACAAGAATCCGAGAGAGCAGCGGGGTCCCGACGGCCAAGAGCCTCCGCCAGGACCTCGGACGGATGGGCCGCTGGACCCAAGAGGCCAAGCAAAAGGGTTCCCTGGCGTTCCGAGTGTCGACAGGGGACCCAGCCTTGTCGCAGTGGCCGAGGGCGATGTTTGTGTTCACTGCCTCCGCGCGCCCACGGGCTGGGAAGGTTTCTTTTTGAGTTTGAGAAGGAATTGACGCGGCCTTCTCAGTCTCTAGAAAGCGCGGGATTGGAGCGCGGGGCGGGCTGGGCTGGTTTCCCAAAGGAACGTGAATTTCTGAACTTTTGGGTTCTTGGAGGCTCAGGAATGGCAGCTTTGGCGGGGCCCGGCCCAGGCCGCCCGGAGCCTCCGCGTGGTCCGGGGCTGGGTTAATCCGGGTGGAGTTGGCCGAAGCCCGAAACGCGCGGTCGGCCTCGTGCGCCCCAATGAAGTTGGTTTCTTCCTCCCCGCGCGGCCTCATGCATTTTCATTCCGAGCGGGCATTTTGTTTGCCAGTTGACATCAGATGCTAAATCAAGGGCTCCAATCAAGGCGCTGCGGAATAAAGGGGCCGCCTGTCTGGGCGCAGCCCCCACGGAGCCGTGCCCCCTTCACCTTTGTGAAGGAAATTAACCTCCCGCTATTGAGCTCCGGTCGCGGCCAATCTGGACGCAAAAGAGACGCGTGCTGGACGGGGGGGGGGGGGGGGGGGCAATCTGTCCTCTGAGGCAGGCTGAGGCCTCGGAGAGGACAAGCCGCCTCCCCTGTGCCACCAGGAAAAGACAACAGCGAAGACTCCCCCCACCCCCACCCCCACCTCCGCTGCCGTTCCGTTTGGACCCAGACTGGGCCGCCTGCCTCCATCCTCTGTCCAGCCCAGCCCCCAGGAAACACAAAAGGCAGAATCTCCGGGGGACAGGGCAGAGAACCCCACGAGTGCGTAGTGACCCTGATCGTCCAACACTGGGGAGCAAATAGCCAAGCCATATAAAATGTCACACACTCTGAGGAAAATGTCACTTTATTGAAAGAGAAAGAAACATTTTTCTGCAAAGCTCTATATACCAGACAGATTTTGCTGAGTTTTACTTATGCTTAATTCCACTGAAGGTATTTAATTGTTTTGGATTTTCCCTCTGAAAATACCCTGGCGTAGAAATTAAACATGTAAAAATAGAGTCCACATGAGTCATAAGTTGTGCTGGGGACAGTTGTTAGACTTTGTTAATTAAGGGGTTAATCAAGTTGCTTAATCAAGGGAAAGATAATTGATAATTTTATGTTTGTAATATTTTAACCCAGACACTGAAAAGGGAAGAATGCATATAGTGAAATATATTTTGACAAGTCTCACCCTAGTTTTAAAAATGCTGTGGTGACTGCTAGTCTCCCCAAAAGTTAGAAATCTTAAAATGAGTTTATCTAAAATGTATAAACAGATTTCTATCTTAAAGTAACTGATGTTACTTCCTTGCTCTTTTGAGCGCTGATTAATAGTGCTGATGAAATTAGAAGTGGGAAAAGGATTCCGAGACAGCTTTGGCCAATTTTATTTTCTAATCACGAATCCCATCTGGATTGGAGAATAGTACAGGGCGGGGGCTCGGCCTGCTACATTCGGTCTTGCATATGTAACACTCCTTCTATTCAACAGATAACAGAGAGTTAGTCACCTTGTGAATCCTTTAAAAATAACAACACCTATAATTGTAAATAAGCCGTGGGGATGGGGAACCGGTACCGCTACCAACAAAAAAATAAAACAACTCTTGCCTGAGTGAATTCAAACAGGGCTCTGAATTTAGCCAAGGGTTATCTATTGAACGCTACTGAGATACTGAGATTCAATGAATCCGTTTCTTTTTCTTTATTTGTGGCTTCTAGTCTTGCCAGCCTAAATGAAATCTGCTTCAGACGGGTCAGTCAAAATAAATGGAAACTTGAAAGGTACTAGTATTGAAAACTAATTTCACCACCTGGGGCTGGGAAGGAATTGGGCTGCCCGTGCGCGCAAGCACACACCAGCGACCTCCAAGCAGGTGTAGCCCAGCCTGGGTCGTGGATCGCAGCCGCCTCCTGCGTGATTTTCTCAGAACCTGTGTGCCCTCATGGATGGGAACATCGAGTCGAGATATTTGTCTTCGCTTGAGAAGAGCAAAGCGCCACCACACTGCGCCCCCGACGCCGGCCTTAGCGCACGCGAGTCGGAGAAGGGGCCGCGTGAAGTTAAGTTGGGGGAAAGAGCGTGGATTTGCCCCACTCCAGGGGGACTTCGCCAAAGTCAGTGAGCATAGGATCTAAGGCAGATCACCTAAGTGTCCTTCCCGGGCTTTAGGCGACTCCTCCCCTTCCTTCGGGGTCCTGGCCAGCGCTTTGGAAAAATCCCGGGCCTCTGCATTTATTGCCCTTGCGGACCCCGCGGTGGGTTCTTCCTCTGACCACTGCGGAGCCCGAGGCCACAGGCGCTGCAATGTCTCCTATCCTGGTGTGCGGGGGTGCCGTCGGGGCGCGCGCCGGGGTTCACTGTGACCCTCACCACAGCTGGAAATAAAAGTCAAGGCAACCGGGAGTTTGTAGAAAGCGCGAAGCTTGGAAATAAGAGCAGAAGCGGGGAACTTCTACGGAGGAGTTGGCTCCTTGGAGTGTCTAGAACAGGCCGCCCTGGCCTTACGGGAGGAGCCGGGCGGGCCCGCATCTCACCCCACAGCGGGTAGCGCGTTTGGAGACGTCGGCGTTGAGGGGGGAGTTGTCAGCGCCCCCCATCCCCACTCTGCTGCAGACTTCTCTTCTGGCTTCACAGAAGCCCCCACTCCTGGCCCTCAGTCCCCGGAGCCACAACCGGGCAGGAACCGTACGTTGCCGCTGCAGTGCCCGCCGCCCGGAGGGACCAGCGCCTCCCTGCGCCTGGCGCGCCCGACCCGAGCCGGTGAGAGGCTTTGTATTTGCAGGAATGAGGGGTTGTTGTGTCAGTCCCAGGGGCACGCGAGAGACACGCGCAGCCCGCCTGCCCGCCACCCCGCCCGGCCCGGCCCCAGGCACCTTCCGGGCCTCCCGCCCGCGGGCCGTTGCCTTTGTTCCGCGCATTAGCATAAAGCTGCCAGGGATCTCCCGTTTAAATAATTCCACACAAAAGGAGAGTGCATGAAAGAGAGCGAACAAGGGACGATCCGCGAGGCTGCGCCGTGCGCCCTCGCGGGGAGGGACCGCGCTCAAGTATTTCCCTCCCCTCGAGTTTCAAGTGCCCCCTGGCAATCTGCTGCGCGCCCATTATTCGGCCGGGGACCGACGGCGTGACTGGCCGCCTCTTTTATCCCCCCGAGAGTACCGTCGGGACCACTGCACGCTCCTTGAAGTGCCCTCGGGGCTGTTTGTTTTTGCCTCGGTGGGACCGTCGGGCCAGGGAGGGAGGAGAGCGGGCAGGAAGGCCCGGGCGGGCGGCGGGAAGGGCGGTGTCGGCGAAAGCTGGCAGAGGAGAAGCCTGGAAGGTGAGAAAGTCATAACCAGGGAATTAGGTCAGGGAGAGTCAGGACGGCACTGGACTCATCGGGATGACATTGAACTTGGGGTGTAAGAGGTGACCTCCACCTGTGAGGTGCTGGCAGCAGATGGTCCGTGCGCCTCGGTCTCAAACGGAACTGACAAAACCCAGCGAAACTGACCAGAAAGGCCGCGGCGACCCAGATCCTTTCCCCTTCCTCCCACCCCACTCACACCTGCACCCCGCCTCGCCTGCCGTAGGAGGACGAAGAGGCATCCAGGCTCCTGGGGGCCACAAAAGCATACTTTCTACCTTGGTGTGCGTTTTTGCTATGGGGTTAGGGGGTGCTCCTCCCCCACCATCGCCGTTCCTCTCCCTTCCGCCTTTCCCTCTTCTCCCGTCCCTGCTCTCCTCCCTAGCCCTCCGGTTCCCTCCTTGTGTCATCCGCCTCCTCTCTCTCCTCCTATCATTCTCTCCCCTTCTGTCTCTTCCCTTCTTTTCTTTCCCTTCCTTTCTTGCTCCCCACGGTCTCTCCTCTCCCTCCTCTCTCTCCCCATCCCTTTCACTCCTAGTCCCTCCCCACCTGTGGGCTCCCTCCCCATGACTGGCCCCCTTCCTCTCTCCCAGCCCCTTCTTCCCACTGTCCCTCCCTCCCCATCCAGTTCCCCCAGCCCTTTTTGCTGTCTTTCTGCTCCTCTCTCTCCTCTCGTCCCTCTCTCCTGTGTCTTCCCTTGCTTGTTTCTGTCCTCTCTCCCTCTCTTCCCCCACCTCTCTCCCAGTCTCCCATTCCTCTCCCCTACTCTCTTTGCTTCTCTCTCTCCCCCCTCCTTCACTCTCCCCCCACTCTTCTCCCTGCTCTTATTCTCCCCCCACTCCTCACAGGCCAATGTGTGTTATTTTATTTGTCTAGAGAGAGCCTATTTGTTCAGTGATGTGTGGCCTCCTGGTCGCCTGCTTTAATGGGGGACGCGGAGGCTTGGTTTCTGTGAGCATTAGCATACAGCTGCCGGGCTCTGCGCCCCTGCCGGCGCTCACTTTATCCCAGCCTTATCATCACTTCTTCTTTCAACCAGAAAACAATCAACAGCTCCTCGCACTCGGCGACTTTCGAGCCCTGCTCCCTGCTTCTTGGCTAACACTGGATCACTCGGGTGCGCACCCTCTCTCTCTCTCTCTCCCTCCTCTCTCTCTCTCCCTCTTGAAAGGGTAAATATTGATTGGCTGGCTTTACATTTTATGCTCCATGCCATATTTCCTTCCCTCCTTCACTTCGTCGTTGATTTTTCTCTTGCCCTCCTGTGATGTTTGAGTGTAATAAAACCATAAGAAGCCATTTTTTGGAAAGGCGGTGGTTACACTCTTTATTAAAAACCGACATCTGTCGGGAGAGCAATTAGAGGCATCAGAAGGCAGGGTTGTTGCATGTGATTTGGGAGAATAAAACTTTGGAAAATTAACTTTGGTATTTTTTTATTAATATTCTTTGCTTAAAACTGTAGAATTTCAAGATCAAGCTTAGAAGCCAAGATGTCCCCAGCTCAGCAGCAAGTGCTGAAATATGTAGAGATGCCAAGCATTCATTCCACTTACAGAATTCATGCCTTGTGCAAGCCAAGTCCAAATATTGGTCTCTTTCAAGCCCTTCCTTTTGCCAGGCTTTATCTTCACCGTTATTTTCCCAAAGCCCTTAGAATAGTCAATTGCAAGTTATAATCAACAACTCTTGAATTCCTCTTTTATTCTTAGGAAACTTGTTCAGTGACAAAGTTTTTAAGTCTGAACAGATATGCTAAGATTCTTAGATTCAGGAAATTATTTAGCATATATGCTAAATGTCCTGTAAATTACCCACTTTCTAAGTGTGAGATAAGGATTAAAATAATGTCACCCAATACACGTTGTAGACTAAAATATATTCTAGATATTTTTAAGTCTGCTGTGATACTTATGGAGCTCCAACACTCCTTTTTCAAAAGGCGGCAAAGGAAAACTTGTCACATTTATGCATGATTTTGTATTAAGGTTGACATTGTCATTTGGGGTCACTTTTATGTGACTAGAGGCTTTTTAATGCTAATACTTGGTCACAGAAGTCATAACTGTTGATCCTCTGAGGTTGTCCCATCCAAGGGTTCCAGGACCTGTCACAGAAACTTACTCCTTTTACTTATGAGTTTGACCCAGGTCCTTTCAGGGGAAAGGGACAGGGGAGGAGAGTTGCTTGAGCCGACTCATTCACCAGTCCCTGAAATATGGTTTCATGTGTGCTGGGTCTGAATTCTGAAGAGTGGACCAGTGGCAATTGTTCCCTATTCAAGTGACACAGTGTGTACCATATGGCCAATGCTGGACCCTCCCCACAGTGACCCATGCATTTGTGGAAAACGCACATGTGAAGGAATTAGGAGAATTTATTGCTTGCTTTTGCCTGCCTTGGGAAAATCAAGAGTTCAGTATTCTGGAACAATTTTATTTTGCAGAAATATCAATATCAAATAACTTTGCAGTTCCAACAAGTTGGCACTTTGCAGCAGAGAGTTTGATAATGTGTATACAATACTGTAATGCCAGCTCTGACTTTCCTTCTAATAGTTGTGTATCCCTTATCTTGTGCCAATTTTTGCTCAACATTTACCTGAAATATAACACATGAACAAAAAAGTGGAATTGTTCACAAAAACCAATGTTAAGCCCTGCTGTGAAAAAGTGTGTCACACTATCTACTAAGACAGACCCAATAAATGAGAACCATCTTATGTGCTGTTGCCCCTCGTTCCTGAATCCATGCAGTTTCTAGTGGGCAATTAATTTGCTTTATCTATAAGAAAAAGGGTTTCTGATCCACATTATAGCTGACATGTACTAGGGACCCCCTCACCCTCCCCCCAGTGCAAAGCATCAGTGCTAAGGATAAAAGAAAGTGAACTTAGATGAACTTCCCATTACCACCTTACCACGTTCTAATCTAAAACCTATGTGTGAACCCCTTGAGCATACAACTTTTTTGTGACTTTAGGCTCCTCATCTGCAATTTGAAACAGAAATACAGCCTCCTCCTTTCCAAAGGTCATGTAAGCTTTCCTACACAATCACTGCTTCTGATGTTGGACTATATAGATTTAATTTCTCATCCTCTGTTTACTGATTTTCCATTCTGGGCACATTTTCTTTTTTATCACCCATAAGTATTGCTGGGTAAACATGTGAAGAACTAACAAGACTGGCAGCAGAAGTTTCCAGGAAATCAAACAGAATCACACCCAAGGTAAAACAAGTTTTACACAGTATGATCTCATTTTATTGCCGAAATGGATTATTCTGCAGAGAAACATGCCTGGGATTTGTAAAGCGAGCCTGCCCCAGAAGAGAGGCACACGGCCATGTGCCACCTACTGGGATGATAGAAAACTACAGGCATAAGTCGGGGAAGGAAAGGAATGAACAAAACCACCAGGGGCTGGCTTCACTGTCATACCAGGCTGCAGAGAACTTTTCTATTTCTACAGAGCAAGTTTCCAGGAACGAAATAAATGAAAACCATCAAGGGGAGACCCTGCCTACAACTAAATGATGCCTGGCCACGCATACATGCGCAAGTGGTAGCGATTATAGTGTAGGTAGTCCAGAATTCTTCTCTCCACCAGGGTTTTGTAGATGGATTCCTCGAAGACTCTTTTGAGGTATTGCCTGGGCTTCTCAATCGGGTTTATTTCCTCATTTTCTATCTGATGGGCTAACTGCTCTATGGAAGGAAGGTCTTCCTCCTGTAAAACACAGTAAGAGGCCAGATACAGAAATTAATTGGACCCTGCACAGTTGTAACAGGGCAGTTTCGTGAAAATGAAGACGATAGTAGTCAGCTGTGCAAGGCTGGTCACTTTTTTCCTAGCTTTTGAAAATTCATTTTTAATTGTGGCAAAGTATACAATAACATCAAATGTCTTATTTTAATAATTTTTAGGTGTACACTTCAGTGGCATGAAGTACATTCACATTGCTGTGTAACCCTCACCCCTGTCCATCTCCAGGACTTTTTCATCTTCCTCAACTGAAATACTGTCTCCATTAAACAGCAGCTCCCTACCCTCCCATCCTCCAGGCCCTGGAAACCGCCTCTGTCTCTGTGAACGTGACTACACAGGCACCTCATATGAGTGGAACTGTGTAGTGTTTTTTTTTTGTGACTGGCTTATATCACTTAGCATAATGTCCTTAAGAGTCATCCAGGTTAGTAATTTCAAGCCCTTCATTTTCAGATAAAAATCATCATACTTGTTTTGTTGTTGTTGTTGTTTCTGTTTGTTTTTTGAGAAGGAATTTCGCTGTTGTTGCCCAGGCTGGAGTGCAATGGCGCGATCTGGGCTCACTGCAACCTCCGCCTCCCGGGTTCAAGCGATTCTCCTGCCTCAGCCTCCCGAGTAGCTGGGACCAGAGGCGTGGCCCACCACACCTGGCTAATTTTGTGTATTTAATAGAGACAGGGTCTCTCCTTGTTGGTCAGGCTGCTCTGGAACTCCCCACCTCAGGTGATCTGCCCGCCGAGGCCTCCCAAAGTGCTGGGATTACAGGCGTGAGCCACCGTGCCCTGCCCGTTTTAAAAATAATAATAATAAAAAAAGGAGTGATTAAACCTTTTTACTTGAAAGGTCCTAGATGGTTTTCTTGGTTATAATTCCCAAGAAATGGGATTTTAAAACCTTAGAATAAATTCACGGTCAAGTCAAATTTTATTGATACATTTGAAAAGATAGGGCTTAGAAAGAATAAAGTTGTTCAAAGTTGAGAATCATATGCTGTACACAGGTACAGTGTAGTAGAGATTTTCCGAACATTTCATTATAAACGTTTTCAGAGACAAGTTGAAGAATTGTCCAGTGGGCACCTGCACGCCCCCACCTGGACTCCACAGATAACATCTGCTATATTTGCTTCACCGCCGCATATCTGCCCTCCAGAGTAGGGTACTTCTAGAAAGCACATCCCCCAGGGTTGAGCTGGGTGCTTTCCAAACACCGTGATTCTTGAACATCACCGTAGATCAAGAGTCTGTGGACTCCAATGGTACATTTATTTCAACTTCCAATAATTCCTTCTATTTTGAACAGAAAAGGCAATTACTTGCAGGGTTTTGTTGGATTATTAACTTACTAGTGATAAGAGCTTATAGATAGGAAAACAGACTCAAGCTATATGGAGGCATAGAGTCATTGCCACTTGGCTAAGCAAGATACAACGAGGTGTTGGAGATTATGCATGCATTGGAAAGAGCAGTCAATGGGGCTTGCAGGAATTCAGAGGTAAACCAGAGGGATAAAGGTAGTGATAGGGAAAAAGCAACTGATTCTCACAACTAAATACTGGAGGTGCTGAAAACTTTGGGTGCCACCAGTAAGGCCTCGTGGATATATTCTGCAATGTGTATGAGGTTGGCTCTTTCTTCCTTAATTTTTCTGGAGAACTGTATCAAACCAACCAAAAACAATTACCTTATTAAAATTATACAAGATTTCGAGCTCATATTGTATGCTGCTGTTCTGACACTGGGTTAAATAGTGTAAAATCACTTTTAAAGTTTATTTCAAGCAAATATTCCTCTAGATTATAAACAGATTTTTGGGCACTTGCCTCTTGAAGGATGACCTGTCATACTGTGATCATCTTCTTTCACTGTGTGACCACCTCCCCTCACAGTATGACCACCTCCCCTCAGTGTGACCACTTCCCCTCAGTGTGACCACCTCCCCTCAGTATGACTACCACCCCTCACAGTGTGACCACGTCCCCTCAGTGTGACCACTTCCCCTCAATGTGACCACCTCCTCTCAGTGTGACCACCACCCCTCTCAGTGTGACTACCTCCCCTCACAGTATGACCACCTCCCCTCAGTGTGACCACCTCCCCTCAGTGTGACAACCACCCCTCACAGTGTGACCACCTTCCCTCACAGTATAACCACCTCCCCTCAGTGTGACTGCCTCCTCACTCACAGTATGACCACCTCCCCTCAGTGTGACCACTTCCCCTCAATGTGACCACCTCCTCTCAGTGTGACTACCACCCCTCACAGTGTGACCACCTCCCCTCCCAGTATGACCACTTCCCCTCAGTGTGACCACCTCCTCACTCACAGTATGACCACCTCCCCTCATTGTGACCACCTCCCCTCAGTGTGACCACCTCCTCTCAGTGTGACCACCTCCCCTCACAGTATGACCACCTCCTCTCAGTGTGACCACCTCCTCTCACAGTGTGACCACCTCCCCTCAGTGTGACCACCTCCTCACAGTATAACCACGTCCCCTCAGTGTGACCTCTTCTCAGTGTGACCACCTCCCCTCAGTGTGACCACCTCCTCACTCACAATATGACACCTCCCCTCAGTGTGACCACCTCTTCTCAGTGTGACCACCTCCCCTCTCAGTGTGACCACCTCTGCTCACAGTGTCACTACCTCCCCTCAGTGTGATCACCTCCCCTCAGTGTGATCACCTCCCCTCACAGTGTGGCTGCCTCCCCTCTCACAGTGTTACCACCTCCCCTCTTACAGTGTGACCACCTCCCCTCTCACAGTGTGACTACCTCCCCTCTCACAGTGTGACCACCTCCCATCACAGTGTGACCACCTCCCCTCACAGTGTGACTACCTTCCCTTAGTGTGACCATCTCCCCTCTCACAATGTGACCACCTCCCCTCTCACAGTGTGACCACCTCCCCTCACACAGTGTGACCACCTCCCCTCTCACAGTGTGACTCCCTCCCCTCTCACAGTATGACTCCCTCCCCTCAGTGTGACCACCTCCCCTCTCAGTGTGACCATCTCCCCTCACAATGTGATTACTTTTTCTTTCACAGCATTACCACCTCCCCTCAGTGTGACCATCTCCCCTCTCACAGTGTGACCACCTCCCTGACACAGTGTGACCACCTCCCCTTTCACAGTGTGATTACTTTTTCTCTCAGCGTGACCACCTCCCCTCAGTGTGACCACCTACCCTCATGCAGCGTGACCACTTTTTCTCTCAGTGTGACCACCTCCCCTCACACAATGTGATCACTTTTTCTCTCATAGTGTGAATACCTCCCCTCTCAGTGTGACTACCTCCTCTCAGTAGTGTAACCATCTCCCTTCACACAGTGTGACCACCCCCCTTCCTCCCCTCATTACCCTTATGAATTCAACTTCTTTAGATTCCACACGTAAGTGAGATCATGCAGTATTTGTCTTTCTGTACCTGATTTTTTTTTTTTTAAGACAAGGTCTCACTCTGTTGCCCAGACTGGAGTGCAGCGGGACGATCTCGGCTCACCACCACCTCTGCCTCCTGGGTGCAAGCAATTCTCCTGCCTCAGCCTCCCGAGTAGCTGGGATTACAGGTGCACACCACTACCGCCTGGCTAATTTTTGTATTTTTAGTAGAGACAAAGTTTCACCATGTTGGCAAGGCTACTCTTGAACTCCTGACCTCAAATGATCCACCTGCCTCGGCCTCCCAAAGTGCTGGGGTTATAGGCCACCGTGCCCGGCCGTACTTAGCATATTATACTTAGCATAATGTCCTCCAGGTTCGTCCATGTTGTTGAAAATGACAGAACAGAACTTCCTTTTTTTTAAGGCTGAATAGTATTCCATTGTGCATATATACCATAATTTATTTATCCATTCATCTGCTGATGAACACTTAGGTTCAATTCATGTCCTGGCTATTTTGAATAGGCTGCAATAGGCATAAAAATGCAGATATTTCTTTGATACACTGATTTCATTTGGATACATACCCAAAAGTGAGATTGCTGGATCATATGTAATTCTATTTTTAGTTTTTTGAGGAACCTCCATACTGTTTTCCAAAATGGCTGAACCAATCTACATCACCACCAACAGTGAACAAGAATTCCCTTTTCTCTACATCCTTGCCAACCTTTTATCTATAACAGCCATACTAACAAGGGTGAAGTGATAGCTCACTGTGGTTTTAATTTGCATTTCCCTGATGATACATGTGGTTGATCCTTTTTTAAATATATCTTTTGGTCACAGTAAGTCCTCATAGCGTCCTAGAAACTATAACTTTAAGTGAGATAACATGTATCAAAACAAATTTTACCATAGGCTAATTGATAAAAACAAGAGTGAAGTTCCAACAGCATATTTCTGGTCACAAAAACATCACCAAACTTCTAAATAAAGATCAAAAATACTTCTAATATTAAACACTAAAATAATTGTGGGCTATAATCCATTTAAGAAAGATTAACATAAACAAGTAAGGTAATTATTTACCGAATTATTTCAGTTCTGGGTGGTGGGTTGCTGGAGCCTATCCTGGCAGCCCAGGTCACAAAGGGGGAACCCATGATGAACAGGACCCTTCCCATCACAGGGTACATTCCCACCCACATCTGCACCTACACTCACGCACACTGGGACCATTTAGACATGCTAATTAACCTTTTGTGTCTGGCTCTTTTCACTTAGCATGGTGTTTTGATTTTTTCTGATCTTTGAACTCCAGTGTACCTGGTGAAAACCCACAATGCACACAGACATGGGCAGAACACGCAAACTCCACAGACAGTGGCCCAGGAATGACTTTCTTTTCCTCATCAATGTTACAACGAAAGGATGTTATTTGAGGACCTACCGCATGTATTCTTTTGAGAAGTGTCTATTCAGGTCCTTTGCTTGTGTTTATATCAGGCCATTTGTTTTCCTGTCGGTGAGTTGTGTGAGTTCCCTATATATTTTGGATATTAGCTAAAATTGGATATCATACATCAAATCAGATATATGATTTGGAAATATTTTCTCCCAGTCTGTGAGCTGTCTCTTCACTCTGTTTTCTTTGCTGTGCAGACGCTTTTACATTTGATGTAGACCCACTTGTCTGTTTTTGCTTTTGTTGCCTGTGCTTTTGGTGTCACATCCAAAAAAATCCTTTCTGAGACCAATGTCAAGAACTATTTTTCCTATGTTCTCTTCTAGAAGTTTTACAGTTTCCGGTCTTATGTTTAAGTCTTCACTCCATTTTGAATTGATTTTTGTGTATGGGCTGAGAGAAGAGTCCAATTTCATTCTTCTGCATGTAGATATCCAGTTTTTCTAATACCATTTATTGAAGGGACTGTCCTTTCCCCATTGTATGTTCTTGGCACTTCTGTCAAAAATAAAAATTTCTATCAAACATTTAAAGAATTAACAACAATTCTCTTGAACTCTTCCAAAAAATAGATATTGATAGAATTCACTAGCGAAGCCATCTGGTCTTGGGCTTTTCTTTGTGTGAGGTTTTTGATTATCGATTCAAGGTCTTGTTATAGCTCTGTTGAGATTTTCTATTTCTTCTTGTGTCAGTTTTTAGTTTGTTCATTTCTTTTCTTTCTTTCTTTTTTTTTTTTTTTTTTTTGAGACAGAGTCTTGCTTTGTCGCCCAGGCTGGAATGCAATGGCATGATTTCAGCTCACTGAAACCTCCGCCTCCCAGGTTCAAGTGATTCTCCTGCCTCAACCTCCTGAGTAGCTGGGGTTACAGGCATGTGCCACCATGCCGGGCTAATTTTTGTATTGTTAGTAGAGATGGGGTTTCACCATGTTGGTCAGGTTGGTCTCAAACTCCTGACCTCATGATTGGCCCACCATGGCCTCCCAAAGTGCTGAGATTACAGGCGTGAGCCACTGCACCCAGCCTAGTTTGTTCATTTCTAATAATTTGTCCATTTCATCTAGGTTATGTAATTGGTTGGCAAATAATTATTCATGACATTTTCTCATAATCCTTTTTTATTTCTGTAAGGTTGATAGTAACGTCCCCACTTCTATTTCTGACTTTAGTAATCTGAGTCTTTTTTCTTAGTCAGTCTAGCTGAAGGTTTATCAATTTGATTGATCTTTTCAAAGAACTAACCTTTGGTTGTATTGATTTTCTCTATTTTCTTATTCTCTATTTCATTTATCTCTGTTCTAATCCTTATTATTTCTTTTCTTCTGCCGGCATTAGGCTTAGTTTGGTTTTCTTTTTCTAGTTCCTCAAGTTATAAAATCAGGTTCCTGATTTGAGTTCTTTTTATGTAGGCACTTATAGCTTTAAATTCTGTTTTCTTTGGATCTCATAAATGTTGGTATGTTGTATCTTAGTTTTCATTCATCTATAAGCATTTCTAATATCCCTTTTTTATTTCTTTTATGACGCACTGGTTGCTTAAGAATGTGTTATTTAACTTCCATAAATTTGTGAATTTTTCCAATTTTCCTTCTGTGACTGATTTCTAGCTTCATTCCATTGTGGTTGGAGAATATACTTTGTATGATTTTAATCTGTTAAAATGTATTGGCACTTGTTTTGTGGCCTAACATATGGCCTATCCTGGAGAATGTTTTGTGTGCACTTGAGAAGAATGTGCATTCTACTGTTGAACAGAGAATTTCATCCACGACTGTTGGGTCCACTTGGCTTATAGTGCTATTGAAGTCATCTATTTCCTTATTGATTTTCTATCTGGTTGTTCTAGTCATTATTGAAAGTAAGATACAGAAATCTGCGTTATTATTTTAGAAATATTTCTTCTTTCAATTCTGCTTTTATTCGTATATTTTGGGGTTCTTTTGTTAAGTGAGTATATGGTTATAATTGTTATATCTTTCCTAAAGGATTTTGAAGGATCATTTTGACTGAATAAAATTTCACCTTGGTCAGTGATGCTGTGGCTTTGCCTGCAGCTGAATAATGCAGTGCCAGTGTTCCTCTGTTTACCTCCACAAGAGCATTCACGATATCTTGGAATGAGTTTGCTTTTTAAAAATAAATGTTATATTCTTTTTTTTTTTTTTTTTTTGAGACGGAGTTTTGCTCTTGTCACCCAGGCTGGAGTGCAGTGGCACAATCTGGGCTCACTGCAAACTCCACCTCCCAGTTCAAGCAATTCTGACTGCCTCAGCCCCCCGAGTTGCTGGGACTACAGCCACCTGCCACCATACCCAGCTAATTTTTGTATTTTTAGTAGAGACAGGGTTTCACCATGTTGGCCAGACTGGTCTCGAACTCCTGACCTCAGGCAATCCACCTGCCTTGGCCTCCCAAAGTGCTAGGATTACAGGCGTGAGCCACGGAGTTTCACTCTTGTCTCCCAGGCTGGACTGAAGTGGCACCATCTCAGCACACTGCAACCTCCGCCTCCTGAGTTCAAGAGAGGCTCCTGCCTCAGTCTCCCGAGTAGCTGGGATTATAGGCACCTGCCACCATGCCTGACCAACTTTTTGTATTTTTAGTAGAGATTAGATTTCACAATGTTGGCCAGGCTAGTCTCGAACTGCTGACCTCAGGTGATGCACCTGCCTCATCCTCCCAGAGTGCTTTACACTCTGGGATTACAAGCATGAGCCACTGCACCCGGCCCACGTTATAATGATTCTAATCTTCATAACAGATGACTTCTAACAACATTCATAGATAATAGATAGGTAATAGTCTTTTCTTACTTTCTTTACATGTGGAAGGAGAAGAAAATTGATATACCAAGCTCTAGGATATCATAGTTAATGGGATTGAACTTCTGTACTTCCCAGAAGACAAGATAGAAAGTGAAATAAAATGGGTTACATCATTTGAATATTTTTAAAAATTTTAATTTTAATTATTATGAGTACATAATAATTGCATATATTTATGGAGCACATGTGATATTTTGATACAGGCATACAATGTGTAATGATCAAATCAGGGTAAATGGAGTATCTGTCACCTCAAGCATTTATCATTTCTTTGTGTTAGAAACATTCCAATTCCACTCTTTTAGTTATCTTAGAATATAAAACAAATTAGTGTTAACTATAGTCACCCTATTGTGTTACCAAATACTAGATCTTATTCATCCTATCTAACTGTATTTTTGTACTCATTAACCATCCCCACTTTATCCACCCCCTCCTTGCCACCCTTCACAGCCTCTGGTGCCATCATCTCTAAGAGTTCAATTTTTTTTTTAAACTTCCACACATGTGTGAGAACATACAATATTTGTCTTTCTGTGTCTGGGATATTTTACTTAACATAATGTCCTCCAGTTCCATCCATGTTGTTGCAAATGACAGGATTTCCTTATTTTTATGGCTGGGTAATATTCCATTGTCTATATAGACCACATTTTTAAAAATCCATTCATTTGTTGGATGCTTAGGTTAATCCCCTATCTTGGCTATTGTGAGTAGTGCTGCGATAAACATGAGTGTGTAGGTATCCCTTCGATATACTGATTTCCTTTCTTTTGGATATACACCCAGCAGTGGGATTGCTGGGTCGTATGGCAGCTCTATTTTTAGCTTTTTGAGGAACCTCCAAACTGTTCTCCATAGTGGCCGTACTAATTTTCACTCCCACCAACAGTGTGCGAGGGTTCCCTTTTCTCCACATCCTCGCCAGCATTTGTTATTGCCTGTCTTTTGGATAAAAGCCATTGTAACTGGGGTGAGATGATATCTCGCTGCAGTTTTGACTTTTATTTCTCTGACGATTAGTGATGTTAAGCATTTTTCATATACCTGTTGGCCAATTGTACCTCATTTCAATATCTGAGAAAAGAAATTACTATTATTCTTTAGTGCAGGCTATTCATTTTATTTTATTTTCCTAATACCAAACTCTTCGGTGAAATTCCCACATATCTGCTCACGTGGCGGTCATTTCCCCAGCAGCCTGTCTCCACTGTCACCTCTGCGGCTGCTCACGGTGGCTGGCACTCCCTGGGCCACTCTTCTGTGCCATTGCACATTTCCCCGCTGCTACTCCTCCACAGCTCTCTGAGGTGGGAACAGCTGGCCCCATTTCTGCAGGAATGGGGGGGTCTGGCCGAGGCCACATGGCGTAGTCCAGCTGAGCTAGGCAGACACCACTCTACCCATCACCACTTCCTGTGGCCTTTCCCACTTGACAAACGAAATGCTGAAAATAAAACAGTCCTCCAATGGAGGTTTTTTCCTTCCAGAGGTTTCATTTTCTGGAAATCTACAAGACCCACAAGAATGGCTGGAGGGCCTTTAGTGTGTGTCTTGGGCAAATGTCTGTGGCCACTTCTGATCTGCTGCCTGGGCCTGCTGTCCACACTGAGTTCATTCATAGCAAATGGGTCCACAGCAAATATCTGTACACAGGTAAAAGTTTGAGGGTATCTCAGTGAGTTGTATGAAAAGTGGTGGATGCCTTGGGCTTGACAGTTTCCGTGGCTTCCCTTTTAAGCTTTAAGACTAAAACCCACCGGCTTTGTGCACAATGTTAACTGAAGAGCTCAACTCTGGGGTTAAGAAAGACGGAGGCACAGAGTTTTGATGGGATCACTTGGAAACGAAGGGCCGTTTACTGTAGGGGCAGTTGGAAGCTACAGATGACATTCTGCGAGGAAGGAAGTTGTCTCAGGAGCTGAACATTCAGTGAGCCCCAGGTTTACAACTCGGGTTCAGGTTTCCACTTAGGTTGGCCTCCTGCAGCCCTGGGTGAAGTGCAGGGCCCTGTTTGGCCTGCAGCGCCTTTAATGGATTCCATCAGCACATGTACACCTTCAGCAGCCTCTGACCTGGGCATTCAGCCACCCAGCCCTCCACTTCCCTCAGTTGCATTTACCTGCTGGATCCCAAGTCATTGCTGTTTGGTTTGAACTTTAAACCTGTGTTTCCCAATCTAAGCCTGCTTCAGATTAGGAAATGATTTACATTTCCCAGCCGGACCCTGGGAGTGAAACTGAAAGTGGGGGCACTGAGGAGAAGGTCCCAGGATACCCACTTCGGCCCCCGCATGGTTCAGTAACCATGTTCCCACCTTTGGGGTGAGACACCCTGGAATGTGAAGCTTGCTGTGTCACCATGGAGCTGATTTAAAATCTCTAAGCTGGTCGGGCGCAGTGGCTCATGCCCGTAATCCCAGCATTTGGGGAGGCCGAGGCGGGTGGATCACCTGAGGTCAGGAGTTCAAGACCAGCCTGCAGAGGTTGCAGTGAGCTGAGATCGTGCCATTGCACTCCAGCCTGCACAACAGAGGGAGACTCTGTCTCAAAAACAAAACAAAACAAACAAACAAAAAAACCCC
Organism: Chlorocebus sabaeus; assembly: GCF_047675955.1. Classification (NCBI taxonomy): domain Eukaryota; kingdom Metazoa; phylum Chordata; class Mammalia; order Primates; family Cercopithecidae; genus Chlorocebus; species Chlorocebus sabaeus. The sequence continues at coordinate 58,276,332 of NC_132905.1, read as the reverse complement.
AAAAAACCCCACCCCTTTAAACGTCAGTTTCTTCACTGGGAAAGTCAAGATGATAACAGTGGCTCCTCTACCCTCCTTAAATCACAGCAAGAGCTGGGATTAAGTGGGGAGCACACTGGGAATGGGGTGTGTGCTCTCTAGCGCTGCCGTGCAATAAGGCGTGTGGGCGCTCCCAGGTAGAAGTGACAATGGAGACGTGGGAGCTGCCCATATAGATGGTAAAAGGAGGTGGAAGCTAACCCAGGCCCCAGCCCTTGACTGAGCGAAGCGGGGTAGAGCCAGGCTGGAGATTCAACCACGCACTGAGCACAGCTGTTAACGTTCCACAGTTCTGCTAGAGACTCTCGTATTGAAAGAAATATTTTAACTTAAAGTTTCACAAATACCTCATTATTTATACTGCAGAGTCAAATTTCATGCTGAGCACAGAGCCCTTGGGCTATGCAGCCTGATGTCCAGTTAATTCTGTAGTATTTTGAGAAAAAAGTTCTGGTTATAAAAGGAGTGTGCTTTTGAGGCACACTGGATGGCTTCCCTGTACATCTTTAAAACAACACACACACACATGTTCCGCAAATGGCTGGCAAACACAGGCAGAAACTAAAGGAATGCAACCTTCATTCTTGAGGGCAAGTAGATGCAACTCAGATTCAGTTTTCCGCCAGCACTCTGAGCTTATCAGAAAAATACCGTTTCTTGTAAAAAGGAAAAAGAAATTTGCCCCCATAAAAAGATTTAAATAAAATCACTTTCCCTGAAATATCACAGTCTGCATTTACATGCTCCGCAGTTTGCTTATATGAGATACAGTTGTTTTAAAAAATAAAACCATAAAATGGGAATGTAGGGAAAAGTCTAAATGATCAACAGCTATCAGCTGCTTATAATTTGCAAGGAATAATCCACATATCCATTAATCACTCTTACCTCCTTGGAGGCTAAGATTTGCCGTAACTCTTTCCTGAGATCAATAAAACGATCGTGGAACAGGGCCAGGCACCACGGTTCGGTGAAGTAGCTGGTAAGGAAAGAAGAGACTCAGTGAGCTGGCAACCCTCTCATTATCACTAATAAAGTATTTACCTGCTTTTTTGCCTTTATAAATTACAGTTCTGGCCTCATTGCAATCGTTTGCTCATAAAATGTCTTGTGGAACAGCCTGACCAATCAATTTTTTAAATGGATGTTCCTGCTGTAAGGCCAGGTCCCATAATTACATTTAAAGTGGTTTAATTCAGAGCTGGGGCAAGACCCAGTGAAGAATCCTGATTTTATCAGAATTTAAAAGCCTGAAGACTTGTAAAGAACGGTGTCTCCATTATCTGCCCTCGTTTGAGAAAAACAGATTGCAAGATTAACTGCTGCATAAATAAATTAAATTTGGGTAGACAATAACACAAATGTTGTTCATCATTAAGGTTTCTGGATTAATAATGGCCAGAGAAACAGGCTGCGCTGCTGCTGCAACATGCTGTTCGCACGGTTGCATCGATGCTGAATTGAATCTCCTGTAGGAGAGCTGTATTTTCTGGTGTTCAGATTTGCTAACTTTTCACTGAAAGTTGAAATGCTTTCTTATATGGAGAATAATAAGATGATCCTTTATTTAATTGGAAAATTTGATGCATTTTTGGAATAACCAAGAACTCTTATTGGTATTTTAACTCTTACTTTAAGTGTCTTGGAACAGGGAACTTAACTGCTTCAGGGTCAAAGCCATGTCACTCAGCTGGGCTTTGCTCTCCTCTGGATGTGAGCTAGCTGTCCTTATTACTGTGTATAGATGTTGTGTGTGTGCACAGGGGAAGGAAAAACCTGGTGCGCCCACGTGGATGGGCACCTTCTGTTTTCCAAGACAAAAAGTTCTTAGGGATGGGGGTAAAGTGTCCCAGAGGCCACGGGGGCACTAGAGGACAGACACAACGCCGAGAGTCTGTGTTAGGGACAACCTGGCACTCGGCGGTATAAGGCCTTGCCCCGCACCCACTTGCTGGACCAGAAGACGGCATCAGTTCCTGATGACTCGCCCGCGTAGCTGTTCAGGTAATATGTTCATCCAGCTGTTAACACACCGTCTTTCCTCAGCAGCTGAAATCCCTCATGTTTGTTTCTGTGGCACCATCAGAGCTCCCACCCCCTTGGTTTTGGGGGTCTACGGCCACCTCTGTCTGGTGGCGGAACTGCCACTGCTTTCCTCACTTCCAGTGCCACCTGTTCCAACAACCCAGGTGCTCTCGGACCATGCTCCCCACCCAGCGCCTTTACTACTCTGCCCTCTGTGCTGCCCACTGGGGACCCGTCATCATCTGCTTCAGAGAGGGAGTTCTGTGAAGTCCCACTTCCCTTGGGAGCCCACTGTGGCCTGTCACGAGCTCTGGCCCTCCATCTAAACACCCGGGTTCCCACAGCCTTGTCATACAGAATAGCGTCACTGCCCTAAAAAGCCGTCTATGCTCTGCCTACTCACCCTCTCTCCTTCCCTCCCTCTGAACCCCTGGCAAATTAATTTTGGAGGAACTTGAATTGTATTAGAGAAAATGGGGGCTATGGACAAATTTTTGTAAAACATTTAAAAAAATCCTAGTGTCCAGGTTTTATTTCAGAAATAGAGTGGTGTTCTCCCAACCACACACCACCACACATCACACTTGCCAGCAACTCTAAAGGGAATGGATTTGCGACTTGAGGCTGTGCGCTCTGGGTGCCCACGGTGGCTGGCCCAGGGATGGGCCTTGGGGCCCAAGCTCCTGGCAGAGACCTGCATGGTGAGGGCAGGGCTCAGGCCCGGCTGCTTTCCCATATCCAAGGACAACTTTAGCACCAGCTACAGGCTCCCAGGTAAGGGTGGCCAGGAGGGGTGAGGGTGTCTGGGATCCTGTGGGCTTCCTAAAATCATCCTACAGCAGTAGCATGGCAGCTTTCATCATTCAAATTGGAAAAGCTCTGAATTTAACCAAACCTGTTTTACAATTGATCATAATGTTGAGTCAAATGAAGGTGGTTTCCTTTTGATACAAGAATGTTAGGTGGAAATTCTGCTTTAAGAAAAGTTTTAGGAACCAGGTATGATGTGTCATGCCTGCAATCCCAGCACTTTGGGAGGCCAAGGTGGGAGGATCACTTGAGGCCAGGAGTTCAAGACCAGCCTGGACAACATAGTGAGACCCCCATCTCTACCAAAAAAATAAATAAATAAATAAATTAGCCAGATGTGGTGACACATGCCTGTGGTCCCAGCTACTAGGGAGGCTGAGATTGGAGGATCACTTGAGCCCAGGAGTTTGAGGCTGCAGTGAGCTGTGATCACGCCACTGCTCTCCAGCCTACTGCACTCCAGCCTAGGTGACAGAGTGAGACCCCGCCTCCAAAAAAATAAAAATAAAGGTTTTAGACCTCCCCCAGGTTGAAAGATTTCTACGCGTTAGGCTCCTTCTGTATCCATAGGAAGGAGAGAAGCATCTTGGATCCTAGCGAAGCTTAGGGCCAGGTTTCCGCCAGGTACTATGGTGCCATCAGCATTCGTGATGAGCTTTTGGGAAATTTGTATTTCCATGAATATTGTGAATTTTAAAAACAAAAACTATTAACTTTTTTTCCCAATTTATATTCAAAAGGGGAAGACTACTAGGAGCCATGAAGTACCCCACACAGCCTGCCATCTAGAAATCTTCGGGAGAGAGGACCAGGTATGCACATGGCCCCAACGTGCTTTTTAAGGGGCTGTGTGCATTTGGGTGTCAATGCCACAAAAATCATTTTTGCACAGCTGTGAGAAAAAAGTTACACCTTTTGAAGACTGAAATAGAAGACCTTACTGTCTCTGTTCATGCTGCCAATGGCCAGCCTGGTTTATTTGGGAGGACTTAAATTCCCCATCACTTCTGCAAATAATACACTTTTCCAAGAAGCCCTGGGAGATTTTGACTTGCAGAACTGAATTAACCATTTCTGGTCGATATAGTCCGATCGTTAAGCAATTGACTAAATGTCTCCAGAGGTCATCCTCGCCCGCTCATCCAGGCAGTTCCATCGACAGACTCATAAACGGAGTGGGGATATGAAGGCCGGCTTGGCCATCGGACACGCTGAAGGCCGAGGAAAGCTGATCAACACGACACACTGGGAGAAGTTGTAGGGAAAAGTCCAGCACATCTACGGGGAAAGAGAAGTGGTAAAGGTGTCCTTTAAAGGCCGAGATCTCAACTCCAAGGCTAAGGCCTTCCTGGCCAGCAGGAAAGGAGTGCTGTGACTGCAGGTGTGCCTTTTCCAGCACTGGCATGGCATGGCAGGGCACGCTGAACTACGCACCAGGTGGCAAAGAGGAGGCGGGTGGCAGGGAAGAAACACATCACTTTTTCCAAGATTTTTTTTTTTTTTAATAAAAAGCATTCTAATGTTCTCTTGGCATGAAAAAAAAAAAGTTTCTGCTTTTAGAGCTGTTCACAGGCTCCCCAAGCTGCCACTCACACCTGCAGAGAGGGCTGCTGGAAAGTCAGGAGTCGCTTTTTTCCGGGCAGGCAGCTTCCACCAGGGAGACCTGTGGGTTTCCTTTGAGAATGATGCTCTTGCTTGTACATGTCTTTTCCGGCACAGCGGAGGGCAGACTGTTCTCCTTCTAAGATGCCTGCCTGAACGTCAAGCTCAGCCATGAGTCTCAATCTTGTGATACGAGAGGATAGAGTGTAGCTAGTGGGGCTTGCCTCTCTATGAAGCAGCCTGTGTCATGTCTCCATTCGATACACAGAAGGCAGGCAGTGATAAATATCATGGTAGCAAACAGATACCCAAGGCCAGGTATGATATACGGATGCATCTACTTTGGCCTGAATAACATTTGGAATTTGGGTTTCAGGCCTTTCTTTGATGAGTCAGATTAGGCAATGCTGTGTCCTCGTTTTTGTGTGGCATCCATCAGCTCAGTTGCCGAGGATGCCCTCCGTGGTTCGTCCTTGCTTTCCCACCAGCCTGGCCAAAATTGCTCCTCTCCATGGGTCACAGCAGGCATCTGGGTGTGCCAAGCCTGGCAAGAGGTCTGGGTGAGAGGGAGGCAGGATTGCAAACATGTTTCCTAAAGCCCCTTTGCCCCATGACCTCTTCCATGGTGGGATGTCTGCTAAGAACACTAGAACTATGTCCTAGCTTTCTTTTTTCTTCTATCCATCCATCCATCCATCCATCCATCCATCCATCCATCCATCCATCCATTTATCCATCCATTTATCCATCCACCCATCTATCTATCCATCCATTTATCTGCCCACCCATCTATCCATCCATCCATCCATCCATCCATCCATCCATCCATCCATCCTAACAGGTCTAGTGAGGCCTTCCTAAACCCTGTTTCCTTATTTCCAGTGGCTGCTTTCCTCTGGTTCTCTTCCTCTGCTGCATCACTCCACCCTTCAATGAACATCCCTTCCTTCCCTGTGCTTCCGTGTAGACTCTTCTCCCTCTCTTCTCTGTCCCAGGTGTGTTCAGAGCTTCTGACATTAACGGTTGCAAAATGGCAGGGAAGGAGAAGACCTAGGGTTCAATTCTTTGCCATGAATAGAATATGGCCCTCATGCCTGTGTCAAACATGTGATAGGCACTGAGGGTACCCTCAGTGAGAGAAAGCCCCTGCTCCCAGAAATGCACACATGGTGGGTGGGGGTGGGGAATATCAGAGTGCACATGGTGGGTGGGGGTGGGGAATGTCAGAGCTGCTTATGATGGCCTGGCATGGCAGGGTTGCAGAGGGGTGCACGCTGGGGAGGTGGGGGCTGGAGTGGGCTTGGCGAGGCCTGGCACTGTGACCTTCTTGAGCTCACTTCTTTGTCCTCTCAGCAGCTTCATCCCTAGGCTACCTCTTGGGCTAGTGTTTGCCAAACTTCAGTCACTTGGGAATCAATCGTTTTCTGTGTCTCTACATTACTGAATACTTCCAAATTTTCTTTAAAAATTTTTTAGGGCCGGGCGCGGTGGCTCAAGCCTGTAATCTCAGCACTTTGGGAGGCCGAGACGGGCAGATCACGAGGTCAGGAGATCGAGACCATCCTGGCTAACACGGTGAAACCCTGTCTCTACTAAAAAATACAAAAAACTAGCCAGGTGAGGTGGCGGGTGTCTGTAGTCTCAGCTACTCGGGAGGCTGAGGCAGGAGAATGGCGTAAACCCAGGAGGCAGAGCTTGCAGTGAGCTGAGATCCAGCCACTGCACTCCAGCCTGGGCGACAGAGCGAGACTCCATCTCAAAAAAAAAAAAAAAATTTTTTTTTGTTTAGAGACACCGTTTTGCTTTGTCACCCAGGTTGGAATACAGTGGCACAATCATAGCTCACTGCAGCCTCAAACTCCTGGGCTTAAGTGATCCTCCCGCCTCAGCCTCTCAAACAGCTGGGACTATAGGTGCACACTATCACACCTGGCTAATTTACTATTTGGTTTCTTTTAGAAACGGGGCTTTGCCATGTTGCCCAGGTTGGTCTCAAACTCCTAGCCTCAAGTAATCCTCCCAAGTAGCTAGGATTACAGGCATGAGCCACCAGGCCTGGCCCAAAATTTTCTTTACACTGATTTGTCTTTTAAAAAACTGAAATAATTACTTTTGTCTTGTCCTAAGTAATGATATCTATGAAATCACAGGCTTGACGTGCTTGTTATGTTTTATTCTAATTCCTGCCGGAACGAATCCATCATTAGTAAGATGTGGCTGTGCTGCCTGAGCTATCCTGCTGGTAGTAAGCACCTGGTGGGTGCTTACTACACCCTGGGAGGCATCCTGTTCTATTATAGCTTCATGCTGGAGGCACACTTAGATTCATCTGGGGATGCAAACCCACAGACTCTGTTACACGCAATTTCTGTGCATTATCTCATTTCATCCTAATTCTAATCCTAGAAAGTGGGACATGTTGGCCCATTTTACAGATGAAGACATAGATTCAGAGAGCTTAAATGAGTTGCCCAAGATCACAGAGTTAATAAGCGGCTGAACTGGGTCCTACCCATAGTTCTGTGTGACCCATGCTCTGAACAACTGTGTAACCAAATCCCATTTCCTTATGCTTTTTCCTGAGTCTCTCTAGCAACTCTCTTAATCACCCCAGTTTCCCAAGTATCCCCTACATGAGCTAGGATTAGATATGATTGAAATTACAGAAAGTTTCAAAGTAACTGTGACTTTCAAAAGGCAGAAGTGTATTTTTTCATGTAAAGAAGGTCTAGATGGGGAGTTTAGGGCTGCCAGGGTGGTTCCATGGACATCAGAGCACAGTACATTCATAGGGGCGTTGGCCTCATGATTCAAAATGGCTGCTGAGCTCCAGCCATCACATGGTTCTGGAATGAAGTATGGGGAAAAAAGGACTCATCTCCTTTCTTCTAAGGAGAGTTCCTGGAAGTTTCACAAAGCACTTCCATTTCTATCTTATTGGCCAATGGTTGGTCATATGACTTTCTTGGTTGCATGGCAGGTTGAGAACCAGTCATTTATTTTAGATATGATGTACTTCCCTATAAATCAGAATTCTGTTCCTGAAGGAGAGAGAATGGATGTTTTATCAGCTGTGATACCCCAAAGACTCTACAGCATCTGTTTTTAACAAAAATCTTTTCTTAAATTTATGAAAATTGGGAGATGTTTTTGGTTGAAGTTTCCAGAACTAGAACATGTTTATCACTCTAGACTCCAACTACTCCAAAACTGAACACTCTGGGGGAAAAAAATCCACAGAATATTTTCCACAGGCGACCTCTACCTCCAAGCCAGTGGGAAAGTCCTGGTGTCCTAAGAGTCCTACATGTTCCCATCTGGCCCGACCCGGCTTAACTGCGAAAACAGGCACAATTTGCATTCACACTGTCAGGCAGGGTTACGACCATTTTATTCTACTCATGAAAGAACATAAATGCAGGCATTTCAGTACAATTTTCAAAAATAAGAATAGGAACAAGTATTTCTAGTTATTCTTGGGTTTGCTTGGAAATGAGACCCCATGACATGAGCAGACACAACCCTGATGCCCTGCAACAAAAAATCCCGAAGACCGAAATGGAAGTCTGACTGAAGAGTTCCTTGGGTTCAGCCTGAGTTTGCAAGAATCTGTATCCAGTCAATTTTTTGATTGCTTTGAGGCAGATCTAGAAATGTAAGATTAAAGATTTTGAAAGCAAAACCAACTAGTTATTTGATGGCCAGTTGTAATTGTCACATGCTCTGATCTACACAACAGAAAATGCAGCAGCCTCGAAATATAATTTGGCTGTGGTTTCATTGTCACAACGTAGAGCTGGCCTCAGATGTTTCCTGAATGTTTTCTACAGAAAAACGGCTTACAATTCATTGGCACTAAGACCGAAATTCTAATCTTCAGCAGAAATCAGCTATTTTCTGAATGGCTTGTAAACATCCTCCTTCTTAATGCTACAGAGCAGTGTTTTGCCAATGATCCTGGTTTACCTGGGAATTCAGAAGCTAACATTGCGGCCACATGCAGCAGCTTATGCCTGTAATGCCAGCACTTTGGGAGACAGAGGCAGGCGGATCACTGGAGGTCAGGAGTTCGAGACCAGCCTGGCCAACATGGCGAAACCCCGTCTCTACAAAAAATATAAAAATTAGCAGGGCGTGGTGGTGCATACCTGAAGTCCCAGCTACTTGGGAGGCTGAGGCAGGAGAATTGCCTGTATCCGGGAGGCAGAGGTTGCAGTGAGCTGAGATTGTGCCACTGCTCTCTAGCCTGGGCGACAGAGCAAGACTTGGTTTGTTTAATAAAAAAAAAAAAGAAGAAGCTAACATTGCTTAACACTGGGTGCCTCCCACACCCTGGGCTCCCTTGCCTGGCAGCACTGGTGCTGGGAGGCACTGCTTTGCAAGGCTTTCTCTGCTCCAAATGCATGGTTTGCCTCTGCTGGAGGCCACTGGGACCGGCATGATGTGTGTTGTCTGTGAGCTGAACACCCAGAGCTGTCTTAGAGGGAAATCCTGACTAGCCCACAGGCCCCACGACCTCCCTTGCTGAGGGAAGGAGGCTGTGGTCTCTTGCAAGCACAAGTTTTCCTTTAGGTCCTTTGGTGTCTATAAGAACATGGAATCTGATCTTCTGTGCCTTCATCAGGTCACATTTGCTCTGGACAGGACCAGAAATTCCCTGCCACCCTTGCACCCAGAGCCTTAGTTTTCAGAAAGTTGAAAAATTACCTGAAGGATCTGTCTGCTGTCCATTTGTTTTTCTGAATCCCAGATACTCAGCCCAGGAACAGCTTAGAAGATGGAATATGTTAATTCATGAATTACGAATCTAGCCAGTGCTAACATTTCTCTCCTTGCTCTGATCTCTAAGGAGTGGGAAGCCACACATGGGCTGAGTTGGTGATCCATTCTCAGGATGCAAGTTGACTAAACAAAGACCGATGCTTGCGTTGGTGGTCTCTCCATCTCAACTCAGATTCGTGTTGCTGACCCGGCCTCAGTTTCCCATTTACTGTCCTTTTTCTTTTTACCCCAGCTCTGCTGCTTGTCAGCTTGTGTAATCTAGAGCTAGTTAGCTTTAGTCTCTCTTGGCCTCAGTCTTCTTAGCTGTAAAATGGGGATAATGATGGCCCTTCATTGCAAGAGTTACTATCAGAATTCAAGGAGACACTCCAGGTAAAAGATTTGGCATTATGCCTGGCACAGGGGAGAGGCTCCATATCAATGATGATTACTGTTATTGCTCTTAATTATCCTATTGCATATATTTGTGTAGGCTGCCTCAAATCCTTTCTGGTGTGAATCAGAAACTAAAATACGAAAATACTTTTTTGTTTGCTGCTTAATTCAAAGAAAGTCTTTCTTTGGCATAACTGCAGTTTTTCTCCTCAGGGAATGCTTTTCCTCCATTCAAAAGTACTGCATAAACTCATTTGCCTGCCATTTTATACAGCAGTAAAGGTAAGAGGACATCGTAACTAGCCTTCATGAAGTTTTGTCTTTCACTGAAGAATTATGCGGAAATAGGCCAGGTACAGTGGCTCATGCCTGTAATCCCAGTGCTGTGGGAAGCTGAAGTGGGAGGATTTGAGGACAGGAGCTTGAGACCAGTCTGGGCAACATAGCGAGACCCTTGTCTCTACAAAAATTAAAAAATAAAAATTAGCTGGGCGTGGTGGTACATGCCTGTAGTCCTAGCTATTTGGGAGGCAGAGGCAGGAGGATCACTTGAGCCCAGGAGTTTGAGGCTGTAGTGAGATATGTTCATGCCACAGAACTTAAGCCTGGGCAGCAGAGTGAGACCTTTTTTAATTTAAAAAAGAATTCTGAGGAAACAAATAAAAATTGCATGGAAATTGTTAAACTGAGGCCTTACTTTTTTTGTGTCTGAATTGATGAAAATTAAATACAAACTGTCCAAATGGAGTTATTTCTTTGCTGTTTTGCCTGCTTACTATGTTGGCTGAGCCAAGTAAATCAAAACAGTTAAACCAGTTGTTCACTGAACACATTTAGATGGCAGATGGGAGAAGTGGCCCCGGAATTAAGGCCCAGGCATTCTAAAGCCCAAGCAGACTGAATTTTCTTCTGACCTGTCTGACTTTTGGTCTTACTTGCCACAGCAAACCAGTTTTCTTGTAGAACTAGCATAATGTTTATACACTTAAGAATTTTGTTTCTATTTAAGTTTACCCTGAAAGCATAGCCGTGGGTCATTCACACACTTTGCCATGGTGGGAAGCTGGGTTTGGCGGTGCCTTACAGCAGTGTCTGCTGTCACGGTACAGGACTGAGACTTAGTGCTCCACCTCTTCCCTTTTATTCCATCTACAGTATTTATTTGCACATTGCTGGTTTCTTAGGGGCTGCACTAATTGAATTTGCACAATAAATCTAGTGCCCTGGAAGTTGGCCAGCTATTTACATTGATTTGTTATATAAGTTCAGCACTAATAGTATGAGGCAAGGTTAGCATTTAATTCTGCAGAAAAGGGGAAGCTCTTAGTGCTTCAGCTTCCCTTCCTGTGCCTGTCTGCTCTCATTCTGCTTCTCTCTTCATAGAGAGCACAACCATTTTCCTTTAATTAGGCTGCAGAGAGCCCAGGCCAGCATTAGGCCAGGCGGCGGCCACTCAGCCTCACTCACAGTCATGCCCATTTCCTATCTATTTTCTGTAGGAAAAGAAAAAAAAGTGTGTAAGTGCACATATAAACCCCCATGAGTCAGGGGGACAAAGGAGCCAGGAGGAATGACCTTTTGTGAGGCTAAGGCTGCAAGAACTAGCAAACCCCACAGAGCAAGATATTTCACTCCCTTATTATTCCTTTGGTTAAAGTAATGGCTCTTTAAATTCTGAAGAAGTGCTTAGTAGAAATATCATTCACCAGGACAGAACAGACACACCATGTTTGAAATGTGTTTAAAATAATTTTAAAAATAATTAATGAATACATGTTAAAAGTAATTCTCTTTCAGAAAATAGGCTTTTCTAATTAATGTGTTCCTTTTTTTTTTCTAAAGCTTTTACATGGAGAATAAGAAACTACAAACTGTTTCTTTGGTGTTTTTTTTTTTTTTTTTTGGTCACTCTTAGGATTTCAGGGTTGTGGTTTCCAAAAATCAAGCACGAAAATTTAACTAACATATTCCTAGTTCATATCTCACCAAAACACAGTAATGAGGGTAATGGATTACAACCCACAGAATAGTACAGGAATCCATAAGTCCACACTGATAAAAATTAATGAATGAGTAAATAAATGGAGGAGAAGGGACAATTCTTCCTTACAGTAGGATGCTAAGTAATAAATATATGAGAATTATGGAAGTAGAAAAATCACCATTTGGTAAACAGTGCAGTAATAGTTATTTCAGCCAAGAATTGTCCATGGAGTCTAAAATTAGTGGAAAAAATTATGAGACATAAGGTATTTATATAGTCTCAAAGTATCACTAATTAGTTATGAAGGTAAGAATACCTGTATAAATCATCTCAAAGTAGTACCTTTCCAGGGGAAAACCCTGCAGCTTGCGTTCTAACCAACTGATCACAGTTAACAAAACTGCTGGGATCCAGCTCACCAGCTGGTGAAGGACACTTCGCTCTGAGACAATTCTCTTGAATTCCTCACAAGGTATCAGAGCCCCATTTTTTTTGGAGCTGGGAGGGATAAGAGATGACAGATTTTGGTGACCTTCTTGTTCTACAGGTAGGAAAACAGAGGCCCACAGCTGCACCTGCTGAAGCCCCCATGATCCAGTCCAGGAGCCATGAGCCGCCAGTGGCTTCTGAGCACGTAAAATGTGGCCAGTCTGGACCAGGTGCAGTGGCTTACACCTGTTAATACCAGCACTCTGGGTGACTGAGGCAGGCGGATCATTAAGGTCAGGAGTTCGAGACCAGCCTGGGCAACATGGTGAAACCCTGTCTCTACAAAAAAAATACAAAAATTAGCTGAGTGGGGTGTCACACGCCTGTAATCCCAGCTACCCAGGAGACTGAGGTGGGCGGATCACTGCAGCCTGGGAGGCAGAGGTTGCAGTGAGCTGAGATCACGCCATGCACTCCAGTCTGGGTGACAGAGTGAGACCCTGTCACAAAACAAACAACAAAAGTGGCTAGCCTGAATTCAGATGTCCCTCCTGTATAAAATACACACTGAATTTTGAAGAGAATGCAACAAAAATGGAAAATAGCTTATTACTGTTTTTGTATTGACTAAGTGTTGAAATGACAAAAGTTTTGGATATACTGGGTTAAACAGATTATGACATTAATTTTCTCTGTTTCTTTTTATGTTTTTAATGTGACCACTAAAAAGGGTAAAATTTTGTATGTGGCTCCTGTCACATTTCCACTGGACATCACTGGTCTAGATAGAAAGGTGAAGAAAGTGAGTTTATTGAATGCCTCCTGTGAGCATCATTTCAAATGCAAGGATGAAGTGCAGTGCGCCCAGCATCCAGAGGTGCTCTGACAGCAAGAGATGACGGACATGTAAAGAGAACCACACTACTGTACAATACTGGGGGATGGCCGCACCACAGCAGGCAGGAGCTCCGCCATCACTCACAGGCGCTGCGCACAGAGGCACGGGGAGGATCTATTGAAGCCCTGGAGAAGGAGTCAGTGTTTGCCAGGGGTATTTCAGGCCCGGGGAAAGCGTGGAGGCACAGAGCAGGCAGGGCCTGCTGGGAACGACAGGTAGTTTGACTGCTCTAGCGTCCAGTCAGACGCCAGGTGGGAGGCAGTGGGCGGGGCCAGACTCTAAATGCTTGTGTATGGGGCTTGGACTTTATCTCCCAAGTGATGGAAAGCCACGGGAAGGCTTTACACAAGTGAGTGCTGTGGACATCCTATTTATGTTTCAGAACAAGTGCGCTGGAAGCCGTGTTGAGGCTACACTGGACAGGGTATGGCCGGAAGCAAAGGGGCCCTGCTAAATGCAGCTGCAATGGCAGCAGATGACTGGAGACACATTTAGGAGGTGAGGGGGAAGCAAGCGAGGGGAAAAGGTCTGCGGATATTCCCAGGTCCTGGCTCAGAGACGCAGGAAAGCAGGAGCACAGGACAGAGAAGTCAACAGGGGCAAATGGCAAGGAATGAGTCCATTCTTTTTAAAAGTGAAGTAGAGACAGAAGTGCCTGCAGAAGTCCAAAGTGGGAACGTCCAGTTGGCCAGACTGACCCTAGCACAGACGGAGCTGGACAAGGGCCCCAAGAGACAGGTTTGGTTCAAGGAAGAGATGATAAGACAGTTGATGGCAATCTCAAGGAAATCTCAGTATTTCCTGAGGGGTGGTGGGATCAGGGGAGCAGTGGGAGACACTTGAGTAAAGTGTCAGCAGAAGAAGTGACAAGGAACACAGGAGAGGGATCAAAAGGTTGATTCCTACCAGCCAAAAATCACCAGGAACCTGGCATGTAAACAAAGTCAGGTTTATTCAGCTGACTGCAGTAGGAAGAGCAAGGTCCCAAGGGATGTCTTGATAAGAAGGAGTTGAGAGGATCTTGAGACAGGATTTGGGCTGGTGCCCAACCTCCACGCCCTGACAACGCTTGTTAGCGCCTATATTTCAGAGAACAGCCATCCTATTGGGTATGAGGTGACATCTCATTCCGATTTTGATTTGCATTTCCCCGTTAAGTAGTCACGTCTGACACCTTTTCATGTACTTCCCAGCCATCTATATGTCTTCTTTGAAAAATTGTCTATTTGGGTCTTTGGCCCATTTTTAATTGGGTTATTTATTTGTTTTTGCTATTGAGTTATATGAGTTCATTATATATTTTGGATATTAACCCCCATTAGAAATATGGTTTGCAAATACTTCCTCTCATTTCATAGGTTGCCTTTTTTTTTTTTTGAAATTGTTTCCTTTGTTGTGCAGAAGCTTTTTGTTCGATGCAGAACTACTTGCTTTTTTCTGCTTTTGTTGCCTGTGCTTCTGGTTTCATATCACAAAAGTCAAGGCCAAGGCCAATGTCAAGGAGCTTTTCCTCTCTGTCTTCTTCTAGGAGTTTGGCCTTGTTAAGTTTGAGAGTCAAGTAAGCAGCTGAAAATATCACCAGAGCTTAGAAGCAAGTCTTGCACATACTGCCTCTAAAATACATCTGAAATCTGACCATCCAAACTGCCATCTCTCACCTGGGATATGGCTGTGGTTCCCTAACAGCTCCACTCCCCAGCAGCTATGGGGAATGTTTAAAACATGAATTGGCATGTTGCTACCCTTCATGCTTTGAAACAAGGATCCCAAGTCCAAACCTCCACTTACAGGATCTACATGATCCAGCTCTTCGGACCTTCTCTCCCTCTGCTACAGCCACGCTGGGCTTCTTTATTCCTCAAACATCCTATACTTAGTTACTTATCAAAGCGAAGCAGCACTGAAACCAGCCTGCATGACCACAGCTGGGGCTTCAGCATGGATTCTGACTGGAGAGAAGGGCAGTGCCTGAAAGCAAGGGGTGTTGATGCCCAAGACTGTGGGTGCTCACCGGGGGCAGATGAGCGCTGACATCATTATGAGTGACCACCCGGCAATTCATGATCTACCGGGAAGAAAGATTTGTAAGAAATCCTGTGATAGGGACTTTGAGGGACTTCAAATGCCTCCTGTTTCTTCTACTTTTTTGAGACAGGATCTTGCTCTGTTGCCCAGGCTGGAGTGCATTTCTTTTCTTCCAGGAAATTACCTTCTCTAGGATTGGGCAGATAGCTCCACTTCCTCTTGGGGAAGGTCTTGATTATGTCGTAACATAAACATAACTAAAATAATGTTTCTCTTACCCAAGGCTGAAGGTAATGGCAGTCCAAAGATATAAACATGTGACCTTAGCCCAAAGAGAGTCTCTTACAATCAAAATAAGAGTTCATGCCAGCCATTTTGGAAACATATTACATAATGTGAGTTACATTTATATTTTTTAGAGACATTTCAGTTTAATTTTTCTGAGGGAAGAAAGATAATAAGAAGGTGCATTAATGTTCCCTGACCCTAATTCATGAAATATGCACTGGCCTTCAAAGTCCCTGATTTAGTTTCTCTTTAAAAAATTACTTGTTCATTGTCTCTTTCCCATAAAAGGCAAGAAGAAGACAAGGGTGAGCACTATCTCCACTACTATTTAATATTGTACATGTAATTATAGGCAATTCAATAAAATAAGAAAAATAAATAGAAAGTAGAAGTATTGGAGAAGAAAAAAAAGGTGCTGTTATTGCAACTGATAATCATCTGTCAAAGAAATTCCAAGATAATCTAATAAAATATGCTTAAACAAAAAGAGACTTCAACACAAGAGCAACATACAAAACCAACATCTTTCCCAACTACCAGTATTTTTTTTAAATCAGAAAATGTAATGAAACAACAAGATTCCATCTACAGCAGCAACAAAACTATAAAAACTACTAAAATAAACCTGAATATAAATGTGCAAGCTCTATGAAAAAAAAAACCTATCAGAGTTCACGGAAGAAAATTTAAAAAGACCCGAATAGTAATATTCCATTGTATAAATGTACCCCAAATTAACCTGTAACTTCAATTCAGACTCAGTTAAAATTCTAAAAATAATTTTTATAAAGTTGGACATGATACATTCAGAAAAGTATAAGAATAGCTAGAAGACTACACATTAAAGATATCAAGTCAACTTATAATGTCTCAATCACTACAACAGCATGGAAGAGTACAGAAACAGACAAAATGGAGCAAAGAAACAGGGTAGTAAATTCAGAAACTGAATTATCTGTAGAAAAGATTTTGGCTCAGTGTACGATAATGGTAGTATTTCAATTACGTAGGAAAAAACATGAATTATTTAGAAAGAGTTGTTGGGAAAATTATCTCTACATTTGGAAAAAGTAAAATTAAATTCTTATATTCCACTGCACACAAGCACACACACAGTTTTCCAGATGAATTAAAGATGTCAATGTAAAACAAAGCTATGAAAGTGATAGAAAATAGGAGCATATTTTACAATTTCCAGGTGGAGAAATTTTCCTAAGTAGGAGACAGAATTCAAAAAGAATAATTTTGTTATTCTTCTTTGTTAGAGAAGTTTTGATTATGTAAAAATTCAAACATTTATATAAAAAAGATATCAAAAACAAATGATAAAAGTTAATAAAAAGACAAGCCACAAACTGGGAGAAAATCTTTGCAAAACACATATCCAATAAAGGAACAGTAAACAGAACACACAAAGCGCTCTTAAAACTCAACAGTAGGAAAACAAACATCCCAATTTAAAAATGAGCAAAGGAGCTGGACACATCACCAAAGAAGACATAGAGATAGCAAGCAAGCATTTGAGCTGAGCATGACAGAATGTCCCTGTAATCCCAGCCACACAGAAGGATGGTTTGAGCCCAGGAGTTTGAGACCAGCATGGACAACATAGTGAGACCTGTTAAAAATATATATACATTTTAAATTTATTGATCCCAAATTGGTCAATATGGTAAGTCACTAGGGAATTTCAAATTAAAAACAATGATGGGTATGGCTAAAATCTAAAACATTAACAACACTAAATGCTGACATGGATGTGGAACAACGGGAACTCTCATTCATTGCTGGTGAAAATGCAAAATGGTATAGCTACTTTGGCAGACAGTTTGGTGGGTTCTTACAAAAACTAAACACTCTTACCACATCATACAAAATTGTGTTCCTTGGTATAGTCCCAAAAGAGTTGAAAACTTATGTCCACACAAAAACTTGTACATGTTATAGCAGTTTTATTCATAATTGCCAAAACTTGGAACCACCAATATATATTTTAGTAGGTGAACAGATAAACAAACTGTGGTACATCCAGACAATGGAATATTATTCAGTGCCAAAAAGACATGGAGGAACCTTAAAAGCATATTACTAAGTGAAAAAAGCCAGTCCAAAAGCACTACATACTGTATGATTCCAACATATGATATTCTGGGAAAAGGTAAAACTATGGAGACAGTAATTAAAAAGAGTGGTTGCCAGAAGCTTGTAGGGAAGGCAGGAGGAAGGCATGAGCAGGCGTAGCACAGAGGATTTCCAGTGGGAAGCCATTCTGTTTCACATTGTAATGGTGGGTACATGTCAGTATACAGTTGTCAAGATAACAGAATGTCCGACATCAAGAATGAACCCTAATGTAAACTATGAACTTTAGTTAATAATAATGTATCAATATTGTTTCATCAGTTCTATCAAATGTACCACACACTAAAGATGTAAATAATAGTAGAAACTGTGTAAGTGGCTGGGGGTGGAGGAGGGTATGTGGGAGCTCTGTACTTTCTTCTTACAGACAGGAGGTCTTGCTATGTTGCCCAGGCTGGTCTCAAACTCCTGGCCTTAAAGGAACTCTTTATTTTCTGATCATTTTCTTCCGTAAACCTAGAACTGCCCTAAAAATGTCTATTAATTTTAAAGACAGGCTGTAAAATATTTGCAATGTACATAATAAGGATTACTAGTCTTTAAAAAGAATAAATTCTGATAAATAAAAAAGAAACAGGCAAACTAATTAAAATGGGCAAAGAATAACACGTAATTCACAGAAGAATAAATACAAATGACTAATAAACCTATGAAAAGATTCAAAGGACACTGAAAGAAATGCAAGTTGAAAGTACAATGAGAGATACACTTTTTACTCTTTCTTCGTCCTGCAGATAGACAATAAAACATGAAATATATCCAGTGTTCATGAGGATGGGGAGAAACAAGCCCTCTTCTATCCTGCTAGTGGGAATAAACTTTTTTGAAGATAACTTAAAATAATATCTTGATCAAAATTTAAATGTATATACCCACTGATCTGGACATCCCATACATGCACACAGAGATACATGTTCAGTGGAAACATTACATACAATGCCAGGACAAAATTGAAAATAACCTTAGTAGAAAAATCATTAAGCAAATTGGGATTTAGCTATTCCACGAAAGATTAAAAAAGCCATTAAAAAGAGTGAGAACGATGTGTACTGACATGCAAAGAACTTTATATTTATACATATTCTTAAGTGAAAAAACTAGAAGAAAACATGTACAGTATAATCCCATTTGAGAAACACATATTCACAAACTAAGACTGCAGTCAGTGTTGACCAGAGGAGTGGGACTGAGAGGAGGGAGAAAAGCTCAGTTGGGTGGTGGTAATTTTTTTTTTTAACAGCCATGTACAATTTTCTATCTTTCCTACTTAATTTTAAGCTCTGTGAAGGAAGAGAGCATGTCTCAATGGCTGTGTTTCAAGTACGCGGCACACTGATGTTCAACAAAAATACATTGAATGCATAAGAATTGAGAATATTAAAACAACTTTAATGGAAATAACCAAGGATATGCCAAAAAGATATATCATCAAGAAGGTTTATTGCAGGGTTAGTTGTGAAAACAAAAAGTTAAGAGCAACCCAGTTAATTAAGTAAGGCATGCTGGTATGGTAGAACTCTATCCAGTTGTTAAAAAATAATGCCATTAAAATAGAATCTCAAGAAACGGGAACATGTTCAGAATATGCTGAGAAGCTAAAATAGCAAGCTGCAAATCAGCATGTGAAATATTGTTTATGTATACATTTTATATTTAGAGAAAAATTTGAAAGGACATACACCAAAAAATTAACAATGATCACCTCTGAGTGATTGCTTCTGGGTAACTGGTTTCTTTGCAATTCTCTCTTTCATACCCCACTGCCTAGATCCCCCGTATTGGGCTCTGCAATGATCATGTACTACTTTTATAAACAGAAAACAAGGCTTTATTTTTAAAAATCTCTAGAAATGTAGCTCTGCAGTTTAGATTTTTATATGGCTTCTTTCTAGGGGCCTTTAGATGCAGCCCTCGGCTTTTGGATACTGGCTCTGTGCATTCCATTTGTTATTAATACAACTTGTCTGTTTACATCTTAGCCATCAATACTCTTCAACTTCTGTCTATCTGTTGAACTGAGACTTACTTGCTAAAACTAATAAAGAACATTCTGAGCAATCATATATTAACTCTTTGGGAAGAGAATTCTCTTTTTTAAGAGATGATTCTATTATTTGTTTTCTGGGCATTTGAATTCCATACTTGTTTTTAGGAACAAATTTTGTTTGAAGGTAGGGGTCTGTGTGTATTTCTTACTCTCTTTTGAGCTCCTGAAAATTTAGGGTTGTTTGTTGTCCTTTTTTAGAAAAATCGAAGACGAAGTCTG
Source organism: Chlorocebus sabaeus (assembly GCF_047675955.1). NCBI lineage: Eukaryota > Metazoa > Chordata > Mammalia > Primates > Cercopithecidae > Chlorocebus > Chlorocebus sabaeus. The sequence continues at coordinate 58,256,667 of NC_132905.1, read as the reverse complement.
AATAACTTCTGCAGTTCCTTTCACGCCTATGCTGAATGAGGTCCATTTATTCCGTGGGGCCCTCTTTAAAAGCATACTGGCTCAAACCAGAATCCTTGCCTAGCTGAGGCTTCGGCAGGAAGAAGTTGAAGTCGAGTGGCAGAGTAGTTCACAGGTATGGGGCTAGGCCCCAGGGCAGCAGCACTTTGTCTAAGAACAGTGATCACAAAGTCAGAGCTGCATAATCTCATCATGAAGGGCCATCTGACATTATTGAAAACAAAGTCATTATTACGATAACTTTAACAGTCTCAGGCCTGGAAACCACTCACAGTCTAATTCAATAAATAAGCTACTTAAGTATAGAAAGTCACAAGGAAGAACAGATTTTGTGTCATATTAGTAAATCTGATTTTCATTAATGCAAGATGAATGTCTTCTATGAAACACTTTCCTATCATATTAATAACATGATAGCAAACAGCATTCACAGGTTGCTAGGCAACACGAGGACCCTCTAATGATCTCCTCTGTTCTCGAGAGGCCACAGAAGGAAGATGCCAGAACTCTGAAGGTAGTTCCCATTTCTCGGCAACTGTTTCTGCTGGAAGACCACCATGGGGCGGGAAGGGAAGGGAGTTAATGATTCCATTTACCATGGCAAATATATACCACTTCCCTCTGTCCTCTTTTGCACTGCCTTACTGTGTGGGAGAACAAGAATTGAGAAGGGGGCTTAGACACAGGAGGTCAAGAGTTCTCAGTCCATACCTCCTTTCCTGCACCCAGGTAGGCAACAGGCTGCTGTGAAATCAGGCTAGGAAATGGAGTGGAGGCCTTGAGGTTGTTTGCTGAGCCTCGTTTGTTGGAATCTGCTCAACCCCCTGCCATCCCTCTCTCTTTGTGGGGGTAGGCCCCCAGCAGTCATGCTGGGACTTCATGCCAGGAAACAGGGAAACTAATTTGATCCAAGCATTTCAGTTATGGATTAATGTGCAACAACCACTCCAAAACTCAGTAGCATAGAGCAACAGCCATTTTATTATGCTTATGATCACTTGGCTCTGCTCCATGATGACAGGGGTATCAGATGGAACAATGAGTGGGAGCCACTCAGATGACTGGGGCTGAAACCATCTGGAAGCTTCTTCACTCACATGTCTGGCACCTGGGTTGGGATGACTTGAAGGCTTGGCTCAGCGGGGATACTTTGCTAGAGTGTCCTGTATGGCCTGTCCACGTGGCTTGGGCTTCCTCACAGCATGGCGGTCTGAGGATGGTTAGACTTCTTACATGTCAGGCCAGGAAATTCAGAGGGAATATTCTAGCAAAAAAGTTGGACACTGCATGGACTTCTACAAGCCAGTCCCAGAAGTCACATGGTCTTATTCTGCCAAACTCTATTGGTAAAAGCAAGCAGTCATAAGCTTGCCTAGGTTCAAGGGCAGGGGATATACACCTGACACTCTTTCTGGGAGGAGGGCCAAATGGTTTGCAGTCATAGTTTGAAACTGTCCCACCAAGCCATACCTATCAATCACTCTCCAGGGAAACTGGAGGTGGGACCAAGGTGCACCTGGATAATTTCTATGGGTTTTGGGGCTTGTAACGTAAACATGAGAGCTGTGGGGGAAAGCAGAGGAAGTCAGTCTGCAAGAGAAAGAAGCAGCCACTGCATGGTCTCTCCTCTCCCTGCCTTGTCTGTCCTGCTGTGGTTCCTTCCCCAAACCCAGTCTTATCTCTGCCCTTTGTCCTGTTAGATACAACCATGAATCTTCACAATGGATTTTCCTTTTTACCTTAAATCTATAGCGTTGGTTGATTTCTGTTTCTTGCAACCAGAGTGTTAAGTAATTCAGAGGTTATCAGATACTTTTTCAATGATTGTGTAGCTTATATATGATTACTTATATAAGCTACTATTGCCTATCACCCAGTTTCAACAGTTAATGACTCACGGCCCATGTCATGTCATTGCTAGCTCCTCCTACTCTTCTCCCTCCTGGGTTATTTTGAAGAGAATCACCAGACCCTTCTTATTTATCAACCTTCGGCATAGCTATTGACACCTTGCTATGATAAAGGAAGTTTTACCTTTTTAAACTCAAACCCTCACTTCTCTCTCTCCCAATTTCCCAAATAGTTTGTATCACAGTTTTTTGGTTAAATTTGAATTCTGTGATTACATTATTTTAACAATGCAAATATTAATCACAGGCCTTTCTCGTATAACTTTTAACTTTTCTTAGAATTAATAACTGCCCTATTTTTCTTAGTTTTCAATGTATCTAGTACAATTTTTTTTTCAAAATGTTCCAGCAGCTCTGTAAAGCGCCCTTCAAAATTATTTTCCATGTAAACATATCAAATAATCCAAGTAATTAATTGTGCCCAGGACCCCTCCCTCCTCTCCTCTCTGGCCCACCTGGCTGTCTTCTTGGCAGCTGGGACTGCTCTGCATTGCTCCTCAGTGCCACAGCCCCTGCCTTACTCCTTCTTAGTTTACAACTTCGGTTGCTTCTCAAAAATAACTCCCTATTATGAGAATTTTAAATTATATTTAAGTTCAAAATATACCTAAAATGAGCTCCCCTCATCCATCACCCAATTAAAACAGTTATCAGCTCATGGGCAGTCTTGGGTCATCTCTAGTTCCTTCTACCATTCTCCCTCCTGGGTTATTTTGAAGCAAGTCTCCAGACACTTCAGTATGTATCTCTAAAAGATAATGGTTCTGTTTTTAAATATATATATATATCTGAAATACCATCTTTATAGCTAAAAAAATTAATCATAATTCCTTATCATCATTAACTCTCCAGGTTTCAAATTTCCAATCACCTCATAAATGGCATCGATTTTTGTTTTACAGCTTATCTGAATCAGGATCCAAATAGGTTGATATGTTTTTAAAATCTATTCCAATTCATAGGCCCCGCCTCCGCCACTGCAAGTTTTATTTCTTGCAATTTATTTGTTGAGGGAATCAGGCTGTTTGTCACATAGTTTCCCACTCTGAATTTAACATACTGCATCTCTGTGCTTTACATGTTTCATACGTTCATTTATCCTCTCTTTTCTACATATTGGTGGTAGATCAACAGTCCTGGTCGGACTCAAGTTCAATTTGGTTTGTTTTTCACAGGTGGTGTGTTTTCCCACCAAAAGTACATATGGTCTGCCTGTCTCCTTTTCTGTCTCAGCAGCCACTGATGTTCCATACCCATGTCCATGATTCCCTAGGGGTTTCTGGAAAATGATGATATTCTAGTCGTACCATTTCTCCTTCATTTATGAGCACTGATAGTCCTATCCCATTGGTTCTTACTTGATGGATGGTAATTGTATTAGTCCATTCTTGCACTGCTATAACGAAAGACCTGAAACTGGGCAATTTATAAAGAAAAGAGGTTGAATTGGCTCACAGTTGCACAGGCTGTACAGGAAGCATGTCTAGGGAGACCTCAGGAAACTTTCAGTCATAGTGGAAGGCAAGCAGGCGTGTCTTACCTGGCCAGAACAGGAGGAAGAGAGAAGAAAGGGAGGTGCCATGCACTTTTAAACAAGCACATCTCATGAGAACTCACTAACTACTACAAGAACAGCAAGGGGAAAATCCGCCCCCATGATCCAGTCACCTCCCACCAGGCCCCTCTTCCAACAATGGGGATTGCAATTCAACATGAGATTTGGGTGGGGACACAAATCCAAACCATGTCAGTAATAGAATTATTGTTTGGAATTATTTCCTTTCAGAACTTTGAAGACACTGCCTCATTATCTCTTAAGTTCTGAGGTTGCTATTCAAAAATCTGATACCAGTTTGATTCTAGTTCCTTTTTAATTGACCTGCTTTATTCACTGGAAGCTTTTAGGAGCTTCTCATTATTCCTGGAAGATGGGGAGCAATGCAGAACTACGTATTATGGGCAGGCCACTGCTTCATGCTACGGGAATTCACTCAGCCATGAGGGATAACTTAGGACAGGCTGTATAAAGAATCCGGGTCTTGCGACAGCCAATGGGAGGCAGAGAAAAGGGCTTTGTCTTCTCTAGTTCCTTCCTATCCATAGAGAATTACACCGTGCATCCTTCCTACCCATAGAGAATTACACCGTGCATTTCTGCACTGCATCATGTGGCCTCTTGGGAGCCAGATCTTACGACCTGTGGTGTAGAATTTTATCCAAGTCCAGAAGTGGAAGGAGGATCCAGAACCACTCAGGGAATCCAGCGAGGCTGAAAGTCTGTGGATACATCCAGTAAGTAACTGATGTTTAAGGAAAGCTTTTTGTCTCCCCAGAATCCCTCCTGACCCCCAAGCATTCTTGCCCCCTGGCCTCAGGGCTGGGACATGGCCATGCTGAAGGTCTAAGTGGGCAGACACATCATGGGAGCCAGACTGTTTGGAGTCCTTCCGCAGGAACTTTTCAAGGTGGCACTAGGCAAGAGAGGGTGCTCTATCCTCTAAATAGCAAGCTGTAAGATGCATGAGCCTGGGACTCCCCATGATTTCTACCATCAGGGGAGGCCAATCCCAGAGAAGGAAGCAGGGACAAAGGGCCAACGGTGTTTCAAATCCTGCCTCCAGCGCCAGCCCTGCACTCCTCGGTTTAGCTGCGAGTGACATGACAGTCTCCTCCCAGTGTCCACTGGTTTCAGCTGGGCTTCTGTCACTTGAAGACAAAGCTCCTGACGCTTATGACCAAGAAAAATATAAATAAAACCTTTAAAAATGCTTTATCCAATAACTTCTTGAAAGGAATGATTTTTTTAAAAAAACTCAAATTAAAAATGCTTCTCTGCTTCATATGTCTTCCTACTTAGTGTGCTGCAGATAGAGTTGTTGCAATACAGGCCTAAGTTGACACTTCAATCCAGCACATAATTGGAAAAAGAGTGGGGTCACGTTCGTTCATGTGTCAAATCCTCCCCAGGACTTCAGTAGCCTTGGAGGAACCCTGCATAAGGTCCACGTGCAGATCTGTCCTGAGGGCAACGATTGACCCAAGAAGGGACGTCCTTCCGGGTACGAGAGATGGTTTGAGTTGGGGGCCTGAAAAGCCCAGCAGATCCCTGGTAGCCAGTCCATGTGAATATCCTGAATGAGTTCTAGCATTGGTCAATTATCACATGCAGAAAGCCTACAGCTTGCAGGCGCCGTTTGTCAGCTGGGGCTGCTAGTAGCTGGGAACTAATCATTAAGTCTGCCAAGGAGCAGAGAAGCCTTTCTCCCAGCAGCCTCACGGCCTCCAGCGTGGTGTACATTTTCCTATTTCACTTGGATTTGCGCCTAATGATTGAACTATAGATTATTAATGCTGTGAAGCTCTGGGATCCCAGCGTGACTGTGCTGGGCTCTATTCTGCCCTCAGAGCCTTCAGCACGTATCCTGGCCTGGCAGACAGTGCCCCAGCAGCTGTCAGAGCTGCTGGGTCCAAGAAGGTACCGTGGGATCCAAAGAGTGGCTCCTATTAGCAGCTGCAGGGGCATCGTTGGTGGCATTTGGTGCTCTCTTCTCCCCAAATTACTAGAGAGAATGAATAATAAGTCACAAAACACAACTTAAAGTTTGCGAAGAGGGTGACAAAAAGTATCTTTTTAAAAGAGAAGCGAAAATGGCTGAGGCCATGCTGGGGCTCTGCCATCTGTCACTGTGCACAGCTGTCTGGGTGTGTGCTGGGGACACCGCTGAGCAGCACACACAGAGCCAGGTTGAAGACGTTTGGGGCCTGCAGCAGTGCACTCCCAGGGCAGAGAGAGGAGCTGTGCAGCCCAGCAACTGTGGAACAGACCCTCCAGGGGTGACTCTGATCTGAAAGCTTCTTGTCCTTTAGTTTTCAAAGACACCCCAGGGAATAATTATAAGGCCCCTTTTACAGATAAGGGAAACAAGGCTTAGAGGAATTAAGAGACTTGCATAAGAGGCTGGGCACAGTGGCTCATGCCTGTAATCCCAGCACTTTGGGAGGAGGCAGGCAGATCACTTGAGGTCAGGAGTTTGAGACCAGCCTGACCAACATGGTGAAACCCCATCTGTACTAAAAATATAAAAATTAGCCAGGCATGCTGGCTCGAGCCTGTAATCCCAGCTACTCAGGAGGCTGAGGCATGAGAATCGCTTGAACCTGGGAGGTGGAGGTTGCAGTGAGCCAAGATCATGCCACTGCATGCACTCCAGCCTGGGTGACAGAGTGAGACTCTGTCTAAAAAAAAGAAAAGCTTGTATAAGAAAGCATCACTCAGCAAATTCTGAAGGACCCTCACTGCTATGGTTTTTTGAGATGGGGTCTCACTCTGTCACCCAGGCTGGGGAGTGCAGTGGTGCAATCTTGGCTCAATGCAGCCTCTGCCTCCCGGGTTCGAGCGATCCTCTCACCTCAGCCACTCAAGTAGCTAGAAGTACATGCATGCACCAAGACACTCTGCTAATATTTTTTTTTTTTGTAGAGATGGGGTCTCACTATGTTGCCCAGGCTCCTCTTGAATGCTTGGGCTCAAGTGATCCTCCCCGCTCAGTCTCCCAAAGTGCTGAAATTACAGGCACGAGCCATCACACTCGCTCTCATGTTGAAATTTGATCCCTAATGTGGCAGTGTTGGGAGGTGGGGCCCAGTGGAAAGTGTGTGGGTAGTGGGGGCAGATCCCTCATGAATAGCTGGTGCCATTCTTATGGTAGTGAGTGAGCACTTGCTCTGGAGAAACTGAATTGGTTCTCACGGGAATGGATTCGTTCCCTCAGGAGCAGTTTGTTTTAAAGCCAGAGTGACCCTTGGCGCTGTCTTTGCAGGTCTCCATTTCCCCTTTGACCTTCCCCACCATGTTATGATGTAAAATAGCAGAGAAGCTCTCACCAGAAGCCAGGGTCATGCTGCTGTTGAACTCCCCAGCTTTGCAGAACTGTGAGCTAAATAAACCTCTTGTCTCTACAAATTACCCAGTCTCAGGTGTTCTGCTATAGCAACACAAAACAGAAGAAGACACCCACGGTGTGCTCTCTCCTTTTCACTCATGTTATTTGGTTTGGTGAAAATTAGGACACTCCCTTTATGCCTAGAGAATGAACTTAAGGCTGGTATAATGTCAGAACCAGGGACTGGATCCAGGTTCTGACATGGATGCCATTCCCATCACTGCTACACAGAAGTGTCCAGTGGATACCATGGGCCTTGGACAGAACGACCATCTGCTGTTGGAAAGAGCAAAACACCCTCTGTTTGCCTGCATCGCAGCCTACTGAATTGTGGGGATACAAAGAAGCAACAAACTTGGGGTGTAAATCTCTTAGCCTGCTCAGACTGATATAACAAAATGCTATAGATTGGGTGGCTTAAACAACAGAAATGTATTTCTCACTGTTCTGGAGGCTGAAAGTCCAAGATCAATGTGATAACATGGTTAAGTTCTGGTGAGGGCTCTCTTTCTAGTTTGTAGATGGCCACCTTCCTGCTGTGTCCTTACATGACACACAGAGAGAGACAGAGAGAGAGTCAGAGAGAGAGAGAGAGAGTGACATCTGTCTCTTCCTCTCCTAAGAGTCCTATCCTTATGATCTCATTGAATCTTAATTACCTCCTAAAGACCATATGTCCAGATACAGTCACATAAGGGATTAGGGCTTCAACATATACATTTGGTGAGGGGACATAATTCAGTCCACAGTGTTGGGGCTATAAGTAAGGCTATCAGTTGGAAGACAGGCAATAGAGAAGTTAAACAGACTAATGAGATACAGAATAACTTAAGAAATGTTGGTTGGCATGGGTAGGATGGTGCATGTAATACGGGGGCTGTGCCATGTCTTATTAGTCTGGAGCTGTTATATAATATATAATAAATACATACTAAAATTTGAAAAAAAAAAAGGTACTTTAACAATGTTGCTCCATTGTTTTCTGGCTTGCATTGTTTCTGATGAAGAATCTGTTGTCATTTTCACCTTATTCCTCTGTAAAGAATGTGCCCGTGTCCCTTGCTGCTTTTAAGACTTTCTCTTTATCATGGGTTTTGAGTAATTTGATTATGATATGCTTTGGTGTAGTTTTCTTCATTTTCTTAATGCTTGAGATTCATTGAGCTTCTCAGATTTGTGGGTTTTCATCAAATTTGGAAAAATTTTGGTCATTATTTCTTTAGGCCACTTGAAATTGTCCCATTCCTCACTGATACCCTGTTCATGGTTTTATATTCTTTTTTCTCTGTGTGTTGTATTTTGGGCAGTTTCAACTGTTATGTCTTCAAGTTCACTTACCCTTTTCCCAGCAAGGTCTAATCTGCAACTAATCCCATCCAGTGTAGTTCTCGTTTCAGACATTGTAGTTTTCATCTCTAAAAGTTTGATTTGGGTCTTTTCTATGTTTTCCACATCTTAATTTTTTAATCATGTGGAATGCAGTCATACTAACAGTTATAACAGCTGTTTCAACATGCTTGTCTGCTCATTCTAACATCTGCATCAGTTCCGGGTTGGTTTTGTTGACTCATTTTTCTCCTCATTATGGGCTGTATTTTCTCGTTTCTTTGCCTTCCCAGTAATTTTTTGATTAGGTGTCAGAAAGTGTATCATTTTGTTATGTGTGGAAATATTCAGTATTTCTATAAACATTCTTAAACTTGTTTTCAGATGTAGATAAGTTACTTGGAAAGCATTTGATACATTCATGTCTTGCTTTCAAGATTTATTAAGTGGGACTGCAGCAATGTTTGGTTTAGGACTAATTATTCCCTGCTACTGAGATGAGTCCCTTTTGTGTACCCTACCCATCGCCTCACTAATCTTAAAGTTCTCAAGTCTGGCTGGTGGGAACAGGCAGCGTTCCCAGCCTTGTGTGAGCATTAGACAACGTCATGCTTTTTCTAATCCTTTTGAGTGGTTCTTTCCCCTGTCTTGGGCAGTTTCCTTGCCACATGGACTGATCAGTTCTCAACTGAATGCTTCCAGGGGAGGCTTCTGCACATCTCCAAGCTTCTCTCTCTGTGCCGCCTTCTCCTTTCCAGTACTCTGTCCTGACAACCCACCTGCCTTGGTCTACCCAGACTCTCAGCTCCCTCTCCTCAACTCAGGGCTCTGCTTGGGCTCCACTTCCCTTTGCCTGGGAACTCTCTCAAGGCCGTTAGCTGGATCAACCATAGGGTTCACCTTCTTTGTTTCCCATCTCTCAAAGATCACTGTCCTTCATTGCCTGTTGTCTAATATCTTTTTAAAAAATTGTTTCTTACATTTTGGCAGCTATTTAGTTGTTTCATGTGGGAGGGTAAGTCTGGTTCCCCCCAAAAATTGAAAAAATTTATTGAATTCCACAACATCTGCTCCTAGGATTTTGGATAAGGGTTTTGTGGACCCATATATTATTAGAACCATCATCCTCACTGGTAGTAGATATAAATAAAAACTCCAAAGAGTCTTCTTGATAGTTTTGTATTTTGGGGGGCTGACTTCTGATCAAGGTTGATTAGTTAGCTATGAGAGATATTATAAACTGTTTCAGCCAGCTTCACTCAAGATACCGTGTAGCATGATTTAGCCAAAATATCACAGGCTGGGAAGTGAAAGACTACAATTTCCAGACTCATGTCCAGTGTAGGTTCTACATGGGACTGAGTTTCATCCAGAGAGACGACCCAGTGCAGGACTTGGATGATGGACATGAACACCATGAGGTGGAGATTCTGCCTCTACTCTATTAAACACCCTGAGGAGGAGACTCTGCCTCTACCCCGTGGAACAACCTGAGGAGGTGGTTCCACTGCATTTCTTGCTTTTGCTGGCAAGCCTGGCTGTGGCAGTATTTGGTGTCAGCTGTAGCAGAATCCCATGGGGGCAGAAATCAGGGTTTAGTGTACCCATTTTGCTGGTGTGGATTATGCCAGAGAGGATTGTTCGTAGAGCTGACAACTGTTGTGGCAGTTTTTCAGTTCCACGAATTCCTCGCTGTGGCAGAGACTGGCTAGGCCTGCGGGGCCATTTTCCGAATGTTTCGTGGAAGGCAGGCTGAAGCCTGCTCCTCCAGCCCATTCAAGGAATTGTATAAAGCACCCATAACTGGCAGTACATTGCTTTCTGTTGAAACTAGCTAGAGAGGATTTTGCTGTCTGCAATGGAATTCTAGCGGAGAGACGAACCATGGTACTTACTCACAGTGTGGCTGAGGAAGAGGAGATGATCTGGCCCTGCCCTTTCCTGGTTAATGTGTGCCTGCTTTGCCAGGCTTTGCAATCTGTAGTTTCTTTTGAACAATCCATTAAATGCTCATGCCGATTTTGTGGGGGGTTAGTTTACTTAAAACCAGAACCAGATACACAAAAGCTGCAGTAGGTTCCAAAGTTAACTAATAAGGGCTGGGTGTGGTGGCTTATTCCTGTAGTCCCAGCACTCTGGGAGGCCAAGGCAGGTGGATCACCTGAGGTCAGGAGTTTGAGACCAGCCTGGGCAACATGGTGAAACCCCGTCTCTACTAAAAATACAAAAATTAGCAGGGCATGGTAGCTCATGCCTGCAATCCCGCTACTCAGGAGACTGAGGCAGGAGAATCACTTGAACCCGGCAGGCAGAGGTTGCAATAAGCCAAGATTGTGTCACTGTGCTCCAGCCTGGGTGACAGAGCGAGACTCTGTCTCCAAAACAAAAGCAGAAACAAAGTTAATTAATAAAGTTGACCCCTCCAAGCTGTGACACTGTCCCATTACGGTATGTTGAGGCCATGTAGGATGCACAGCTGTCTTCCATCTGGCTCAAGAGGGCACCCATGTGTGTGCTTCGAATACTAATAAAACACAATTTCTGTTTTTTTTTTTAAGATAAAATTATAAATAGAAGTTGTAATATTTTCTTCCTCCACACATGAATTATCCTGGGCATCTTCTGAGGTATTTTATCAGAGAAGCAAAATTATTCTCATGTCCCAAACATTATTATTATTATTATTATTGCCAATCGTCTTATATAGGTAAATGATGAGTCAAACACAACAACTGCTTTTTCTAAAGAATGGTCATTGCATGATGGAAAACCTATTCCTATTTGTCCTGTATGAAGGAAATTTGACAGAAAGTCAGGAAACTGATTCTGGTCCTATTGGTGCCACTGTCTCGGTTGTGGCACATGGCAAGCCCAGCCACTCTGGTTCTCCCTTGCCTCACCTGTACGAGACAAGTGTGTGGGGCTGCAGTTAGGGTTTGCCTGGCACCTGGGTTCCCAGGAAGGAGAGCTGTGCTGTCTGCAAGCTTGCTGCAGGTCTTATTTCTAGGAGCAAATAGCAGTTCCCCTTCAATTCTTTTCATCTCATAGTGCAATCATCTAAAATAGTTACTGGGTAGTGGGATTAGGTATAGATTTTATATTCTACTTGGCATTTGAAATATTTTTCTGCATTATCTGTAATAAACACACATTGCTTTTGTAGTGGAACATTTAAAAAATTAAACAAATACGCTTAATTAAATAGCCCTCAAAAAGAAACCTACAGAGACTCAGGTGTAGGAGAGAAAGAAGGAGAATGCTGCACCTGTGACTCCCAACTGCTCAGGTGGCTTCAAAGCGTCTCTTTGCAATTGTTAGTTTGCCATAAAAAATTTAGGCAGGCAGGCCAGTTCCTTCTCACGGCTCAGTAGACTGAGAACATGATTTCTGAAATGCATTTATTTTCACAGTTCCAACAACAGTAAAACAACTCCGTTGTTTCTTGGAGTTTGGCGAAGAGGTATTTATATTAAAGCAGCTTAGTAGCCTTAAAGATAACCACGGCTCATCAGCTATTATTTTAAACTCATAAATAATCACCTTCAACCACATGCTGCCAGATGGGTATGTAATGAAATGGAGGAAGAAAATCTATAAAGGACTTTAACTCCTACTGTACAAGTTTGAAAAGAACGGCGATTTTTCGAAGCTGTGCAGAGGGACAGAAGTCAGTTCTGAACATACCAGTCAGCGTTCCTAAACCCCAAATCAAGACTTGGGCTCTAACAATAAGACAGTATGTTAGTAATCAAGGTAGTCTTGATAACTCTGGCAGGGAAGTGCCAGGCTGCCTGGGGTTGGCCAGCTGAGCCTGAAACAAGTATAAGGATAGGGTAAAATGGAATTTTTATCTCACTCAACAAGGCCGAGTGTCCCTTGTAAGGCCTGCAGAGTGACCAGGTGCCCCAGAAAGCTTACCTGTTCCACCCCTTCTCCCACACCAGCCCCCTCCCCACCTGTACACCTTTGGTACATGATCTGGAGAGAAAGTTTTCTCAGTGACCCCACAAAAGCAGGCACAGAGGGAAATTACTTCCTCTGTCTCCACTGGGCCTTCACTGAACACACATCTGTTAGCTTCCACATTGGCAGGTCAGAAACTCACATCCAAATGGGGCTGGTGATTAGCATTTTAGGGAACAATTGTTCATAGATGCTGCATCCAACACACCCACTCCAGATTTCATGGATGCAACTGCCCTACAGCAGCACCGTCCAACACAGCTTTCCACAACAATGGAAATGTTCTCTTCTCCACTGTCTGATATGGTCGCCACTTGTCACATGCGGCAGTTGACTATCATAGTGGACAGTGCAGGTCTAAAGTATTAGTGATTATTGACAATGCATGAAACAATGTTCCAAAGCAACTTTTAAAACTATATGACATTAGATTCTAGACACACTTTACAACTCAAACAGCTCATAATTTTACATTTTAAATGATATTAAGAATGTCTTTGGCTGCTTTGGGTGCCCAGTGGTTTAAAATGAAATCATTTTTAAGTGAAATTTATATGGAATCATCTGATCCATCCCTTTGCTATAAAGTGCCCTGGGAGGTACATTATCGACTCTCATCTTAGCACATTTATTCTAAGTAAAGCACCAGATTTCTCACTTATTTAATTATTGATAATGACCTCTCTCTAAATAAATTTTTTTCTTAGAGTGACTCTGAAAACAAGCATATTCAATGTCATATGTAATCCCATATAGACACTTTTAAAAATAAGATATAGCAAGCACATACATGAATGCAATTTTAAAACATTTGCTCATTTAGATTATTAAAAGAAGCACTGCTTCTTTTAATAATCTAATTTATTTTAAATTAGATTATTAAATAATAAATCTAAATAATCAAATTTAATTTAATTTAATTTGTATTAATTTTGGAGGGGAAGGGAATACTGCATAGAAGGCTGGAAGTGTTTCTGTCTCTCCATAAAGGCTAATATTGATGTATAGCGAACATGAACACACGAGTTAAGGTCATTACAAAGCTCTGCCCTTGTACAGTACTTTACATACTTTTAAAAAACTTTTTGCACTTGTACTTTACTTTCCATCAACATATACTTTTATCTCATGATCTGGGAAGATTTATCATGGATTACATCTCCATTTTATGGGTGAGGAAACTGATGCTCAATGTGATTAAATGGCTTGTTCAAGTTCACAAAGCTGATAAGCAAGAAGTCAGGAATTTGACCCCACTGTTGGTCTTAGTCTAGTGTCCTTTCCACGCTAAGGAAAGTGAGGATTTGCTTTCACCGACTGTAGGAGTTTCAAACTAAATTCTCTTAGGATATATACCAAGTGTGCACAGGGGCACAGGACAAAGAGGGTGGTCGAAGTGGCAGCTAAGAAGACAAGGGCAGGGGCTATGGATAACTGGGAGGTGGCAGTGGTGGGCTCACCATACGGTATTTCTTCGTTTTTATAAAGCTTGGTGAAGAGTTCAGTTTTTTTTGTAATATTGCAGACATGAGTCAGCAGACGTGTGTGAATTGTGTCTCACACTATATGATTTGTCTCATGTATGGTTCACATTTCAGCAAGGTCTTCCGGGATGCTGGGCCATCCCTGTGCTGAAATTGTCTCCCCGAGTATTAATATGTGATTTAAATATACATATTTCCTTTCAAATACTGAAACACTAGTTTTCTTGTATAGCCAGGGAGAATGCCAGCGCCTTCCTCTGCCTGCCTGGAAAGGGCGAGGTAAGGACTGCGGGAGTGCAGGTTGACTAAGTGGGGTGGGGAATCCTGGTGGAGAGTTACCTGTTAATAGACACGGGCTCCCACCCTCACCCCCAACTTCAGATTGATGTTAACCGGGGCTCAATTTCCTCCCTCATTTCTTACATTCTCATAAACAAAGCCTTAAACATAAAATGAAGTCTTGGCTGTTAGAGAGGGATAGTCATGTTTCTTTCACTCATTCATGGGCACTATCCCTCAGGCAAAGATTCTTACTAACGCTAGTGAGACTGAGGCACTTGAAATCAGAATTCATACATTCCTGATACCTCAAAACCATAAAAAAAATCTCAATCCGAGCCTTTCTAATAAGTCCTAACATGATATGCCAAGTGATATTTTCATGGTAAATGCGGTGAATGTTTAAAAGTTCACACTTCGTGCAGAACTCCATGTGTTCATTCCTCTGAACATTCATTTTGGACTATGCAAATGGGTGAGTCTACTTTTCTTCCACACTATCATCTTTGGCATGAGTATCTGAGAAGGGACATGTGCTGGCTCTAATTTCAGGGCAGTTCAAACATGGTCTCACCTTTCATCCCAGGAAAGGTTAGTTCCACACAAATGCCATAATGGAAAGATGTGAGGAGGTGACATATGCTAAAAAACACCCCTAGTTTTCATCAGAACAGGATTGCCAATAAGAACGGACACATGTTGTGTCCAGTGGAGTTGGGCCTCCTCCTTGGTCTATGCTTCCAGATCTAAGGTTGACCATCTTGGGAACAAGTAAGGTTCAAAAATTTGAGTTTGGTCTCATGGCCTGTGGAATAGTAGCAGAAACATCTCTGGGTACGGATCTGCCTGTTGGAGTAAGAAGGCCAAGGCGTGATCAATGAGGAATCCCCAGAGTATGTGAGCACACTGACCTCGATTGCCTTTTATGAGGGCAGAGAAATAGCCTGTAATTGAATGAGTGGGAAGCAAAAGGAAGAGAATGGATTTTGATTTTTAGCAAATCATTTGGGAAGGATTCTTTGCGAGGCTGGTCACACAGAACTGGCACGATCTGAAGTGAAATAATGGGCAGGAACCCTTACAGAGTCTACAGAGAGCAGGTCAGTGGCCTGGCACACAGCCACAGGGAAGCGCATGAGGGATGAGGTGGATACTGGGAGAATTACCATCCACCACCTTTCAGGTATGGACCAAAAAATTGAGAAACTGGAGTGGGCAGTCATCATTCAAGAAGATTTTGATAAATCGGGCAAAACAAGTACCTGGAATGTAGTGTGCAATTTACCGCTGAACATAGCAAAAGGCTGCTGAATACAGAAGCACAGAAAAATATTTCAAAGTCATGATTAAATGATTCCAACTGGAGTCAAATCAATAAATTAGGGGGCCACATGGGCTGGCAGCATCCTGCTTTGCTGGCAGCATCCTGCTTTGCAGCTCCAAAGACAGATAACACAAGGTGGCTCTCCTGAGGGAAGAACTTCTGGAGCCTCACAGTTCAAAAAGGTAATGGCAGCCTTTTAAAGGGCTGCTCAAATCCCATTTAGAACATTGTGCACAGCAACACTCAGCCACTAAATGTAGGCCACTGGCGTGTGTGGGGACGTGTGGAGGCGGCGGTGGCGCGGGCGCAAGGACCGGGCTGTCTGAGGGCAGTCTTTGAGAGCTGAGCATCTTAAGATGTGAAAAGAGGTTTAATCAAGGTTTATGAGTATCTCTTGGGCTCATACAAAGAAGCTAGGGCAGGACCTATTTACACCATGAGGATAAAGGATGCACAGGCTGCTAATTAAGGTGAAGAAGGGAGAGATTCTATAGGCGAGACCTCTCTTTTGCAGGGTCATCGATAAGTGGGGGTGAAAGAAAATGAAGTAGAGTCAAGAAAGCCGGGAAGACACGGGACAGGGTTGTTCAAGTCCCTGACAGGCAGCATCTCAGGAAGCCACCTCAGTCTCCACTCTCCTCTCCACCCACAGCTCCCATTTCCCCACTTCTCCACACCCTCACCGAAGTTCCTTTCACCCCCAGTGTCCTGAAGGAGGAGCATTTTCAGCAGGGCAGAGGTGCTGCCATTCTAAACACTGCCAAGGGACCTGGCAGGCGGGGGCACTGTGAGGTTTTGGAGAGGTGGGTGCAGGTATGTGTGAGCGTGTGACTGGGCGTGTGAGTGTACATTATGAGTGCTGTGTGAGTGTGCATGAGTGTGTGCACACGTGTGAGTGTGCATGAGTGGGGCCTGTGGGGGCATAAATGCTTTTAAGGGGAAGATTGGGAAAAGGAAGATTTTTAGTAACATATTTGTGTGACTTTAAATGCTGGTTGGTTCAGAAAGCAACAAATGACATAAAATTGGCTCTATTCTTTTTCCAAAGTAGTAAATCAATCAACTGATCAAATTCTCTCTCTCTCTCTCTCTCACATACACACACACACAAAACACGCACAGAGTCACCAATGGATTAGTTCTCTCACTCTGTTCAGAGCCAATGGTTTGTACTGGCTCTCAGAGGTAAAAACAAAGAATAAAATATAGGTGGAATCCAAGCCAGCCTGGGCCGCAGACCCTTCGCTTACTGTGGTCCCGTGACAGCTGCCTGCCTGTGCATCATGGCAGCTGACGACTCGGCCGCCACCTCGTGTCCCCATATGGTTCCAAGTGAGCCCCTCGCAAGCAGCCAGGGTCTGCCCGGGAGGCCTCGGCTACCACAGCAACATCTGACCCGCAGGGCTGCCACCGTTCCCATTGGCATAGCTAGTGCCTGCGCTGTTTTGGCCCTCGATGGAGTGAGAATAGATAGGGGAAAGTGGAGAGGAGGGATCCAACGGATCTCTCTGAGTGTGGAGAGGAACTGATACTGAAGTCATGCCTGACTTGCAGAACAATGCAGCTGGTTAACCGTCAGCCCTCCCGGCAGCAGCGAGCACTGAGGAAGGTGCCCCAGCCGTGCTGGATGGAAGTGCGCAAATGAAACATGCCTGGTCTGAACAAGAGAGGTTGCTGATGCTGCCAAGGTCAGGAAAACAATCGGTAATCATATCGCGGCCAAAATCAGCTCAACCATTCACCCTGCTTGGAAAGAGCCTCGCCAGTCGATCTGACAACAGACAGGGCAGGAGTGCTGGTCCAAAAATTAGCACTAGGACCTGGCAGCATTTCATGGCACTTGAAAAGAATGTGGCCGCAGCTGCACGTACCCGCTAACACCCGCCTGGAGTGACTGACAAGGCACAGCGGTGCTCTCAGAACCTCACTTGGAAATGACTGGCGGCCATCTTCCTGTCCCTGCTCCTTTCTGAAAGATGTCCATAGGCCCTTCCTGATAGCCGGTGTCACCCCGTCTTGCCATCCCAAACACTCGCCACAAATCAAATTAACTTTTGAAATCATTACTCTTGTCAGTTAACAGCGGCACCCCCTGTAATAGTCTCAAACTCACCAAGTCTGTTTCAGAATCACCTTCTATTTAGGGAGAAACAAAACAGGTAGGGCTTTGAATATGGTCAAATGTGAAAACATTTTTTTTCCAGAAAGTCTTAGCATATCATTCCCCACCAACCAAAATCTTTCTGTAACAAACAACTGATTCTCCTCTAACTCAAATATTTTGGGTAAGGTTTACCACAACCATAAAATCCTATATATAAGTGAAGGAGCAAATGAATTCATGTTAAAAATACTTGTGGTTTTCATTATTTAAAATAAGTATTGGAGCCAAGCCTGCAAGGAGGAGGGAAAGCTCACGATTTTAAATTTTGATACTTATCAAAATGTAGGTTATATTTGAAAGCATTAGGAAGACATCTTTACACGTAAAAGGTTTCAGGGACTAAGTACTCTTTCTGAAAAATAAAAATAAAAATCCATTCATGATAAGAACGCTTAGAAAACCAGTAATCAAAAGGAACTTTCTTAATCTGACAAAGGACATCTATAAAAATATACATATGGCAACTATTACACACTTAATTTTGAACCCTTTCCCCTTCAGATTAAGAATGGGGCAAGGGCACCATCCCTCACTACTCCTACTTAACTTTTTATTTTTATTTTTATTTTTGAGACACAAATTCACTCTGTTGCCCGGGCTGGAGTGCAGTGGAGCCATCTCGGCTCACTGCAACCTCCGCCTCCCAGGTTGAAGTGATTCTCATGCCTCAACCTCTCAGACAGCTGGGATTACAAGTGTGAGCCACTACGCCTGGCTAATTTTCATATTTTTAGTAGAGACAGGGTTTCCCCATGTTGGCCAGGCTGGTCTTGAACTCCTGATCTCAGGTGATTTGCATGCCTCGGCCTCCCAAGGTGCTGGGATTACAGGTGTGAGCCACCTCATCCCGCCAATCTTTTAATTACAAATCTTAGCCAGTGCAGTAAAGCAAGAAAGGAAATAAATATTATAAAAGTTGGAAAAGAAGAAACAAAGCTGTCACTATTTGCAGATGATATAATTTTTCTACTTGGAAAATCTAAAAATCTACAGGTAAATTACTCAAAACTTTCAGAATACAGAACTATACTAAAGTTAGTTCATCTCTATACACAAGCATCAATTCATAAAAAATGACATTTATAACAGAAAGAACAATATAACGCATCTTGGATCATATCCAACAAAAGTTGCACAAGCCATTCATGGATAAAATGATAAACCTTTATTGAAAGACATTAAAGAATACCTAAATTGAGAGCTATACTACGTTATAATATTGGACTCAATATCAAAGATGTCGATTCTTGCCTAATTGCTCTAAGATTTAATGCATTTCCTATCAAATCCAATGGGGCTTTTCATGGATCTTGACAAGTTGATTATAAAATTATTAGAAGAATGAAAGGACAAAAATACCCAAGACGCTCTTGAAGAAGACAAGCATTCTATTAAAAGTAAGAATATTGTTGACATCATAAAGAAAGTAAAAAGACAAGCCTCAAAGTTGGTTAAAAATACATAACCAACACAAGTTTGTATTCCGTTTGTTGATAAATAACTTCTGTGAAGTAACAATGAGAAGACACCCTCGCTTCATGGACAAATATCATGAATTGGAATTTCACAGAAACTACCACAAATGGCCCATGAACAAATGAAAAGGCAGCTAACTGCATCATTAAGTGGGGAAAAGCACATTAAAGCCCTAGGAGGATACCTTTGTGTGCTACTAGACTGGCCAAATTTAAAAGTCTAACAGTACCAAGCCTTGGCAGATCTGTGGAGCAAGAGGTGCTCTCTCATTCACTGCTGGGGGAAATTTAAATAAATACGACAGTCATGTGTCACTCAACAACGGGAATAGGTCCTGAGAAACACATTGCTGGCAACCATCCTAGAGTGCACTTACACAAACGCAGATGGTCTAGTCTACTACTACACATCTGGCCTATATGCCCCTGTTGCTCCTAGGTTACAAACTTGTACAGATTTCTATACCGAATACTGTAGGCAACTGTAACTCCATAGTAAGTGTTTGTGTATCTAAACATAGAAAAGTGAAAATATGGCATAAAAGATTTAAAAAGGGTATACCTGTATAGGGTACTTCCCATGAACGGAGCTTACAGGACCGGAAGTTGCTCTAGGGCAGTTAGTGAGCTAGTGGTGAGTGAGTGCGAAGGCCTGGGACATTACCATACAATACTGGAGATATTATAAACAGTACATTTAGTCTACACTAAATTTATAGAAACATGTTTCTCAATCTTTATTATTCTTTAATAATAAGTTAACCATTGCTTACCCTTTTTACCTTATAATCTAATTTCGTTTCAACTTTTTGACTCTTTTATTATAATAACATTTAGCTTAAAACACAAGCATGGCCAGGTGTGGTGGCTCACGCCTGTAATCCCAGCACTTTGGGAGGCTGAGGCAGGTGGATCACGAGGTCAGGAGATCAAGACCATCCTGGCTAACACAGTGAAACTCCGTCTCTACTAAAAATACAAAAAAATTAGCCGGGCATGGTGGTGGGCACCTGTAGTCCCAGCTACTTGGGAGACTGAGGCAGGAGAATGGCGTGAACCTGGGAGGCAGAGCTTGCAGTGAGCCGAGATTATGCACTCCAGCCTGGGCGACAGAGTGAGACTCCATCTCAAAAAACAAACAAACAAATAACAACAACAAAAAAACACAAGCACAAGGCCAGGCACGGTGGCTCACGCCTGTAATCCCAGCATTTTGGGAGGCCAAGGTGGGTGGATCACCTGAGGCTGGGAATTCGAGACCAGCCTGGCCAACATGGTGAAACCCCGTCTGTACTAAAAATGCAAAAATAAACTGGGTGTGGTAGCACATGCCTGTAATCCCAGCTACTTGGGAGGTTGAGGTAGGAGAATTGCTTGAACCTGGGAGGCGTAGGCTTCAGTGAGCCAAGATTATGCCACTGCACCCCAGCCTGGGCAACAGAGTGAGAGCACCCATAAGCACACTGTATAGCTATATGCAAATATTTCTCTAGGTCCTTATTTACAAAATTTTTTATTTTATTTTTTACTGTTTAAACTTTTTGTTAAAAACCAAGACACAAACACACACATTAGCCTAGGCCTGCAGGGTCAGGATCATCAATATCACTGTCTTCCACCTCTGCCTCTTGTCCCACTGGAAGGGCTTCGGGGCAGTAACACACATGGAGCTGCCGTCTCCTGTGATAATAATGCCTCTGAATACCCCCCGAAGGACCTGTCTGAGACTGTTTTAGAGTTAACTTTTTTGTTCATAAGTAGAAGGCATATACTCGAAAATAACGATAAAATGTATAGTATAGTAAATACATAAGCCAGTAACATGGTCATTTATTATCATCAGTGAGTATTCTGCACTGGACATAACTGTGTGCTATACTTTTATACCAACTGGGTAGCACAGTAAGTTTGTTGACCCAGCATCCCCACAAACACGTGAGTCATGTGTTGTGCTAGGTGACAGGAATGTGGCCTTTGGAGATGGAAATTTTTCAGCTTCATTAATATCTTATGGCACTACAATTATACGTGTGACCCACTGTTGACTGGAACGTCTTTATGTGGCACGTGACCGTACTTGGGAAACATTTGGGCACCAACTAGTAAAGTTGAAGATATGCACGTCCTGTGACCCAGCGGTTCTAGGGCTAGGACATCTCAGAGAGGTTCTGCACATGAGGTACGTCCACAGTGTTCACAACGTCCACTTGTAACGGCCCTGAACTGGAACCAGTGTAAATACAGTCAACAGGAAAAGCCATGACTGAATCGTGACCATGATATGATGGAATACCACACAGCAGGAAGAACAATCAAACCACAGCTACGGACATCATCCTGGATGCTTCTCACAAACACCGTGCTAAACAGAATGCTTGCTTTCTTTGGTAAGCCATAAACCTGAGTCAGAAGTAGGCACGGCAAATTAATATATTATTTAGGAAATCACATGTGTCTATGTACACGTCTTTAAAACAAGGGTTGACAAAGTATGACTAGGGGCAAATCCAGCCCAATGCCCATTTTGGTGAACGAAGCTTTCTTGGGACGCAGCTGTGTCCATTTGTTTACACATCATCATGGCTTCTTTCTCACTACCAGGGCTGGGCTGAGTACTGGCAACTGAGGCTATATCTGCCCCTTATAGAAGAAGTTCACTGATCCTTGCTTTATAGGCAACAGAGTGACAAACTCAAACTTCAGGACAGTGGCTACCTCCAAGAAGGTGGGGGAGGGCTGTGATCAGAGAGGGACTTCCTGACTGCTAATGTAAGGAATTATTTCTTAATATAGGCAGTGGGCCCATAGATTTCCAGTACTTTCAAGTGTCCATACATATTTCACCTGCCTTTTTGTTTGTATGACGCATTCTACAATTTAAAAAATTTTTAAGAGGCAAGAGAGATTGATGGCAATCCTGGCAGTTGCCTCTATGGGTGTCGAGAACACTGAAACTGCATAGTTTTCATTCCACATCGTCTCTGGTGCTGGCTCTGCATCACCGTGCTTTGTGAACAGGGAAAGTCTCCTAACCTTGCTAAGCAGCAAGCTAAGCAGCAAGCTACATTCAGAAGCAGCTTTCCACTCGGAACTTCCATTCTTCCTAATGGATAGGATGAAGTGTGTCTTAAGAGTTGGAAATGACAAAGGTTTCAAGTCTAACCCACCTGTCAGTGTGGGAACTCCCTTACCAATACACTGGACAAATGGCCACCCTGAGCCTGCCTGAACACATGCCATGAGCAGGAAGGCTTGGGTCACAAACACCCTGTCCCATGATCGTGGATTCCCATCAGGATCAGACCCTTCCACATGCTGTTCCCAAATCGACCTCCTACAATTCTGACCACTGCTCTTAGCCATCCTGTGTGGGAAGGGACTTGAATATCATCTCCTCCAAGCCTGTTCATGGTGGGCTTGGTTGCACCTGGGGTCCAGGCCCTGGTATGGCCATGGGGGCCATGTGTGGACACATCCCATGACTCTCTGCTCCCCAGTCCATATTAACGTCAGGTGTTCTTCTTCAGAACGAAATCTGCCACTCAGCTTCTCTCCGGGATTCCTGTTTTGCTTTCGGATGCATCACAACACACGTCCCTCATTCACAAGACATTATATATATTTGTATTTTCCTGTAGTCAAATGCAATGTCCAACTTACCTATAGAGATCTGTGATGAGGTTTTCATCGTACCGAGCACACAGGTTGTTGAGGAGTTGCTCGTGCTGGCCAAACAAGCAGATGTAGTTGGAGGCGGGGAAGGGCTCCCTAGAAAGGCACGTGATGGTTTCCACCATGTTATACTCGTTAATATGAATTCGGAAGTAAGTCCCGTTTTTCGCACTGCCGGTTACTATTTCTAAACCCTGGAGGAGGGATGCGGACCAGAAAAACAACATTAGAAACATTTCTAGATTTTGGGAAGTTTATCATAGCAATATATTTTTCAAATATAACAGATAGGTTATATCTCATCCCTTGTTGCAAATAACAGTAATAGATATTGACTAAACACGGCAGAAGGTAACAGTGTGTCAGAAACCACATACTTGGACTCAGTGACTAAATGTTCCTCAGGATATTTTAAACTGTGATTGCCTTGTTCCGTGTTTCTAAACTAGTTGCTAGGTTACAACCAATCCTTTACTAACACTGCATACCCAGCTAATAAGTGGAACTGGGTTTCTTCTCTCCTCTGAGGTGTTTAACACGGTTAAATTTCTTTGCTTACACAGCATCATTTCGAGAAAAACCTCCTAGTCAAAACTGACCAGAAATCATGTCAGTTATTTTCAAGATTACTTGAACAAAAGAAAGAAGTAAAAGGCCATGCCTGATGGCGGGGATTGGGCAGGGTCAGTCGTTTGAAAAGGTCTGTTCCCAGGAAGAAGGTTCAAGGCTATGAGAGATGCACATACACATTCTGCAGGTGGTTTTCTAGTTTATACATTGTTAAAGGTGTGGATTTGTGACTTTCTGCCCTGTAGAAACCAGCTCCAACTGCCACATGAGCCCAAGTGACAAGGATAGATGCTGCTCCAATTCCATGCCACGATGACTTTTTCTATTGCAGCCGCGGATGCCTCCCCACTGGCTCAGGCAGTGGGAAGATTCTGTGGACAAACATGAGTTTTGTCGGGGTTGGGGGGGCGGGAACTGAACCTTCCCTTTGGCCCTAGACTCTGACCTTAGTACACAGTAACGCTCAATAAATGTTCTTTGAGTGCATATAGATTTAAGCTTCTCTTCTGAACTTGAATGTGGCATTTAGAAATCCAAGGCAATTTGAACTGCCTGGATCCCAAACATTTACTTAGTCCTGGACATCACCTGGGGATTTTGTCTAAACAAGGACAGTTCAACTTTTAAATAAATACAGGCAACTGGTGGGTGTTTGGGTATCACACAGCAAAGCCCTGAGGGGACTCAGCCAACTGTAAAGGCATAAGATGAGACATACAGGAGCACGACAGGTGAGTTCTGGGCCACCCCCAGGTGTGTGTGTGAGAGGTTGGGCATTTGGGGGTGCGGGAGGAGCAAATGGGGTTGGGGGATGGTGTTTCAAGGGAGATGGAAGTGGTCCTTTGTTTATAGCAATGGATGGATAGATGGGAAATCTACCACCATAACAAAGTACTTAAAAAATCCAAACTTATTAAGATATTATCCAAAAAACAATGGCCTGCCCACAATGGAGGGCAATGCATTAAAAAAAATTAGTGTTAAAATATATTTCATAACAGGGAGATATGTTCACAGTACATTTTATACTTTAGAAGTAGTTTACAAAAACGCACAGTATCATTTCATTTGTTTTGTATCAACATTTTCACAAAATGTTGGTCATTTTCTGAAATGGTCAGTTAGTTAATGGTCACCTTCTGTGGTTGGGAGACTGGGTAATTTTTATTGTTTATCCTTATAGTTATTTGACTATCTGCAGTTTCTAATTTTTAAAAAATGATCATTACTTCTAAAATGAGGGAAAGTTATTTTTAAATACTCAGGCTGTGGCATGGCAAGGAACTAGATTTTTTGATGAACAAATTGAGGGAGGGAGGGAGGGAGGGAGGAAGGAAGGGAGACAGGCAGGAAGGAAGGAGGGAGAAAGGAAGGAGGGAGGGAGGGAGGGAGGGAAGGAGGAAAGGAAGGGAGAAAGAAAGGAAGGAAGGCAGGAAGGAGGGAGGGAGGGAGGAAGAAAGAAAAGAAAGAAGGCAGGCAAGAAGGAGGGAGGGATGAAGAAAGGAAAGAAGGAAGGAAGCAAGGAAGGAAGGGAAGGAAGGGAAGGAAGAAAGGAGGGAGGGAAGGGAAGGAGGAAAGGGATGAAGGAAGGAAGGAGGGAAGGGATGAAGGAAGGAAGGAGGGAGGGAGGAAGAAAGGAAGGAAGGAGGGAAGGAGGGAGGGAAGGAAGGAAGGGAAGGAAGGGAGAGAGGAAGGGAGGAAGGAAGGAAGGAGGGAGGGAAGGAGGAAGGGTAAGTAAAGAAGGAAGGGAGGAAAGAAGGAGGGAGGGAAGGAAGAAGAAAGGAAAGAAGGGAGGGAGGGAAGGAGGAAGGAAGGAAGGATGGAGGAAAGGAGGAGGGAAGGAGGAGGGAAGGAGGAAGGAAGGAAGGATGTAAAGAAGGGAGGGAGGAAGGGAAAGGAAGAAAGGAAGGAGGAGGGAGGGACGGAGGAAGGGAAGGCAGGAAGGCAGGAAGGCAGGAAGGCAGGCAGGCAGGCAGGCAGGCAGGCAGGAAGGAAGGAAGGAAGGAAGGAAGGAAGGAAGGAAGGAAGGAAGGAAGGAAGGAATGAAGGAAGGAAGGAAGGAAGGAAGGAAGCAGGCCGACTCCAGGCAGGAGTTGGTGCGGAAGGGCGGGTTCCTCTGGAAAAGAGTTTGGAAAAAGCCAGGACTGAGCCTCTGGCTGCAGGGGCCTGGTCTCCTCTGCCCATCCCTTGCCCTCAGCTCCTGCCACAGGCATCTCTCTAGGCCTGGATGCCTCATGGGCTTTGCTCATTCCCGGGTGTTTCCTCAAGTCCTGACTTCACAGTCTGAGCAATGACTCACACCATTGCATGGGGTGGGGGTGGGGGCACTTGACCTCACAGAATAACCTCTGGTGTCAACTTTAACTGATGGCCCAGGATATTCAGCAGTATTTCAGAATTAAAATATATGTAGATATATGGACAGTGAAGAACGTGACCTCCACATGTATTTCTAAATTAAACACAAGACTTGAAAGACCATTTGAGTTTGGAAACGGCAGCTTTAGGTTTGGCTTCTGGAACCCAGGGGTGCATGTCACCATCACAGTAAGGGATGATTGGTGGAAAAGCTGGAAAACTGCAGGTGAGTTCTGAGGAGGGGCGGCTCCTGCACCATGGCAGTAAGGCTGGCGTCTGGGAGAGGAGGCACCACAGACTCTGGCACAGTTTTATCTGCTAGGCTTTCCCAAGCCTTCTCCTCCTTTTAGGTTTCATTGTTCGAAGTGTTTAAAAAAGGGGGCCCAGGTGTCAAGGGGGCACACCTTGACATCCATCCATGTGGTTAACAAATCTTGACTTTGCCAAGAGTCTCACTAAATCCCCCACCTTCAGCCTACAAGAACTTCTTTGTGTTTAGGAGGGCTGACTTGGATTCCACGTATGTGGCCGAGGCTGTGCACCTCAAGATGAGGGTCACAGTCACTTAGTTGGCAGTGACGTGACAAGCCCTCAAGGAGCCCTGCAGGCTGCAGGCTGACAGCAGTGAGAGTCTGAGCATCTTGTGCCCTTAAATGTCATCCTGTTCCTTGAGAGTCTATCCTCAGCATCATTTTTAATGATTTTTTTGTTATGGACTTGTTGCATTTTTTGGTCTTATTTTGAAACGTAAAGACTGCATTATCATCTTTTGGCCTCCTCTATAAGTTTTGTCTGCATAATCCTAGCATACAGGGCCGTACAGAAATTACGGCTTAGAGTCCAGAAGCAGCTATGCTAGAGAAAGCGACGAGGAGGTTGCACTGATGGCTGATCTTAACTTTGGAAGGAACAGTGTCCATTTGAAGGAGATTTGGTACTACATTAGCCTCACTGGAGGGTCCATCTGGGAACTGACAGTGCATCAAAATACGCTGTATTCATGTTAAATACGATTCACTCATACAGGGGTTTCTCAGACACAAATTACCCTTGTAGTGCAGGCCATTCCTATTCACAGTCGCTGACAGAACAGGACAACCCAGTGAAGCCCAGAACTCTTTCTGCAATTGCTCATAGGAAGCTGCTCCACTAAGTGATGCCGTAGGGCACCTCCCAGCCCTGCCCACATGGTGCAGGGTTCTGGGGTCAGGATGCTTACTTCACAACCTTCCAATTTGGTAGGGTATGTCTCGCGTCTTCCCCTATTTTAAGTATATGAGTACATTGTTTAAAAATTTGGATATTAAATTTAAAATTTTGATGGAGTCACTGATTCTGATGTGGTTTTTCTTCTTCTTTTTTTCCCTGAATACAATTATCCTTTGGAGTTCCTTTATGATTTTGACAAAGGTTGGAAAATGGCTCTGGAATTCATGCCAAATGGAAGACACAGGATTAATCAGACTTGGTGTTCAAGAAATCAAGTTCCCAGCTCTCACGATGAACACACAATTTTAAATTTGATGGTATCCAAGGCAGAATTTGTTTTGACAAATTTCTTTATTCCGTGGTATATACACCAGCAAAGCATGTGGACTGGAATCTGTAAATTAGTTTATTATGTAGACGACTTGGGGTCCCCTTTCTTCCTTTTGTCAGGTTACCTCTCAAAGAGCTCATGAATTACTACAGTATCTTCCGACTTAAATATTCCAATTAGTGAGCACTATAAAAATCTGATAAGATTTGTCTGTGCTACATCTAGTGTATGAATAGTAATTCAATTTATCTGGTGAAATATTGTTCAATGGGCTCCATTCTTGATCAATTGGCTATATTTAGGTGACTGCCTGACCATTTTGGCAACAATTTCACTTAATCAAATTAATTCCAACCCCAAAAGATTGCCATGGAGCCATCCTACATTTTTTTTTCTTGGATAATAAAATGGAAAAAAAATCTGTTTAGATCTTCTGTACTAATTAAAAAGGAGGCCCACCTGGCAAAATGGTTAATTAAAGTCAGGGGTCCTGTTCACATACTGTCATAGCACCAGCCAAAGAATCTATTTAAGTTGCACTCTTATTAAAACTCTCATTATCTAAAAACCCCTTTTGGCTCCTCCTCTGATTTTATTTAGAGAGAGCCAGTGGCTCATAAATAAACGATGCTGCATGTAGGAAATCATGCACTGTCCTTGAAGAATCTGGTTCTGGCTGGAACCAAGTCCAATATGTTCTATCTCTTGTGCATATCAGACTCCAGTTATTTATCTGTGAAGATCAAAGTGCTTAGCCTGTGAATACTCTGGGCTTTATCCTATTTACCTCATGCCCCACCTCATTGGTGGCAGATTGTACTTTCCAAACATGGCCATGACAGTCTCCCCATCCCACACACTATCCTGCAATATGACCTTGACACTGTCTGTCTTGAGAGATGGACTCTCTATCCCCCACCTCTTGAATCTCGGTGGTTGCTGTGACTGCTCCAACAGAAAGAGTGGGAGAAGTGAGGCTGTGTGACTTTTGAGGGTGGGTCATAGAAGACAATGCAGCTTCCAACTTGCTAGTACCAACACTTGCACTTGGAGCCCAGAGCCACCACGTGAGCAGTCTGGCTACTCTGAGGCCACCATACTGTGAGGAAGCCCAGGCACTTGAGGACAGCCCAGGTCGGGAGGCCGTGGTGAGCACTTCCGGTCCTTGAGTCATCCCAGTCCTGCTGAATAACAAGCCTTCAGATTTAGCAAAGGAGCCTTCAGATGATCCGGACCATTGATCTAACCCTCTAGTCTTCCCATCTAAGGCTCTGGATAGTGTGAAGCAGAGACAAGCTGTGCCTACTGTGCCCTGTCCAAATTCCTGACTCACAGGATCTGTGAGCAGGATCAAATGGCTGCTTCATGCCACTGAGTGATTTTTATACAGCAATAGAAACTGGAACACTATTATGATCTTATGGTTTCCTGTATTATAAGAAAATTTTGCATCAGACCATGTGTACAGGACAACTAAAAGAATCTGGGAAAGGGCTAAGGGAAGTAAGTTTTAAACATACAGCATCTACCCTTTTCCTGGAAGAACTGGGTTTCATTATTTATCTGGAATAATGATTAAAACAGCCATCTTCATCACTTACTGGCTACCTGTTTTGTTCCAGACGATGTTACTTTATATATGCTCCCCAGCAATCCCAGAAATGCAGAGACGTTGAAGAACTTGTTCAAGGTCCGTGGGAAGGAAATGGAATAGCTGGGATTGAGACTTCCTGAAGGGTGAAGAGCCCATAGCCTGTGCCATTTGAGTAGGCCCCCATTTAAGGAATTTTCCAAGAGCTTCTACTTACATCTCATTGGTTAGAACCTGCCACATGGCTGACCCTGTCCTTGAGGAAATGTGGGAAATGTGTTTAATTTAGGTTGGTCATATTGTTTACCCTAAAAAATATTCAGGAGAAGAAAATGGGAATGGAAGTTAAGTAGACAGCTTCCAGTCTGCCTCACTGACTAAAAATCAAATGTGACATATCCAAAAGGAAACCCCCAGATGACAACACACAGCGGGCTGGGACCACGGGTCAGAGAATCTCATTAGAGGAGCTCTTCAACTGACCAACCACCTGTGTCCTTTAAACAGGGGAATTCCCAACTGCACAGCTTCTGCTTTTCCTGGAGGAGAGGAAAACAGTGGGGTCTCCATGGCCATTCCAGATGCTAAGCAATCTACCTGCTCCATTGACATGAAAGTGGATATTTCAGTTATCTATCAATGCATCACAGGTTGCCTCAAAACGTAGAGGCTTAACTTCCTTCAGTAGGTGAATGGATAAATAAACCGATACATCCAGACAATAGAGGATCGTTCAGTGCCAAAAAGAAATGAGCTATGAAGCCATGAAGAGATACAAAGGAAGCTTAAACGGATAGTGCTAAGTGAAAGAAACCAACCTGAAAAGACTATAGGCTGTATGATTCCAACTATATGACATTCTGGAAAAGGCAAAGTGACTGAGACAGTAAAAAGATCAGTAGTTGCCAGGCCTTAGGACAGAGGAAGGGACAAACAGGCAGCGCACAGAGGGTTCTTAGGGCAGTGAAGCTGCTCTGTATGATCCTGTAATGGTGGATATGTGTCATTATACATTTGTCCAAACCCACAGAATGTACAAAACCAAGAGTGAACCCTAATGTCAACTACGGGCTTTGGTTGATAATGTGCCAGTGTAGGTTTATTAATTGTAAGAAATAGATCACTGGTGGGGGATGTTGATAGTGGGGGAGGCTATATGTCTATTGAAGCATTGGGGTTATATGGGAAATCTTTCTACCTCTGCTCAATTTTGTTATGAAACCAAAATGGCTCTAAAAAATAAAGTCTATTAAAAAAAGTAATGGTGTAAAACAACAGTACATTTTTATTATCTCGCGGTCTCTGGGAGTCAGAAGCTGAAAGTGGCTTGGCTAGGAGATTCTGGCTCAAGGTCTTTCATAAGTTTTCAGTCAAGATGTTGGCTGGGGCTGCAGTCACCTGAAGGCGTGAATGAGGCTGGAGGATTCACTTCCAAGGTGGCACGCTCATCTGCCTGGCAAACTGATCATGGCTGGTGCAGGAACCCTCAATTCCTTGCCACATGGACCTCTCTCAACGGGTCCCTACAGCATGGCAGCAAGTCATCTAGAAGTGTGCAAGCTGGAAGCTGTAGTATCTTTCTTGACCTGACCTGACCTGACCTTGGAAGTCACAGAGTCATTTCCCCAGTATCCTCTTGGCTACACAGATCAGCCCTACTCAGCGCGGGAGGGGCCACACAAGGGCATGAAGACCAAGTCACGAGAGTCACTGAGGGCCATCTAGGGGGACGATTACCCCAGTGGGCTTCTGATGCGTGAACCGACACATTACAGTAAAGACTCCAAGTAAAGAATTTCATCCTCTTATAAACAAAGTTTTGTATTTGAAAGTAAAATGAAATTCAGAAACAATACTTACATAATTAGGCTGTGCCATTTGTACCTCCAAGGGAGTAGGAATGGCAGGCTTGGCAATATGCAGATAATGGTAAGACCCAGGAAGAATGCCCCCTAGAAGAGATGGCAAATTTTCCATTTCAAATGAATTGTTAAGGAGGTGAGTAACAGAGCTCACATTTTCATCACAGGACAAACAGATGCCTGCAGTGGTGTATGCTCCTCAAACTTTCCCACTAAAGTACCACCAACAGCAAGGAACTCCCCAGGGTGGTTGACATTTATTTAACCAAATTGATGTGAATGTGACACGATATCTCATAATGTAGCCGCCAATGCTCCAGGACATGCCAAGCCGATCTTGTATATCCTGTGATTATCCGTAGCTCCCCGCCCTCTAATCTGTATCTGCCAAAACCAGATCAAGACCTTTAGAAGCCTTAAATTGTTGCAAATAGGATTCCTGTTCCTCATCACTTCTCCAAAATGTAGCCAAAATATTAAAAAATTGAATTTAATTAGGACAATCAACAAAGTTCTTTGTTCAATGTTTTAGAAACTGTCATCATCGAATTCTTAATATGTTGGCTTGTCCCTGAGGTCTGGACCTGTGCCAGCTCTGGCTTCTGACAGCCCTCCCTTCTCTTGCCTGCCCACGGCCACCACCTTCTCTCAGGTCTTACCCAGAGAGAGAAGCAGAACAAGACCTTGTGGGGCTGCCTAGTTAGGAAGAGGAAGTCAAGGATGGAATGTGGGGCTTTCATTTCTGTAATCTGACATTCCATTGACTGGACTGGGTTTCTGTCAATGGAATGTCATGTACCTGAGTACATGTACTGGACATGTAACACGGAAGTGAACACGGAATTCTGTAAATATGTGCATTTTTCTGGTAAAAGGTCCACAACATTCAGAAACACCATTTTCAAAGGTATTTCTCATACCCTAACAGTGAAGGAACCCTGCATTACTCATGAAGTCATCTCCTCCCTAGGGGCCAAAAAGGTTTACGGGATAAAAGTGCACTGCTTTACAGCTGCAAATGGTTAAGCTTATCCATCCCAGAGCAGGCTGAGGCCTGGCTGCCTGGAAGAGTCTCCTCATCTCTGAACTTATAGTGAGAATGGAAGTTTTGGGTAAGATGTCAGGGAAAACCATCACTTTCCAGCTGTGGGACATCCAGACAAGTTAATAATCATTCCCTTGTCTGTTTTCGTATCTGTAAAATGGGAACCCCATTTAGGATGTGGTCCATAATAAATGCTCAAATGCAAAGAATCATAACAACAATAATTTTGGGTTTGTAATAAATGCCTCAGAAATTAGACAGACCCTTTCTCTGTCTCTGTGGCAACCCACTGAGATATGGAGGAGCCTTTTCCCCAAGCCTAAGAGAAACCTGGAGGGCTGGCCTGACTGCTGACCCCTACCTAATCTGTGGCTTCATCAAGGAGAAGGAAGCCTACTCGTATACCTTGAATCTTGGCTCCCTTGTACATGGGGATGAGCCGGTCAAGATCAGCTGGTGGCTCCGTCACAGGCTCAAGGGTTGGATCAAAGAGATGTAGCATAGCTGCTGCCAGCTGAAAGCCAATTTCTTTGGAACTGAAGTTGCTGTGAGTCCACTCATTTGAGTAGTATCTATTGGAGAATTTGGTGAGGGAGCCAGCAGCTCTGATGGCTATGTCATTGGTGTGGAAGTTGGCATCAATCACAAGTCGACCATCATACACAAGACATGAATCATTGAGGGCTTTAAATGTTTCATAATCCACATTCTTCTCACAGAAGCTGAAGAACATCTACGAAATGAACAATTACAGCAATGTTCAGTTATCACTCTTCGTTTTACCTTCCCAAGAGTGTGACTAGTCTCTAGGGCATTTTATTATTTGGGGCACAAAAATACAAATACTAAAAGTTTGTTATCATGTTGTTTGTGTGTGTATGAGAGATAGATTATCTTGGGTATGAAGAACACATTAAGATCCCCAAATGTCACTCTTATTCACTCAATTTTGACATCCAGTGGAGAGAATGATGCCAGGTGATAAAATGTCTCTCACAAGTGTGAGTGGTTTTCCATGTAAGAGGGTTTACATTTGTACAGACCCTGCCTTCCCCTCACACTCCTACATTTTGAACAGCTCTAGCTCAGCCTCCATCCTCTTCCCCTTCCTGTGTCCGACACTCGGGTCTCTGTAGGTTCCTTCTTGGGTTGACCTCATCCAGTCTTCAGTTTTCAGACTGCCCATTGCTAGCTTTTAAAACCCAGTAAGCTTGTCCCTATATGATGTTCCAGAGAAGATGGGTGCTTCATCAGTGTCTGTATCTACTAGGTCTGGGTTCCTGTCTTGTTGCTTCCTGCTCTCATACGACAGAGGGTCATTCAAGAAATACTGATGGCATACCTACCATATGCCAGGCACTGTGTGAGGGTGCCGTAAGTAGAGGGGCCACCAACCCCTTTGCATGCTCCTTAGAAATTATTTGTATGCCCTCTCCATTCTGTGCTCAAATTTCAATGTTTTCTTATGCTCATCTGGACATCATCTTCCACACTGATGTTGAAAGTCACTAAAGCAGTGCAAGTTAGTTGTTTTTGTCTTTAGTTGTTGGACCAATTGAAATAAGTTCAATTGATTT
The DNA here is from genome assembly GCF_047675955.1 of Chlorocebus sabaeus. NCBI lineage: Eukaryota > Metazoa > Chordata > Mammalia > Primates > Cercopithecidae > Chlorocebus > Chlorocebus sabaeus. The sequence continues at coordinate 58,223,545 of NC_132905.1, read as the reverse complement.
TATTTTTACCTAAAATAGTCTGCCACCTTAACAAAAGCATGCTAAAAACTGAACATAAGACATGGGTCCCAACCATACTGATGGTCATCTCCCCACTTCCATCACATTCCTGCTTTACCCCCCTCAACTGTTTCATTCTGTACAGACATCAGCTGTCCCTGGGCAAGAGATAGCCAGCCCCTTCAGTATTACTGCCCCACACCCATGAATGGTTCCAGGAGCTTTCTGATCCTGTGGTAGCCACTAGTCATGCAGAGCTATAAATATCTACATCTAAATTAATTTAAGTTAAATACAATGAAAACTTCGGTTCCTCAGTTGCAATAGCCCATTTCAAATGCTCAATAGCTGTAGGTGGCTAGTGGCTGCCATACTGGGCAGCGAAGATACAGCCTGTTTCCATCTTGAAGAAGGTTCTATTGGACAGCGGGACTCAGATCCATCAATCTCTATGATGTCCTTGGTCCTCCCTCAGGCAGACAGACTCTCTGCCCTTGCCCTGTCTTTATTCACTCAGTTGTCTCATCCCATCCCAGGATGCTTCTTTCTTTCAAGTCTTTTTCTTTTTTTTCTGTCTTATAATTCTTACACGGTGACCACAGGAAAATATATTTCTCTGAGTCTCTCTCTGATTCTGAATCTTTCTGTCTCCCTACACTCCTTTTTTGCTTTCTCATTTTTTTCCCCAATCTCTATAAAAAATAGATTTCCTACCCAGATAAATATATAGAAAGATATCAGATTTGAATTTAAATTACAAATAAAATCAGTGCCATCAACCTCTTGAGCCCTTGAAAATGTTCAGAAGTCTCCTTCAGCATCCTCATAGAAGTTCTACCTACCCAATTTTCTTTTTCTAATTAAGCCTACTTTTCATTTAAGTAGCACATTAAATATACTAGTTCCTGTTTTTCTGGGTTTTAAAGATTACCAGTATTGCAGTAATGTTTATTTACATGCTTTTGGTGTAGGCATTCACAATTTTGGCTACATTTGGGGTTTCATAGGAGTTTGTAGACTAGACTGAAAACCAAATAAGCAAATCCAACGTTGTTAATAGGAACATGTGTTCCAAGTTACAGACCTTGCAAATACAGCCTATGTGCTTCTGTAATGCCAATGGAATATACATATTGGGTACAACCAGGAAGTGGAAATGGCTGGCCACACTGACGTTCTGAGTACATATTTCAAGACTACTTATACTGACAATTCTGATTAAGGACAGCAAAACTCCTTGATTAGCTAGGGAGAAGGGTGGGTGTTGGTAGTCTGATACACTTCATTCGTTCATGCATTCAGACAAACACTTCTTGTGCCAGGCACTGTGTAAGGTCTCCAGAATGTCTTGGTGAAAAACATAAGCATGGAGCTCATGATCTAACTAGAGAGATGAATGCCAACAAGATGGGGAAGTCTGCCTCGAAAGCCAGTGTCACTGCAGCCTAACCTGGCTGGAGGCTGGACCACCTGCTAAGTAAGAGCCCTGGAGGTGCCACTCTCAGGCAGGATGTGGAGAGGCTTTGATGTGGGGACAAAACATCAATTTCAAGAGAGTTCTGCTTCTGCCTTGGTGCTATAACCTTCTGAGATGAGTCCTCCCACTGATCATAATTATAAACTCTGATATAAGAGGATTCTTATTAATATTTAAAAGTTTGGGTAGCTTGTGTATTACAGTAAAAACTTGGAGAAATGACCAGGATGGGGATAATTTCCCTTATTTTAGAGGTTTTGAAAAAGTTTGCTTTTTAAATTACCTTTTCTCTCCATTTCCACATACAGGTATTCAATTTAGAGTCTTTTTTTAAAGATAGGATCTCACTTTGTCACCTAGGTTGGAGGGCAGTGGCAAGATCTCGGCTCACTGCAGCCTTGACCTCCTGGGTTCAAGGGATCTTTCCACCTCAGCCCCTGCCATGTAGCTGGAACTACAGGTGCTTGCCACCATACCCGGCTACTTTTTTGGTATTTTTTGTAGAGACGGCCTTCACCATGTTGCCCAGGCTGGTCTTGAATTCCTGAGTTCAAGCCATTCACCCAACTTGGCCTCCCAAAGTGCTAGGATTATAGGCGTGAGCCACTGTGTCTGGCTTCAATTTAGAGGCCTTTTTTTTTTTAAAAAAAAGAGTGAGCTGCAGTCATCTTATGCCCTAATAGAAAATAGAGATGATAGAGGAGTCAGTGAACTCGAAGTTACATCAATAGAAACTGTCTAATTTGAAGAATAGTGAGAAAGAGAAAAAAGAGACTGAAACAAATAAACAGAGCCTTAGAGCCCCAGGGAACAATACAAAAAACTCTTAACAGATATGTAATTGGAATCCCAGAAAGAGAAGAGAGAAGAATGGGGTAAGAAAGAATGGCCAATAACTTGTTAAAATTTAGTGAAAATCATAAATTTATGGATTTGAGAAATTCAGTGAACCACAAACAAGACAAATTAAAAAAAATGCTTAGAGACATAATAAACACAGAATACCCGCAGCATCAAATTGCTAAAAACCAAGGATAAAGAGCAAACCTTGAAAGCAGCTGGTGGAAAATGACATATAGGGAAATGTTTTAAATGATCGTAGATTTAACATTCATGGATGTCAGAAGATGGTGGAAAAGCATCTTCAAAGTGCTGGGAAAAAATAACCTGTAAGCCCAGAATTCTATATTTGGTGAAAATAAACGTTAAGAATGAAAGCAACATATATTTTCAGATGGAGTAAAACTAGAGAATTACTTTTTAGCAGACCTACAATACAATAAATGCTCTGAAGGTTGTTTTGGCTGATGGGAGACTTGGATTTTCAAAAAGGAAGATAGAACAAGAAAATTAGTAAATATCTGGGTATCTATAAAAGACTATTCTTTTTAATTCTTCAATATATAAATGACCTTAAACAAAGATTACAATATTGCCTTACTGATTTTTCAGTGTTTGTAGATGTAACATACAGGATAGCTATTAACAAAATGGACATCCAGAATATGGGGAGAAGGAACTGCATAGCTGCAAGGTTTTTACATTTTATGTGAAATGGTACAAAATTAACTCTATTGAACATGAAAGATTGCTAATATGTATTACAATCCACAGAGCAATCACTAAAAAATAAGATATAGTTAAAAAGTCAATCAAAATAGACTACTACAAAATAATAATCCTAAAGAAAGCAGGCAAGGGGGAACACAAAAGAAAGAAGAGGGAACGAACAGTAAACAAATAATAAAATGGTAGACCTAAATCTAACCATATCAGTAATTACATTAAATATTAACGGTCTAAGTACTTTAAATAAAATGCAGAGATAGAGAAGATAAAAAGCATGTGGTAGTTAGAAGTCTATGATGGTTCCCAAGATTCCCACCTCTTCCCTAAGTACAAGTGTGAACTGTGAAAGTATAAGGTGATGTTATATGGCACATGTGACTTTAGACAGGGAGATCATGCTTGGTGGGTCTGACCTGATCAGGTAAACCCTTAAAAGGGACCAGGCTTTTCCTGAAGAAGGATTTGAAATGTGAAGGGAATTTGACATGAGTAAGATACTCTGTTGCTGGATGTGAGATGAAAGGGGCCATGAGGTAAGAAATATGAAAGGCCTCTAGGAGCTGAGAGTAGCCCCTGGCTGGACCAGCAAGGAAGTGGGGACTCCTGTCCTCAGCTGCAAGGAATTAAGTTCTATTACTATCACATAAGCTTGGAAGAGGACTTCAAGCTCCAAAGAGAATGCAGCCTGATTGGTACCTTGATTTTAGCCTTGAGAGTCCCTAGGCAGAGAAGCCAGCCACACCTTGCCTGCATTTCTGACTGATGGAGCTATAAACTAGTAAAGGGATGTTGTTTTAAGCTGTTAAGTTTGGGGTAATTTGTCATGCAGCACTACAAACATTAATATAATCTTTATGATGCCTACAAGAGACACACTTCAGACACAAAGACACAGATAAGTAGAAAGTAAATGGATGGGAAATATATCATGTAAACAGCAAGTATAAGAAGAATGGAATGGTCATATTAATATCAGATAATCTGGACCTTAAGATAAGGAATATTATTAAATATCAGAGATAAAGAGGGACATTTCATAATGATAAAAGGCACAATTCACAAGGCAGATATAACAACTATAAATGCTCATGGGCTTAATAACAGAGCCCCCAAGAAGATAAAGCAAAAATCAAAAGTATTAAAAGGAAAAACAGAAACTTCCAAAATAATAGCAAGAGATTGTAATACCCTTCTCTCAGCAATTAATAGAATGAGATAAAAATATCAGTAAAGACTTATGAGTATCGAACATCACTATCAACCATAATGAACGAACATTAAACTCAAGCACATAATACATATTCCTTGTACGTTCACAAAGTTACTCAATATGCTTGGACATAACACAAGTCTCAATTTTTTTTTTTTTTTTTTTTTTTTTTTTTTTGAGACAGGGTCTTGCATTGTCACCCAGGCTGGAGTGCAGTGGCGCCATCTGGACTCACTGCAACCTCCACCTCCTAGGTTCAAGCAATTCTCCTGCCTCAGCCTCCCGAGTAACTGGGATTTCAGGCATGCACCACCATGCCCAGCTAATTTTCATATGTTTAGTAGAGATGGGGTTTCACCGCATTGGGCAGGTTGGTCTTGAACTCCTAACCTCAAGTGATCTGCCCGCTTCGGCCTCCCAATGTGCTGGGATTACAGGTGTGAGCCACCGTCCCTGTCTCTAAATGTCAAAACACTGTTCTCTGATCACAACAGCATTACACTAGAAATCAATTAAAAATATAATATTTAGGAAAACTTTAAATATTTGAATATTAGTGCAGTTCTAAATAATCCAAGGTTGAATAAAGAATCACAGGGAGATTAGAAAATATTTTGAACTAAGTGGTAATTAAAAGTTAACATACAAATTTATGGGATGCAGCTCAAACATAATGGAAAACTTACAGCTGAAATGCTTATATAAATCAACAACTTAAGGCTCTACCTTAAGGAACTAGAAAAAAGAAGGGTAAAGTAAATCCAAAGCAAGAAGAAGGAAGAAAATAATTAAGAGCAGAAATCAATGGAGGAGAAAACTGACAGATAATAGAGAAAATTAATATACTCAAAAGCTGGTTAATTGAAAAAGATCAATAATATTGATAAATCCCTATCTACACTGGGGGAGAGAGAGAAAGAGAGTCAGAGAGAGAGAGACTGGCAGCAAACAGAGAGAGGGTCAGAGACACTGAACACAATTCACCAATCTCAGAAATAAATGAGGGGTTATTACTACAGATCCTAGACATCAAATAGATAATACAATAATATGTGAAAAACTTAATGTCAACAAATTTGACAAATGTAAATGAAATGGACAAATTTCTTAAAAATTACAACTTACAAAAATTTATAGAAGAAGCAGAAAATTTGAGTAGCCTTTTATCTAGTTAAAAAAATGAATTTGTTATCAAAAGCCTTTCAACAATATAAACTCCATGCCCAGATTGTTTCACTGGTTAATTCTGTCAAACATCCAAGAAAGAAAAAATAACAATCTTGCACAAACCTTTTCAGAAAATAAATAAGGAGGGGAACATTGCCCAAATTTTTTGCATGAGGCCAACACAGCTTGAACACCAAAACCTTACAAGGACATTACTAAAATAGAAAATTATAGATTAACATCCCTCATGAATATAGTTAAAAAATAGTTTCAAAAATTCTTAAAACATATTGGCAAGTAAAATTTAAGAATATAGAAAGATAATACATTATGACCAATTAAGTTTTATTCCAAAGATTTAAGGTTGACTGAACATTTTAAAAAATCAATCAGTGTAATTCAGTGTATTAAAGAATTAAGAAGAAAATTTCCATATTTCTTTTTAAGAAATATGGAAAGTTCACTTAACAAAATTCAACAGTCATTCATGATAAAACCTCTAAACAAACTAGGAATGGAAGGTTATTTCTTCAGTCTGATAAAAAGCACCAAAGAAAAATCCACAGCCAAATTCTCTCATATTTAATAGTGAAAGCCTGAAAGTTCTCTCTGGGATATGGAACAAGGCAAGGATGTCTATTTCCCCCACTTCTATTAAACATTGCACTGTAGGTCCTAGTGAGTAGAATAAAGCAAGTAACTGAAAAGACCTAAACATCAGAAAAGTAGTAAAACTGCCCCTATTTGCATGATATGTTTATGGACCTAAAAAACTACAAAAGCTAATAAGAGAATTTAGCAGTTTCAAGTTACAATGTTTATACACAAAGTAAATTGCATTTTGTAAACTTGCAGTGATCAATTGGAAATTTCAAAATTTTGAATACATTTATAATAGCTTGAACACTTCACAAAAAGGAGAAATACTAATGGCTACCAAAAAAATGAAAAGATGCCAAACATAATTAATCATCAGGAAAGCACAAATTTAAAAAACACAGTGACACATCATGTCACACCCACAAGAGTGGCTAAAATTAGATTGACAATACCAAGTGCTGACAAGAATATGGACCATCTGGAACTCCCATACATTGCTGATGGAAATGTAAAATGGTATAGCTACTTTGGAGAGCAACATGGCGACTTCTTAAAAGGTCAATATTCACCTACCAAAGAATTTAGACATTCTTTAGGCTTATAGCTAAGAGAAATAAAAATATTATCCACACAAAGACATGTACCAGAATGTACATAGCAGGCAAATGAATAAACACAACACAATATATCCATACAATGGACTACTACTTAGCCATAAAAAAGAATGAATTATTGATGCATGGAACTATATGAAATCTCAAAATCACTATGCTGAGTAAATGAAGCCAAATAGAAAAATAGCATATAATGTAAGATTCTGGTTATAAAAATCATAGTTTTAGTAGGTACATACACTGTGATATCACCTGCTTTAGTTTCCTAGGGCTGCTGTAATAAAGTACCACAAACTGAGTAGCTCAAGACAAGAGAAATTTATTCTCTCACAGTTCTGGAGAATCCAAGTATTGTCAGGACCATACTCCCTCCAGAGGCTCTAGGGAAGAAGCCTTCCCTGCCTCTTCCTACTTCCTGGAGGTTGCTAGCAATTCCTGCCATTCCATAACTTGCAGCTGCCATCACATCAACCTCTGCCTCCACTGTCATGAGGTTTTCTTCATTGTGTGTCTCTGTATGCCATCAAATCTATTTAAGGACACCAGTCATTGGATTCAGGGCCCACCTTGATCCAGGATGACTTTCTCTTTACTTGCTTACATCGACCAAGGTTCTATTAACAAATAAGGTCATGTTCACTGGTACTGGGGGTCAGGACATCAACATATCTTTCTGGGGGACGTAATTCAAGCCATGACACCAAGACCACTGTGAAGAAGATGGACACATTCATCCCTACCAAAAGATGCTTAATGCCCTGACAGATGCTGCCCAAAGCAGACAGTATGAGAGATACCTACCCTGAACTCCCCGCTTCCCATGTCTAATCTCCCACAGGTACAAACTGTTGGCCAAATAAAGATGAAAATCAGAGAATAATGGAGCCTGGGAAATGTCATCTGCAGGGGCCATTCTTTGTGAGACCAAGCAGACCAGGGAAGGTAGGAGAAAGAATACAACAGCAAACAGGCCAATGTTTGACCCAGACAGTGTTAGGATGAAAATGCTTACACATAGATTTTTTTTCTGCCTTTGCCATCCCTGAGACAGCAAGACCCACCCCTCCTCTTCCTTCTCCTCCTCAGCCTACTCAGTGTGAAGACAATGAGGATGAAGAACTTTATGATGATCCACTTCCACCTAATGAAGAATAAACATATTTTCTCTTCCTTATGATTGTCTTAACAACATTTTCTTTTATCTAGCTTACTTTATTGTAAGGATAGAGGATACAATACACATAAAATACAAAATATGTTTTCATATAATCAACTATTTATGTGATCAGTCAGGCTTCTGGTCATCAGTAGGCTTTTAGTAGCTATGTTTTTGGAGAGTCAAAAGTTATATGTGATTTTTCAACTTTGTGAAGAGGGTTGGTGTCCTTACTCCTCATGTGTTCAAGGGTCAATTTAATTTGCCAGATGTTTTTGTCAGGAGTTTGATTCTAATCTGAATAGGAAAGTGAAGGTCAGAAGAGCTGCTACCCAATGGGATGTTTGGGGAGGTTTTCTCAGGCCTCTGCTTCCTGAGCAAGGCACACACTCACCTCCAGAGGTGCTTCAGGATAAACATGGCAATCTTCCAGGTTTGCCATTTTTTTTGAGGGAAAATTTGGGCAAAAGTATTTTGATATTTCCTGTTTTAAATAGGTGTCATGACATACATGTATAGACAGTATCACTTTTTAAAATAAAGGAGACTTGTCCTGTCTTTTTCACTGTTACATCCCTAACACCTAGGACAGAGCCTGGGACCTAGCAGGTGTTCAATAAATATTTATGGAATGAATGAATAAATGAATGGACTACAGAGTAGAATACAAAATTTCCATGGATCTCAGGATAAAATGAGATTCTAAAAAAAAATCTTCCTTTTTAGTCTTTTTAGTGGTTTGCTTTGAGCTCCTGTCCTTTGAGTTCTGGGTTGGGGTGGGGGTGAGACCCACCATCCTCAATCCTTTGCAGCCTGTTAGTGAGAAGCCCTACTTAGGAAGATCACCCCCTACTCCTAGGTAAGGGCCTGCTGTGAACACCTGCCCCTAAATGGCTTGCCCATTGGATGTTAGCAGGCATTCTTTATCACAACCGCTAACACACACCCTTGGCTTACACAACCATTATCCTCATACTGACTTCAGCCTCCCCTTTGAGCAAGGGTCCCCTGCTTCTCAGTGAGATGGACCGGCCCCTTCCCTCCTTCCCTCCCTGCAGGCTTCTATGAACCTCCTAAGCTGGAAACTCTGAGGACGCAGGCTGGAAGGTAGGGTGTCACCCACCTGGAAAGGGAAGTGCTCTCTCTATACACACTGCCAGAGGTTGTGTGTCATGGGGAAAGACTCACCACTGCTGTTGCCAGAATCTTAAGAGGCTAATGGCAGCATAGACCTTGGGCTGGGCAGGGAACCAGCACTGCCACTGACTTAGAGCCATGGTGTTCTCATCTGTAAATTGGGGATACTTCCCTTTACAGAGCTGTCCCGATGAGGTGACAGAATGTCCTGGGGCACGGCAAGCTCTCAGTAAAGAGAGGCATTCTCCATTCAAATCTTTGACCTCCTGTCCACGAACAGGCAGGGTCTAATTTCCCACTCCTTGAATATGGGCTGGTCCTAGCGACTTGCCTCTAGCAAATAGAACGTGGTGGGAAGAATGCTGCTTGATTTCCGAGGCCAGGCCATCCAAGGTGACACAGCTGACACCGCCTCTCTCTCTGCTCTACCCTCAGACCCAAACCACCATGTTGTGAGGAAGCCAGGCCCATGAAGGTGCCACTTCTAAGTGTTGTGGCGAAAATCGCAACTAAAGTTGATTCAGGATCAACAGCCAGACACGTGAGTGGCTATGTTTTTGAGACAATTCCAGCCCACCCACTGCTGACTTCAGCCGCATGAGTGACCTCAAGTGGGAACTTCCTAGCTGAGTCTGGCCAAAGCCAGAAGAGATAAGAATAATAAAATAATAATAAAAATCCAGGAGAGACAAGAATAATAAACGTTGTTGTTTCTTCATGCCACTGAGTCTGGGGTGGGTTGTTACCCAGCAAGAGGTAATCCGAACACACAGAAAACAAAATCCAACATCTGGTATTCCAAATTCACTGCCCGCAATCTTCCAAACCCCCAAATCCCTTGGAGATGTCGGCTGTCCCTAGCTGGTGAGTGAGGTTTGCAGGGACCCACTTACACAGCACGGGAGTCTAAAAGGCTTGGTGGGTGTGGTGAAGGAGGCGCTGTAGATGGGGTCTGGGTGCAGGCCGTCATTCCACTGGGCCAGGATCGCATCCCGGTAAATAGTGACTCCGGCGGCTGCCAGCGCGTCCGCCACGGCGCTCTCCACCGAGTAGTTGTTGATGCAGGTGATGGTGGAGGCGGGCGGGGGCTGCACGAGGTGGATGCGGCTGCCGCTCACGCCAAGGTTTAAGAGCGTCTCCACAGTGGTGTAAGTATCAATTGTATTCCCATAGACAATGACATTCCCTAGGAAAGAAGGGAAAACGCTAAGATATACAGTTCAGAAAACCAAAAAACCTTAGTCAAATGCTAATAATGCCGAACTGCTCCATATAACCCTCTCATTTTTCAGCTGCAGGAAGCAAGGGGTGTTACCTAGCAACGGCGACCAAGATAATTTAGTAAAGAATCGGCACAAAACATCCCACAAAGTAGTCAAATACTTTTAATGCAGAAGTAGGACATTCGTTTATGTTCCTCTAATTTGAAGTTGAAATTATGCTGAAAGAAACTGTCTAGAAAAAAACCTTTTGTCTTGTTTTTGTTCCCAATTTGCTATACTTATTAGGGAAAAAAAATTACTAATGTTGGCAATGTATATTAGTTCTTCCTTACAGACAAAAAGGCAATGGCAAAAAATATTCATGCTCATGATGTTACTGATATTTTAATATCTAAATGTTGAACTGGATTGATTTCAAGGAAGTTTTCCCTTTTTTGAGAATTAAAGGCTAGAACATTCTGCTTTTCAACAGATAATTTTACAAATATTCAACCCTGAGTTTTAGAATTTCATGTGTCAAGACCTAGCTAGAGAGACTGAAGGACAGTATTTTGGTTAGCAAAAATAAAATCACAAAATAATCTTGACAGATTTCCCTTGTGTAAGAGCATTTTGATGATAGTCTATACTATTTACATTTCTCAAAAAGACCACAGAAGTAATTACATATGCTATTCTACTAGTTTAGCAGTTTTAAGATCAATGACACTATTAAATTAATGAAATGTAGTATATGCTATTTTTGACATTGAATTGGCATTTTCAAATTTTCACAAAGAAATAAACTGCTGTAGACTCATTTTCCAGGTAAGATACCAATTTTACCACAAAATGTACACTTTGTTGAATGTCTCTCTGTTTTTCTCCTGTTCATGAAATAGTATGAAAAGGAATTTTACAAGCCAAAATAAATAGCAAGTGTATTAATTCAATTTGGTTGAGGAAATCATGCCCAAATTGTTTTCAATCTAAAACTGAAAGGAGGTGTGATGGTTTGTCTTGTTTGCTTAGGAAAAATAAACTACAGTAACTTTCAGATGGCTTCTCGGAAGCTAACAGCATCTAGAAAGTTCTCCTACACTCCCTGCTCTTCATCTATGGAAAGCCAAGAAGGTACTGAAGTGAGGGAGTGGAGTCTCTCCATTCCTGCCTTCGCTAGGACGCTAGGACGGTTTTGTGGCTATGACTCCCACTCTGTTCAGATGCTCAAATGCAACATTCCTCGGTGAGCTGCATTTTCCTTGGCTGAAAGAGGCAACATTTTGCTTAAATTATTGAGGCTACCACCTGCTACAAAACATGAATCTTGGCTGTCTGGCACAACAAAGAATCAGCCTGCCAAGAAAGGCAAAACTTGAACCGAAAACTGTCAAAGGTTTGAGGTCTTCTGTCCTTTTGAAATAGGCAAGCCAAAACAATATTCATTTTCAGTTGAACGAATTTAAGTGTGTTTAGATCCCACACAGCTAAGGATTTTGTATTTTCCGCTCTCTTTCATGAGAGCTGTTAGCAGCTCTGCTGTGAGCTGGACTTTTTCTTCACAGGCTCATGGAAAACTGGGCCTGTGGTGCTGCTGGGGTTTGGAGAGCTCTCTGATCCAGCGAGCGTGGTCCATGGACTGCAGGCAGCTGGAGAGGATGATACTTTTCAATTCCAAAGGTAATACATTTTGTAAAACCTCTAATTTCAAAATTAGAGGTTTATTTCTAGATAATGTGACTTCTAAACAGTTTTGGCTATCTTTATGTTTAATTTGAAACAAAATTCCCTAACAAAAATATAAGACTTTAGTTATCTTAAGAGTCAGTTATCATCATAGCAATGGTGCGTAACAAACCACGTCAAAACTCCATGTCAAACAACAAGCAGCATGTTGTAGGTGGTCTACATACCTAGGGGCGGACTGATGTCAGCTGATATGGCTCCAGGTTGTGGCTGGGTTTGTTTGCACCATATGTGTTTCATCCTGCTTGGACTGACAGTTACCTGAGGCATTTTCTATTTATGGTGAAATGCAGGTGCACAGAAAGGCAAGCACAAGGGCCCAGGCACATGTCAAGCCTCCGCCCACATCACATCCACTAACATCCCATTGACCAAAGTAAGTGTCATGGCCATGTGCATGAGCACGGAAGTGAGGACGTCCACTCTGCCCACACAGCAGGGAGAGAAGGATGAATATTTACTGACCGGCAGTGCAAACCAGCATGGTCATATAGAAGATGACTGCCTGTGTGATTTCATCTCAAACTTTTCATTTAAACAGGTTTTCTATGACTAGTTACAGTTCTCTCATTTCCCATAAAATATAGTAGAGTGTTGTGATAATATAATCTGTTATATTAAATAAATAAGAACATGTTACACATCAAATCACATTCCTCCACAAATATAACAAAACATGATAAAAACTAGCTATTAATATGTAAGATGGCCTACTATTCTTGACCAGGTCCACCTCTTGCCCTTTTTTTATTTTCATTTTTATTTTTTGAGACATCTCTTGTCCGTTGCCCAGCCTGGAGTACAGTGGTGCGATCTCAGCTCACTGCAACCTCCACCTTTTGGGTTCAAGTCATTCTCCCACCTCAGCCTCCTGAGTAGCTGGAATTACAGGCCCGTGCCACTATGCCAGGTTAATTTTTGTATTTTTAGTAGAGACGAAGTTTCGACATGTTGACCAAGCTGGTCTTGAACTCCTGACCTCAAGTGATCTCCCCACCTTGGCTTCCCAAAGTGCTGGGATTACAGACGTGAGCCTCTGCGTCTGACCCAATATCTTGCCTTTAAATATCTCCGTTCTGTGGGAGATTATTCTTTTCATCATCTTTGTGCAGTTGTGAGTTCTTTCTGCAACACTGCTCACATTTACTTTGTAAAGGATTTTTAGATCCAGTTCATGTTTATCTCTGGACTCCGCTATGCCAGGCACAAAGTTAGGTACTTTTATACACAATCTCTCATATTGTTATCATTATCGATAACAATAGCATTTAGAACTGTGAACAATAACATGGGCTTCACTCAAATGCCCATATATAATGTTGTCATACAGCAAAATATAAGCATGGTGATAACACTTAGAATAACCAAAGTCTTATATTTTGGGGCCCCCTCCAGAAAAAAAGCCTAGTAGACAAATACTTTGATTATTCATTTTGGGACAAATCAAACTGGTTTAAAAATATGATTACTTATAATTATCAGAGCAATTTTACTAATATGGATGAGTTGGAACCAGTGCTTCTGAAGAACCCATGTCAAGGCCTTAGCCTGCCTGTGGCTCTATCTGGGCCCCACAGACTGTCCAGCCGCCAGGTAGGTGAGACCCCAGCAGGCCCGCGGGTGGTCTCCACCTTTCCTTTCCAGCACTCACCATGGCCTACACACCCAGGCTATAGCCAGGCTTCCTGGCGAGATGACTTGTTTGGACTGTAAGGTCCATGTTTGCCCTTCCCATCATGTTATCCCTGGAGCCTAGCACAGTGCCTGGCCTACACTGGATGCGACTGTAATTACCACCATAGTATTGTGTTTCCTGACCAGATACGTGGATATATGTCGGAGATTTATTAGATTGCTGATCCTAAGACTTTCTTCCTGCTAGCTGGATTATGCTTTTGGGCCCTCTAAATATTTAACACCAAACGACCTCACTGTAGCCAGATTTTCCCACCACCTATTTCTGCTTGGTATTCACTACTAAGTTGGTATTATAAGAACTATCCAGTCACAGAATGGGCTATACACCTGAGATTTGTAAGACAGAAATATGTTCCCCTTAACAATGTTCAATCTGGTTATTAGATTTCCAGTGTAGGCTCATGAAATCCCACATAGTCCCTAATGTAACCAAAATTGTGTATGCCTACAACAAATTATAGATATTAAATACTACTCCTGTCATATTGGTGGCATTTAAGCTCAGGGAAACAAGAAATTACACCTTTAATGTGCTATTTAAAGAAAGACAGGGCTGAGTGTAGTAGCCCATGCCTGTAATCCAAGCACTTTGGGAGGCTGAGGCAGGAGGATTCATTGAGGCCAGGGGGTTGAGACCAGACTGAGAAACACATCATAGCCTCGTCTCCACAAAAAAAAAAAAAAAAAAAAAAAAAAAAAAAAAATATATATAGTCCCAGTTACTCAGGAGGCTGATACAATTTCTGGGAATTTGTAGGAGTTTGAGAGATTTCCACCCCTGGTTTTCTTTTAGATGTAAATGTGACGTTGGATGACCAGGCTTTCTTATATTTTATATGGAAGTAGCAGTTGGGTAACTCATGTCGCAATGTTTAAGTCAATTTTGGGCTGAATCAAGAAGGAAAGATGGGGAAGGAAGGAAATGGAGAGAGAAACAAAGGGAGGCAGAGACACAGTCAAACAGTAGGTGCCTCAGAGAAACAGATCTTCCTGAATCCCTGGGTAAGAGTTAGAAGGAAGAAAGAGTTTAAAAGTAGGTGAGAGAAAGCAGCTGCTGGGTGGGATGAACCGAAGGCAAGTGAATAATGACCGGCGCGGGGGGACACTCTGTTGGTTGTGCCTGAGGGAGGTGTTGGGGCTGAGAGTTACGGGTCCCCGTGTGTCCAGTGGGTGGCTGAGCCTCCACTGGCACAGAACAGCGTGGCGGCTGTATAGACAGGTGAGACAGCCCCAGTTATGGGGACCATGACATATGTTCTTTGATAGCATGCTTTTATTTCAGTTTTTAATTAATTAATTAGTTTCGAGACAGAGTCTCACTCTGTAGCCCAGATTGGAGTGCAGTGGCACCATCTCGGCTCACTGCCACTTCTGCCTCCTGGGTTCACGTGATTCTCATGCTTCAGCCTCCTAAGTAGCTAGAACTACAGGCACCCACCACTACACCCGGCTAATTTTTATATTTTTAATAGAGATGGGGTTTCACCGTGTTGGCCAGGCTGGCAGTGAACTCTGGGCCTCAAGTGATCCACCCATCTCGGCCTCCCAAAGTGCTAAGACTATAGACATGAGCCACCACGCCCGGCCTACAGCATGCTTTTCATAAACCGGAAAACTTCAGTTAATGAAATATGAATTTATTTATTTAAATTTTAATTTTTTGGATACATAGTATGCCCATATTAAAGATGAATTTAATCCATGTATACCTACCATTGTGTACTTTATAATGCATGGAGCCCTTGCAAATATTTACAAGGAGGTAGATAACACAGTGCAGGGGCTTCCTTCACATTACTGGGATATCACATACACTGTTTTGAAGTTTCTAGACACACATAAAGAAAGGAGAGTGGGAAAACTGATGATTTCCCTGGATATCAGTTTTATGCTGAAAGATTTAGTCACCGTTTCCTTCCCAGATAAGCTTACCTAACAGATGAGAAATGACCAGCTTTTGCTCTCGATTTAACAGGTGACAGAGGTAAAGGATGGGCTGCCCCACTTTCAAATGGCAAATAACCAACGACAGAACACTCTGGGTGGATTCCTCATAAAGGATAAGGGAATATAACCATGGCAGTTTTCATGGAAGACCAATCTTTGTTGCTCCTTTTAGGGAATAAATCATGCATTACTCTGATTGCAGATCTGAGATGGGCAGTAGGGTCCAGGTAGAGCGCCCGTAAAAAGGCGACTGTGAGGAAGCTCCTGAAATTAAAGCTGGCAAGCAAGAAGGAGCTTGAAGTCATTCTCTCACTGCTAACCAGTGGCAGCCTTTGAAACAGAATGTGCAAGGGTGCTTCCTAGAGGAAGGAGGGTGCCAGAGTCAACAGCCCAACCAAGGAGAGAGAGGGGGAAGTGATGATGCAGTCAATACCTGCGTGAGCTGTCGATTCCCCACTTCAGACTGAAGGGCACTAGCACTTGCTAATTAAAATGCTGGTAGAAATGTACAGACTATCTTTTCGGTTTTTGTTTTTGTTTTGTTTTAAGATGGGGTCTTGCTGTCACTCAGGCTGGAGTGTAGTGTACAACAACAGCTCACTGCAGTCTCAAACTCCTGGGCTCGAGCAATCCTCCTGTCTCAGCCTCTTGAGTAGCTGGGACTACAGCCACATGCCACTATGCCTGGCTAGTTTTTTAAAAAAAAAAATTTTGTAAAGATGGGGTCTTGCTATGTTGGCCAGGCTGGTTCCAAAATCCTGACTTCAAGTGATCCTCCCACCTTGGCCTCTCAAGGTGTAAATGAACAAATCAGCAACTTTGATAGTGACCATGCACATAAGGTGATCACACTTTAAAGTTTCAACTTGGGGCTGGGTTCGGTGGCTCACACCTGTAATCCCAGCAATTTGAAAGGTTGAGGCTGGCAGATCACTTGAGGTCAGGAGTTTGAACCCAGCCTGACCAAAATGGTGAAACCCCATCTCTACTAAAAACACACAAAAATTAGTTGGGCATAGTGGATCACACCTGTAGTCCCAGCTACTCAGGAGGCTGAGGTAGGAGGATCGCTTGAACCCAGGGCACGGAGGTTGCTGTTGTGCCACTGGTGGGTGGCAGAGACAGACTCTGTCTAAAAAAGAATAATGCAGCAAGATTCAGGAAGTTCTTCAATTTATGTTAATCAAGGGGAAAAAATGCCAGTTTCATCATCCTAGTTCCTGAAGGCAGTATGTAAGAGTTTCAGGAGTTAGAAAACAAGTAATTAAAGGTATGACTTTGCAGGAAAGGAAAACTAAGTTGATTTCCCCATTAAGTTCAAGAAGTAAAATAAAGTGCTAATTTTTTTAGTCATAGATGTACCCTAAAAGTAATGGGACAACTTTTAAATAAATTATTTTTAGTAGATGCTAAAAAGTCATTTTATTCTTTTGAACTGAGTGCTTTACTTTTAAACACTTGGAAATTGTGCTCTGCTGCCATTTCATGGTCACACTCAATGCTATAAAGATGAAGCTTCTCCAAGGAGAGAATCAGGACTTGGAGGGAAAGATTTGCTGGTCTGGTGGTCTGGCCATGAAGTTAGATCTCAAGAATATAAGAAATAAATTCAGGATTTATGCACACAATATTAACATGAAGTTTTCTTCATAGTTATTATATCTTTAAGGTCAAAGAAACAAGAATTATGTGCTACATTTTATAGTTTATATATTTTAAATTATGTCTATGCATATTTACCTATTCTTTTGTATTTTAATGAATAATTATATTTCATTTTTCTGCTTCAAAAGAGACATACAGTGGTTACATATGACTCATTCATCCTCAGAACAGGCCTGTGAGACAGGATTTATCATTTTATCCAGAAAACAAGGTACAGAGAGGTTAAATCTTGAGCTCAAGGTCACATGGCAAGCAAGTGAGTCAGCAGGACTCAAACCCCATGAGTCTATTTCAAAACCAGGTCTCATAGCACTGCAGTACACTTGCAGATGGATGTGTAACACGTTACTAAAATATACTCCAACTGGCATTTTACATGGGTAAATATCTTCAGCAAATAACTAGATAATGAAATATTTTCAAGTAGCAATCATAGAATATTAATAAATCGTGAAATAAACACTTATTAAAAAACAGGCTGGGCATGGTGGCTCATGCCTGTAATCCCAGGACTTCGGGAGGCCAAGGTGGGAGGATCGCTTGAGGTTAGGAGTTTGAGTCCAGCCTGGCCAACATGGCGAAACCCCATCTCTACCAAAAACACAAAAATTAGCCGAGTGTGCTGGTGCATGACTATAATCCAAGCTTCTCAGGAGGCTGAGGCAGGAGAATCACTTGAGACGGAGAGGCAGATATTTCAGTCAGCTGAGACTGCACCACTGCACTCCAGCCTGGATGGCAGAGCAAGACTCTGCCGTATATATATAAATATATATAAATTTATAAATAAATAAAAAAATATGTGTGTATATATGTGTATGTGTGTATATATATGTGTATGTATATATGTGTGTGTGTGTATATATATATATAAAATATCTTGCTCACAAATAGAACCAGACAATGCTCTTTTTACTTTTTAGAAGTCAAAGCATAAGATTTCTATGCCCGAAACGTGACCTGTCTCATTCTGCTCTGCTGAATAAAAAGGGAAGAATATATTAGATATAACATAACAAAGGCTTTGTTCGATGATGCATGCAATGGAATTTTAATGTTATACTTTTCCTATAAACATGCTTTTAATAAGGCAGAAAACTATATTTAGCTAAAGATGAAAATAATTGACCCATTTTGAGCCATTAAGGCAGTTTATTTTTTTTTTACTTTACTTTCATCCTACTTTTCATTTTCATGGAAAGTACAGAGGTAATAGCAGATGAATTTCAATTAGTTTCAGTTAGTGCCATAAATTGTTATCATGTATTGGGTTGCTGGGTTCTATCGGAAACCCCCCAGCAGAACACTCCAGGTTTTGTTTGCAGTTGAAAGCAGCATTTGAGCCTGTGATGTCAGCTCTTCTCCATGGCACTGGAGCAGTTCTAACAGTTTAGGGTAATTTACTTATATAAATCCATCCAACTCTAGAGCCCAGAAAACCATGACCTCCGGATGGACTCATTCCCTCACGGAACCACTGTGTTCTCCTTTGGAAGCAGAAGATGTGAAATAAAACAGTGACTGCGCGAAGGAGCTACACTTTGGGGTGGTATCTGCGTGCGTCTGCAATGGGTAGAAGTTCAAAGGAGAGCCGACTTCCTCCTGGGAGTATCTCTTGTTCTTGATGCCCAATATACACTGTTCTAGAACACTCCATCCACCATTCTCCCCTCACATCCCTGGGCTTCAGTAACGTCAGCCCTGGTGTTTGCCAGGATTCAGGGTGTGGTTCCCGGAGGGACCAGTCACCCAACCACAGCCAATGGGACACGATGAAACTATTTTTCACTGTCCTTGGCTCCCTTGCCCCAACTCACATGCTAAAGTATTTAAAAAAGGGGAAATTAGCACCGTGGGAGTACAAATCAACTATGATGAAAACTGTCCACGTTTCTCCTGGTGTTATCAGGGTGACATGAAGAAAAAGCAAGGACTGAAATGTCCAGGACGGTCACGGATTGCTCCATGCGACCTTTCAAACATGCAGGAACACAGCCCTGCTCCTTGCTTTCCATCATGCGCCAGACTTCTAGCTTCTGGCTTCAAATGCCAATGACACAGGGAGGTGGGAGGGAGTCCCTAGAAAAACTCCAATCAGCCTGCAGATTGGGGTGGAGCCTCAAGAAGTCCATGTCATTTGCAGTGGGAAGGAGCCTGGCCCCTCCTCTTCCTGTGTGGAACCTGGGATTCAAGTAGCCTGCTGGCCTTGCGCAGGATCCTGCTTCCCCGCCCCCCCAACTCCCCTTTTTTTTTTTCTTTCACCCAGTAAAACCCTGTTTTACTCACCCTTCAAACCCTCTGCAAGCCTACATTTTCGTGGCCATGGGACGGACAAGGACCCCGTCTTTAGCTGAACTAAGGCAAAGCCCCGCAACACCACCATCTCATAGCTGACTTGGAAATAAGCTAGAAGCGGCTGTGTCAGCAAGACCACCAAATGCAGCAAGGGTGGCCACTTCCAGCTAGCTCCTGCGTGCATAGCTGCCTTGCCTCAGCTGGCTGCTGCCATCCATGGTAAGCCATTCTCCCGCGGTCACCTTCTCTCCGCTGGCATGGGTACTACGGATGGAAACGCCATTTTCCCAAAGTGCTATGTGTGTACAGTGGCACCCGCCTGGTCAGCTCCCATTCCTAAAAGGTAACCAGTTAAAACTTGGACGTGGCTGGGTGCTTGCCGCCCGCCAATGTCTGTCCCTGCCCATGCCTCCGGCTTCATCTCCTGCTGCTGCCCTTCACAGACTCTGCCCAGGCCACGTTGTTGGCCCAGTGTCTTTTGGACACAATCCATACTCCCCCAGCCTCTCTGTCTGCTTATCCTGTCCCTCTTCAAGACTAAGCTCAAATCCTCCTTTCTCGGGGAGGCCTTCTCCAAACTTCGCAGCCTCCAGGGCTCTCCTGAAGGCCACAGCGCCTCTATAGCTGACTGGCACCTGGTGTACACGGATCCCTGGCTTTAAATAGAGACTGATATCCTCAACTTCATCAGTGCCTGGTGGCAGGAGCTGAGACTTCTACTCTGGGGTACCTTTAATTCCATCACACGGTAAGAGCAATGCTAATGGCAGCCTCTATTTATAAAACTCTTTCTATGTATGAGAGACTGTCCTGAGTACGGCATGCCATCTCATTTATCTGTTTTCACCCTCTCAGCATCCCATGTGAGGTAGATATTATCTGGAATCTGAGAAACAGAGCGGTTAAATAACTTGCCCAAGGGAAACGGCACAGCCAAGATTTGAACCCAAGTCATGTGACTCCAGAACCTGAGCTAGACTGCCTTTATAAATGTCTGTTATTCGTGAGGAGGAACTTAACTCATCCTGTTTAGCCAGCATGTTATTACTGCCGTTATCAAGTATGAAGTTTTAAAGAAGAGCTTCAATTTCATTCAAGGGTTCTCTTGTCTTCATCTCAATTGACCATCTATTTCCAAGTTAGGCCGAATGCAAAATGTTTTGATAAAACTCACCATGTGGAGGGGGCAGGGGTAAGGAAAAGAGTTACATCCTGAACTGTCTTCACTTACATTCACTAAAACATTTATTTTCATTTACTATGTGCCAGGCACTATGCTGGATACAAGTGACATTGAGATATAGTAGAGCTGAAATTATCTAAGAAATGGCTTGGAGCTTCAACCAAGTATGGTACTGTAGATGTCTCAGAAGCAAAGTTGCAACAGCTGTATTCTTTTCAAAATGCAGTTCTGGAAAGACCACTAGGCTTTGCACAGTATGAAAAGGGATTTGAAAGCCCAGCAATGAAACTCAAGTATCATATACCCAAAGTCTCAGTTAAGAAATAGAGGTCACAAGGTGACTGAAGCGATTTGGCATGAATGTCTATTTCTACATGGAATGCCCTCCCTGCTAAACATATTTCAGCCTGCCAGGGAAGCCAACGGTGTATTTAGGAGGCTCTACCTCGAGGCCTTCTCTCACGCTGGATCCTACTCTTTGCTGCATTTCCTGGGAGCCTCTGTGGGTATAATTCTGTCTTGTGGTTGTTGGTTCTTGGCTCAGGTGGGGATGGGCTTTCTGTCCTAGGCCTGCTCTGCTCTGAGATTTGGACTGTGATCCAGTGATGCTGCAAGAATAATAATGGCAAGAATAAGATCTGAATGGGACTAAAGTTATGTCTGAATATGACCTGAATTACAGAAAAGATACAAAGAGGAGAAAGTTTTCTTAAGGCAAGATGTTAACATTTTTTCTTAACTTTGTTTACTTGAGAATTCACTTGAAAAGGGCCTCTACATGGAGTTAAATTAACTTGGCCAGGTCAGCTTTCCCTGAAGGCTCCCAGAGCTTGGTCCCAGCATGTGAGTGTTAAGAGCATCTACCTGGGAGGTGCCTTGGGGAGTGATTAAGCACCAGACCTGGAGAAAAATCACCTGCATATAAGACAGGAAACTAATTTCCACATACTTCTTATTCTGGCTCTTTGGTGGACAAAAGCAAGCACTCCAATTGGCTTTATACACTGGCTGCTGGGAGACAGTCTTAAATCTTGAAAAAGCATTTCCCTTTAAGCGGGCAGTGCAGCATCACCATCTCTGACAACTGGCCAAGTCAGCAGAATAGCACTGATGCTATTCCTCCATCTGAGAACCAAGAGGACAATACAAAGGCACTTGAAAGAGACCATAGTGCTTCTTGCTTTGAGGTTTCTAAATTCTCTGCCATCAACATTCCACCTTAAGAACTTGCAGTACCACTTTCGAAGGGTCTTGTCTTGGTCAAATGCTCCCTAGCCCAAACATCCAAAACACACAGAGGTTCAAAGTTAAAGCACAGCACTGCAGGCTAACAGGACTGGGTGCACTCTTAAAGATGTACTGTGCATTTTGTATTGAACGACTGGCTTTTGTGCTTTTGGGGAAGTTATGGTACTGGGGAACTTATGGTACATTTGGAGGTCTGGACTTCATGAAATGGTAATGATTTGTCAAAAATGTTATGGCTAAAAGCAGGTTACTACAAACTACAGCTCATCGTCTGGTTTCATAAATAAATTTTATCAGAACACGACCATGCTCATTCATTTACATATTGTCTATGGTCACTTGCTCACCAAAAGGGCAGAGTTGAAGAGTTGCAACAGAGAGCGTATGGCCTGCAAAGTCTAAAAGAAAAAAAAATTGTAAGATAAGGTCTTGCTCTGTCACCCAGGCTGGAGTGCAGTGGCATAATCATGGCTCACTGCAGCCTTGATCTCCCAAGCTCAATTGATCCTCCCACATCAGCCTCCTGAGTAGCTGAAACTATAGGTGTACACCACCATGCCCAGCTAATTTTTGTATTTTTTGTAGAGGTGGGGTTTTTCCATGTTTCCCAGGCTGGTCTCAAACTCCTGGGCTCAAGTGATCCTCCCACCTCGGCCCCCACAAAGTGCTGGGATTGCGGGTGTGAGTTACCATGCTCAACCAAGTCCAAAATATTTACTCTCTGGTATTTTACAGCAAAAATTCACCAACCAATGGATTAGAGAATTTTCCCTGATAAGAAAATACTCTGAGTCTACATAGATCATGGGGTAATTATTACAGAATGACTAAAAGGCTAAAACAGGTTTAAACATACATAGATGCAAAACTGAAAATAATTCCAAGCTTGGATGAAAGTATGAAATACTTTATGACATTTAAAAAATCTGGGTTGCCAGTATAATCTATCTCTATATCCCATCTCTACCCAAAGGTTCCAGACTCAGCTGGTTTTATGGGTGATTTCTGTCCAACTCTTAAGTTACTTTGTATTTCAGATCCCCAAAGAATATAGAGAGCTTCCAAAAATGCTTTGTGAGACTAGCATACCCTTGATTCCAAAAACCTGACAAGCAATGCATAAAAGAGAGAACTACAGGTCAATCTCATTTATGAATTTAGAGGCACACAGTCTATAAATAGTATCAGCAAATTGAATCCAGCAACGTATTGAATGCCGTTTGATACTCATTTTTAAATGCTGAATGTCGTAAATTAGTAACTTTTTAATGTAGTAAATGTTATAACTTGGCAAAAGTTAATACCTAAATGATCCACCAAAAATTATAATAAATTATATTTAATTTTAATGTATTAACAAATATAATTAGATTATACTCATATACATGTATTAAATAAATTAGCATGTTTAATTTTACACATCGATGCCCACTTTCTGGGCACTTAGTGGTTTTACATCCTTGGGCTGAACTCTAAACCACAGGTGGCTGTGGAACAGAACCAGGTCACTAACTGTCTTCTCACTTTTAGGCAAAAGAAAGGGGCTGCTTTAAGTAATCTCCTAACCTTGACTTCTAGGTTTCAGTTAAAGACACAAAAGCAGCCAGGCCCTCTTCTGGTTGTTTCACTGGCTGAATGATTTCAATGAAATTCAAGCAATAGAGAGAAAGATGCTTGAGAATACACTTTTGAGTGGCAGAGGCATTGGCACAAATGTTTCACTTTTTCATTTCGATTTAAAAAGTGGCATGTAACTCGAGTCTGTGTATTTGTGGGAAGGACTGTACGGGCAACACCAAGAAAGAGAACAATAGGTTGTGAAAACAAGAAAAGGCCCTTCCAATAGAAGCCTTTTTCTTCCTAGGTCTTTTCAGCTTCACAAAAGAAGACATATTTTCCATATAATTGCTAAACATGTTTGCTTATTAAATTATTCTTTAATTAGTTAATGATTTTAGCTATGCTTTGCTCTTCGGATATTCATTTTGTATAATAAAATAATTATAGATAATTAAACTATCTCAAGCCTTTTTCTTTCCCCCAGCAAACATGCTGGGTATCCAAAAATGACAACAAGTTGTAAATTAATCTGGAAAACAAAGCATGACAGATGAATGATTTGGTTGGAATTAATTAGGCACTAATTATATACTGGAACTAGATGAAGAATGAGACTCATTATAAAAATAAAACGCTCTTCTGAAGAGATGCACAGTTACCGACATCCTTACCTTCTGTGGTGATGGAGTTATTCCTTATCCAAGTCAGTGCCTTAAAGCAATCCTCTTCCTCGTTGAGAGTGAAATGGTTGCAAGGAACTTTCCCTGTGTACCGCCGCCGACTGCTGTTGGGAACCTCTCTGTTTGTCAGGTGTTGACTAATATCAGCCCCTGTGGGGCATGGGACCTGAAGTATGTTAGAGAAATGCTTGTTTCAGCGATAATAGATAAAGTGGTGACAGTGGTTAAAAAAAAAAAAAGTAGACATAGCAATGTTCAGTATGTCTTTTTCTGTCCCCAGATACAATCAATTAGATTTTAATCCAAGTAAGAAAAACACACACACACACACACACAGGTGAAATGAGCACCTAGAAACAATTATCAGAGGGAGTTGCTCTAGTTATGTAATGCTGTGTAACAAACTGTTTCAAAATTCAGTGGTAAAAATCAACCATTAGGCTCCCAGCCTATGTAGGACAGTAATTCAGACATGGCAAGGTGGGGAATGGCTTGTCTCTGTTCCACAGTGTCTGGGGCCTCAGCTAGGAAGACTCAGGGCCTGGGGCCTGAAATTATCTGAAGATAGTTAAACTATCTCAATCCTTTTTCTTTCCCCTGGAAAATATGCTGGGTATTCAAATGTGACAACAAATTGTCATGATTTGCCTTGCAGTTGATGTTGGCTAAGGGTTGGATTTGAGCTGGGGTTGTTGGCCAGAACACCTACATGTGGCCTCTCCATGTAGCTTGGGCTTCCTCATAACATGGTGGCTGGGTTCCTAGGGCAAGTGTTCTGAGAAAGAGAGAGCCAATACAGAGAGGTCCAGGTTCTTTTCCAGCCTAGTCTTGGAAGTTGACCAGTGTCTCTTCCACCATATTCGATTCATGGAGGTAGCCATAAAGGCCTGCCCAGGATCAGGGGAGGGAACCTCAACTCCACCTCTTCATGTAGGAGAGGCAAGGCTCTGGAAGAGGACATGGAAGTGAATTGGATGTGGTAGCCATTTTTGGCAAAAATAATCTGCCACAGAAACAATTATATCTGGGGTTGAAATTTAAGGGTATAGAGGGGCTAGGCAGAAAAGAAAAGGAAGGAAACATTATTATTTACTTATGAAAAGTATAGAATTATTCCTTGTCTTGTCAGAGAAATATTCTCCTTCTCTTTATTCCCCTCCATCTTTCTCTCAGTTTTGATGCAGATGTGTGTGGGAACAGAAACTTTCCTCTACTGTAAGGAAAGTAACAGTAAAAACACAATAAAGGATGATAGCTGATACTCGTCTTCTGTGTCAAGGATACTGTGGTAAACTGGAGGGTTTGTGCTTGGGCCAGAGAGATCAGCCATGACTCAGCTCCATCTAGTTGCTGCCAGTATAGAGTATGGATCCAGTATGGCCAGATCTGACTTCCCAAGAAATGCCAGGCCCTTGGGTTTTCATGTAGACTCCTGATTTTTTTTTTTTTTATTATATTGGTTCAAATTAAAATCAGACAAGGAAGTGTCATTGCAAAAACCAAATAAAACAGCATAGTGACCTGAGTTTCCCCAAATGGGCCACCACTTGGTCCCTCTGATTTTTGACTGGTTGCCAGATGGAGGTTATGAGGAGAAAAAGAGGGCAAGCAGAGGGGCAGCCTAGAGGGAGCCTGAGGTCTTTGGTGGAAGATCGATACCTACTGGCTTGCTGCATTCTGGGTCTAAGACCTCAGGGCTGTGAGGCAAGAATACTCCTAGAGCTATTACAGGCAATAAGTTCACTTGCGGTCAAGATGGATATTGGGGTAGAGGAAGTTCTTTATCCTTTGACAAGCAGGCAAATGCTGGCTGGTGCTTAAACTCATAGGGCTTGACTAAACTCCAGCTGACAGGAAACTTTTGGTTATACACTTCCTCAATAGAAATTGTAAAGCCTTAGTACATTGCCGTGATGTATTTAATGCAATTTCAAACTAGATTAAATTAAAATGAAACAGAGCAAAACAGAACCAATGTTTAAAGCTGGATATTCTTTCTCCATTAAGAAGCTGCAGTGAAATTATATTTAGCAAAAGGGAACAACTAAATAAATAGTGGTCATTTACTGTAACCAAAATTGAGGAGGTAAAGTTTTCTTATTAGTAATATAGCTTGTTTAGTAATACCCCACTAAAATGTTGATAGCATTATATTCATAGTTATTATAAAGCAGCCCACTGAAGGCTTTGATGAAAGGTTTGACATGCACAATACTGAATACTGTGCTTCAGGTTTTGAAACCTCACTGGAACTACAAGGAGCATTGTAGCATAAAAGAAAATAAAATTTGGGTAACATTACATCAGTTTAGTAAGTCATGATTTAACAATTGAAAAAGCCTTGGCAGAAAGTGGCAGCGCTAAAGAACAAATTGAGAGCCCTTCATTTCTAAAAGTTTCAAGTAGTGGGTGTCTAGGCAAAAACAAAAAAGGAAGAGGAGAAAAAAGAATAAGGTCCGAATGGAAAATTAGCTCACTACGATCTTGAAATGTAATTGCATTCTGACAATCCACATAATTCTTGTGTGCACTTAAATGTGTAGAGTTGTTTTGCATACTTCTCTACTATAAAGAATAAGAGCAATTAAAGAAAACCTAATGGGATTATGGCATTTTCACAAAGTAGGCAGAACTGAAGCTAGGATTATAAATTCCAAAGCCACACAAATTTGTCTGCACAGAGTTGAGGAGAACTCAGTGAATTAGAAAACAATCTATGGAAAAAAAAGCTTGCTTTGTGACCAGTTCATCATTTACTGTGTTCTTTCATTGAATGGAAGCTTTTAGCAGAAAAATAATTTGTATGGAGACATTGAGAAGAAGCCAGTACAAGAAATTTCCTTCTTCCATGTGTGCCTGTGGGACCACAGAGCTATCCAGCCCTGAAAAGTAAAAACAAGCTTCCTTTCTGAATGGTTCATCACATACTGTTTTCTTTCATTGAATAGCAGATTTCAACACTAAGAGGAGTTTGTAGGCAGACATTTAGAAGAAGCTAGCAGAAGTTTCTTACACCCATACACTCCTATTGGTCAAGAGAGGTCACCAGCCCTGAAAAAGAAAAAGAGGCAAAGGAGAGAACAGTCTTTGATATAAGGGCTTGGTTATCTTTAATGAAGTGCCATGAGGACTGGCTATCCAAACTGAGGGTCTCTGCCACTGACTAAAGTGCCACTAAATTTGAATGGAGAGCAGCAGATAACTTTTCAACCACACTGATTTGCCATTGCACAGTGCCACCATCACTTAGCAATAACTCACGGTGGCTAGGACTGCTGGCTGCCTAACTCAATATTCTGTCTTCCTTTCTTTCTTAGTAACAGACTCGGGAAATATGCTCAGCTGAAAAACTGCATTTTCCAACTCATGACCTAAGAGGTGGTCAGGAGATACAAGCAGGAGTCCTTGGATGAGGTAATGAGAGAAGTCATCATGCTCTAGTCCTTCCTCTTTCGTGCCTCTTGAAAATGGAATGACTGGAACCACAGCAGCCATCTCGAGATGCTGAGAATGGAAAACACACATTAAAAACAGAAAGAGGGCCAGGCATGGTGACTCACACCTGTAGTCCCAGCACTTTGGGAGGCTGAGGCAGGCGGATCCCTTGAGCCTAAGAGTTTGAGACCAGCCTGGGAAACATGGGAGATCTCATCTCTACTAAAAATACAAAAAAAAAAAAAATTAGCTGGGTTTGGTGGCATGCACCTGTATAGTCCCAGCTACTTGGGAGGCTGAAGTAGGAGAATTACCTGGGCCTGGGAGGTCAAGGTTGCAGTGGGCTGTGATTGCACCACTGCACTCCAGCCTGGGTGACAGGAGTCAGAACTTGTCAAAAAAAAAAAAAAAAAAAAAAAAGATGGAAGGGCCTGGGTTCCTGATGACATCAGGGAGCCACCTTACCGGGCCTGGGTTGCTTTTCTACAGATATTTTTAATGAGAGAAAGAAATAACCTTTTTCTTTTTGAACTGCTTATTTGACTGTAGCTATAAATACTAAGCTCTAGAATCTCTGTGGTAATGACTTTTAAAAGCCGTCAAGTATAAGCCTTGCACCATATCAATGAGAGATAAAGGGAAACAACAAGAAAGGGAAAAGAGAGGGAAAGAGAAGGAAACAGAGACAGTGCTTGATCCAGGGCCAGACCACCTGAGTTTGGACCCTAGTCTACCACCTCTGTAGTAACCGACCTTGGGCAAACTACCTAAGCTTCATGGTATGGCACGTCGGTTCTCTCAACTACAACACGGGGATGCAAATGGCAGTGACCTCAGGGTATGTGCGAGTTCCATCTGTTACCATGTGTCTGTCTCATGGTAAACATTCAACGGCAGTCAGGTGCTCAACCGCTTTGAGGTTCCCTAGCAGCAGGCTCCTGTCTCCTAGGGCTGACCGTTTTCTTTGGAGTAGATTTGAGTGAAAGTTGTTCCTCGGGATGAATAAACACTGCATTCCCGTCACTTTTAGGACCTAGATCTGTTTCCTAGAGCCATCATGTACAAGACTGAATTTGGTCTCCGTATGAAAATTCTTCAAGTATTTGAGGACTGGCTGGCCATCCTGCACACCCTGAATCTTCACCCCTCTGGCTGCACATCTGGAGTGACAGAGCCTGTCCCTCGCTGTGCTTCAGCTTGTTCCTTCCCTTCTTCAATGGGACTCCAAGGAATGAAGGTCATATTGCAAGTGCACTTCTGTTTTTGTGGCACATCCTCTGATACAACCATGTTCAGCAGGTAACTGGTTCATGACCTCTATATTCTCATCATGGATTTTACCCTTGGTCAGGTTTAATGCTTTTCTTTCTCCAATTCCCTTTCTTGGGCACTAATATTATTGCTGTTTCTAATTAAGCTGTGTGAAATTTGCCTGACAGTCTTTTGCTGGTGCACTTTGAACCATCTTATTTTTAAACTTTTGTTGCCCTTTGATTGGGTATTTCTCTTATATTTTGAATTAAGTGTAAAAACAGAGTCTTGGTTCTTGTAACAGGGTGGTTTGAAGCCCTAACCCTAATCCACCCATAACATTCACCACTATTTTCTCCTCATGTCATTCTGGTTTACACCTTCACTTTTAACCATTGTGTCTGTTTTCCTTTGTTTTCTCCCTTTTATCTTCTGCAGTGTTGGGAAGGTGAATTTCTTCATGCTGTTTCAAAGGATTCTTTAATCTTATTTCTTCTAAATATAAGAGTCACACTGAAATAGTACTTTTGGGTTTCTCCACTTAAGACAATGCATATTCCTCCCTTGCTACCTCCCTCCCAATTGTCAACAACTTCTTGGTCTTTATTAGATTAATTTAACTTAAGAGTCATTTTTCTATTTTGCATCTATTCTCAGATTTACAATAATTATTTAGATTACATTTATAAATTGTTTGTGGTGCTTGCCACCTGTCCTTTTATATGATTATGAAATTCTAAATTTTCTTTCTTTTTTTTTTTTTTTTTTTTGGAGACAGAGTCTTGCTTTGTTGCCCAGGCTGGAATGCAATGGCACAATCTCGGCTCACTGCAACCCCCGCCTCCTGGTTCAAGTGATTCTCTTGCCTCAGTGTCCCAAGTAGCTGGGATTACAGGACCCCGCTACCACACCAGGCTAATTTTTGTATTTTTAGTAGAGAGGGGGTTTCACCATGTTGGCCAGGCTGGTCTCGAACTCCTGACCTCAAGTGATCCACCCATCTCGGCCTCCCAAAGTGCTGGGATTATAGATGTGAGCCACCACACCTCGCTGAAGTTCTAAATTTTCTTTTCTATCTCAATTATTTTGAGTGCACATTAAGCAAAGAACATGGAAGATAATTTTTCTGAGGCCTTGTATATAAAAGAATGGCTATCTGCTATTTTCAAATATGAGAGATTTAGGTGGGCATATAATTACTGAATCACCACTTTTCATCAAAATTCTGTGAGGTTAGTTTCATTTTCTTTTGCTATTTAACACTGGAGATAAAATTTTTGGTATCTGTTTTATTTTTGTTCTTTTTTAGGGGGAAAGGTTGTAATCTGTTATTTTTCTTTTGAAGTTTGTTCAATTTTTTTCTGCCATTCTATGAGAAACTATTTATTATCCCCAATGCAGTTTGATCACCCAGCCTCTGAAATGGCAGCTGAAGCATCAGAAGAGCAGAGGCTGAGCTAAGAAGGCCACAGGGTTAGACAAAAATGGAGATGGGTGACTAAGAAAGAACTGAAATTCTGTCAGAACATAACTGAGAACATTTTTCTATGGTTTTGCCTAGAATGTGGTCAGCTGGACAATATGTTTTTCAGGTAAAAAGAAGTTTTCTTCTAGAATATCTTTAATTATTGTCTCTATTCCTTTTCTTTGAGTCTCCTCTTCAGGAAAACCAATTATTTCTATGCTGCCTCCATGCCTATCAGATCCTGTTTTCTCCTGAACCAAGCATATCCCTTTGTCCTCTGCTTCTGCCCTCCAGGGGTGCTCTGTCTTCAGCATCACTAACTGTTTAGCAGCAGTTCTGTCTCTGATGGGGATTTCATTTTAATTCTTTCTTATTCACCCATCTCCCTTTTCATCTGTGGCCTTCTCAGCTTTGCCTCTGCTCTTTCAATGGCTTCAGCTCCCATTTCAGAGGCCAGGTGATCAAATTGTATAGAGGATGATAGTTACCTGCAATGTGTGTGTGTGTGGGGGGGGGCCTGAATTTTTTAACATTTTCAAAAATATGTTCTTCCTCTGATTTTTCCAAATATTGTATTATTCTCTTTCTCTTATTGTGTTATC
Organism: Chlorocebus sabaeus; assembly: GCF_047675955.1. NCBI lineage: Eukaryota > Metazoa > Chordata > Mammalia > Primates > Cercopithecidae > Chlorocebus > Chlorocebus sabaeus. Next base: position 58,192,638 of record NC_132905.1, on the reverse strand, counting down.
TTTTTATTCTAGTTGTCCTTTGCTATTCAACAAACTCGCACCAAAACTTAGTAGCTTAAACAACAACTACTTTCTTAACTTTCCAAGATTTTGTTGGTCAGAAATATGGATAGCATTTTGGTGATCAATTCTTTTATTCTGTGTGCTGTGGACAGGAGTCACTTGGCAACTTTCAGCTGGTGGATGGAGTGATCTGGAGGATCTGAGATTGTTTCACTCACATGCCTGTTCGCAAGGCTGGCCGAAAGGCTGGGATCAGCAGAGACTGTGAGGCAGAGAGCTCACCTACGGCATCTCCAGCATGGCAACCCCAGGGCATCAGAACTTCTCACGTGGCACCTCAGGACTCCAGGAGTGACTGCTGCCACAATCCAGGAGGCAGTGTATGGCCTCTGTGACTTGGCCTCAGAAGTCACACCATGTCACATCCTTTGCAGTTTATTGGCCGAGGCAGTCACAAGGCTGCCCAGATTCAAGGAGAGGAGACATAGACCTCTTAGATGGAAGAGGCATCAAAGAATTTGCAGTCATTTTTAAAACAGCCAGTTTTCTTTGACTGCATGCTTTTATTTTCCCCTGTAATCATTCTCAAAGTGAGATCTCTTTATAGTAGGTGACGTCAAATGACATGGGGGAGTGTCTTTCTCAGGTCTCTTACTGGGAGGTACAGTACTGGTGTGGATTCCTCCCCGCTGTGTGTAGAAGGTTCTCACCTGGGCTGCATCATTCTGGATGCTACACTGTTACTGACCCAGTCTAAGACATGATTAATCCCTTTGGAGACAATGTCACATTGCCAACCCACATCAAGCTCACTGTATACTGCAGTCCCAGCTATTCTTCTTGCTTGCTTGGAAGTACCTGCCCTACCTGCCAGCTGCTAGTGACCCCCGACTCATAAACAGTCCGTGCCATAGTCTTCTCATGCTCAACACCAAACTCATTTGATTTTGAGTTGGTACATTTTTGTTCTTCCTATTTATGAGGTTCCTCAAATCCAGGCCTGGGGCAGGCATCTCTCTGCTACTCCATGACTGTCCATGAGTCATGGAGAGTGGCCCTATGATCTCAGAGGGGTTTTCAAAACCAGAGTGTGTTTGCCAACAAAAATGATCAACATGGTTTGGAGTGGTGGAGAAAGAGTTACAGAGTCCAGAAAGTGAGCCAGCTAAATCTCCATCTTTGAAAATGGAGAGGTTGTAGATAATGTCTGAAGTTGACAGAGCAAGGAAAAACATTCTATAAACATATTACTGTATTTGGAGTTATGCGGATAGCCACTGAAGAACTGAGAAAAGAAATGCTTGAAACTGGTTGCCTCTGGAAAGAGCTGGGAGGAAGAGTGGGCTGGGAGAGAGACCAGCTCTCCTTATGCTCAGCCCTGCAGTGCAGTGTAGTATTTTACCTTGTGCATGGATTTTTGTAATAAAAAATAGTGATGTGCATTTGAATATTAAAACATTATACAACAATTTAGAGTGAGGTGTGCCATTTAAAAGTCTGGTTAGAAGCTGCGGTTTGTAATTACATTTTATAAAGGGTTGTCTTCTTGCTTTGGGTTTAAGCTCTGTTTTCATTATTTTAATTTGTTTTTTAGAAAATCACAAAATTGGGACAAAACCAGGAGAGAGTTGAAGAGAATGGGGAAAGGGGGAGAAAAGCTCCCCAGTGAATTCAGCTGCCCTTTCTGTATCACTCTATGTACTTTGATTTTATGTCCTTCTGGAAAAATTAAATTGGAACTCCCTTTATCACTTCTTCATTTCATTTTTTTTCCGTTGTAAAAAGGGCAAGAGCTTAATGTGCCACAGACTAAAGCTGCAGGGGCAGCTGGGCACACATGGGCAGATGCCCGAGGCTCCGGGCAGCTGGCTGGGTCTTCCACTCAGTTTCCAAAGTACGCAGTCGCAGCAGCAGCTGGAACCTGGCAGGCAGGTGACAGGGAGACAAGCTAAGGGGGTGCATGGTATTTCTCTCTGGTTTAATGTTTTAACAAGTAAGAGGAACACTTAAGTATTAAAACAAAGTATCCCTGCAGTAAATATTTATCCTTTAACCATAAAAATACCGTTTTATACCCTTTGAGAATCGACAGGAGAGCAGAGGAGAGGAGGGGAGGGGAGGAAAGGGGAAGGGAGTGAAGGGGAGAGGAATAGAGAGGAGAGGAAGGAAGGGGAGAGGAGAGGAGAGGGGATGGGAGGGGAGGGGAAGGATGGGAGGGGAGCGGAGGAGAGGAAAGAGATTCTTCAGAGGTTGATCCAAGCTACTCAAAGGGTTGTTCATTCACCAGCAGCATCGGCCTCACCTGGGAGCTTGTTAGAAATGTAGCATCTTCCTGTTCCCCTAAGTGGTCTGACAATCTGTGAAAATGTGAACCTCAGGCAAATCGAGAGGTTCAAATCTTTGTGTTCACTGAACACCTGTGAAATTGCCCAGGCCATCAGGGTATGCATAGATGAAGAGCATACCATATTTTTATGATTAAAGGATAAATATTTACTGCAGGGATACTTCATTTTGATATTTAAGTGTTCCTCTTACTTATTAAAACATTAAACCAGACAGAAATCTTTCAGTATCTGAAAGATGTCACTTTATAGAGACAATGTGTACCATTCTGACGTTACAAAGGTGGAGCTGGTAGGCGTGTCCAGGCCAAACGGTGGGACTGGACACAAGGTCAGTGACCCAAAAAGAGTGCTGAATGTTTGCTGCACATGCTTAAAAATGCAGAGAGCCACGCTGAACATAAGGATTTACATGTAGATTCTCTGGTCATTGAGCATAGCCAGGTGAACAAAGTACCCAAGATGTGTGGCCAGACTCACAGAGCTCAGGGTCAGGTTAATCCATGTGTGAGCTCTGCCTGCCACAATGAGATGAAGATTATTGAAAAGGAACAGATTGTTCCTAAACCAGAAGAGGCTGCACAGAAGAAAAAGATAACCCAGAAGAAACTGAAGAAATGGAAACTTACGGCACAGGAATAGACTCATCAAAGAATAAATGGAATTAAAAGTACAAGAAGGAAGGAAGGAAGGAAGGAAGGAAGGAAGGAAGGAAGGAAGGAAGGAAGGAAGGGAGGGAGGGAGGGAGGGAGGGAGGGAAAAAGGAAGGAAGGAAGAAAAAAGAAAAGAAAATGTAGCATCTCAGGCTCCCCATTCCATGACCTCCTGCTCCTAATGTGCATTTTAAGAAGCACAGGGGATTCATGTGCAGAGCACAGTTTGAGAGGTGCTATTCTAAGGTGTAGATGGGGAATTCTTAGTCAAGAAAGTGCAAGCTTGTGGTTCTCAGCTTTAGCTTAGGAGCATGTGGGGCACTAAAAAAATACTGACGACTGGGCCCCACCCTAGAATAATTAAAACAACCTCTGGGGGCGGAGCCTAGGCATGGATGTGTTTTCAAAGCACCCAGGTCTTCTCAATGTGCAGCCAAGGCAGAAAATACAGGGCAAGTGATGCTCAGAGCTGCTGAGCACATTCTGTGACAGTCCCTACGTGGAGACCCTGTCTCTATGCGCTGCCTCCTCTGTGCTTGGTGATGTCAAGGAAATCTGTCGTACCCAGGCCCACATCGAATCCACAACTGTTCACAAGATGGTCTAAATGGGGTGTCTAATCTTTTGGCTTCCCTGAGCCACACTGTAAGAAGAAGAATCATCGTGGACCACATAAAATATACAAACACTAAAGATAGCTGATGAGCTGAAGAAAATAAACTGCAAAAAAAAGTCATAAGGTTTTAAGAAAGTTTACAAATTTGTGTTGAGCCACATTGAAAGCCACCTTGGGCCCATGGACCGTGGGTTTCGCAAACTTGGTCGAGGACCTCATCCTTGAGTTACAGAGTAAGCCTCTTGTCACTGGAGAAATACCTTACTGCTGTAGACTACATGAAACACTCATGCGCACTACAAAGTGGAATATTAAAATCTGCTGCCCTGAGACACTGAACAGCTTCGGTGTATCCCGCAATGCTTTACTCAAATGTGGCTGGAGAGTTTAACTGAAAGGAAAGCATGGACACTGGGAAACCAATCAATCAGATTTCCTATTTTCATAACCGAGAGACAAAATAAAATAAGGGTTGACAGAAGGTGCACGTGTTTGCAATACTTTCGCGAGAGCCCATTGCCACAGCCAAATGTTAGCCTCTTGAGGCATAAATTAATTTACCACAAATGCATGCCTGATTGTGTCTGGATTCTGCTAGGGTGAGCAGTACGTGTTAGACTTTTGGACAACAGCTTAAAGAATGACATTTCTCCAACTTGCTGTGATTTCTATCCTTGAGCAGAATGTTTTTCTTGGAATGGGTTTCTGGGAGGGTTTGCTGACATAATTCTGGTTATGTGTGCGGGCTCCAAAGGGTGCTTTCATGAATTTAGAGCAGCAGCTGTCCAGGCAGAGGGCTGCTCTTTACCCAGAGAGCGTGTGCCCCAGTAAACATATGAATGGCTCTCATGGAGCTCCCCAGACACATGGCTTGCACCCCCTGTGCCCGGCCTTACCTGGTACTGCCGCCCGGTGCAGAGGATAAGGTGGTCATAGAGCACGATCTCGCCTGTGGAAAGCACAACGTGCTTGGCTGCTCGGTCTATGCCGGTCATTCTGCCCACCACGACATTAACCCAGGAGCACAGTGACATCAGCGCATAATCTTTATCATTAAAACAGTGGCTGCAAAGAGAGAAGCTCCATAAGTGACATTTGAGCAGCTGACAGCGGGCATTAATTAGACATCTGGTGAGCTGGTTCAAGTCCCCTAGTGGGCTGAGTCTGTGCTCTTGCTGTGAGTTTATCAGGACTGATACTAGGAGATTTTTCGTTATGAAACACTTAGTCACAAATTGACATCGTCCCATTAAAGCTAAATTGTTCCACCTGGCTTAGTTCAGCCCGCAACTGGGTGGGAGGTGTGTGTGTGTGTCTGTGTGTATGTGTGTGTGTGTGTGTGTGTGTGAAATCACTCATACCTTTCTTCTGCTTCTATTTCGTAGTGGTTGTAAATTTACTTTAGTTATTAAATTAGTGTATTGGCCACAGCCTCAAATGGAATGAGAAGGAAGAAAGTGACATTGTTGAGGATTCCCAAAGCCAGGGGTCAGAATCCTTGAATACCGAGAACCCTTCCTATTCGCTAATACTTTTCAGTAATGACTCATTCTGAGAATTAGCGTATGGCTTCCTGCCAAAACAACAAAATCCATTTTACTTAAAGAATATAGCAATTAGGGAGTTACGTTTGCAGCAAGTACACTCCCTGGAGACTTTGGAATTCACTTTTCAGGGCAGAGGTGATTTTCCAGGAACGGAGACTTCCACTGCCAGCAGGCCCAGGACGGCCATTCATGCCGTGGCTTCAGGGTGCTGTGGCTGCACTGGCTTTCATTTTCTGGGCTCTGTTGCAGAGTTTGAGTGCTTTCGTGTAATATGATAAGAGTGAGTTTCTTGTGGCTTTGGGTTTATTTAAAGAGTTTTGTGAGGGTTGTTTCCAGAATTTTCTGAAAGGATTGACCTCAAGTAAACCACCTTTTAGTGATTCTGCTCTGAATACTGAGAGTCTAAGGTAATAGGACATTAAGTGCTTCTTTTAATTTAGGCTGTATGATTCTTTTCTTCCTTTTTTCTCAATATAAAAACATTAAAATTTGTCTTTATTCATCTATTTATTTATTTATTTTTAGAGAAAGGATCTCGCTATGTTGCCCAAGCTGGTCTCAAACTCCTGGACTCAAGTGATCCTCCTGCCTCAGCCTCCTGAGTAGCTGGGACTAGAGGCACACGCCACTTCTGTGCTTGGTAGCACAGTCCTCTTCAAAAAGAACCCTGCCATGGTCTGTGTTGCTGACAAGCCTGGACTCTGTGTCTGCCTGCTATCTTCAGTTACCTCACCTCTTAACACAGGAGAATGAGCTCTCCCTACGTGCCTTCACCACTGACCGCTATAAGGAGTGACTGTGAGAATGTAAGACAGGCTGCTTTGTTAGGCGGGATGCATATGTGAAGAGTATTATTCTAAATAATATTAATGAGACAGAACCCTGTTTACTCTCTTTGGAGGCAAACAAGATTCTGAAGTGGTAATGACAGAACATTTCTTCTTTTTGATCTGCACATAAACCTGGTCTTACCACACAAAGAGAATTCTAGTCATGGGGACATATTAGACCTTGTTACAGGACCTGTGAAAGGGCTCTATGAAACAACTTAAAAACAAGAAACTTTCTTCTTAATAAGAAAAGAAAATCAGGGACTGGCCTATCACAGGAAAATAATGGATAGTGAGAGGAAATTCTCTTGTAAAAACCATTTCGCTAGCTTTATAGGAATACAGGAAATGTCATGGCTTCCCACATTTGTGAGACACCCATGAAAGACTGTTCTTATCTGCTCCAGATCCCTGCTGTAAGCCAGCCACGATGAGGAAAAGTTAAATACAGTTAGTGCACAGGGATTCGTTTTATGAGGCTGTGCCCAAAGATAAAGGCTCTCAGGGGAAATTTGTGGAAGGTGAAGACAATCATATTTTTAATGACAGTAGGACAGTAGCATTGATCACATCAGAATGCATATTTGAGAGTTAAAATGTGAAGCTCTGTCCAGTAGGAATGGCATTGGGGACCACTGATTTTTAGGAAACTTTACTAAGTCCTTTACAAAAGGAAGTGTTAAGAATGTGGGGTGATTGCTGTTACAATATGTTACTACACTGAATGATTTTATTTACTTATTTGAGACAAGATCTCACTCTGTCCCCCAGCCTAGAGCACAGTGGTACAATCATGGTTTACTGTAGCCTTGACCTCCTGGGCCCAAGCTATCCTCCCACCTCAGACTCTTGAGCAGCTGGGACTATAGGTGCAAGCTACCATGCCTGGCTAACTTTAAATTTTTTGTAGAAATGGGACTCTCCCTATGTTGCCCAGGCTGGTCTTCAACTCTTGGGTGCAGTCAATCTTCTCGCCTTGGCCTCCCAAAGTGCTGGGATTACCTGGCCATTTCTCAGTTTAAAATATCATTGTGTAAGTGATTGCTACCCATTCTGGATATTACTATCCATTCTGGATATTACTATCCATTCTGGACCTTCCTAAATTTCGTCACCAGGTGAGTGAAACTATATATTGAAGACTGTAAGTGATATTTTCCCAAAATTATGTTTTAAGTGGAATGAATAAGCTTCAATATTCTAACATAGCAGGGCCTGACTCATGGCTTGGTGGTAAGAGAAATACCTCCACTAGGCTTCGCCCGAAAAGAGAGAAGGCACCAAAGAAGGCACATCGGTGAAACTTCACGTTTCTCAAGTGAGCTCGACCGTGACTCAAAACTAATGTGAAAGATTGTCTTCATAGAAAGTTCTGAAGACAGATAATAAGGAGGAGGAAAAAAAGCAAAAATGGAGAATGGGGAAATTTCTGGAAAGTGCATAGATGAGTAGCAGCTTGCTCTAGGTTATAGTGCCCCCAACCTTATGGTCAAAAGCCTAGTCCAAAGCTCCAGGTGTGCAATTAGAAGCAAGCTCTGGGGGCCACAGATGAGTCAGTGGAGACCTGCACCTCATGGAGTCATGACTCTTCCAAGCTGGAAAGAACCTTAGAAATTCTCATAAAAGATTAATTGTGACACTCCTAGAAAAAGGACTATCACAATTAACTTCGAATTAATCAGTGCTGATTGTCCAATTAGTGGATTTCTCGTGCTTCCTGTTCCTCCTCTCCCACCGCCTGCCTTTCGGCTCCATCACAGACATGCCATTAGCACCTCCACAAGAGGCTGGATGTGGGGGGCGGGAAAGAAGACAGAAATGGTTCAAAAATTCTAACAATAATAAATTAAAACACTGGTTAACAAGTTCAAAATTAGTATTTGGAATCAGGGATTTAAATTACTAAATTTATGAATGTCATTTGCACCTTTCCGTTTGAAACCCCATGATCAGAGATAATTTCCTTTATCGGGGTTATGAGGACCATTTGAAAGGCATCTCCTATTTATGGTTCAATCTTACTGAAATATGTGGTTTCTAAGAAATATGATGACATGCAGTTACCCATGTAAAGGGGTCTGGCTGTGTTATTTAGTCCCTAACACTTGCTTGAGAGGAGGTTTGCAGGTATTTCTGGAGGTAACTTTCCTCTGTTCCACATTATTTACTGGGCATCTGCTGTGTGCCAAGGACTGTCCCAGGTATTGAGTATACATCAATCAATCAATGAATAAAAAGGCAAAAATGTCTGCCCTTGTGGAGTTTATATTATAGTTGATGGATTCTGAATATAAATATAAACATTATTTCAGAAGGCAAATAATACAATATTTAGGAGGATTTAAGTAGCAAGAAAAAAACAGAGCAGAGTATGAGGGACTGGAGTATATTGGGGTGTTGGCTGCAAATGGATGGGGCGGTCAGGATAGACCCCATAGAAAAGGTGACATTTAAGAGAGAAAAACAGAGACCTCAAGGTGGGGACTTGCCTGTTGCATCTGAGGAACATCGAGGAGGCTGGTGTGGCTCAAATGGGGAGAAAAAGGGCAAAAATGATAAAAGGTGAGGCTGGATAATTAAGTAGATGGAGACAGAGTTTAGGCTGGAGCAGCACAGCACGTTCTGCGATAATGAAAATGTTCTTATCTGTTCTGTCCAATATGGTAGCCACTGGCGACATGCGGCTAATGTGGCTGAGGCACCGACTTTTCATCTTATTTAACTTTAATAATTTAAATTTAAATACACGCGGCTAGTGGCCACCATATTGGATAGTGCCGTCCTGGGCTGTGAGGCGGCGATGTGATCTGAGCCAGCTTTCTGCAGCCTTGCTCTGGCTGCTGTGCTGAGAATGTGGAAGCAGGGACAGCAGCAGGGACAGCGGGGGCTTCCACCCACTCAGTCTGCCCATGCAGTGTCACACCTGCAGAAAGCCCCCTCAGTAGCTGTTTTCTCCTGACACACACCCAACATGGGATTGACGGAAACTTTCACTACGCTGATGGAATTAAGTTCCTCTTAAGACAGCTGCCAATAAAACCAGCATTTCCTGGGAATCATGTAATTTAGAAAGAGGGAAATGGAGGGAATGTGTTCTTGGCCAGAAGTTGGTGTTATGTTAATTTTAATAAAAAATCCAGCAAGCTTGGCTTCTCATGTACTGCTCATGATCAAAAAAAGCAAAACTCAGAGAAATGAAATTCCTTGCCCAGGTCCTTGGCGGCAGGGGCAGGATCTGAATTCACATCCTCCTGGCTCAAACCCATGCCCTTTTTTGTACCATAATGACATCCTTCAAGAAAAAATCCATAGTCTGATAAAATTATTAAGTGGAAATGAACCTGGTTCTGCTGGCAAGGAAGTTGTGGTTTTTTTCTCACTGTTTGTTTGAGGGCAAAACAACTCTTTTTCACGGAGGAAAGAGGGTCCCTTCATCATGGAATCTAAAATGAATCCCCTGGGAGGGAACAATTTCCTTCCTCCTTATTGGAAAAATTAGGAGCTTGTTTCTAGAGGCAGAGAAACTAATATTTCTTGTACCCATGTTTTGCTACAGGAAATTAAAATGAATGAAAGCTGTGTGATAAAGACATGGTATTTTCCAGAACAGATGTTGTCAAATAGTGATTCTCTTGGGATGAAGACAATAAAGCTCACCCGGACTGGCATGGAAGTTCTTTGCCTGATCATCTACTGAGTACAAATGGCCAGGGTAGCTGTGGGATCCATATCCCAGTGAGGTGCCCTGTCGGATGTAAATGTAGTCACCAACCTCCATTGCCCCGTAGTGTCACTCAGAGCCCAAAGGCAGGGCTGGCTGGGTCCGTAGGCTCCACCCCAATTGTTTGGAACAGGGCAGATGTCTTCCCACAGATACAAACTGGTGGCCCTGGCCTGCCAGTCTTGGCCACTTGCTTGTGAACACACTGGTACTTGTATCTCCTAAGTGATGCCTGAACTCCAGGAGAAAAGCCCCACCACTTCTCCTTTTCCAATCTGAAATCTACTATTTAGCATTAAGTAGACTGCACAAAGAGTAGAACATTTAGGCCTCAGAATGAAAAAGCAAATAAAATTCATACTCGCTGGCTAAAAATTTCCTTTGTTCAGTGTCCAGAAGTTTTTTTCCTGGGAGTCCATGAGTTGAAATCAGGGTAAGATTATTAAACTTCAAGTGAGAGCTAAAGAAAAAGAAAAATGAAAAAGAATAAGCAGTTAAGTGCAACTTAGCAAGTTTATCATAATTCAATTTAACTTTATATCTTGTCATCCAACTGTTGAATTGTTTTTGTAGCTACTAATTCTTTGCATGAACCTTCAAATAGAACCAACCATTTCAAGGAAAAAAGGAAGATGGTGCTGCAGCTGCTAACTGTAGAATCTTCCAAAAAGCTACACATTAGTAATGAGACAGGTTTTTAAAATGTGCTTTTCAAAGTAAAACTAAATAAAACAAATTGGGAGAGAGGTAAATTTAGTATAAAATTTAAATTTTAGACTACTTCTATTAATAATAAACTGCTTGGAAGCATAACAATTGCAGCTCAACCCGGATGACTGCTTCCAGTCAAGCGTTTTGTATGGCGCATTACACCATGTAGTCCTTACAGCAATCCAGTCAGGTCAGTAATACTATTATCCCTATTTTTTTTAGGTGGAACTGAAGCAAGTAATTTGCAAAGACCATTGGTATAGTTTGACTCTGTGTCCCCACTCAGATCTCATCATAATTCCCACGTGTTGTGGGAGGGACTTGGTGAGAGGTAATTGAATCATGGGAGCAGGTCTTTCCCATGCTGTTCTCATGATAGTGAATAAGTCTCATGAGATCGGATGGTTTTAAAAATGGGAGTTTCCTTGCACAAGCTCTCTCTTTGCCTGCTGCCACCCATGTAAGACGTGATTTGTTCCTCTTTGCCTTCTACCACGATTGTGAAGCCTCCCCAGCCACGTGGAACTGTAAGTCCATTAAACTTCTTTTTTTTTTTGTAAATTGCCCAGTGTTGGGTATGTCTTTATCAGCAGCATGAGAATGGACTAATACAGTACATTGGTACCAGTAGAGTGGGGCACTGCTGAAAAAATACCCAAAAATGTGGAAGTGACTTTGGAACTGGGTAACAGGCAGAGGTTGGAACAGTTTGGAGGGCTCAGAAGATGAGAAAATGTGGGAAAGTTTGCAACTCCCTAGAGACTTGCTGAATGGCTTTGCCCAAAATGCTGATAGCAATGTGGACAATAAAGTCCAGACTGAGGTGGTCTCAGAGGAAATGAGGAACTTTTTGAGAAATGGAGTAAAGGTGACTCTTGTTATGTTTTAGCGAAGAGACTGGTGGCATTTTGTCCCTGCCCTAGAGATTTGTGGAACTTTGAACTTGAGAGAGATGATTTAGGGTATCTGGCAGAAGAAATTTCTAAGCACCAAAGCATTCAAGAGATGACCTGTGTGCTCTTAAAGGCATTCAATTTTATAAGGGAAGCAGAGCATAAAAGTTTGGAAAATTTGCAGCCTGACAATGCAATAGAAAAGAATATCCCATTTTCTGAGGAGAAATTCAAGCCAGCTGCAGAAACGTGCATAAGTAACAAGGAGCTGAATGTTAATCACCAAGACAATGGAAAAAATGTCTCCAGGACATGTCAGAGGTCTTTATGGCAGCCCCTCCCATCACAGACTTGGAGGCCCAGGAGGAAAAAGTGGTTTTGTGGGTTGGGCATGCTGGGTGCAGCGTAGGGACTTGGTGCCCTGCATCCCAGATGCTCCATTCATGGCTGAAAGAGGCTAATGTAGAGCTCAGGCCATGGTTTCAGTGGGTATAAGCCTCAAACCTTGGCAGCTTCCATGTGGTGTTGAGCCTGCGAGTACACAGAAGTCAAGAATTGAGGTTTGGGAACCTCCGCATAGATATCAGAGGATGTATGGGTATGCCTGGATGTCCAGGCAGAAGTTTGCTGCAGGGGCAGGGCTCTCATGGAAAACTTCTGCTGGGGCAGTGTGGAAGGGAAATGTGGAGTCAGGGCTCCCACACAGAGTCCCTACTGGGGCACTGCCTAGTGGAGCTGTGAGAAGAGGGCCACTGTCCTCCAGACCCCAGAATGGTAGATCTACCAGCAGCTTGCACTGTGTGCCTGGAAAAGCCACAGACACTCAATGCTAACCCATGAAAACAGCCAGGAGGGAAGCTGTACCCTGCAAAGCCACAGGGGCGGAGCTGCCCAAGACCATGGGAACCCACCTCTTGCATCAGCATGACCTGGATGTGAGACATGGAGTCAAAGGAGATCATTTTGGAGCTTTAGGATTTGACTGCCCCACTGGATTTTGGACTTGCAAGGAGCCTGTAACCCCTTTGTTTTGGCCAATTTCTCCAATTTGGAATGGCTATATTTACCCAATGCCTCTACCCCCACCATATCTAGGAGGTAGCTAACTTGCTTTTGATTTTACAGGCTCATAGGCAGAAGGGACATGCCCTCAGATGAGACTTTAGACTGTGGATTTTTGAGTTAATGCTATAATGAGTTAAGACTTTGGGGGGCCAGGCATGGTGGCTCATACCTGTAATCCCAGCACTCTGGGAGGCCGCGGCAGGTGGATCACCTGAGGTCAGGAGTTTGAGACCAGCCTGACCAACATGGTGAAACCCCATCTCTACTAAAAATACAAAATTAGCCAGATGTGGTGGCGCATGCCTGTAATCCCAGCTACTTGGCAGGCTGAGGCAGGAGAATCACTTGAACTGGGGAGGCAGAGGTTGCAGTGAGTCAAGATCACACCATTGCACTCCAGCTTGGGCAACAAGAGTGAAACTCTATCTAAAAAAAAAAAAAAAAAAAAAGACTTGGGGGACTGTTGAGAAGGCATGATGGGTTTTAAAATGTGAATGATATGGTTTGGCTCTGTGTCTCCACCCAAATCTCATCTTGTAGCTCCCATAATTCCCATGTGTTGCAGGAGGGACCTACTGGGGGGTAATTGAATCATGGAGGCAGGTTTTTCCTATGCTGTTCTTGTCATAGTGAATTAGTCTCATGAGATACGATGGTTTTAAAAATGGGAGTTTCCCTGCACAAGCTCTCTCTTTGCCTGCTGCCATCTATTTAAGACATGAGTTGTTCCTCCTTGCCTTCCATCATGATCGTGAGGCCACCCCAGCCACGTGGAACTGCAGGTCCATTAAACCTCTTTCTTTTGTAAAAGGTCCAGTCTCAGGTATGTCTTTATCAGCAGCGTTGAGAACAGACTAATATAACCATATAGCTAGTAAGTCTGGAGGCAGCATCCTCTCACCTTACCTCTGCCTGTACTGTCCTGTAGACCTCAAATTGTTTAGAGGGATCCAAAGGTCATCTAATTCCCATCAGCTGACATTAGCTTTATTACATTCAGATACACATAGTTAGTCAAATCAGGATACCAAAAAGTGTCATCTGGGAGGAAATTCTAGAGGATTCCTTTTTAAGAGCAAAATTGCTTTATATTTGCATCAGGCTTTCCAGAGTCCAAGGCACATTCATAGGCATACACATAGAGATTAATCTTCTACACAATTTATGCTGGGGGTAGGGGAGAGGCTGGTTTTTCTAATCCACATTTCATATGTAAGAAAATCAAGGTTGGAAATGGTAAGCAATTTGTTCAAGGTTACAAAGCTCATAAGCAGTGCCAGCTATGAAAGCCAGGCCTGCTGGCCTCAGGCAGTGCCCTGCTCCAGGCACCCACAGTACTCCCTCTAACCAGTTCTACAGGTAAAGTGCACCTGAGTAGAGGCCTCTGAAGAACTCACATGCTCAAGGCTCACTCCATGTTTGTCCATCAGGATTTAAGATGCTCTTGCTGCAAATCCACCCCCTAAAGTCAGTAAAATTTTATGGTGAGCTGATCTTTTCATAGGGTTCATGCTGATGAGATTTTTTTTTTCTAAAATCTCTTCTTAGTTCACACCTCCCCTTCAATCAACCAAATGCCAAAAAAGAAGCCTTCACCAAGTCAGAGAGAAACACCTGCCCTCTTTTCCCATGAGAAGATTGGAAATGTTCCAAATGTGGAACTGCTATCAATTTACTGACAATCTGTTAAGTAGCACTAAAAGCAGGAGACTTTTGGTGATGGCGCAGGCCAGAAATGCAATAAACTCAACTGAACCTGACATTTAAAAATAGCTCAATATTATGAGAGGTTTTGCTCTAAAGTCTCTAAGGATGAGTGTCATTTAAGAATGAATATTCTTATTTGATAAGAAGAAAACTGAGTGCATCTTATCCTCTAATAATAAGAATAAAAAATTTGAATATCTTCAAATAACATAAAGGTCACAATTAACCCAGCTACTTATGGCTGACAGTCTACAAGTGCACACTGATTACTCGTCTCTGATTTATTACCATTTAATGGAAAATGCTAATAATAATCAGTGTTTATACTCACATGCAGTTAAAATTTATCCCAGCTTTGGGTGTTATGTGATAGAAATGTGGTTTATGTTACACCAATAATAGTTATATATAGGCCTTTTTTACATCTCTATGTAAATAGAAGGCTTAATAATTATCCAGCTATATCTTTTACTACAAAGACAATCCCTTTGGTTTTGAATCATTTGAATTACTGAACAACATGAATCAAATGATTTATAAATTACCAAACTACCACACTGCATTATCCTAAATAATGCTGTTGTACAATTTAAAATTTCCCCCAAAAAACAAAGTAGTTTAAAAAAAAACCTAATCTATCATGATATAGTACAAAAAATTTTGGGGGGATAGAGGCATTTTTTGAATTTTAATACATTAAAAAACAGGTTTCCACTCCTTTAGCCCAACTTAAAATCTTTTTGCATTCTTCATTGTTGCTATTCTGGGCCTTTCTCTAGCCTTCAAGTTCTGTACTGTAACCCCTCGTTATCCCTACTATCCCCCTTCCTCATCCTCAGGTGATCACATCCCCTATGTCATAAAGAAAATGAGGACTGGTCACCAGGCATTTTTATGTTTCCTTCTTACCATATCTAGAGCGTTCTTCCATTCCCCTGAGTCAGAAGAGACGTGTTTCCCCGTTAACCCTATCTCCTCTTCAAGTTCCTCTTCTTTCTCTCTCAATCCCTCTGACAGCAAACTTCTCTTAAAACTATACTTAAGACACCTGGACATCACCAGCCTCGTGCTGATAGGACGGATCCACGGAGTCAGCTGGGCCCATGACCTGCTTCTCTGCTTCTCCATGTGTGGTTTCCATTTTCAGGGTCACCTTGGGTTCAAGGTGGCTCCTGGAGCTCCAGCCATCACAGCCACATTACAGGCAGAGGAAGGAGAAATGGGCATAGAGGGCTGCCTATTAAGGAGCCTTCCTGAAAGTCCCACGTTTCTGCTTACCTAGCCAGAACTCAGTGACATGGCCAGGGAGCAGCAGGGAGTCTGGAAAATGTAGTTTTTCAAAGAAAACACAGTGATGTTTCCAAGAGCCACAGTTCCCAGGGTTTTGTGACCAAGTGCAGAATGAATACTGGGAGGCAACTAGAGGTTTCTATTTTCGTTGACTCATGGAGGAAGAATGAGGTGGGGATATGAGAAGATCCTTATTAATCAGGATCCAGGCCAAAAAAAAAAAAAAAAAAAAAAAAGATGGCAGACTCCACAAGGTCTTACTGACTGAAGGCGGCTGTGTATGCAGGGTTACAGGGACAAAGAGGGAAGGACAGTACCCAGGGTCTAGCAGCAGTGGGTGCCATCACTGATCCTGGGCCTAAAGGAGCAGGGGTGGAGGAAACAGTGAGAGCTGGGACCATGCAGGAGGCCTCCCCCAGGAGATGTCGCCACAGAACCTCCTGTCTGGGACGAAATTGAGGTCTAAATTGAGGTCTAAATTGAGGCTCCCTTTCATGACTGCTTTTTTACCAGCTCCTCCTCCTTTGTCCATTTCTCCCTAGCCAAGCTTCCCAAGCTTCATGCCTATTTCTGTGGATGATGTTATCCACCACCAGGACTCCCTCTTACACATTGACTACAATGTACTATACTATAGTGATTCTTCTAAGCTCTAAATCTAATTTCTAAATGCCTATTGGCCCTAACTGGCATGCTCCAGGGGGATCTCAAATTTAGTATATGCCCAAACAAAGCACTTGGTCACCTCATCCCACTCCTCCTCTATCTCTGTCAAAGCTTTGGCCAACTAACCACCTCTCGAGCTAGGAATTTTGAAACCAGTCTCAGGCTCCTTCCCACTACCCACATTGGCCACTGTGTCCAATCACTTTGACCTTGCCCACATCTCTCAAATGCCCCTGCAACCCACCCCTCCTATAACACACTGCCTTAGTTCGCCATTTTGTCTAGAGGGTTTGTCTCTCTGGCATGAGTCTCTCTCTTCTGTCTATCTTCCACACAGCTACTGGAAACCTCTTTTTAAATTAAATAAAATCTCAATGGTTTCTGGTTTTAAAATCCCTACCTTTGTTCTTGGTAGGGATTTTACCAAGGTAGCTGCAGAACAGACTTATTAAGATCCCGGTCTCAGAAATCGGACTGCCTCAGCGTGACTCCCAGCTCTAGCACTTCTAGGTTTTTTACCTTTGCAAGTTATTTGACCTCTCTGTGGCTCTAGAACCTAATGCTTCTTAGGGGTTCTGTGAAGATTAAATGAATCATTGTCTGTAAAATGCTTAAAATATTGCCTGCTACATAGTGCATTTTCAATAAATGGTAAGTGTTTTGATTACCAAACTGTTCAGTCCAAATTCCCTAGCGTGGCATAAACATCCTTCCGGCTGGGCCTAACCAAACTTCCCCAACCTTCTTTGTAACATCAACCTCCTTGCTATTCAGGGAAGGTTCCCTGCCCTTTCATGACTTTATATGAAAATATCACCAGCATTTTCATTTCTTTCTCCAACCTCATATTTTTGCTGTGATGGTTCTCTCTATAATCCGATTTAGCAATGTCTAAATATTTAATTTCTTAAATTTATAACTATGTAAGAGTATTGGTCTAAAATCATGAAGTTTATAATACATAATTCTAATAGACTGATTTTGAATTTGATTGCCTATGAATATTCAAAAAGTTCCTTCAAATAGAACAGTGGGTCACGGAGTACAGCTTGGGTTTGGGCATGCATTTGATGAAATGGCAGGAACAGCAGAACTACAGATAAAACGCAGATCTAATGGTGTTGGCTTAATGTATATAAACAATATCTAACATCACCGTGAGCCCTCAGCTCCAAAATCAAAGGTCACCATATCATGAAAAAAAAAAAAAAGTTCCAAGTTAAGTGCTCAAGCCAATGAAACATTAAACAAGGGCACCTGCATTTTTGCAGCAAATAATTCCAGTGGGGATTTCACGTTGCTGTGGATACAAAGGGGGGAACAGCTCAAAGATACTTGTAAAGCAGGGAGGGATTAGGGTATCCAGGGAAATAAGTAAAAGGTATTGTGTTTCATTCCATGCTTCAGGAGGACAGCTACAAAATTAGGTCTAAACATCCTTATCCTTCAAATAAAGAGGGTCACATTGCCAATTTATTGTGAACATGATAAAAGAAACATAAAACTTTTCATGGTGCTTACCCTTCTGGGCAGTAGATACATGTCAGCCCGCTAGGCGATCGCTAGTTATTTTCTAGCTGATTTTGTCTGGGTGCGTCTGCAGGGTGCAGGCATAGCAAAGGCAACCAAAGCAAGTGATTTAATTAACTGCTTTAATTAATGCTGTTATTTGAACAAATAGATAATGTAGAGAAAAAATTATTACCCCACATTGATCTAAATGTTTCAATTTAATTTACTAAAACCTCTGCTTTCTGAATGGTTCAAAACAGTGACAAAAATATTTGCCAAATGAAAATAAATCCTAGCTCGTGATAGATATGTCACCTATCTACATATTCTACTAGTTAAAAAATAACTCAGATTTAATTCAGTCTTAACAACAACACATGCCACAAAATACTATAGATGGAGTTTAAAAGTTGGGAGCTCTGTGAACTTCCAATATTAGAGGCAAAACAAATCCTCACAAAATATTTATTGTAAGTACACAGCAGATTAAGAGACTCTACCAGTTTTTCCCTGAAAAAAATTTAACTTTCTTTAGCAATATTTTTTTCTGTGTAAATCATAAGAGACTTTTGGTCAAGGTCCTGAGCCATTAATTTAATTTTTTTATTTTTAAAAAACTTTTTATTTTGGAGGATTTTAAATATACACGAGGTGAAAGAAGCTTAGCGATTACTAACATTGTGCTGCTTTTAAAATACTCACCAACACTGTTTGTTGTGGTTGGAGTAAACGCCACACATTGTATTATTTCATCATAAATTCTCTAACATGCAAGAACCTAACAATAAAATAAATTTAAGAAAACGGGAAAGGTGCAGGAGATTGTTAAATATTTAAAAGGATTTCAGGGGCATATTAACCAAATGTAGTATTTGGACCAGCTTTGCATCCTTATCCAAACCAACTAACTGTAAAAGAACAATTTTAAGACCACTGGGAAAACTGAACATGGACTGGTATCAGATGATATTAAGGAGTTATGGGGTGTTTGTTTGAGTGTGTTAATAGTACTCAATCCATTTTTGTTGTTAGTAAAAATTAAACGGCAGCTGCATCCATGGCCACAAAGTTGTCGGTCATGACGCACTCTGACCTCCAGGGGGAGACCGAAGAGAGAGATCCATAGAGGAGGCAAGGGATGGAGGATTCTGAGCACATCCAGAAGGGAGTGGGCAGTTCGTGGGGTAAGACAGAGCTTAAAACCTCTCTCCCTGACCCTACATCTCTCTTCTCTTGAGTGCCATCTTGCCCGGCTCCACCTTGGGTGGTTGGTCAGAGCTCCCTGGTCCTGGAGCTCCTGTAGGAATCAGGATGGGACAAATGGGGCAAGGAGCAAGTCTCTTAAGGTACCCTGAGTCGGTGTGATTCAACACTGGACCCGACACTAAGGTAGAAGTGTCTGCCTGGAGGGCCCTGGGTGCTCTCTGGAGTCCTCAGGGACCTGGCAGAGGAGAGGCGTAGTGGCCAGGATAAGGGGCTAGGCAGACGTTCAGGATCTCAGATAAAACACTGATGTATCACAAAAGAAACACATAAATCCTTACTGAAAAAATGAAAATGCATGCCATTCTTGAAATGTCAATTGAAAAGATAAGAATAAAATTTGGGAGTTCTGGCAAAACAGATTAAAATGAAATTGGTTTTCCTTTATAATCTAGGGGAAATGATTAATGATGTTTTTATCTATGTCTATGAAGTAAAACCATTATACATTTACATTTTAAGCGTATGTTTATATATACTGAACACACACTAGATGTAAATACCAAGATGGCAGCTATCAAAGATAAGCCAGAAAGCCCTTGCACATGAGAGATGGCAAAATAAAAGACACAAATCAATTTGTTCCTTAAGGATAGAATCATGGAGCGTTATGGGAATTCAAACTCGAGTGGGATCACTTCTGGTGGGGGAGGATGAAGAAGAGCTTTATGTTTTGGGCAAAGGCTGGCTATTAGCAAGGCTTTATTAACACCACATGGGCAGGTTTCTTCTTGGGCCTTCCTTCTTAATGGTGACAGTTTAAGCATGAGACTTCGCGAAATGCTTTCTGCTAGGTCCAGTTTAGCATGCTAATACTATGAATGTGGGTTCAACTATATAATGCTAATAATAACTTAAAAATTAGGCCCTGCAAGCCCCAAAGTAATGATGTGACTTAGAAGTTATATGATTTGCTAGGAATTAGAAAATGTGGTTTGGAAAACAAACCCATAAATACAAGTTAGTTACAATGAGCAATTACGGGGGGAATAGGTTTCCTTATAGATGAGACTGCCAATTTTGAGCAAATGTCTACATAAATGGCTCCTAAACCCACCTGCATGTCGGAATTACCTGGGGATTCTATTAAAAATATTGTACATATTCCTGAAACCCACCCCAGGCCAGGAACAGGGTCCCAGGAAACTATATTTGTACAACCTTTCCCATCCCTATCCAAGTGGCTGTGATGTGCAGAATTGTAGAGCCTGGAACTTTTGCAATCTGTTGCTTATAGAAACAGTTACCTAATATTAACCCTAAAATCTCAAGGTGATTCACAACATTTTCCTCCACCACAAGGTCTTAAAATAAAACGGAGAATTCAAACCTTTTTTTTCAGGCCCCAATGTCTTACTATACTGGCAGTGTTGGATTATCTGTTTGAAAGGCATTATCTTCAGAGAAGTACACTTAGCAAGAAACCTGTTGTCCAGAAGCCATCTGCTCCATAGATGGCTTTGCCTGCTCTGGGTCTCACACAGAGGCTCATGGTCCTCCCACTCCCCAGCAACGAGGACCACCTGTCACCTCTACTGGAGGGCCCTCATGCCTGTGTTTTCAGGCAGGGCTCTTTCTGGGCTTCCCTTCCAAATTTCTACCCAACATCAAATGCTATAAGTCGGGGGCAGTTTGATATGTCCTTATTCCTTCAGTCCTCTTGTACATCATTTTACGTGTGCCAAGATAGAAGAATTCAAATGCATGGGTGTTACGGCCCTAATCCTCCCTCCGCAGGGAGGAAAGTAAGTGACTGGCAGATGCAGTGCTGACGAAGTGGGAGAGGGTGCGCAGCTGAAGGTGTACGATGCCTTTTGCTTTTTTGGGAGTGAAGCTGCCCATGAAAAAAGTGGGGATGGGAGGATGGGGCAGGAAGGGCAAAGACCACATTGGCCTATTGGCCTAGTGGCATTGACTGAGTGCGTCCCTGCAGGTCTCGTGAAGACACACATTGCTGGGCCCGATTCCCAGAGTTTCTGATGCAGGAGGTCTGGGTGGGGCCTGAAAATCTGCATTTCCAACAGTTCCCAAGTTTTGTCCATGCTGGCGGGCCAGGGGTGGCACCTTGAGAGGCTCTATTCAAGGAGGAGAAAACTGAGAGGCTCCTGAGCGTTTGGGAGTCTCAAGAAAGGAGGGTAGAGTTTAATGTAAGTTTCTATGAAGGAAGTGTATGATCCCATTACATATCTGAGAGACATGTGTCTCTTAGGAGGATGTTCTGCAGACTCCAGGGAATGTCTCACCAGGAGTCAGATGCAGCTGCGGGTTGGAAACACCTCCGGCTCAGTCCTCAGGGAAGAGGGCGTCCTCCACATAGAGGACACTCCAGTTCCTCAGTCACTTCCCGCCTTTGAAAGTCAATGCAGGCTTCCATGGGGGTCTAGACATGCAAATTTACTTACTGGGGAGGTGTCTGTCTAACAAGTGTCAGCACTAGGCCTTTGGACAGATGCTTGACATTTGCTACCTGACTGAATGCTCAGGCCAGTGTGTGAGGAGGGAATTCTGGATGACTTCCCTGCAGCACGGGTGAGGAGACTGAAGTTCTGGGTATTGGAATCATTCTCCTGGTCTCTCTCCACTCCTCGCTTCTGACTTCCTTGACCTGCCACCTCCCCTGCAGGGCTGGGAAAGCAGAGCCTGGCCCTACCCCCAGGTTTCCGATTCAGTCCCTGGAGAGTGGGGCCTGAGTATCCCCACCTCCGACAGCTTCCCAGGCAATGCTGATGGTGCTGGGCCACAGACCACGTTTTGAAAACTAGTGAGTCTAACCTTAACTCCATCCCAAAGTAGAAATAAAGTATTTGCCAAGACAAGGTCCTTAAATGCCATCTCTTTTCCAGCAAAACTTTCTGGTAGTACACCTGCATCCTCTTTAGAACTGCAAGAAACCCACAAAATCCTCTACACACGGCCTTCTTAGCTAATCCGGCTTCTTCTCCATCATCGTCTATGCCCAAGTTTCAGTAAAAGGCAACTTCAAGAATATTAACAAGGAAGAACCGAACAAACTTAGCAAACTAAGGGACCGTAAGGGCACTCCAGAGACAGTGTTGAGGCCCACTCACCTCACCCTGGCCCACCTGCTCACCTGCAAAAGGGTCTCCTGTCTGCCTGTCTCTGCCCAAGGCCATTCTCTGACCTCAGTTGTCTACAGTGGGGACCCACCGACAAGGGTGTCTTTTGGCTTTGTGGCTGTCCTCACTTCCCTGTCACACGGCTCTGCTCTCAGGCAGTTCCCTAGGATCACTCCCAAATCACCTACTTGTATCCAAATGCTTTGTTTTCAGCTTGGTTTGAAAGAATGCAAACCAAGACAGGTACCAATGTCATTATTTGAAAATCATCCAATAACAAATGATGAAGACTGAGGAGGCGGGTGTACGACTCAGATCCAGGTACATGGTTTGTGCTGTGTGTGATCATGAAAAATGCATTTCCTACTTACCCTTAATGCCAAAGAATCACAAAGCACCCACAAAAAAAGGACAATAAGCTGACCTTCCCCCATCGAAAAGGCCTAAGGTTGCTCAAAGTGGATTGCTTTGCTTTTGTTCTGGGAGTCTGTAATGTGGGTATGAGGAGGTAAGTTACCTTGAAACAAGCAGGGGTGGATAATTTCAGTAAATAGTGGTGCTTTTATTTAACATTAATTACATTTAAATATTGGAGTCAAATAGGAAACCCCATTGTGATTAGTGACACCAGGGTGCGTTCTGGATCATTATTCTCCGATGGCAGAATGTCAAGTCTTGCTGCCTGGGGAGAATGAGACTCTTGAGCCTGACACATAAAGCTCCTTCCACCATCCCCTTTGCTCTGGCCACCAGACCAGCCTCTGCACCAGACCTGATGTCCTGTATGCCCCATGGATGTCCGTCTCCCGTACGCCCCCCCTGTGGATGTCCGTGCTGCCTGCTGCCTGGGCACATTGGAGGGCGGCCCTGCACATGCCCTGGGCCTCACTCCCATGCTGTCTCAGCACAGGGCAACGAACAGGGCAATTGCGAGGAGCACACGTGCAGAGACCGAGAGGACAGGCAGTCACAGTCACAAACCTGTCCATTGCAGTCGAGCTCTGAGATCAGCAAGGAAGCACTGACTATTTAATTAGTCACCTAATCAGTGACAGGCCACACTGAAGGTTTCAGATGTCCTCAGACAAATGTAAAGATAAAAAGCCTAATTAAGCCGCCAGCGCTAGGCTGGCTGCTGCCAGAGCCCACAGCTGTGCCGGATATTGTGCGGAACTGCACGACCCGATAACAGGAGTTGTGGTCATTGCCACAATTGCAGCTTGAAAAACATGCCCTGCTTGGTCCAAGCTATTCTTAGTCACCTTGACACATTCAACCAGATGAGGGGATCAACGTCTAGGCTGAAAGTCTGAGGTTGCATCTTTTGCTGGGATGATTTGGTTGGTTTTCAAGAAAACTCTTCTCAGTGGTGGAAGTGGAAGACAAGGGGAACCCGGGCTTTCCAGTGCCCACCAACCAGTGCTTCCTGCGAATCAGTGTTCTAGTCACACGGAGGGTTGCGGGGACACCGGCTGGGCTGCTTTCAGTCATTGTCATCCATGACTCTTGTAAGCATTTTTCTAGTGCCATTACAGGCTCTTCAAAAGATTCTTTACATCGGGATTAAATTAGGAAAGAGTTAAAAATAATGGATTAAAAAGGAACTTCCCCATAATTAGGAGTAAATACTACAAAACACCAAAGCATAGAGACTCATGTGCTGAAACAGAAGAGGAGAGCAACTGCCTCAGCTCCATGAACGCAGGCCCAGGAGACAGTCAAGGTGCTGTTCTGCATCATTCTGGAAAAAAAGCCTGTTTGGGACACTGTCTGGGGCAGGGCCTGAGGTTCTGCATTTCTGACGAATTCACAGGTAATGTCAATGCTGCTGGTCCACGCGCCACACCAGGAGTGAAAGGATGCAGAGAGGTGCATACACCTGGTTCCGGCTCCTCCTCTTCTGTTTTTTTTTTTCTTCTATTTTGCTATAGCATTTATATACTTAAAAAAAAAAAGATTCTGGAGTATCTTTGTGGAAACCTGAAATAGTCAAAGCACTGCATTTGAGGAGTTCCGTGATGCTAGACTCGGTGGGAGTTCACTTTACAGTGAGTTCACTTTACAGATCTCGCCCTCATAGGGTTTGTGGAGTTTCTACCGTGGTGGTGCCTTCGGGCTGGCAGGACCTGGGAGCCCCTGCTGGGACTCTCCTTCCGCACAGATGAGAACAGTACCTCCCTCAGGGCCACAGCACTGCTTGGCAGCAGAGGTGGGCTAACAGCTGCAGCCAAGTTCTTTCTGCTTTCTCCAGTGCTTGGAGGTTTTAAAGAGTCTTCATAATGGAAGTGCTGAGAAGGAGAACGCACACGTGACATCTGCAGTGTCCGAGCCAGGAACTTTCAGTCCCAAAGAACAGGGTGGCCAAATGAACAAACCCACCAATCACAAGAACAGTCACTGAAAAATAATCCAAGTCTATCACTTAAATATCTTGGGCATTATGAAGAACACACATAATCTCACAGTGAATGTCTTAAGATCTGTCTTTTCCCCTCCAATTTATGGCCCTCCACCCCATAGTACAAGCCGGCATTTTCTTCCTCTATGCCCTGCAACGCAAGAGAACCACCCCATTGCCCTCGCCTTGCCCTGCCCAGCTCCTGATCCTTGCCACAAACGTGCACGCTCCTGCGCCGGCCGGGCAGATGATAGGAAAGAAGGCTGGGTCCTTTCCTCCTGGGCTGCCTTCAGAGGCCAAGTGCACAAGACAAGGGGGAAGGGAACCAATGAGCTGAGCCCACCCCACCCTGAATGACTCTACGCCCCTGCCCATCTCCACCCCTGGAGGCCTCCGGCAGGGCTGAGGGAGACTGTAGAAGCCTCTGAGGGCCGTTGGCTCCTAGGCTCTGCTGGGGATCACCAGGGCCAACAACAGGAAGGCACGGAGGACAGCAGGGGAAGTAAAAGACTGGGATGCTGGAGTGTGTCCCCAGGAAAACGCCTGCCATGCATGTCTCCCGGTGCTGGAGGGCCCAAGAGGCTCCCCCTAGGAAGGACAAGATGCAGGACTCAGGCCTGACAACCACAGACAAGGAGCTGTATCTGTGCAGATTAACTGCACTCAGCTAGCAGATAAAATAGCATACTTTAAAAACAAGTCAGAACACCAGCGCAGTATTCCCTCATCACATGGAGCTTACATCCTAGGGTATATTAGGTAGTGAGTTTGCATAAAGCACTTCGGCTCTCCCAGTAGCACCTCAGCACTTGGGGAAGAAAGGATAGAAATTTACACAAACTGCTTTTGGTGTCCTTTGAAGAGAAGACCAAATGTATTTTATAATTTCTTGCATGGAAATAATACAAGAAGAAAGTTGTGTTTGTTTTGTCATCAGATGACAGAATTACCAGATTTTCTGGAGAAAGAGGTTACTGTCCTGAGCCTCAAGTGGATTTTCTAGGAACGATGGTGCCCCTACTGAGTCTGACGATGCAGCTCAAGACTACAAGGAGGCAGCCGGGTGCAGTGGCCCCTGCATGTAATCCTAGCACTTTGGGAGGCTGAGGCGGGTGGGTCACTTGAGGCCAGGAGCTTGAGACCAGCCTGGCCAACATAGTGAAACCCAATCTCTACTGAAAATACAAAAATTAGCCGGGCATGGTGGCTTGCACCTGTAATCCCAGCTACTTGGGAGGCTGAGGCAAGAGAATCACTTGAACCTGGCAGGAGGCAGAGGTTGTAGTGAGCCGAGATTGCTCCACTACACTCCAGCCTGGGCAACAGAGTGAGACTCTCTCCAAACAAAAACAAAAACAAACAAAAAAAGACTACAAGGAGGCTGATTTTCCTAAATTTTGCTTCCAAAATGTAGATTCAATCCTCATTGGTGGTCAGTGTTGGGTGAAAGCTATATTTCTTCATTTCAGCTCAAATTGTATATAAAATTAAATTCAAATGGCAGTTAAACTGGGAAAGTAAAATAAGCAGGTTACCATGGTGATTGCTAACTTAAAATAATTAGAGAAAAATAATAAGAAAACTATTTCCTCTCTTAAGGATTAGAGATCCGTAAACTGATACCAGTCTATTTTTAGTGTACATAATCTGTGTAATGATGATAGAGAATTATGAGTATTTTAGAATGCTTTATAAAGCTCTATTTGATTGGGAAATTTAATCAACCCAATACTTACATCAAAATTTATACTTGTCTTTATTAAATCTAAGTTGACTCCACAAAAAGAAAATTACTTGTATATGTCTCAATGTAATCATTTAAATAAAACATTATGACTAAGTAGATAGCTAAATTAAGATTTAAGACCTGTTTATGATAACTTCTTAACTGCTATAATTTCACAGCTCCACCTTGATAATTCATCATTCAAAAATGGTTGCATAAAACTTGCTGTTCGAAAGTTTTCAAGGCAGAGACCCATCAGAATAAGTAAAGCACTCAGACTACAACGTGGCATGCCCTGGGAATGGAATATTCCTAGGTGCTTCTCATCATTTCATGCTTGCAGTGAAATATTGCTGCAGACTGACCACATTATTTAAAGCACATGAACTCTGTTACTAACTTCAATAATGACACATAATTTATTTCTAGTTACCTAAGGGTATGTTCTGGAGAACTGAATAAACTGGCTAGAAAGGGAAAAAATCAATTCTTTTTTTATCTGGTTAATGTGATGTTAAATGAGCAAAATAACCACTTGGGATTAGCTCGTCTCCATGTTAACCAGGCACATACACCTTTTGAGGGTCACTTCCTCCGTTCATTTTCTTACCCAGCCCCTCACAAGGCCCCGCCTGTCTTGAGCTGGGAACTCTGCTAGCTTCCAGAAGAGTGACGGCGGGCTGCATTTTCCTATCTCCTGCTTACCTCTCAGCACGTGTAGTTTTGAATGGTAGCTAAAGTTTTTCATGTGATCCTGAACAAAAGATTTGGATAAACTGGACTCTTAATCCAGGGTTCTGTGGTTCCCAAAGTCAGGGTTTTAAAACATCTATGAGACTTTAAACAAAAATAAATGAAGGTAGCGAGTTTGACAGAAGCTAGGCAATACACTGACGGCTCCATGTTAGGTGCTGATGATGCCAGGCCATGATCCCAAGTTCTCAGACCCTAACCCAGGGTGTTTTCTATTAAAGAGGTGCTCAATTCAGTGAGCAGATAGAGAGAGAGACTGGGGATGCTGCAAATCCCTGAGCATCACGCATCAGAAAAATGGGCTCTGAAAGGAAACCTTGTTTAGTGCTTTGAGGGGGATGAGAAAACAGCATCAGAAGAGATGCACAGGCCTCCGTATTCCCTGAAGGGTTTTACCTGTTCCATGGGATCCAAAATTCAAGGGCTGAAGAAAGGTCCTGGCCCACATGCCATTTCTGAAACTGTAATGTATGAAGTCAAAACTCATTCCCAAACCTGCCTGATTATGTGGAATGCCTATTAACATTCAGATTCCTAGACCCTTCCCCAGGAGTCCAGGTGCTGCAAGTTGGGTGCAGGATCTTAGAACCTACATCTTTAACAAATGCTGCAGGTGGTTCTTATGATCTGGCCAGTAAGGAAAACATTCCTTTAGAAAAGGGGTCAGTAGGTTGTTTCTGGGAAGGGTGAGACAATACATATTTCAGGCACTGAAGGCCATATGGTCTCCGTTGCAACTACTCAGCAGAGGAGTCTGCCATCTAATCTGCTATTGTAGCACAAAAATGGCCACAGACAACACATAAATGAGTGTGGCTGTGTTCCAATAAAGCTTTATTTACAAAAGCACTTGGCAAGCCAGACCTGGCCTCAGGGCTATAGTTTGCTGACCCCTGATGTAGAATATTCTTTCACTGATTCATTCATCCACATAGGCAGGGTGTGTAGAGTACTGAACAATCTCAGGTCTGTTCTCTGAGGGTGTTCTCTTCAGATGTAGGAATATAATTTTTATTATTTAAAAACCAATCGATCAATAGAGTAAAACAACTCACCAAAATACCAATGTCTCTAGGAAGGAAACTCCAACACTGGATGCACCGACCACAATGATCTTGGCATTGACAGTTATTTTAGGTGCCAATGTTAGTTTTCTGTTTGTATGGTTTAAAGCATAACTCATCTGGAAAAAAAATACAAAGACAAAGAAGAAATCAAAGAAAATGTAGCAGTGTTCATACCCCCACATTACCAATTATGTAGAGTTATTTAACCAGGACATTGCCACCAAAACAAACCTAGTAGTGCCCATGTACAGCCACAGTGAAATGTATGGGAAGATATTTTTAAGAAATTAATGTATGAATATGTGAATATGCCTGACATCTCAGCTAGGTCACATCAGAATGCCTGGTTTTCAAGATTTTGTCTTAATGCTGACAGATGTCTCATACAGAGCAGAGACCCTCAATGATTAGAGACCACCAGTAAATGATACTACAAGGAGACGGGCAAGCTACTCCCTGAGAATCTGTAGTTCCATGAGAGGTCCTAAGTGTTTTCTTCTGTCCACAGTTTCCCTGAAACCTTGAGTAACAAATTATAATAGTTGGGTACTTGAAGATAAGTTTTAGCTCATGTTCAATTCTGTGTCCCTCACGTTACTTAACGTGGTATCTTCTGGACAGTAGATGCTCAATAATATTTGTAAAATGGCAAACATTTATTAAATGGCAAAAGTGTGTTAAATAATTAGGGTTGTTCAACCTTTCAGATACTTCAGAGTCAGGGAGGCCTCTTAGAATCACAGAAAGTAACTGGTGATCATGTTAACGTCCATGTTTACAAAAATTGCCTGAATTAGTCATTTATTTGATTTACACCCCTGCAGAAGCTGCAAGGGGTATATTAAATGTGCAAAGTAAAGTTTTACAAAGAAGTGATACAGCATTCTTGGAAGAACATTGGGATCTGTGCCAAAAGATCTTGGTTCTATTTTTAATCCATTGATTCAACACACTTTTTTGTTTGGTGCTTACTATGGTGTCTGGACAGTAACAAGAATTACAGCTGACTTCTCATTGGAAACAATGGTGACCAGAAGTCAATGGAAAGATATTCTTATCACCTCATCCCATGCTGTTAACTACATCAGCATTAACTTCATCCTCTAGGTCAGAAATCTCCACATTCTGATAGGTCAAACCTGCTTTGGATTTTCTTAAAATCCTGGGATACCAGGAGTTGGAAGTCTGACAGAATAATGGTAAAGTGTTATTTGGGTTCTCACCCACTTTCCAGTACTGTAGGGGCATGGGTGTGGCCATACACTTTGCCATTTAAAGGTAACATCTCAGATCTAGAGCATAAATCCCATTTCTCTGTCTCTAGATAGCCTAGCAACATGGAGGAAGGAAAATGGCTTGAGCCAAACAATATATTGATAGAAACTTAAAACAAAAGTGGGAGATTTCAGACTCCATAATTAACATCGCTTGTACTTCTCAACATCATTTCCACCCTACAACTCCCACCTTTAATTTGGCACAACAGAGATTTTGGAAGATATTGAGCTCACTCCCATTTTCAAGAGGGACTCAGATCCACATAAACCAAGTCACATACTCCCACTCTCTTTCCTCAGTGATTGGGTCAGGACACACATGTGACCTAAGTTAACCTAATCAGAGTGAAGCCCAGGACTTCTGCATGACAGCTGAAGAAGAGAAGCCTTCTTGTTTTCTGGATGGCATGTGGTGTAAATGTGAAGCCTGAAATGGCTATGGTCATCATGCCAAGAGGGAAACCATCCTGTGTTGAAGCCCCAAGAGAATCACAGAGAAACAGAACAGGCATTCTTTTCAAACCCTACCTGAAACCCATACTACCTTTGGACTCTTCAGTTATATAAGCAATACATATCAGTGAGATATTGCCACAATAGTGCTGTGAAACAAACCACTTCAAAATGCATTGGCTTAAAACAACTGTCACTTATTCTGGCTCATGCAATTCCAGGTCAGCTGGAAGTTGGCTGATCTAGGTTGGACTCAGCTGGGTCTGGCTCCAACCTGCAGATTCCAAACCTGCCTCACATTTCTCTGATGCAAGGGAGCCAGAGCTTGTTCTTCTCATGGCAATGGCAGAAATACAAGAAAGGTAAGTGAAAATAGGAATACTTTTAAAATCTGGCCAAAGCAAGTCATGTAGCTGAGCCTAACATCCATGAGTTAGGAAATACGCTCACCTTTAGAGGGAGGAACCTCAAAATCACACAGCAAAGGACACAGCCCAGGGAGGGATGAAGGCTGGGAAGAACGACACAGCCCACTGCATTTCTTTGATTGTTTAGGCCAGTTTGTTTTTTATATGCTACTGAAAACTTCCTAGATTGATATACTTTCTAAATGAAAATAATGAATATACCATTTGGGTGAAAAAGTGCATGTTCT
This sequence comes from Chlorocebus sabaeus, assembly GCF_047675955.1. Classification (NCBI taxonomy): domain Eukaryota; kingdom Metazoa; phylum Chordata; class Mammalia; order Primates; family Cercopithecidae; genus Chlorocebus; species Chlorocebus sabaeus. Next base: position 58,162,410 of record NC_132905.1, on the reverse strand, counting down.
TCAAATAAATGTCAGTTCTGATTTGCTCTATGAGAATTTCCCAGGACAGATCCATGAGGAATTGTGTGAGAAATCTAGTTCCTACTGGTTCACCTGGGTGCCAGTGTATACTGTACTCTGCTTAATTTCCAAGACAGGCAGGCTGACAGCAAATACACTTTAGCCAGCCTTACATTGGGTGGTCTAGAGCAAGGAAGGTGGGAAGCATATGTGTTGTAATGATGGCATCTAATCGCAGGCCTAGTTAACAGATTTAAAATGCAAGCATCTTGACAGAGGTCAGAAGCCAAGATTATTTTCAAAAAGAGATACGTTCAGACATTCCCCTCTGTGTTGGAAGTGTAAGCTAACATTGAAACATGGGCAGTAATGAAATTCTCCGGTGAAGAATTATACCTCATTTATGAAACAGCTCCTGTATCAGTGATACAAAGGCAGGCTGGGGAACAGAACAGAATGGCTTTTGTTTCCTACACAATAGCTGTAACACCAACAGCTGCCGGGCCTCACACATCACCTTTCTAACTGCTAAGTACACAAAGTGGCCTCCGGGGTCAAGAGCCAGCAACCAGTACCAATGATGGTGGGTGTCTCAGGAGAGTGGCCAGGCATTACAATGATTCATAGTCAACCCAATTTTGTGCCCAGGTTTTAATTAAAAACATATCCATCGCTAGGTATGATGAAGTCTTCTGACCTGAAAAAATCGTGTTTTTCTTTTATTAGTATAGATAGTTTTTAAATGTCTTGGAAAAAAAAAAAATTCTTCCTGGCCCGGAAACCCCCTTCAGTGACAACTGTAAATGAAGACGGCTTCTGCTGCTTTATGAAGGGTTTATTTTGCACAGAAGCAGGAAGCACAGGTTACTTTTTGATGAAAGCAGAATATTTCCTTCCTTTATGTTCCTTCAAACTATGAGTTTTCATGGGAAAGAAAAACAGACATGCAAGATCCTATGAGTCGAGCCAGCTTTTCCTTTTCTCCCTCTGAACATCTGCCAAAAACTGTCCCATGCATTGGAGATTCTATTTTGGGTCTGATTTCCTTCATAGAAAGTAAAAATAAAAGCCCTAGCTCTTGGCTCACATTTTATAGACAGAAATTAAATGATCCTCATAATGGAAAATTATTTCAAAGATTAAACAGGGTGAATTGTAACCTATTTACCTACCTACCATACCAGGAATAACATGGATGGGAAATCCAATTCTTATCTCCATATCCTTTCCAGACATTTCTATTTTTCTAATGGCATTAGGTTAGCATTTTAGACAAATAGATGATTTTTTTTTTGAAGTGGAGTTTCGCTGTTGTTGCCCAGGCTGGAGTGCAATGGCACCATCTTGGCTCACTGCAACCTCCGCCTCCCGGGTTCAAGAGATTCTCGACAAAGGGCCGATTTTAAGTGTAGAGATCAACAAGTAACCCAGCAAGATAAAACAAACCATACATCATGGGGTATAAGCTAACCTTTTAAGCTAAAAAAGAAATTCCTTAAAGTTGATGTCAACTCTCATAATAACTTTAAAATACAAACCATAGATTCCATTGCTTAGGTAGGAAAGGAAGGAATGATAATATTTGATACCCCTGTTAGGAAATTCCAGAGTTGAGCTTGGGGGTTGGGGGGGCGGGGAGGAATGTGGAAGATTCGGAGGTCAGATGGGAGGGAAGACAGGCTGAGATGGGAAAACAGGGAATAGAAATGAGCAAATGTTTATGTTTTAACCTCTTTATCTATAATTCCCTATGAGCTTCTGAAACAGAAGACTGTACATGTGAGTAGCTGAGTCACTACTGGAGGAGTTTGTGGTTGCTTTTATCCATTTATTTGGTTGCCTGCCACCCTGCAACTAGACTATTAACTCCTAGAGGCCAGGAACTATGTCTCTGTGTTTTGAGCACTTGCCTTATTTTAGCTGAACCATTTCTGCCATGCATTTTGGGGCATGTGGTACGTGGTAGAATAGGCACATCAACCTCGTGTTTCGTGGACCCTTTGGAAAGGGTGTTGACATAATTTCTGTATTCCAAATTATTTTAGTTGCTTCATTTCCATTTGCTTAAATGGCCAAATGAATAATCTGGATGTAAATCTGGATTTATACTTAGGATTAAATTTGATCTTTTTAGTAAAAATGATGTTGATGTGCACACCCAGTTGAGTTTATGTCATGATTCACATACATTGGTCAAGAGAACTTAAATAAATAGTTTTGAGTTTTAGGCACACTTGTTAACTGTTCTGTGTGTATGGACAAAAAATGGTCAAAATATAATTTCATTGGATATACATAGAAACGAGTTCCGTGTTTCCGCAAGTGGTTTGGTTTCTCTTCTGCACTTAGAATGAGTTAGAATGACTATAAAAGCATTACTGAAACTCAATTTCAATGTTAGATTCAAAATTGGGAGTTATTAAAACAACAAATAGGCTGATATACTAGAAAGCAACAAAAATAAATACAAATGATCCTACATAATACATACAAGGTTCATACTAAAATGGATCACGATGCTATCTATGGTGAATTTTTTCTTATCATAGCATTTCTTTTGGAGGTTACGTTCCACCTTTGGGATCATTAACCTGGGTGTCATTAGCTTGGTGGTAAGGTTTCGGCTTGTTTTCTTAACTTTGCCACTGGTTGAAATCCTGAGCCTCTTTTTCCTAAATACCAGTTTCCTCGGGTGTAAAATGGAAGTAAATTACATGAACCTCTGCTTTCCTCAGCAGGCAAACATGGGAACCAGTCTTTTAAAAACGTCTACAAATACTTCGAGCTTTTCAGGCAAAGATGTTACACTAGGTAAAATTGCAGATCCTCTCTCCCATCTGCAATATGAAAGGCAAATCTTTGAAAAACACGTTTGAAAAGGGCAAAACAATGAGCTCAATTTTTAGCTCACACCCATGTGTATATACATCTTTTCTTACAGAAAGCTTCCAAAGACTTCAAAGGGAGCTCTGTCCATACAAGGAAATGAAAGCTGGAAAGATTCAAACCCATTAGGAATAAAATTTCTGAAATCCATAATAAGCCTACTTTTGCTTTATAAATGTAATCTTTCTTATGCTTCTCTTTCTCTCTTTTCTCCTTGAGAAACTCTCTGTTTTCCCAATTTGAGCAAAACAAATTATGACAGATTTACAGTGGTACAAATATTAGTTTAGGGCTCAAAGTTCAAGTTGACCTCTTTGAGGCAAAGTATTGCAATATTACAAATAAATAAAGACTAGGGGGGTATAGACATTTTAAATAGAACCAATCAGTTGGAATCTCTTCAACAGGCATAAAATGCAATTTCAAAAGGACTTTCTACTAAAATAATTAAAAAGTTTCAAAAGTATGATATGAATACCAACACCTCTGTCCCGCAGAGCGTAAGTCTGTTGAGGTCAGGCTGTGGTTTTGAGACTTGCTTTACGAAGGATTCACTTAACTTTCCTCTCGGTTGGGGGTACTGGGAAGCTCAGAACAATTTAGTAGCTCCAGCACTTTAGAAAAAATGTGAACTGTTCTGTCTGTGGTATCCGCTGAGGGTAATGGTGATTCTAGGACACTGGCTTTTTTCTTAACACTGGATAGAGCATACTCAAAATCAGGTAGCAGAGGTCAAAGAGTGGGCCATGGTGGCCTCTATGATTCAATAAGTAAATTTCTTTAGCATTTTTCTTATATTTCTCTTATCAACTCCATCTGTCTCAATCCCTCATATACCCATATTCCCTATTTGGGCGTTATCATTAATTTGCACATTTCTAAAAGTTAAAATTATTGCCACCCTATGACATTCACTTGTGGCCATTCTTAAACACTTATATTAGAAAAATGATTTGAACGCTAAGTTGAGGGACTTTACTGGATTTCATCAATTCTAGCGTGCACATTTTTTTAATGCTGGTGTTCCTGAAATCAGCCTTCCAGTCAACAGCATTTCAATAGTAGCAGTCAGCCAGACAGTAGCAGTGACATAGTTGTCCTTACCCGTGCATGGGTGCTTGGCCATAGCTGTTCATCGTCATCACTTCAAGAGAGTCATGTGTATTATATGCACAATATGTGTTGAGTTTAAGTGCTTCTAACAATGTCTTCAAAAAGATTACAGCATGATTTGGCACTGAAATGAATACTTATTGTTGTGTTCCCATAAAGGCCCAGAAACTGAGCAGCAAGGTACAAATTTGATATTAGTGAAGCAAATACTAGTCATTGGAGGAATGGATGTAATTCCATGTTTTCTTGCAATGCAACAATTGAGTGCTTTTCAGGAGCAAATAAAAGATGACAAGGAGATGAAGCTGTGTTACATTTTGTTACTGAGACACATGCAAAAAAATTTTTCCACATCACCCAGCAAATAGTGCAATTGAAGGGCACATAAATTGCCTCCCCTCTCTGAATAGATGAAAGAAATTTCAAAGCACTAAGACTTATATGACTGATTCATATGCTGTTCAGGACTCTCATTTAGACATTGTGTTACAATTTAATTGGCTGCAGTTTTTTTTCTTAATACTACCTAAAATAAAGGTACATCTTATAATTGATAGCAACTTAGATTTGATGAATTAGGTGGTTAATTCACTTGTTTCCAATTAAATAATAGCCCCCAAACAAGTAGCTCATACGATCATTAAAATATGGTTGCCTTTGTGCAATACACAAACATCGGCAAGGGAGATCCACTGTTGGCTTTTCAGAGGCACTGAAATTCATTAATCCTTAATATAAGGCACATTAGCACAAGAACCAAGATAACCTCATATGGCTCCATGTCTCTCTTTTGCCACCTTGAGTAGTGTAAAGTGTTCAGAAATGTCCTCTGGGTTTCTGCAATATCCTACTCGAATCCTATCTGGTCTGTGTCAGCTAGCTGGCACTCCAGGTATCAGTCTCAATACAGGGTCAGCCATAAACTGGAGAAATGACTTCTCTGGGGGTGAACACACAAGGAAAGGCAGGAATAAAGTAAATCCATGGAAGAAAAATGGTTTACAGAACCAACAACCTGACTTGCATTGTTCTATAAGTAATAATTAGTACTACCTTACAGATGTATCTCTTTAACAAACTACTTAACATCCTGCTACCTAATCATTCTCAAGCTCTATATCCCCATGAAAGAACTACTTGTACTGGAATAAAATGAGGACATGAGCTGAAAGGTTTGGGAAACACATTCAAAAGTGATGGACGGCATTCTTCCTATTAAATAGTACCCTTCTGAAATGATGGATAGTTATTAGAGAACAAAAATTGTCTTCCACGTATTAAACTTAAACTACATTAAAAGGAAAAACAACTTATTTCTTCTACGTTCTCTCAGAACACTTGTGATGCCAAATGTGTGAGTTTTTCCCACACTGACCAATTTTCTGACACCAGCAGTGTGTCTGTTCTACGGTTCAATTCCATTCTGACACTGTCTATCTAGGCTTAGTCCCACAAGGCTGCTCCCTGTACCCCCACTTCACATGCCAATCGCAAGTCCATGTTGCCACCTGTACTTCTGACTGGCTGGCTATCAACTGGAGGTTCCCATGACCCCTGCTTAGGTTACGATAATTTGCTAGGATGGCTCACAGAACTTGGAGAAACAGTTTGCTAACTGTATTACTGGCCATTATAAAAGAGTTGGGCTCAGGAACAGCCAGCTGCACAGGGCATGCAGGGGGAAAAGCACAGAGCCTCCATGTGCTTTCCAGATGTGTCACCCTCCCAGCACCTCTGGTGTTTACCACCTCAGAAGTTCTCCTAACCACTTTGGTTAGGGTTTTATGGAGGCTTCATCGTGTAGGCATGGTTGATGAAATCATTGGCCACGGGTGGTTGAACTCAACCTCCAGCTCCTCTCCTCTCCCTGGAGGTTGGCAGGTAGGCCTGAAAGTTCCAACCCTCTAATGACATGGTTGGTTCTCCTGGCAACCAGCCCCCTTCCTTAGGTACTTTCCAAAAATCATCTTGTCAATATACAGACTCATGTGTTGTTGAAAGGAGCTCCTAATCAATAACAAAAGATGCTCCTCTCACCTTTATTGCACCAGAGTTTTGTCAGGGGTGGGGAACGAAAACAAAATATTGTAACAAAAGATGTTCCTGTTGCTTTTATCATTTAGGAAGTTACAAGTGTTTCAGGAGCTCTGACCAGGAGCTGGGGACAGAGACCAAATGTATATTTATTTTATCACAATTATCATAGCATATATATATATATGCTATGATATATATATATGTTTATAATACAGAGTTTGATTATGACATTCATAATCATAATATTAAGACATTCATAATCAAACTCTGTATTATAAACATATATCATATATGTTTATATCATATATCATATATATGTTTATAATACAGAGTTTGATTATGAATGTCTTAATAATGAGTTAAGAAATCAGAGAAATATATGAACTAATCTGTGGTAAATATATTCTAAGATTTTTGTGAAATGAAAAACAGTTATATTGTTGGTTGTTTTCCCATCCTAAAAACAGTAAGGGGTAGGTTTATAGAGAATGTATGGGGCATCAACTAAGTACTATTTGCTTAAAGGAAAGAGAATTTCAGGTCATTTTTCTCTTTCCAATCCATATCATAAAGGGTGGGACATATGATATATCAGAGATGTGTGAACAGTTGCTATTTAGCCATAGACTTTAAAATATTTTGTACTTATATCCTGGAAGTAGGCTGGAATCTGCCCTTAATCCTATAGAAACAACTTAAACTATATAGCAAAGAGTTACTATGCCAAAGAGTCATTTCTCCAACTAGAAAAGCAACTCTGGAAAAAAAATTTGGGGGATAAAAATCAATATTCTAGAGTCAAAGAACAAAATTTCAACAAATTGAGTTTCACAGATCTGACTGACTTTGATTAGCAATTCATGAACGGGGCAGCATTCAGCCTACAAAACAGAAAGGAGCTCTGATGAGCTAGACAGAGTGGGTAAGCTTTATCAGCAGTAAAGAAGTGAAGGAACACAGGAACAATGAACAAGTAGTGGATTGTTCATTTCAGTATTACTTTCCTTAGAGAGACATAAGCAAAATCTTGCTGGCTTAACGGGATTTGAATATCACCTCTCTTGTGATTTCTCAGCTATTTCAAGTAAATAACTTAGTTTTGGATTGGTAAAGTGGAACTTTAGCACAAGTGACTCCATTTTGGATCCACTATCTTTAACACTAGCAACAAGGACAGTCTAACTTGTTAGTGGGGAAGGCAACTGAATGTGTGAAGCAATTCTGAGGGCATTGAGATAACCTATTCAGTATCCTGATGTCTGAAATTCTACCACCAAAACTTTAACAGAGCTTAATTCAACAATTTCAATTTGACAGATACATACCAAGCATCTACCAGATGCCAACAATTGGTCTAAATGCTGAGGTGTGAATGAGGCATGGTTCTTGTCTTTAAGGTATTCTCATTAGGTTGGGGGACAGACAAGTAAACAAATAAAATGCAGCACATGTGACAAGGGTAGTGTATCAGGAAGCTATTGTTGTATAACAAACCAAGCCAAAATGCAGTGGGTTAAAAGAGTACGTATTCATGTGGCTCATGGTTCTGTAGGTCAGTAGTTTAGGCTGTGCTCACCTAGGAAGTTTTTCTGGACTCAGCAGGTGTATTAGTCTGTTTTCATGCTGCTGATAAAGACATACCCAAGACTGGGCAACTTAGAAAAGAAAGAGGTTTAATTGGACTTACAGTTCCATGTGGCTGGGGAAGGTCTCACAATCATGGCGGAGGGTGAAAGGCACTTCTTACATGGCGGTGGCAAGACAAAATGAGGAAGAAGCAAAAGTAGAAACCCCTGATAAGCTCATCAGATCTCGTGAGACTTATTCATTATCATGAGAATAGCACGGGAAAGACCAGCCCCCATGATTCAATGACCTTTCCCTGGGTCCCTGCCACAACACCTGGGAATTCTGGGAGATACAATTCAAGTTGAGATTTGGGTGGGGACACAGCCAAACCATATCAGCTGGGAAGCCATGGAATCAGCTGAAGTTTAACTGGTCTAGGATAACAGGAAAAGTCACGTAAGGCAGCTTGGAGAAAGTGACAGTGGAGCTAAATTTAGCAGAATCACTGGGATATTTCCAGGTGAACAAGAGGGAACAAGTTCCTGGATGAGAGAGAAAAGTCAGGGCAAGGATTTGGAAGGATGACACACCCACTGACCCCTAGGTCAGTCTACATGAATGGATTTGCAGATTATGTTCTGAGAGAAACCTTTGAAAGGAGAAGGCTGCATGGTCATGCAGAGGCAATACAAGAAGCAGACGTAGAGGGAGACACAAACGGAGGAGAAGGAGTTGGGACAGAAGGCTGGGAGGGAAAGCTCATGGCCAATTGTGTCCACACCACCACCTCCCATCAGGCAACATTACTTGGTAAATCTCTGCACACAGAATAAGATGAGAACTTCTGTTCCCCCAAGGAATATGCTGTTTGTTCAGGCCCCGTAAGTTAAGTGGCTATTTGCTCTGCAGGCTTAGGCCTCTGGTTCATTTGCTAGAACAACGACAGCAGTGGCAGAAAACTCATTTTTTCTGAGAAGTTTGATCCAAGTGAGTGCTGTTCCACAGATACAACTTTTCAATCTTGCTACCTTGCCACCATTTTCACTCCCAGATATTTATGTCACATTTATTTTCACTCCTGGATATTTTCAACACACGTGTCCTGTGAGCAAGCTAACATGTGCGACTCTATTTTAAATTTCTAATGTGTGCCTCCATGCACAATTTTAGTCTTTCAATTAGGCTCACTATTTCTGTTGACATCCAATTGTATCTCTGATTTAGTCTGAAGAAATTAAGCATATCTCTTTCATCTCAATGCGAACAATGGTTTGTATTCTCTTTCACATGACTTTAAAATTCTGTACACCAAAAGGCTCGCTGGGCTTTTGTAAAAGCAATGCACAATGATTGTTTTGAAAGAATAAGCCTTTCTGAAAATTCCTACAGAGTGTGCTAAGGCTACAAAGTTCAAAGGAATTTGGTCAGATTCAATGGAATAGCCTCTTGGTTCAAGTGAAGGACTTGGAGGGAGGAGTAAAACAAATCCACCTTCTTTTTAAATAGAAATGAAAAGAGAGCTAAGCAGAAACGTCAACAGGAAGGAAGCTGAAATACAATAAATGGGAGTGACCACTGCTGAACACCAGTCAGAGAAACATTTTAATAAAACACACAAGGCTAATTTCAGTCACTCAGATACTTCACATCAGATCAGGGAAAATAAAGATCTAAGTCTTTACTGCTAATTCTTAGGAAATGAAGATCCTATCCCATGAAAAAAAATTTGGTATAGAAAATGTCCACTGTTTTTCTTCTCATTCTTTGAATCAATTCCTGATGATTTTGACAGCACTTTAAAAAAACGTTAATTCCATGCTCTCAATGGAAACTTTTCCAAAACAGTATTCAAAATATCTGAAGTAGTTATGAAAATAAAAATAAAACCCCCAACCAAGCAAACACCAATAACAATACTGCTGTCATTAATCAGCACAAAAGGCTTCCCCGTGCCCAGAAGTCCTGGCAGGGACGCAGGTTGCTGCTCATGAGGGTGACACCTATGTGATGACAGCTGTGACTTTCAGGGTGTCTGAGACTCCAAATACAAAACCAAACAGGAGTCCTCGGGAAATTTTCCCTTTTGCTCACTCTGTGTATATTCAAACACAAACTATTTTCAAAAAATTCCCTAAAACCCCTCTGAGTGGGATGGAAGGGACTAGGCAAGCATATTGCACTGTAATTAACACCCGTTCACCACTGACATCACACGTCAGTGTAAAGATAGGTCACGTACTTTTAATTTCTCACACGCACGTCAGTGGTAAACAGTCCCAGTGTTCGTGTTAATGACACCATCTGGCGCCTCCCATAACTGTGTAGCATTCAGCTTCCAAACAAGATGTAATGGCAGCAACACATGAAACCCACTGACATTTACAGTAAGGAAATTTATTATCAGTCATCGGTTTGGTATAAATGTGTTTGCATGACTGCTGGGGCTATAAAATCGTCACCTTTGCCAGGCAAGCAAAGGTGCAATAAATAATGGATTTTAAGCCATGCATGTACTACCAAATCATTAAACATTTATCACACAGGCACAATAGCATCTTAAGCAACAATTACCACTTGAAAAATTAATGCCACTTTTGAGGGTTAAATGAAAACCATATAGTCTAAGCTTTAACGATTTTTAATGTGGCTCAGTATAGAATATGAAGTTTTTTTATTTTTATTTTTAGTTGAATATGATATATATATATAAAGAGGTCTTCTATAATAATTTTCTCTTGAGGAAGAATCACTCTATATTCTTTGGTTAAATACTAAAAAATACAATGGAAATGTTTCTTGAAAAAGAAATCATGGTTGAAACCTTTCAAAACTAGAAATGGCAAACAAAAGGTTCTTTAGGAGTCACATGGTATTATTTTCTTTAAAATCCTTAATGGATTAATCAGTGATGATTGAAATTAAACTATTTTAACTTTGGATTTAAGGAAACATAAAGTCAAAGCCATGAAAATCCCCTGAGTAACCCAGCCGCATTTGTCCCTACTACTTATTCCTTCCAAATACTCTCCCCATGGCGTGCCAGTAATTTCTCCGATATGCTTGTTCTATGGGTATCCATTGTTTTAAGAACAAAATCCTTAGCAATCACAATTCAAAATACAGATAGATTAGAGGAAGGTTTTATGGAGGATTAGAGGAAGGCTTTATGGAGGATTTATCAAAGAATAATTTTTGACACAAAGAAACAAAGAGAAACCTGCGTGGGAACTAGTTATTTATTTGCTTGCTGGACGTGGAACAATGCAGGCAGAGAAGCCAGTGACTGCCTTGACATGAGGCTCCCCGTGTGGGAGGTGAACCAGAAGCCAAGCCTGGAGGGAGACTGTGCCATCAAGAGGCTCTGTCACGAGATGCCAAGATGAGCACGCGTCTCCAAAACAACACAATCTCAACATGCAAAATGATCACCGAGCAAGAAGAAACAGAGTGAGCCCTAGAGTGAGTGAGTGGCACTGTCTGAAGAAAAAAAAAAAGTTAAGAAGTGACTGAACAAGAGATTTCTCCGTCAGTGTGTGAGTGAGGTTTAATTCCGTGGTGAGAGCTATTGCTTAGAAGGCCTCTGTAGTTTTATGGGTCTGCTCCCTGTGGAGGCTTCTCTGTCCACTCTCCTTTTGCCTGCCCTATGCCCTAAACAGGAAGCAGGTGCAGCGCTCTGCAGGCAGGATCCCTGCTGGGACGGAGGGCAGGATGGTCTGCAGAATATTGAGGAGGCCAGGAGGGGAGCCCTGCTCCCGAATTTTCAATCAGTGGAAAGAAGTGTTGAGATTTTAGGCCTTCATCTCTAATAGTGACTGCTGTTTACAGGGGTCCAGGGGACTGTGAGTCTTCTTTGTGTGTCTTGGAGTTGAAATTCAAGGTTTTGTCAAGACCATGCATCTTCCGGGATGGCTTCCTCCATTGTTGGGGAGAATCCCTGTGGACAGTGTTCATCTTTGGAGAACTGAATTTAGGACTCAACAGAAGGGCTTGGGGTGGGGCCGGTGGGGGGTGTATCACAGGAACTAAGAGATCACAGGGATGCCCCTCCTTGAATACATACGTATTGCTGGTTCCAAGTCACGGAGGGAGAACTTTGGAGCCTGGCCTGGTCAGACAGAGGAGGGGGTGACCACTCTCCCACCATTGCTGTCTGCAGGGTGACAAAGTTGCCTGAATTCCGTCTGTGTGCCCACATACACAAAGCTCTGCTACACAAAGGAGCCACTCCAGGGACTAACTTATGTGGGATTACGCAGAAACGAACACAATCCACTGGGATGGTGGTACTGTTATGAAACAACACAGACTGCCTGAGCCCCGGACATCACAACAAAAACACCGAGTATGGGAATTTTTCTCAAGCAGCTTCTCTATCCAATATCTGAGAGGGCCCCACACTGCCCTGTCCTTCCATCTGTCACTAAGTAATTCAAATATTTCCTAGAGTTCTTGCTGCTACCTTACATCTTCTGGAAGTGACTATCAGGGCCCTCACAGAGGTAGAGAATCAATGAATAACTCCAAGAAGGCTTTCCTCATTTCTTTCAAAGTTGTGTCACTTCCATAATACCTGATGCAACACTCTGCCTTCATATGAGAGAGACAGAGAGGGAGGGAGGGAGGAAGGGAGGGAGGGAAGGAGGGAGGGACAGAGAGAGGGAGAGAGAGAGAGAGAGAGAGAGAGAGAGAGAGAGAGAGAGAGATTGCACACCATGGCGAAAACAGCTCTCCTGAAGGGTGTGAATAAAACAGTTAACAATGAAGGGAGAGAAACAAAAAGCTATTCAACAGATGCATGTCATTTTTACTCTTCAGTGTGGATCAGTTTTTCTTGTTAATTATATCACCTATTCTTTCCTTATATTGATAATTACATAATTACATGAAACAGATGGGTGACAGAATGCACCCAGATGGTGAGAACGTAAACAGGCTTACAAATTGCTTATTCTTGAGCATATTAAAAATAATTATTTAATAATACATAGATTTCTACACTCTACACATCTGTTGAGTAGAGCCTCAAAATGGGTTACTTTGTCATTTTTTTTTTTTTTTCTTAAACAGATACAATGTTCTCCCTGGGAATTCCTGGGAGGCCAACTGCCACGGAGGTAAAATATTTCACCTTTTCCATAATTTGGATTCCTGAAATTCTAAAATCATGTTCTGAGTCCACTGGCTTGCTGTTTTGAAAAATAGAAAGGCTGGTTTCAAGGGGAGTTACAATCACATGTAGCACTGGTTATACTTTCACAAGCTGGACAAGATTAAAAATGGGAGGGCTTGCCTTGAGAACATATTTGACATGTTTTAATTGCATCCAGTGGACTTCTTGCATGAAATTCTTTCAAAATAATTACGAAACTAAGTCAAAAGCACCAAAGCTGCATGGGCTGAGTGTGTGTGGAGGTGTGTCTGTCGGAGGAGGGGGCTCACAGACCCCAGAGGCTTCTGGAGGGTCTGAGGGAAGAAGTGGCATTAGCTCCTTCCTCGTGGCCCACATGCCACCTCTGTGTTCTATGGAGTAAGGGCTCTGCTTAAATGATCCTTCTCAGAGGAGTTGTACCTGCCCTGTTCCCACCCTCCCCTCCCAGGCTCTCCTCCTGATGGCACTTGCTGCCACCGGGCACAGTGCCTCCTGGTCTGGGTACTGCCTGCTGCCCCAACTAGAACACAAGTGCTATGTGGCAGGGATGTGCCTATTTATAGCTGTCCCCACAGAGGACAGAGTTGGGCCCACCACATGATCAGCATGCAACAATACTGACTGAATGAATGCTGACATCAATTAATTCTCCACCTCCAAGCCCCCTAACCAGCGATGCAGAACAGGCCCTGTGCTTGCAGTTTCAACAGAAAAGCCTGTCCAGGAAGGAGCAGGGAGTGACCAACAAGGGGACTTCTCAATGGCAGGTGGGGGTGGAGGATAGCAGGGGTTCCTCTCTCAGTTGCAAAGCAGGTAGAAAAGCCACGGTGTTTATCGGGGTCATGGACAAAAAGCAGGACACCTAGAAACATGGTTTGGTGGAGGTAGAGAAACAGGCTCAGGCAGAGACAAACCCACCTGGCTTCTGGTGAAGCGATCTGGCTCTTGGTGAGGCAGGGGTGGGTCACAGAACTCCAGAATCAGGCTGTTGTCTCCCACTGCACCAGGAAGTGATGACATGTAGACGTGCTTGGAACTGGAAGTGTGAACACTTCCCCAGGGCCAAACTTGGATGGGGATTGTGTGCACTCTGTGTGTATGTATTTAGGTATGCCTGCTGCATGTGTGAGAGAGAGATGGCTGGAGGGAGAGACGGACAGAGAGAGAGAGTCATGAGAAGCATCTGAGTCCTCAGGGGCCTGGAGAACCTTTTGGTATTTGGGTTCTGTGAGCTGTGGCCACCTTCTGCTCTTGAATGGGATCGGGGAGTTGCTGAGCTGTTAGAAGTCACATGGTCTGAAAGGGGCCTGCCAGCCTTGGTCCTACCAATACATGGTGACCAAAGACCCAGTGTGTGGGGATCGATGTTGTCTGTAAACAAATCAAAATACTTTTGGTATGTAATTCTGTGGGACATTGTCAGCCCATCTTTCGGAGTTGCTTAACTGTGATTTGTGACGGATAATACTCAATTCCATTTTTAAATCAACTGTCAACTCCAGTTTCATGAAAAGCGCTGTCCCCACAGATCCATGAATGGCGGTGGGAGGGGGTGGTTTGCACGAGAGAGGAGCTCTGCTAAGGTGACTGGAAAGTGCTGCCTAAGACCTGTTCCCCGGAAGCACAGCTCTTTTTGGTTAAATGCATAGACTACCATAAAAACCACAATTACAGTGACTACCATGGTAATAATTTCAATGCACTGAATTATATGAAAAAACAAAATAAAACAAACAAAACCTGGGACACAATTGAACAGCACAAGAAGTAGGAATGTGGCATAGTCTGTAGTTTATGTTTATTGCCATGGGTTTCCACTGACCAAATGGCTCATGCCTGCCTGCACTGTAGCTAAGTCATGTTTGATATCTCAAACAAGTGGCAATAAAAAAAATCTTTATGGCTCCCATGCTATTTTCATACCTTATTCATTCTGGTTTTTCCCTGTTTTTAAGTCATCTTTTGTATTTTCTTCTTGCTTATTAAGTTGGTTACTATGGAGATCATGACATCAGCAATCTTGACTAAGCTTAATGGTCTCGAGGCAACATTCAGACTAAAAGTTTTGATACTTAAAGTGGTTCAACCCTGGAGAATGGGAGCAGATTGAGAGCTGAGGGCTGCGGGCTTCAAGCTGCTTCTCTAATGGAACACAGAGGTGGAAGGTGGTCCATGCCCACTCAGCCGAGTCTGCATGGGGCAGCCCTTGGGGAGGACTGCGCCCCTGGCTAACCAGGTACTGTACTTTCCAAGGCCCATTTAATCCTCCGCCTCTGATGAACTCAAATGCCATTTTCCCTCTGCATTTGGTGAGTGCAAATAATGATAACCAAACTCAAATTGCTTTAGGAAAATTACTAAACTGTGGAAGGCGTTTAATCCATCTCGGTTTAATTTGAATGTAAAACCTTTCTAGGTTCTCGGTTGTTTTTCCTCATCTTTCACATCTTCCAGAAAGGCAAAACCCATTTTTTTAATTGTTTATTTTTTGTAGAAATGGGCATCTCACTGTGTTACCCAGGCTGGTCTCAAACTCCTGGCTTCAAGTGATCCTCCTATTTCAGCCTCCCAAAGTGTTGGGATGATAGGTAGGAGCCACTGTGCCTAGCCCATATCCCATCTGTAAAACTAGAATTTATTAACGGGATATAACAAGTGAAAGTTTTAACAAAAAGACCTGAAAGTTAGGCTTATGACACTGTACTTTATTCTATACGCATCTACTGACCTCCAATCACTTCATAATGAATGGAATCATGTTTCTATAATTCTTCCATGAGCCAGAGGGAGTAGGCCAGCCCCAGAGGGGCATTCGTGGTCTGTGTTTCATATGTCTGCCACTGCTGTCATCCTAGTGGGGTGCTGTTTTTGTACTAGCAGATGTGTTTCATTTCTGCCAATCCATGCTGACTCATGACCCCTCCTGATGCTGCAGGCAACAGCCAGGGGACACCAGGCCTTTGGACAGACCCAGCCCCAGAGAACAAATGCGTCAATTCTGTGCTGTTTTGTTTCCAGGCAGATAACTGGTTGCAAGAAGGTTTTTTGAGTCTCAAAAGCCTGACTGTTATGCATCAAAAGTCAAAGTTGATGCTTCCAATGACAGATACAGAAGAACACAGGGGGATAGAGAGCCCACTGTCTAAGGACCAGGAGGAGGAAAGCCAGAGGGGAAGAAGGAGAAATTAGTGCAGTGCAACCCTCTCCTTCCCCTGGCTAAGCCCAGGAAAGTGGAAGGAAGCAGGCAGGATCCCCACAAAGATTTTGGAGAATACAAGAAGGAGACTGCTTCATGAGGGGGACTCTACTGCCACCTTGTCCTGGGAAGAGTCCAGTGGAGACGGCTGAGGGAGCTTCCCAGACGAGGAAGGAAATGAGGCAGCAATGAGCTTCTGAAAGCCCAAAGCGAGGAAAGCAGGAAAGGAAGAGAGCACCTGGCTCCAGGGAACACAAGGTCACACTCAGACTGGCCTCAAGGCTGTGAGGATGGGATGCTTCTGCAGAAAGCAGTGAGGGCTGCGGGGGCTTGGATGCCAGGACAAGGGGTGACTTTGCCTGAGGACAAAAGCTGATGTTCTGAACTCAGGATTCCTGTGAGGACAGGCACTACCC
This sequence comes from Chlorocebus sabaeus, assembly GCF_047675955.1. Lineage (NCBI taxonomy): Eukaryota > Metazoa > Chordata > Mammalia > Primates > Cercopithecidae > Chlorocebus > Chlorocebus sabaeus. The sequence continues at coordinate 58,146,044 of NC_132905.1, read as the reverse complement.
AAGTAGCAGATACCTCCCCTCCCAGCCTCCTCCCCGCCCGCCACAGTGCCATGACATTCCATGTCCATGAGCTCCTGAGAACTTGGATGTTTTTTCTACCCCACTAAAAACATGAAAGAAGAAAAGCTCCTACATGGACTCAATGTAAATATTAAATGATTAAATTTACCCAGAATTGATGGAGGTTACTTTTACTCCCATCAGGTGGAATAAAGGCTCAAAGCAGAGACTCAGTTCAATTAGACAAAAATAGGAAAATAAAAGATGTATCCTTTTGCACACCTGGTTACTTGTCTTAAAAATCTATATCTGACATAAAAAAGAGGGTTTGCTGTATGTCTCTATACTCTTTATGTTGCTTAGATACAGCAACATATTGCCAAGAGAAATCATCTTTTTCAATTCAGGAATCACAAGTTTTCATTTTCAAATTCTAAAACTTTAAGCTTTTTGATTAAAGAGATAGTAACTTTACCTTTGACTGAGCAATACCATTTCTAGGAATTTATTCAAAGGAAGTCAAAGCAAATGTGCTGAAAAATAATAAGGGCAGACATGGTAGCAGTGTTCATCATGATAAAAATTGGGTTAAAAACTTAACCAACATGAGGGAATTGGCCTGCACACAGCAATGGTGAATCGTGGGCTCTGACATCACACTGTTTAGTCCCCAAACCGCAACTTAGCAGCTGTGTAGCCTCAGCATGAAGACAATAGATGCTACATTCCAAAGGAGCCCCCTTATAAAAATGCCAAAGTCAGTGACAAGTGCCGGTTAAATGCCTTTTAACTCCTAACTCAAAATGAAGACATGAAAGTGTTAGATGAGTACATGCAAAAGGGGCTTTTTTGAAGATTTCTTCCAGGAGAACTGTTGATGTGCTGTGAGTCCCATGCCCCCCATCTCCAAAGAGGACAGATGGAAGGGGTTCCTTGTCTTTTGCTTCAAGTCACAGAAAGGGTTTGGGAGCCCTCCAAGAGCTTCATGTGAGGCCCCTAGACAAAGTGGATGGATGCGCTAGGTGAGCTGCACGGGCAGGTGGCCTGCATGGGCAGAGCCTGCTGGCCCACAGAGGCAAGAGCTCTTCTCTCAGGTCCTTCCTATACGGCACCTCCAGATGCAAATGAGACTCGGTATCAAAGCTAGAGGATGGCATCTCCTGCATCATGGGAATGCTGGTGAGAGCTCCCTAGAAACAGGAATCCCCTAGGAAACTGTAAACACACACTAAGAGAAGAGAATTCCAGCCTACAGAGTAGGGGCCATCTTACGACAGCAGTGGCCAAGTTCAGACTTGCCTCCTCCTCCAACTGTTCCTCCCTGCCCTGACCCCAATTTCAGAAGGACTAGAAACACAGCTCAATAATAAGAAGACACTAATAGGCTAAAGAAAGAGAAAGCACTAAATACTGAAGAGCTATATAAATGCTAAGTTAGTGGAAGGGGCATGAGAGTTCGGAAGAGACAAGAGGCCCTCCCCATCCTGCCTTCTCCAACCACAGGCTTCCTACGTGCTTGCAGGCTTCAGCAGTGGGTCAGGGGAGTCTCACCCTTGGAGGAAAATTGAATTTTGATTATTACATAAAATGAAATTGAACATTTTATGGAATTAAGATCAAGTATTGTGATTGGAAGTGACCCATACAGCTTTAATGACCTAGAACTGACCAGAAGGTCCCAGAACTTGCTCACTTTCCATCCGGGTGCAGGAGAAAACTCAGCCACATAGAACATATTTACAGGGCGATGAGATACAGAACTCAAGTGGCTTCGTGACTATTCACACAAGTCCTGCTGGCTTAATGCTCACTTGCATTACCAAACCTTTACTAACCTCAGTTTTCCCCACTGCAAAATGGAGACGATGATGCTGAAACATCTGTGAGAATGAAAGATCAGCTGGGACAGGATGTAATGCAGGGCCTGGCAGGAGGAAAGTACTCACTGAGCGGCAGGGCTTGCTGCTTCGCAGAAAACTGTGTGGCCACGAAAATCACACTTTACAATACTTAGTAACAAGTAAATATAGTCATAACATATTAAGTGAAGAAGCATGTTTCAAACACTATAACCCCATATCTAATAGCATATATGTAGTCTTTCTCACAGAAAATAATCCAGAAGTTGAAACCCCAAAATATTAACAAAGGTAATCCAAAGATAGGAGGAGAGAAGGTTTTACTGATTTTCTCTATTGTTTTTTCCTAAAATTTCTACCAAAAACATGTATTGCTTTTGTAATAACATACTTATTTTTAACCAAAGGGAAAAGATATCACTTCTCTAGTCAGTATCCACAGCTCTAATTGTCCCCTTTGTCATTTTATATCCCCAGCTACTTTAAAAATCACAAAGCAAAGCCTCACATTGGAGCTGCCATTCCTCTCTTCCCCGAAGGCAGATTCTGAAGAAGCCACTTAGCTGCGAAGGCCAGTTTCTGCCCGGGAGCTCAGCTCCACCCAGGAGCCTTGCTAGGCTGCAGGCTTTCAGAGCTCTGCAGCAGGCAGCTGATGCGTCCGGAGGCACTTCTGGACCTCTGTGGCATTCATTACCCTGGCTCTGCAGGGAACAGAATGCATTTTTTTTTCCTCCTACTGGGTTGTGGCAAGAACCCGATCAGCATCCAGGAAATCCTTAGAATTTTTTTCTTTTCTATTGGAAGCATTGGCAGCTCTTTTTAAGAGCAATATTACTAAAGGTGGATCAAACAAAGAACATGCTGGTGTCTTCGAAAAAACAGAAAGTCCCCCACTTTCCTCCTACATTTGGATAGGCATCTTGTTTGCTGCTTGAGCTCTCTTAGTTGTCCACACAGGACCATAAGAGGCTGCTGAGTCAGAGAGGGTGAAGCAGGAAAGCTAACAGAGATTTTATTTTAGAAAAATCTCTGCTTTCAAAAGAATTGAAGCAGCATTAGCAGTGTAGTCTCAAATGTGTGTATGAAGCTCTCTTGGAGTGGTGGAAACTCTACTTCTGAAACTGAAAGAACAGTTGAGACGTTGCCCTTCAATGGCCTTGATTTGACCAGCACTTCATCAATTACTAGCCGGAATGCTGAATCTGATCTAAGAATGAAAGAGTGCAAAATAATGCAGTCACTTTGGAAAATAGTTTGGCAGTTCCTCAAAATATTAAACATAGAGTAACCATGTGACCTAGCAGCCCCACTTGTAGGTATAGACACCGCCCCCCAAATGAAAACACATACACCCAAAAACCTGTGTGCACATTTTCATAGCAACGTTTCCATCATAGCCAAATAATGGAAAAAACTCAAATGTCATCGACTCATGCATGAAAAAATAAAATATAGTATTATCCACACAATAGGATATTCAACAATAAAAAAGAAATAAAGTACAGACACACACGCTACAATGTGGATGAAACATGCTAAGAAGCCAGTCACAAAATACCGCATAGTATATGTTGCGACTTGTATGAAATATCCAGAATAGGTAAGTTCATAGAGAGAGTAAGTAGATTACTGGTTGTCTAGGGTTGAGAGGAGAGGGCTGGGAAAGAGAGGAAGTGACTGCCAGTGGGCACAGGTTCCTTTTGGGGGTGATGAAAATGTTCTAAAATTAGATAGCGGTAATGATTGTTCAACTCTGTGAATATACTAAAAACCTTTGAATTGTATAGTTGAAGTGGGTGAATTGTATGGTGTATATATATGATTTATGTCACAATGTGAAGCTGTTAAAGACATGGTTGGGGGAAGAGAGAGACTGTCCTATAAATATCTGTCCTAGAAAATGAGGATAAGACGTAGCATTGATTCCTGACAACACTAAGATGTTAAGAAGTTACTTTTCCCAATTTCTTCTCTATCATACCCTCAGAGCCTCATCTTGCCCCCTGACCACTGCCCAGTTACTCAACAATTTCCACAGCTTGTTGATCATGCCACTAATTCACATCTTATCTCTTCCCTCCACCCACCCCCAAAAATAAACCTTTAGTCACTCATCTGATGGGCACTTACTTGGGTTCTGAAACCACATCCAACATGGAGCTGAATTTTGGGAAATGTATAATGTCGCCTCCATATGGGATCACAATTTTTTCCTTCCTTTCCCAGCAGCTGCCACCATAATTTTGCAACAACAAAGGTTTTTTGTAATAACAAAAATTACAAAGGTTTGTAACAACAAACCCATACAACAGGGAGCTAACTGCAGACAGCCTGAATCAGCAGGTGTCCAAAACCTGCCAGCACACCAACCTGGACCCATGTCTGCTCCTTCCTAGCCCAGGTCAGACAGGGTCAGGCTGGTACCAGATCAAACCCAAGAGTGGATCATTCAGCCAAGAGGAAAATTCAAACTGCACTGGGAGAAATCCAATCGTCTGTGGGTCACCTTTTGGTTAAGTACCTGGTGCCAAGGATTTGTGAGGTTCAACAAGATCTATATTGAACCATATTCCTTTTCTGTAGTTTGGTTTTCCTATAATGAGTCATACTAGTACTTTAGCCTTTTAGGTAGGAAAGTATGTCTGTGGAAGTTAAAGATAGGAGTTTTGGCAACCAACTGCCTGGGTTTGAAATTCTGTCAATTAAATTGCCTTTGGACAAGTTATTTACTCACCCTCCTGGCAAGCCTGTTTGCTTTAGGTACACTGAGGATGGTAATCGCAGTAACTATTTACATGTGCTGATGATGTGAGGACTAGATGAGAAACTCCATGGGAAGCCTTTAAGCAACAGCTCAAGAAGTAACAGTAATGCAATAGTAGTTGTTTTTAGTACCTGGTAACCTAAGAGGGAAAAATTAGGACAGTAAGGAGAATAAACACTGGTTTATAAGTCCTTCTGGTGTGTATTTATATACTATTTATATAATATACACTTATATAATATATAACATATTATATTAAACTAGATAATGTTCAGAGAATTGGAAAGAAATGACCATAGAACTTGTATTGTAGAAAGAAAAAAGCCCACAAAGGAACTTACGTAAATTATTCTAAGAATCTCAGAGAAAAGAGTTCACTATACATAGAAGGAAGTGCACTTCCCATAGATATTGTAAACACATAGGAACTGGCTGGGAAGTGGCTTGAAGAAGCAAACTGGACTCATGGCGATGATTTAAAGTGGGTTAATTTCACTTCAAGAAAATATTTCTCCCATGGTCACATTAATAATAATTAGAGCATATACGATGTTGAAAAAATACGGGTCTGCATTTTTAGAAACCTCTACCAAAGTGATGGCCCAAGAGCTAAAAATACACCGACCACAAATATAACCAAGGGAAGTCTAACCACTGGCGGTGAAAGTTACCACGTTTAAGGAAGGGGCTGGGAAACAATAAAGCTGGGGAAAATCTAGCAGGTGCTGGGAGAATAATGCAATTTCCTAGGGCAGCAGATGCACAAGTGAAACAGTATCCAGTAACAGTCCATCAGATGGTAATTATAGCTGGACTGGGAAGAACAGCCAGATGAAAAGGGGCAATTCAAAGGGTAACTGAATGCCAGTGAGTGACATCTTCCTGAGAGATCACATACCAGGAAAAAGCAGGGCCATCACTTAGCTCTGAGGGGGAGGGCTTCCATAAACCGTCATTTTTCTTTGTAGAAGGACAAAGGGAAAATGTGGAGAAATGAATGCACAGAATCCAAATGGAGGCCTCCAAAGAATTCATTAGTCGAGATTTAATCAGACCATCATTAATAAGCAACCAGAAAAAAAAAAAACAAAAAAAAACCCAAGATCACTCTGAAAGTATGATTCCTCAGGAAGGATGAAGGGTTGATTTAGTTCTGAAAATATGTGAGAGAGAGGTGAGTTCACGCTATAATTCTATGAACACTATAAACCAAGATGAAGAGCTGAAGTGACTGAAGTGGATGATGGGTAACATCTATTGATATTGAGGCAATGGCAGGGGCTATTTAAGTTCAAAGCAGGTTTTCTGGAGTGTAACATGACAAATAACACTTATTTAAACTCCCACTCCTGGAAAGGAAGCAGTGCCTTTTTTTCAAACACATTCCCTCTCCAGGAATTCTGCAGAAACAGGTCTGAGCCCAGTGTGGCTATTTCTCCTGAGTTTGGGCTCTTGTCACCTGGAAGGCCAGTACAAGCCCTCTTCCACCCCCAGTTAATACCAAAACTAGACTGGAAGCTCCTTGCAGGTATGCATGGTGACACAGTCATATCTGAATCCCTGTAAAAGGCAGAAAGGAAAGAAAACAGGCTTGTATGTAGACCCACCCTGAAAATAAGTGTAGGGCAGCTTGTTCGGCCGTCTTTAATCAATATAACTACTAAATTAATTCAGCCCAATTTTGAGTGTTTTCCTGATCGTAATACTCATTCAGGATAAATACTTGAGGGAATGGATGGATACCCCATTTTACATGATGTGATTATTACTCATTGCATGCCTGTATCAAAATCTCGTGTACGCTATAAACATCGATACCTGTGTACTAACAAAAATTAAAATTAAATAAATAAAATAATTTTGTAAAAAATAATAATACTTACGCAGGTAGGCCCTGATGAGTCATCTAATAAAAAACTTCCATGAGAATAACTCTCATAACGTAAAAGCACGGGCCAAGATGGCTCATTCAAGCTAAGAAAAGAATCTTCCAGGTCTATGATGTCAGTTATGGTCTTGGTCAGGAAAAGCCCTCTCTTACCCATGCATTCACACTGGTTGACTGTGGAGATATTATTACGAATCTTTGAGACCTCGTTCTGAAATGTGTGATGAAAATCATTTATGTTTTCTAGGCTCTTTTTTATTACCTGCTGTGGAGTGGGCTGTCAATTAATAGAATCGACGGGGAAGGTGTTGTGGCAGGGACACTGATCGTCCAAACCAGGCAGGAATTAGGAGGGCCTTGAGGTGGGAGCGAGGGCATATTTCCCTGCCATGCAGTGATGAATTTCAATCACTGCTGCCTTGTGCCAGATTCAAATTGGCAACCTACCGAGATGAAATGCTTTCTATCCCATTACTCATGCCTGGAGTGATCTGTTCCCTTGAAGATTGGCTTCCGAGGTGAAAACTAGGGACTGCATGGTCACTCTAAGATGCTTTAAATAGGATAAAAGGTATGAAAGACGAGTGGCCGGCAAGAGAAGTGATATGGACATGGTGAGGGAGCTGAGGGTCTCATATAAAGCTCGATGCACTGGGAGGGGAAGGGAGGGTGGGAGATGTGAAACCTAAAGGGAAAATTCATTCATTTGGTAATGAGAGTTGCTCAACCTTGCACAGTTTGCTACTGCAAAGCTATCGCTCTACTAAGAAAACAATGTCTTGAGGGATATACAGAGATTCTTCCTAAAAATACTCTACTTGGCTCAACTTGTCTCAGATAATCACTCTAAAACATTAAAACTGTCTAAAATGTTAAAAAGAGAAAAATAATTTTTAATAATATAATTTAGCATTTTAACTTTTTTTTTTTTTGAGATGGAGTCTCGCTCTGTCGCCCAGGCTGAAGCGCAGTGGCCAGATCTCAGCTCACTGCAAGCTCCGTCTCCCGGGTTTACGCCATTCTCCTGCCTCAGCCTCCTGAGTAGCTGGGACTACAGGCGCCCGCCACCTCGCCCGGCTAGTTTTTTTTGTATTTTTTAGTAGAGACAGGGTTTCACCATGTTAGCCAGGATGGTCTCAATCTCCTGACCTCGTGATCCACCCGTCTTGGCCTCCCAAAGTGCTGGGATTACAGGCTTGAGCCACCGTGCCCGGCCGCATTTTAACTTTTTAATACCAAGGCCCATTCCATGTGGATTATGATCTCGATAAATAATCCTGTGATTAAACTTTTAATATGTCTAAAATTTTTTAACTGAATCTTGTTTACTAAATCTAAATCTCCATTACAATTTTCTGAAGCTTGAATACAACGAGTAGCAACAAAAGTGCTTCTTAAACAGTCAGAATTCACCTGAGAAATAAGCACAATAGCACGAGCAGCAGGTAACAAGCATCTGTGTTAGAATTCTCCCACCTATCTGCTAAGTGGCTGCCTTCCTGGACCCTGGGTTTGAACAATCCATCTCTGCTTTGTACTGAAATACACCAGGGCTCAGGGGTGAGGGGCACAGCTTACTGAGATGACCATGGAAAAGGTTACTCAATGTAAGCAATGATTTCGGATCATACCAACCTGGGAAGTAGTAATGAGATAATTTTAAATGAAACAAAATGTTATCTCTGACTTTCTCTCCACCTAGAGCTCCAGCTCACCTCAAAATCACTTAACTGAAAATTCTCACAGTAGGGTGGGAGGGAAGGGGCAGGTGTGAAACTGCACTTCATATTCATAAAAACGATGCTTCCTGATATCCATACAGCAGCTCTGGACTCCTCCCTCCAGCTCCAGCCAGGCCACCCATGCTGCCAGAGGACTGGCTGAAGGCACAGGAGCCGTGGGCTGCCACTGAAGTATAAGTCTCAGCAATGACTGTAGAAGGTCAGCGTCTCTCATCCTGACCCTGATCTGATGCGGAAGCTGCAAAGTTGTATGCCGAGCACATCCATGTACTTCTATGCCCAGCGCTTTCTCCAGAGATCAGTTTGCCTCTGTGGAAACTGTATTTCAGTGCTGGAGACAGCATGTAGCCACTGTCTCTGACCCCAAGACACTGTCTTTGCACCAAACTTCTGGGTGTTGGCTCTCTTTCCAAAGCAGTCTGTTCCCAGGATCTTCACATGCAGACAGACCGCATGGTGGCCCATCCTAAAGGTCTTCCAGGTGGGCTAGGCACATCTCATCTCCAGTCCTGTGAACCCTGCTACTTAAGAATATGCCTGTGACCTTCAGATAAAATGATATGAATCTGGAGTTTGCTTCAAAATGATATAGGAGAAAGGGGAAATGGTGGGGGCACAGATGATCCAAAATTAGCTAAACAGTTGCAAATCATTGCAGCTGGGTGCTGAGTGCATGGGAGTTCCAGTGCCACTCAATCTGTGGTCTGGAACAGGTGCCCATGTGCAAACTATTATTCGTCTATGAAGATATGAGTAAGAGAGACCGAGAGAAGCATTCAGAAACTTTTATAGCAAACCAACAGAGTAATGCTATGTCTGTTAAATCTAACAATAAAAGAATTTTGTCTGTCTTTGCTTTTTAATCTTGTTTTCCCAGGAATTCACTTTTTACAAAACTATCAGTCTATGACTAATTGCACATTAATTTAAAAAAAAAAGACATGTAGATTGAGAAGTCCTGCTTTATATGATCAGTCTGTACTCACATATAAATTTACAATGATATAAATTTTGTTATTTTACAAATATAAAGATGAATGTAAGACACAAAGCTGCCTCTGAGTTGGTCTGATGGAGGTGCCCTCCCCATCCCTCAGTGCACCCGCCAGTAAGACAGGTGCCGGGCGGGGCGATGTCCTTCCCGCAGTGCCGAGCCTGTTGCAAAGTGTTTATTTCAGCATCATCTCCAGCTCTGAGGGGCAGCTCCTTGGGTAAGTGTTTGCAGAGTTTAAACTCACACTTTCCCTTTTTCTCTCTCACAAAGGACAAATGTTAGCCCAGGAAGGGATTTTTTTTTTTTTTTTTAACTTAAGTAGAAGAGTATACAAACACTACAAGTCCGTATCAGTCAACATGAGAAAATTATGTTTTCCAATTAAGTTATTGAAAAACACTATGTGTATGTATACAGGTACATTTGCATTTAAAAGAATATCTAGGTTTGATTTCAGTCCTTTTTCCTGTTCTCACAATAAAAGTGGCCCCTGGCCATTCATTTTAAGGTCAAAAACTCCTGCTGCCCCAGGGCAGCTAATATGCTTCCGTTAATCATCTTGATGCCCCTGGGGGAGGGAGTTAAAGAAACCAGCTTAGACCCGGGGCCCAAACATCTCAAATGTAGCCAGCTCTGTTTTCTCTGTCAGCTTCGTCGTAACAGCGAATGACCACTTAATGCCTTGAAAGCAAAACATCATTGAAAGGGGGAATCTGCTTTTGAGGACAGGGAAAGCAAATGAAAATATGCCAGAGGATGACTCTAGGTCTTTTGTCCTGGGACACAGCAGCCTGAGAGGCATCCCCATGGGATGACCCTGCAGGGTCCTGTGGCTACGGCTTTAGGCTTGCCGGGAAATAACGACTTGAGGGAAAGGGCTGCAGGGGAGCCTTCGCAGGGCTCCGCCTGTAAGGGTATGAGCACCAGGTTCCCTGTAATTAAGAAGCAGCCTGCTCCTGTGAAGACAGCACTGCCACCCCATCTGCCAGGCCCGCGGGAGCTGGCACCGCGCCGCCCTGCCTGCCGCCCTGCTACCCACCGGATCCTTGGAGACCGCCTTTGATGGAGCGTTTATGCCAAGCTTTTCCAGAGGATAGACAATCTGTCGTCGTGGTCGCACAGGAACCAAGTAATGAAGGGCAGATGTCAGGGAGTGGGCGTAGGGGTTCTGGAACTGAAAGACAGCAATCTATATTTTAGGGGAGAGAATGTCAAAGAGGCTCAGCACAGATGTCTGCGTACAGCTTTACAAATACAAAACTCTTAACTCGGCCAAGTCAGAGAAGAAAAAAAAAAATCAGCAAATAAACAAACATACTCTTCGAGCAGTGGAATGAATTGTAGATAATGCCTGACACTAATGAAGATAATTACGAGAGTAATTACATTACTATCTCTGTGGGAATGACAGATAAACAAGTGGTTTGGTTTATGGGATTTTTCAGTACAAGTATTTTCCCCGGGAGGATATTCCCTCCATAGTGATCATGCATCAGCTTGATCTGACCCCATTAAGCTGTGTTATCTGCATCCTGTTAACCTTTGTATGTTTGGCACAAGCTGCTTTAAGAAGACACATAGATAAAAATGTCATCCAAGGGGTAACTTAGCAGGGATGTGAAAATCCTCCTGTTTGTAAAAGTCACTCACAGTGACTTCAACCGGACCTCTGTTAAACAATAACAACAACAAAAACTGTTTTGGAACAAAAAGATAAAACTGAGAAGTGGGGGTGGGTGTGGGAGAAGTAGATCATAGTATTTACATCTAGACTAATACTAAATTATGAGTTGGATTTATACTTACTGAAATGAACTATGATAAACCACGTCTTAGGGGAATGCTTTAAGTATTGATTTTATCCAGTTTTAAAAACTTAGCAGAGAAAACCAAACATGGTGATCTTTATTTCTGTCACATTTATGAAATCTTAGGGTTTTGGTGAAATGAACTAAGGACATTGTAACCATTTAAATCTGAAGCGTCAGACTGTAAAATCAAAACTTTTAATGATACACTTATTGAATTTAAGCTGGAAAGCAAAGAAAGAAAAACAACTGTAGATGCATTTTAATAAATAGATGGTTTACATATGACTTTTTGCGGTTCTAAAAATAGCCCCTGGCATTTCTAAGAGCTTCTAAAATGGTTTTCTAAAATCCTTCACCACTGAACTTCACACCCTGACTTCGCAAACTGAAAAACAGAACCCTAGCCAGCACCCTGTTTTTATGCCTGAAAGAGCTCTTAATACATGCCTTGACCAGAGAGACAGAGAGAAAACCATCCCCATAATGTGAGCCAAAAAGCTCAACTTTACTGTAGTCAACTGGGGATTTATAGCAGAATTTGGGAATTCTTACTCAAATTATTTGGAACTGCTTCATACACTTGTTTTAAATGAATATGTGAAATCAACTGGAAGTGCAGACTGAGAAGAAATCTGTTTCCAAGCATGTTTTTAGAGGCTATATACAACAGTGTGGAACATATTCCTAATTTCATACTACTGAGGTAAATGTATAAACATTTAATGAAATGCCCAAGGTATTATTTTTATTATGGATGCAAATGGACCTTCTCTAACCCAGCACATCCAGGCAACTTCATGAATAAAAACAAGAAAGTAATATCACATCCTGAAGGTCACAAAATTGGCATATGGCCAAGTGCAAAGTAAAAGAAAACTGTGCAGGACCAGGATTTTCCAGCAGAACTGTTACCTTCCCATCTCAGTGAGCTCAAAGCTGGGCCATTTCATTGCCACGGTGCTGCATTTTGATAGCAAAAAAAAAAAAAGAAGCTAGGGCAGAGTCTACATCTCACTCAAAACCTTTTCTGTTTTTCTTCTTTCTTCCCCATTCCCTCTGGACTTCTCCAAAAGGTTTTCCGAACTTCTCCAAAAGGTTTTTGTTAAATAAAATACACTGGCGAGATTATTGCTATGTGTATGTACTAACACACTGTAGATTGTTTAATAAATAGACATGTTAATAATAAGGCATTTTAAGATCTCTTAGCTCCCTTTTGCTGATAAGAAGAAATGAGACAATGTCAAAGACTCTAGGCAGAACATGGGAAAGTTTGAGTTCATGAGTGGAATCTTATGGGGCAACTTCTACCTGCTCTAATGGTTGAATCCCTTCACCCCAAGTCTACATCAAGTTGAGGACCAATGTTGTCAGTGACTGAGAGACCAATTTGCAGGAAAAAGTCCTTGGGAATCTAGCTTGAAAACGCCCTTGCCTATGGAACAATCAGACACCTTATATGAGTGTGTGAGAGTGTGTGTGTGTGTGGGGGGGTGAGTATATGTGTGAATGCATGAGTGTGTGTGAGAGTGTGGTATATGTGCATGAATGTATGAGAGTGCGTGGGGTGTTTGTGTGTGTGTGTTTGTGACTCTTCTAGGCAATGGGGATATAGCTTTGACCAAGACAGATAAAAGCACGGCTGTGTTCATGGTAAAATAGATAACTTCAGTTGGTGGTGAGTGCTGTGAGGAACACTAAAGTGGGATGGGACGTATGCAAGTAAGATGGAGGGTGTGTGATCTGTGCATGCACATACACACCATGTATACACATCAGATTCGTATCTATTACCACAGTATTATTCCATGCAAGTGTGGCAAGTGTTACATGGGGTTACATCGGCATCAGGTATCTCCACACTTTCTCTCCATCACCTACTGGGGGTGTGTACAGTGCTTGTTTGGAATGTTGGGATAGCACACCAGTCTTCTAAAATAGAATTATTCTATGGATTAATCACTGAAATGTTCTTTGCTTGAAGGAATGAACAGGATCATGTTGGCGTTGCACTTGTGCATCATAAAAAATTATTAGATTTTCACGTCTCTTAGAGCATTTTTGCATGGTTTTCAGTCTCTGTTTTGTCAATATAGAAAAGCCAACATATTTTACTACCAATGATATTAGTTGTGATTGTGTCAGAAATTCGAAGCCTACAGAATGTCACTGTAGTCTATGAAAAAGGCAAAACTAAATATGGCCATTGGAAATTCAGACCCATGTTATCATCAAAACCCATCATGAGAGGAATGAATAAAATGAATAAAAAACACCAACAACACTGTGAACACTGACCTGCTAGGAAAGGGAATTGCACCATTCTCTCACCTTGCCTTCTCTGGATTTTGGGTAAACAGGGTAGTAGAGACAGGATTTAAAGCCTAAACGCAGGATCTCCTTCAGAAAGAACTTGGTGTAGTGCCGGAAAATGGGGTTGAGGGCAAAGTGATGCATGTGCCCATGTTCTTCACGCTGGTGGTGACTGAAGTAGATGAAATCTTCAATGTTGTAATGTGACCGTATGTACTCAATGTCCTACAGAAGAGACAGAAGGAATGGTTTCTACAAGCATTTTAAACAAATGGCATGCATTTTGTGATAAGTATCTTTTAAAAATTACTTTAGGTATGACAGTAAGAAATGTGTTTTTCTCTTCCATATTTGCCACCTCATCTTCACAGTAAATTTTTTAAATTAGAAATTACATTTCCTGAGAGCTAGTTGTTCTGATGGATTGTCTTTGGGGGATGGCAGCACAGCTTGTAATGTGCTCCTTCCACACCCATGGCTGCTATCAACTCAGAGAGCCCTGAGTCTCTGCCGTTGGCCAAGCGGCAGGACAGCAGCTCCATACCACTGAGGCGAAGTGAGCACAAGCCGGTCAGTGCAAGAGACCGAGCCCATGGGAAATTAGGGAGTCAGGCAGACAGAGCCACTGGTGTTCTCTGATGTGTTACCATTCACCTGTTAGTGTGGAAATGTGTCATCCCCAAGTCACACACTTTGTTTTGTTTTGCTTTTCTTCATTTGAGACAGAGTCTCACTCTGTCACTCACACTGGAGTGCCCCGGCGTGATCTTCGCTCACTGCAACTTTTGCCTCCTGGGTTCAAGAGATCCTCCCATCTCAGCCTCCCAACCAGCTGGGATTTCAGGCACCCACCATCATGCCTGGCTAATTTTTTTTTTAGTTTTAGTAGAGATGGGGTTTCACCATGTTTGGCCAGGCAGGTCTTAAACTCCGGACCTCAAGTGATCTGCCCGCCTTGGCCTCCCAAAGTGCTGAAATTACAGGTGCGAGTCACCATGCCTGGCCCCAAGTCATACACTTTGATTACATGTATGGCTAGCTGGCCTACAATAAAACTGCATAATTGGGCCTTATCCCTGTGCACTTCTTAAACCTTCTATCCCCCTTGATGTGTAATATTTTTACAGTGGAAGGTAATTTAAAGAATTGATGAGTGTCTTCCCATGTAAAGGAAATATCAGGTACACTGCTCTTGTTTCCACAGGTCTGGTTCTGGTTCCCCCTCTGTGCCCACACTGCACTGGGATCCCAGGTCTCCTTCATGCTAACTGTGCCCTGGGCCAGCCTGTCCTGTGTCACCTCCCAGCAGTGCACACTGTCAGGGGCATGGCAGGAGGGGAACACTCCAAGGTGGGTGTGACTCTCTGATGACAGCAGCAGTAAATGCACCCAAAACGCAGGAAAAATCAAATCATATGCAGGTTGCAAAACATCAACTTATATTTCTCCTTGTTTTCCACAGTAAAATTATTTTAAAAGCCTACTTTCAAGAACAGAAATTGGAGAATGCAAGGCCCCTGATGTGTTCTGTGATCAGCAAGGCTGGCACCAGCAAATCCATGAAAACTGTGGCATCTGTGGCCAAGCTTCTCGAGGTCCCCTGCCTTTCCAGCTTTTGTCACAAAGCACAGAGGAAACAGAGCTCAGGGTAACCGGGCCAGTGGCGGTACCCTAGGGCAGTTCTGGCAACCTTTCAATCTGCATTGACCCTGTAATGGCCTTTATACTATAAGACTTTTCTTTAATTACCAAGGAGGCATCCCTCATTATAAAATAAAATGAGTGATAAGTATAGGACTGAGAAATCATTGAAAAACAAAAAGCCAACAGAGGTTATTAGCTCAAAACAGCAGATGGGCCATGTGCATCTAATTTTCTTCCCATCCCAAATCCCTTAAAATAACAAAACCAAAAATTATCTTTGGTGTAATGAGAGCATAATGGAGGACAAAAACGTTAAGCAGTTTTACATTGGAAGGAAACCCTACTACTAGGTGAAACCTTCTTACCTTGGGTCACCTGGAGTCCCTGCCTGTCAGCTGGTACTCCATTCAAGCACACAAGGGGAAGCCAGACACTGCCATACCCTCCCAATCAAACAGAGGGACGGTGGCACTACCAGTGACAGGGGAGACGCCATGGAGAAACATACAAGCACAACTGTCAAGGATACCCATGCCAGCCACTCAAACTGATCATTTATTCTTTCACTCATGACAAGGACAGACTTTTGAGGAAAACTGACAAATAAAAAAAGACCAGCATAGAGAAACATACAACTTACTACAGAGAAGACAAATTATTCAGGAAGTAGCAGAGAATTAAAAAAAAGTTCTACAGAGTGTACTCAGAGAGATCAAAAAGGATCTTGCATGTAATAAACAAGCTGATACCAAAAAGGAACAATGAGAGAACAAGAGACTTGGAAGTTAAATAGATGAACTCTGAAATAAAGATTCCAATAGAGTACTTGGGTAATAGAATAAACACAGCTGAAGAATTAGAGATTTGGAGGACAAAATTGAGGAAATCTAAAATGATGAGTAAAATGTAACATATATATGTTTAGAGACATCGAAGAATCAATTAAAAAGATCTAATATCCATCTAAAAAAGAATTTAAGAAAAGGAGAATGGAGAAAATGGAGGAGAAGAAATAATTAATGAAATCATAGAAGACAAATTGCCAACAGAGACATAAGATACTTCTTGGCAAAATTTCAGAATTCCAGAGACAAAAAGAAAATTTAATTCTCGAGAAAGCAAGCAAACAAACACACATTTATTCATAAAAGATCAAGAATCAGGTTGGTATCAGATTATATTTTATCAATGACATTAGATACTGGAAGACAACAATCTGATGAGAAATAATTAGAATGAGGCTGGCGCAGATGGCTGATGCCTGTAATCCCAGCATTTTGGGAGCTTGAGGGGGGGCAGATCACCTGAGGTCAAGAGTTCAAGACCACACTGGCCAACATGGTGAAACCCCATCTCTACAAAAAATACAAAAATTAGCCGTGTGTGGTGGTGCACACCTGTAATTCCAGCTACTCAAGAGGCTGAGGCAAGAGAATCGCTTGAACCCGGGAGGCAGAGGCTGCAGTGAGCCAAGATCGCATCACTGCACTCCAGCCTGGGGGACAGAGCAAGACTCTATTTCCATAATAATAATAATAATTTGAATGAGAATTCTACACACAGCCAAATGAGTATACAAGTAGGAGGACCAATGACAATTTCTCATATTTGTGTGGATGCAGGGACCTTACTACCCAACACCGTCTCTAAAAGAATAACTAACTCCAAGAAATATGGGATCAAAAAGAGGACTAAATCTAAGAAAGAGAAAAGTGTGCAATATATTAAAGAAATAAAGCCATGTGAACATCTCGATGTCAAAAACACATTTGATAAAATTTAACACTCATCCATAATAAAAACTTTTAATAAGATAGAGAAGAAAATTTCCCTTACTTGTTAAGGGATATCTATCAGAAACCTACAGCCACGATTATGCTAAATGGAGGAAAGTATAGAATCATTCCATTAAAATCAAAAACACCAGAGAGGCAGCTATTACTAACACTATTACTCAATGTTGTTCTATCCATACACTAAAACTGGAAAAAGACTAAAGGTATAAATATTGAAAAGGAAGGTGTAGCAGGTTCTCTTATCCAAAGAATCCTAAGATGACCGCCAGGACAGTACCTATCATCCCACATCCCTCATGTTCTTCTGCAAAGTGACTCTGCCACACCTCCATTGAGAGAAGTCCACCTCCACCCCTTGTGTCTGAGCGTGCCCTCTAACTGCTCTGACCAGTAGAATAGGGTAGAGGTGATGCTGCGGCAGAAAAGAGAATCAGCTGAAAAACTTTCCAAGCTCAAAGATATTTCATAAAGGTGACTGAATACAAGATAAAAATACAAACACTAGTAGTTTTCCCATACACAAGACAAACATTAGAAAATATGAGAAAAAGTGTATACTCAGAATACCAAGAGAAATCATAAAACACGTAGAAATAAATGATCAATGTCTAGAACCGTGTCAGGTCAGGGTCTCAGCAGGAAACAGTATGATCAAATTAGGATAATTGGAGGCGGGTTTAACAAAGGAAATATTTACAAGGATGGGGCAGGTGTAAGAAGACAAGTAGGGACTGTGCCGCAGCAACTGCAAGCTATTCCCACCCTAAGAGGGTGGCACAGGAGGAGGGCTGGTTATAGGAATCCAAAAGGAGAGCATCATGAAGAGGCTACCTTGAAATGTCAGGGAACTCAGTGGAGATCAGCCTGCTGAGGCATCAGATGTCACTGTCCCCTCCTCCTTCTGTCAGGGCTCTCCATCCACCAAACCCAGTGGGCAGCCAAAAGGCAAAGGCACCCATAATGCTGTGCCCATCGGTCAGGCTCCCTGGGACAGAACAGGGTGGAGAAAGGTGGAGAGTGGACTCACAGGACAAACAAAAACCCGTATTGCACAAAACATGATGCAAAGAAAACCACACGAAAGAAGCCACAAAATGTTTCTGAAGAACCCAAAAAGTTAAACAACAACAACAACAACATAGAAAGCCATGATCCATGATCCTAGTAGGGAAGTCTCTATATTTTAATGTCAACTCCGCCTAAATTGTTCTATAGAATTCACATAGGTATAACTATATTAATAATAAGCATTACAAGGTTTGGGAGAGGAAATAGCCAAGAAAAAAAAAATAAGAAAATTTAGAAGACACCAAATGAGAGAACACTCCTCTACTAGATATAAAAGCACATGATAATGCAATAGGTATCAACAGATAAATCTATGGAAAAGGAGAGTTTAAAAATCGACATAGGCATATAGAAATTTAATAAACATAAAAGCAGCATTTTAAAACCAAAATAAAGAATGGACTATTCAGTAATAAATGCTTTGAAATAGCTGGCTGTGCACTGGGAAAAAATGACATTTCCATTTGACATACACACACATATATGATATATGTAACAAGTGCAAAGAAGAATGCTGGAAAGGATAAATGCATCACTACAGTAGTAATACTTTGGGGAGAGTAATGGAATATATCAATATATGTATAGGTGGTGGAAAGTTATCTGAGTTTTTAGGGTGAGAATGTTTTCATGTAGTCTTTGTAATATATTAAATATTGTGAACTGCAAAAAAATGGAGAATTGCAAGTTCTCCAAGTGGGATAGAGGCAGATGATGATGATATCCATCAGAAAAAGGAGGCATTCACATTAAATAAGTAAAAGTACAACTCCAAAAGGGGCATTTGGGCTAATTCATGATATAGCAAGGCACAATCAAAGAAATTAATATCCACTTCACAATTTACCATTTCATTTCTGATCACTGCAATACCAACTATTTGTTCCGCAACTTCAGCTACAAATGCCTGCAGCAGTGTTCCATCCTGAAAAGATAAGCAAATATTTTAAGACCCTTAAAAATATGGCTATGAATATTTCTGTAAGCAGGCAACAGTGGGTCTTAACCACATTCACATAACAACAACAACAACAACAGAACAAGCATCTATCAACACCTACTTTGGGTCAGGTAGTAAGTTAAACGCCCTCCCTATGTCCACTGGATCCTCACACCAACCCTATGAGATATTATTATTATTGTAATTATTATTATCAGTTTTGAGATGGAGTTTTGCTCTTGTTGCCCAGCTTGAGTGCAATGGCATGATCTCGGCTCACTGCAGCCTCCGCCTCCGGGGTTCAAGCAATTCTTGTGCCTCAGCCTCCCAAGCAACTGGGACTACAGGCGCTCAGCTAACTTTTGTATTTTCAGTAGAGACGAGGTTACACCACGTTGCCCAGGGTGGTCCTGAACTCCTAGCCTCAAAGAATCCACACACCTCGGGCTCCCAAAGTGCTAGGATTACAGGCGTGAGTCACCACACCTGGCCTCAGGGTTGAGACTTAATAATAAAGTTAATAATTTTACTGCTTCATCAAGGATATTTCTTAGTGAAACCAGCTTTTCCTTTCCTTTTTCTTTAATGGACATACTTGTAGATTTACATGCAGTGTAAGAAATAAAACAGAAATTTCTTGTACACTTTGTTTAGTATCCCCTAATGATAACATTTTGCATAACCATAGTATAATACTACAAGCAGGAAACCAACACTGTTACAATTGTGTGTGTGTGTGTGTGTGTGTGTGGTGTATGAAGTTTCACATGATTTCATCACCTCTATAGGTTTATGTATCCACCACTGTAGTCAGAATATTGAACAGTTCTAATACCACAAAATCCCTTGAGTTGCCCCCTCTGTCCCCATCCTCCCCACATCCTTAACCTCTGGCATCAAATAACCTGTTCTCCATTTGTAAAATACTATCACTTCAAAGTGTCATATAAATGGAACTCTAGAGGATATAACCTGTAGGGGTTGGCTTTTTCCCCACTCAGTATAATTCTCTGGAGATTTATCCAAGCCGATACATGTATCAAGAGTTCACTTCTTTCATTGCTTAGTAGTATTCCATGGCATGATGTTCCACAGTGTGTTTAACCATTCATCTGTTGAAGGATATCTGGGCTGACAATAGCTGCTATGAACATTAGTGTAAAGTCTTCATTTCTCTGGATCAAATGCCCACAAATGCAATTGTTAGACCATAAGATAGTTGCAGTTTTAGTTTTTAAATAAACAGCCAAGGTTGGGCATGGTGGCTCACACCTGTAATCCCAGCACTTTGGGAGGCTGAGGCAGGCAGATCACTTGACACCAGGAGTTCAAGACCAGCCTGGACAATGTGGTGAAACCCCGTCTCTACTAAAAATACAAAAACTACAGGCGGGCACCTGTAATCCCAGCTACTCATGAGGCTGAGGCAGGAGAATCACTTGAACCCGGGAAGCGGAGGTTGCAGTGAGCCAAGATCGCGCCACAGAACTCCAGCCTGGGTGACAAGAGCGAGACTCTGTCTCAAAATAAACAAATAAATAAAAATAAAAATAAAAAATTAAACAGCCAAAATATTTTCCAGAGTGGCCGCACCATTCTACATTCCCACCAGCAACACTAGAGATCCAGTTTCCCCACATCCTCGCCAGCATTTAGCAACTAGTGGCATCACTGTTTTTTGTTTCAGTCATTCTGATGGCTTTGCAAGGATATTCCACTGTGGTTTGCTCTTTCAGTAGTTACTGGGATGACAGTGAAGAACACCAGGACCACTAGGACATTTGCTGCCACTTCTGTGACCTACTCTGAGGTGGCACTGGCTTCACCCACCATTGCTATTGCTTTTGCATCATAAGTACAGATCTCAACACAGTGGAAAATGAATAAAACAGTTTTTACCTTGCAGACTCCCAGAAAATCCATGTTTCAGAGGCCCCCAAGGTTCTTTAGACCACACTTTGAGAACCAGGGCTTGACCTCATACCACTTAGAGGACCAGGAGGGAAGGAGCAAAAAATGAAGAAACAAAGAGTCCAAGACAAACCAAAGCAAATACCATGTGCTGAAGGGAAGCCGTATTTTAGTTTACTCTGATGCCTTCGTAAATAGTAAACATTTGTATATACACCATTATGTTTAGGTGTTTGGTGTCTTCCTTCTGATGACTTAAAAATTAACTAAAAGGTTTTTTTCCAAAAGAATGAATAACTGGAACTCCCCAAATGACCTCAACAGTAGAATGAAGATGTAAATGGTGGTATATTCATGCCATGAAATACTTCATGCTATAATATGAATGACTCTTACAAACATATTGCTGAGCAAAAGAAACTTGATATCAGAAAACAAGTGGTATGATTCCATTTATGTAGAGTTCAAAAATAGGCATAGCCAATTTCTGATCTTAGAAGCAAGGTGGTATTAACTTAGGGAAAGGCCTGAGTAGAGACATCGGGGAACTTCTGGCAGGCTGTGGTTAGTCTGTTTCTTAAAATGTGCTGGTTACATGGTGTATGCAAATTGTGAAATCCACTACACTGTTTATTGGTTATACCTCAATAAATTTTGTTCAAAATAAAATGTATCAAAAAAGTGACTATGCACAATATTCTTTAACTATCTGCATCTTTCCATGTGTAGTTAGATTAACTGGCACGGCCCTTAAGATAGCAGTATTAATTTATAGACTGCCACAAGCCTGACTTTTGCCATAGCACATACATGCATTACTACACTAGAAAGAGAACCCAACACTTATCATGCAGGATCTTTCCCAGACCATGTAATCCTGGGGGATGTAGCCAGCTCAACAAAAGGGTCTGGTCAGACTCATCATTCAATAGGCTCAAATAGGGTCCCACTACCCTCAATCTGGTACCCAGTGCTGCTGAGGTAGGTACCAGATACCCGTGGATTCCTAAGCTACCCTTCCCTAACCACGGTCATACTGTATCTACCTATCCTAAAAAATAGGATCTATATCATTTTGATATGATTGTTTGGATCAAGTCCAAATTTTCTATCTTCATGGGAAGGATTTTGGGTGTCTGATCCCTCTGGGGGATCCCCACTGAGAATGGTCGCACTTTCTTAAGTCCCAGTCTCCATGGTTTCCTCTTCTGCTCCCATCTTCTAACTCTATCTCCACTGCCCCCTGCCATATGATTTTCCAAATCAGATCCAAGGAAGTTTCAGGGCTGAATCTACATGAGTCATCACAATGGTCCCATACCCTGAGGTCTGGTCATATCACATACTTACAGGGTCTTTGCGAGCCACGTTGTAACGGTCTAAGTCCTCCAATATGCTTTTATTCAACATGAGGGTGCTGACAAGATTTTCCACACCAGGAGTATCCAAGAAAGTGGCAAATCTTATATGAATGGACCTGGGTAAGGAGAGGAATATATTTTTAAGTTAAAGTACTAAATATGTATTCCCCCACAAATGGAGACAGAATTGTAACATACCACACTTATATAAAATAATATCCAGTAAAGTATGTTTATATAACATTGGGGTTGGAGTAATTGTAAAAGTAACTAATTTCATTATAGAAAACCTGAAACACAAAAATGTGTGAAGAATAAGGTAAATATCACTAATAATGCCATTAACCAAAGACAACACAGAGATACTTTAAATATTTAGTTTACAATAGCACTATGATTTATTTCATAAACAGAGTCAAAATCCTTGCAATTTTTAAATTATGTTAGGAAGAAGTCACATTGCACCAGGGCTGGCTTCATGGGTGTGGGACCCACATAATGCTGTGTGCTTTGTAGAGCCTCACACTCACAGTTTATTGCTCTGAGGCCACCGTTCAAAAATTCTTAATAATTTTATCTTTCACTTCATGTTTTTAAGTGAAGTTAAGTGACACAATGGAGCATGTTAGGGGCCTTGGAGCCTCGGCTCACGTGTGCACCCCACGGTCTCTCCATGATGCTTTTCTCCCACCTGTTCCCTGCCCCTGGCATCCTGGGCCCTAGAGAGCCTCCCCATTCCTGCCTCATGACAGCTGCCTCCTCCTTCTGCCAGGGGTGACACTGGTTGCATTGGTTGGGGGAATCCCGCGTTCAGCCAACACCCAGTGGGGTTCCTGGACAAGGGTATAGAGAGGCTCATGAGTCAGGTACATGACACATGGAGTCTCTGGTCAGACCAAGGGGGTGGCTGTCCCCACCCTGGGCAGGCAGTGCCATGGCATGTTCGGCTAGCAACTCAGTGTGGACCTCCTACCCATCCTCCACCCAGGGGTTCAGTGCATCCTGGTGCAGAGGGTGCAAGCCCTTAGTTGGATGCCTGTTTGCCATGGGTTGGAGCTCATGGGAAAGAGAGACTGATTGCCCCACACGAGGCCAGAGCCTCACATTTTCATTTTGCAGTGGGTCCTGTATATTATGTAGCTGGCCTTGCGGTGAATTCTCTGCAGTTACTAGGGTATTATTACTCAATGGGACAATTCCATTCCCCCTCGTGCTGATACAATAAAATATCCTAATCTATTTAACTATCAACTGTAGGGAACATCTGTGCTTAAATTTTAATACATGCTTCCATATTAGGAACAAAGTATCGTATTTGCGAAGAGCAATATCTATATCTATAATTAACTAATAAAAAGATGAACAACTCCATCTTAATAATGTTTATGAGCAATTTTAAGTGAAAGGTAAGAACTTTGTTATATGACCACCTTACACCAAAATCTAGTTCAGTGGATTAAAGATGGAAATGTAACAAACAAGACCACAAAAGTACTAGGAAAACACTCAAGCGAATTAAAAACATATATCCACACAAAACCTGTACATGAATGTTCATAGCAGCATTATTATAGCCCAAGAGAAAACAACCCAAATGCCCACCAACTGATGAATGGATAAACAGAGTATGATTTATACATACAACAGAAAACTATTCAGCCATAAAAGAAGGTACTGACGCATACTCCAACATGCATGAACTTTAAAACACTGTGCGAAGTGAGAGAAACCATATACAAAAAGGCACATGTTGTGTAATTCCATTTATATGAAATGTCCAGAACAGGCAAATTTACAGTAATAGAAAGTGGGTTAGTGACTGTTGGGGACTGAGGGAAGAAGAGAATGGGAGTGACAGCTTGATAGGTACAGGGCATTCTTTGGGTGATACAAATGTTTTAGAACCAGATAGAGGTGGTAACTGCACAATGCTGTAACTCTACTACAAACCACTGAATTGTACAGTTGAAGTGGGTAAATTGTACGGCATGTGAATTACATCTCAATAAAGCTGTTACAAAAATATATATAATGCCAAAATAATTGAAAGGAAAAGGGAATGGCAACTAATAGCAAAAAAAAAAAAAAAAAAAAAAAAAAGGCTGGCATAGCTATATAAATATCAGATAAACCAGATCTTAAGGCAAAAATCATGAGAAAAAGGTCTTTGTTTGATAATAAAAGTTCACTAGGAAGACATAACAATACCATATCTATAGGTGTCTAACAATAAAGCTCCAGGATACTGAAGTAAAAATGGACAGGGTTATGAGAAGAGTTTGAAATTTACCATCATATTGGTAGAGTTTAATATGGTAGAGCTCTCTCAGAAACTGGTGTCAGACAACACATTTACGATACTGTGGAAGATCTGGATAAACTTCAGCTAAAGTACACTACATCCCCCACTGTTTCCATTCCAAAGCCCTCCAGCCAGCTGTCTTTCCTGTCTTAGGTAATAACTCCTCCATCCTTCCAGTGGTTCAGGCCCAGACCTTTGGCTTCATCTGTTTTCTTGCACACCTCTCTTTCAGCCTCACCTTGGGCTGACTCTACTTTCAAAATGCATCTAAGAATGAAACGACTTCTCAAGACCTCCAATGCTAGTCCAGTCTCCACCACCTCTCTCCTCGGTTGTTGGAACAACATCCTAGTGTCTCTCCACATTTCTGCCATTGTCCCTGACAAGCCATCCTCCACCAATTTGCCAGAGCAATGCTTATCAAATGTTAAGTCAGATCACAAGACTCTTGTACTCAAATTCCCAGTAATAGAGGTGTTCTTACCCTCTTTTATGTGTACGGCCCCTCTCAGAATGTTTTTAAATGAATAAAGTAAGACACATAAGATTATAATATATGAGCTTCATTAAACAAACACGACTCAGCAGGGAGTCTAATAATTACCATAATTTTGCTACATTGACAAGCATAAGCTTGCACTCCCAGTAAAAGCCAAAGTTCTACAGTGGCTGAGAGTCCCCTCCCCGGCTCCCCACAACCACAGCCTCCTTACCTGTGCCCTCCCTCTGGGACTGCTGCTTGCTCTGACTCATCTCCAAACAGTTGGCTTCTTGGTTTCCCTGCTCTGCGGCACAGGCCACCATGCTGTTCCTCAAACATGCTAGACATAGTTCCTCATCAGAAGTTCCTACTTGAGGAAGTTCCTACCTCATCAGAAGGTCCTACTTCATTAGAAGTTCTTACCTCATCAGAAGTTCCTACCTCATCAGAAGGTCCTACTTCATTAGAAGTTCTTACCTCATCAGAAGTTTCTACCTCAACAGAAGGTCCTACTTCATTAGAAGTTCTTACCTCATCAGAAGTCCTACCTCAACAGAAGGTCCTACCTCATCAGAATTCCCTACCTGAGAAAGTTCCTACCTCATCAGAAGTTCCTGCCTCATCAGAAGTTCTTACCTGAGGAAGTTCCTACCTCATCAGAATTCCCTACCTGAGAAAGTTCCTACCTCATCAGAAGTTCCTGCCTCATCAGAAGTTCTTACCTGAGGAAGTTCCTACCTCATCAGAAGTTACCTCATCAGAAGTTCCTACCTGTAATTCTCCTCCAGCAAATCTATGAGCCTGATCCATTACCTCAACATTTGAGTCTTTGCTGAAACTTCACCCTCTCAATGACCCTGAAACCCTATTTAAAATTTAGACCCTGACTTTCCAACCTCATTCCCTTTTCTATTTTTCTCCACAGCACTTCCTACTTTCTCTTTATTTTGTTTTTCACTGTTTGTCCCCTTCCACTAGAATAAAACTTGACAAGATGGGAGTGTCGGTCTATTTGCTTACTGCTGCCACCTCATGGCTAGAGCAATGGCTGGCACATGGTAGATGCTCAATAAATAGCTGTTAAGTGAACTAATCATGAAGCTTGCATGGAGACAGCCAGAGAGCTTCCCCATGCTTATTACATGTCTTTTTGCATGTGTGTTTTTTTTTTTACATATGATAAATACTACAACTGAGTTGTAAAGAGTGTTGTTGGATACTAGACTGGAAAGTGAGAGTAAGCGGACATCTTCCCCCAGTAAGGCCTGAGGCTCAGACCGTATCACAGTCCACTCCAAAAGGCCAGGGCTTTTTGTAGCCTACAGTGGTGCACAATAAATGTTCAGTGGGACATGGGGCTATCTTCCTGCAAAGGAGCACAAAACTGCAAACATTGTTTCACCAGTCTGTCCACGGAAATCTACCGGTGATTAGGGGTCACAACCATTTTGCATTCATCTCTGCTATTCATATTCACCAAAGAGGAATATTTCAGAGCTTTCCTTTGTTCCTAGAATTTCAGGGGGAGGAACAGGCAATGGCAGTATGTTTGTGCCCTCCTCTAAAATGACACTGTCCAGTACAAGAGCCCGTACACTTGAAATGTGGTACTCAGAACTGAGATGTGCTGTAAGAATAAAATATTAACTGAATTGTGGACTTGGTACAAAAAAGTAATATAAAGTATCTCATTTGTGCTTTTTAAATATTGATTATATGCTGAAACAATAATATTTTGGATATAATGGGTTACATAAGAAATAAATGTTACAATTAATTTCACCTACTTTTTGATTTTTAAATTAGTGTGGCTATTCAAAAATCTAAAATTACACATGTGGCTCAGAGTGTTTTGCTACTGATGGGGCTGCTCTCTATGTCTGTATTTGCCTCTGAGAACTACTTCCCAAAAGGTTTTTATTTAGCTCAAAAAGCAGAATGTAGGTTGGTGGGTGAGGTGGCTCACACCTGTAATCCCAGCACTTTGGGAGGCCAAGGCAGGAGGATCACTTGAGACCAGGAGTTCAAGACCAGCCCAGCCAACATGGTGAAACTCCATCTCTACTAAAAA
Source organism: Chlorocebus sabaeus (assembly GCF_047675955.1). Lineage (NCBI taxonomy): Eukaryota > Metazoa > Chordata > Mammalia > Primates > Cercopithecidae > Chlorocebus > Chlorocebus sabaeus. Next base: position 58,119,099 of record NC_132905.1, on the reverse strand, counting down.
TACAAAATAGCTGTGCATGGTGGCTCACGCCTATAATCCCAGCTACTTGGTTGGCCAAGGCACCAGAATCACCTGAACCCAGAACCCAGGAGGCAGAGGTTGCAGTGAGTCGAAATCATGCCACTGCACTCCAGCCTGGGCAAAAGAGTGAGACTCTATCTAAAAAAAAAAAAAAAAAAAAAAATCAGAATGTAGGTCTTATTCCACATGTGACCCTTTTTTGGCAGGCTCTGAGGCAAGGTGGCTGTATATACACTATTCCTCCTACAACGGGTGCTGAGAATAGCAGCCTGTTTGTTTTCGCTTTAACTAGAATGAGATGTGGGAGACCTGAGGAGGAGGTGGTGCAGCTCCTTTCTTTTCTGGGTAAAGGGAGGAAGAGGTGTGGATTCTTTACTTAGTGTGTTCCGATAGCCGTGTGTCACTATGCACTTGTTCTTTGTGTCTTCACATCTCCTCCTGTTGCATTTTAAAGCATTTTCATAGTATGTGGTTTTGCCTAATAAAGCATTCTCATAGCAAAAAACAAAAAAACAAACAAAAACGGGACACATACTTGTTGCTACATGGGTATTTCCTTTACAAAGTAAATTGCTTTTAATTGCTTCTAGTTGCTTCTACACAGCAATTGGCAGGAAAAAGTGAAAAACGAATAAATGTAAGAAATAAACTCTTAAGACATATTTCCTTAAAATCAAGGATTAACATGGATTCATTAAGAATTATTCATTCACTCCATCACAAATATTTATTAAACATCTGCTGTGTGCCTCGTGTGTTCTGGGTGCTGGGGATACATCAGGGAAACAGACAATCCACAATTTCTACTCTCATGGAGCTGAACTGCTATTGACTCCAGACCATATTTTGAGAAATAATTCTGAAATTCTTTAAAGTTTTAAATAAGGCACATGAGGTTAGAAGCAGACCAATTGTTATGGAGACCTTCATCTGTGTTTTTGCTAGAGAAAGCACCTTGAAAAATACAATGACTTCAAGACAAAGTTGTCAGGATGCATACTATTTTATTCTCAACAAAAAACACCCATTAGAATCCTTAATTAAAATGACATGGATCTCAAATATATATATCATGTCATCTATACCAACAGAATACTGTTGTCAAATTATCAAGCAGCTATCTTTATTTCTTACCCTATTCTCAGATAAATCCTAAAGCTTTATTCAATGAGGGTCTATAAAATGATACCAAGACCTTCTGTGGAATGAACTTTAAATCTGCTAAATAAATATCCAATAAAACAAAGTCTGCTTCAATGATTATGTACTGACTTAGGCCTGGCAGGACCTCAGAAGATGGTGGCTCATTGGATGCACCTAAACGTGGCCCTACTTTCATCTCTCTGCAAGTTTCAAATAGGAAGTTGCTTCTTTCATTTTAGTCATTCTTTCATTTTAGCTATTAAGGTGGCTCCCTTCTTTCAGTCCCATGGCCTACAGCCAGGAAGGAGAACACTCCCACCTCCCTCTATCTGTTCCACATATCACCTTGCCTGACCGTCCCAGAAGCGAATGCGTACTCAGTAACCAGAAGAGTTTAGCGTTCTTTTCCCAAGGGTGCAAGTATGGTTCTAAAGCCACCCTGAATCAGTGAGGGAGATTAGCTATGTTTTTCATTATCCATCCACATGGCTTCTTCTATCCACAGAAAAAGCAAGGTTTCTGGAGGGCTTCCCAAGGCTTTACCTCTCCAGGTCACCTCTCTCTTATGCTTTCTCTCTCTGATGTACTTAAATGCTCTAACCTGTTAGTCCTCAGGAAATGGCACCTCTCCGTGAAGAAGTGATGAAGCCCCGCCCACTGGCCCCTTCTTGAGTCCTCAGAGTCTTGCAGTGTGGGTCACCTACTTCACAAGAGATTTGCTTCTCCCTGTTTTTGGCTGACTTTGACCTCAAGGATCAGAGTTTCTAGTATTTAATCAGATCACACATACAATAAAGTAGAATATCATATATGAAAGTGGAAGGAAAAAGATTTAACACAACTTTTCAATACCAAATTGAGTGGATGAATTGTTTTAGACACTTACAAGGTTATGTATGTGTGTGTATATATATGTTATATATACACACACATAATATATATATACACACAAAAAAAGTATGTATACACATAAATGTGTGTGTATATATATATACACACACATAAGAGTTGTATATATATACATGTAACTTTTACTTGAAGTTCAGGGGTACATGTGAAGGTTGGTTATATAGGTAAACCTGTGTCATGGGGGTTTGTTGTAGAGATTATTTATCACCCAGGTATTAAGCCTAGTACCCATTAATTAGGTTTCCTGATCCTCTCCCTCCTCCCACCCTCCACCCTCTGATTTGCCCCAGTGTGTCTGTTGTTCCCCTCTATGTGTCCATGTGTTCTCATTATTTAGCTTCCACTTATAAGTGAGAATGTGTGGCATTTGGTTTTCTCTTCCTGCATTAGTATGCTAAGGATAAGGGACTCCAGCTCCATCCATGTTCCTGCAAAGGACAAGATCTCATTCTTTTTTATGGCTGCATAGTATTCCATGGTGTATATGTACCACATTTTCTTTATCCACTTTACCATTGATGGGCATTTAGATTGATTCCATGTCTTTGCTATTGGGAATAGTGCTGCAATGAACATGCGTGTGTATGTGTCCTTAGAATGATCTATATTCCTTTGGATATATACTCAGTAGTGGGACTGCTGGGTGGAATGTTATTTCTGTTTTTAGGTCTTTGAGGAGTCATCACACTGTCTTCCACAATGGTTGAACTAATTTACACTCCCACAAACAGAGTATAAACATTCCTGTTTCTCTGCAACCTTGCCATCTGTTATTTTTTGACTTTTTTGTAATGGTCATTTTGACTGGTGTGAGATAGTATCTCTTTGTGGTTTTGATCTGCATTTGTCTAATGATCAGTGAGGTTGAGCTTTTCTTCGTATGATTGTTGGCTGCATGTATGTCTTCTCTTGAAAAGGGTCTATTCATGTCCTTTGCCCAGTATCCTTTTTTTTTTTTTTTGAGACACAGTCTCGCTCTGTTGCCCAGGGTAGAGTGCAGTGGCATGATCTCGGCTAACTGCAAGCTCCGCTTCATGGGTTCATGCCATTCTCCTGCCTCAGCCTCCTGAGTAGCTGGGACTACAGGTGCCCAGTTTTTAATGGGGTTGTTTTTTCATTGTAAATTTGTTTAAGTTCCTTATAGATGCTGGATATTAGACTTTTGTCAGATGCATAGTTTGCAAAAATTTCCTTCCATTCTACAGGTTGTCTGTTCACTCTGTGGATGGTTTCCTTTGCTGTGCAGAAGCATTTTAATTAGATACTGTGTGTCAATTTTTTCTTTTGTTGCAACTGCTTTTGGCGTCTTCATCATGAAATCTTTGCCAATTCCTATGTCCAGAATGGTACTGCCTAGGTTGTCTTCCGGGGTTTTTATAGTTTTGTGTTTTACATCTAAGTCTTTAATCCTTGAGTTAATTTTTGCATATGGTGTAAGGTGTCCAGTTTCAGTCTTCTTCATATGGCTACCCAGTTATCCCATCACCATTTATTGAATAGAGAATCCTTTCCCCATTGCTTTTGTCAGGTTTGTTGAAGATTAGATAGTTGTAGGTGTACAGGCTTATTTCTGGGTTCTCTATTCTCTTCCATTGGTCTATGTGTCTGCTTTTGTACCAGTACCACGCTGTTTTGGTTACTGTAGCCCTGCAGTATAGTTTGAAGTCAGGTAGGGTGATGCCTCCAGCTTTGTTCTTTTTGCTTTGGATTGCCTTGGCTATTCCGGCTCTTTTTCGGGTCCATATGAATATTAAAATAGTTTTTTCTAGTTCTGTGAAAAATGTCAATGGTAGTTTAATAGGAATAGTATTGAATCTATAAATTGCTTTGGGCAGCATGGTCATTTTGATATTGATTCTTTCTATCCATTAGCATGGAATGTTTTTCCATTTGTTTGTGTCATCTCTGATTTCTTTGAGCAGTGTTTTGTAGTTCTCCTTGTAGAGATCTTTCATCTCTCATTGGTTAGGTGTATTCCTAGGTATATTATTATTATTTTTTTTTTTGGCAATTGTGAATAGGATTGCGCTCTTGATTTGACTCTAGGCTTGACTGTGGTTGGTGTATAGGAGTATCAGTGATTTTTGCACATTGATTTTGTATCCTGAGACTTTGCTGAAGTTGTTTCTCAGCTTAAGGAGCTTTGGGGCAGAGACTATGAGATTTTCAAGATACGGGATCATGTCATCTGCAAACAGGAATAGTCTGACTTCCTCTCTTCCTATCTGGATGCCCTTTATGTATTGCAGAAAATAGGGCAATCTTTTAATACCAGTAAATAAAAACGAAATGACAGGGAGAAGAAAAAGTGATTTGAGTCTTTCTGAATTCCAAAGAAGTGATCGTTGTAATAGAATTATGAAACAATTTGATAGTCATTAGTATTTCAGTTTAAATCAAAAATAAACAAACAAAACCCACAAAATTAAAAATGAGGTTTCTATTGGGTTCCGTTCAAGGCGGCTGATTAAAAGCAGACGGGGCCAAGGACTGATGATGTTAAAACACTCTCCACAATAACACGGGCCTGAAATAGGTACAATGGTAACTTTCTGTGTGAGTCACCCACAGAAAAGCAAAGAAGACAGAAATGGTGAGGGGAGTAATTGCTTAAAGGACAACTAGTTGAATGCATTTTATTTACTGAGCCAAGTTGACAGCTGTATGATCTAACTCAGCAGTAAATATTTATTTATAAAAAATAATTCCTAGCACAATAAATATTGGTTAGCCAAGTACATCTGAAATGTTTCCCCACATTTAAAATTTCAAATTTCAGAAAAGCATCATGTGAAAGGGTGGCAAGATGGAGTGGGTGACCAATTCACCTGAATGTGTTCTCTACTAATGAATAAACAAGAGGACAGAAAAGCCAGTGGGTAGGTCAAGAATGAGCAAGCAGCGGAAATAGAAAAGGAATCATGATATGTAGCACACACTCACCCCGTATTAAGTTTGGAAATGTCCTAGAGGTTAATATAGGAAGAAAATGTATCATAAAGAAAGCATTTAATTTATTCACAATTAAAGTGCAAGTTATCATAAATATTAGGAAATGTTCTCATCTCAAAGGCCTGTAGTCACTAAACAAAAGGAGAGGGAACCTGGGTATGGAATGTGTTGACAGAAGAGGTAGCCATCACTAACGACTGAATGAGTAATTTGTCCCAGTGCTCACCAGCACAGTCAGAGGGCAGATGACAGACACAAATATAATTTCCCAAGGGAAGAAGAACGAAATTAGGTGGAGGACCAGAACATGAGGTCATGAAATTTAAAGTAACCAAACTTAAGAGCAGAAACAATTCATCCCAAATGTCAAGAGAAGTGAAGCAAAAAATAGAAGAACATGATACATTTTTAAAGAGTAGGTGTAGAGGACCTGAGCCCTCACCATGCCCAAGTGGCTCCTCCTCACCTCCTTCAGGTCTTTACTCATGGCCACCCTTCCTGTCCTAGGCAAAATGGCAGCCCCTCTCCCACTCAGCACTTCCGATCCCCTCTCCGCACCTGCTATACCCTTCATGTTCGCCCGCCCTCAGTGACTACATACTGTGCATTTGGATCTCTTTCCTTTACATCTTTTTCCACCATCTAGAATGCCCCTGGTATGGGCAATAATTTCTATCTGTTTGCATCATTTCTGTTTCCCCAGCACCTGGAATAGGACTGGCACACGTTTGCAGTCAGTGCTGTGGATTTTACTGGATGAATGAGGGGGTTTGCTGGGGTCTCTGAGAAGGAAAACAGACATCAGCCAGTACTCTCCTCCTGTACCCCAGAACCCAGTGGCCATTTTGTCAATGTGATAGATGTCAATTTCAGGATGGAGGGAGGGTGGAAGAAAGGAAAGAAACCAAGACCCTAGAGATACAAATCCTAAAGCCCTGCCTATCTCCAGACATCCTGCTTATGTGAGCCAGTACATGCCTTAAAGCAGAAGTCATTCTGAGTTGGTTTTTCTTTCCAACTGAAAGCATTCTCATTGTTAATCTAAATTTTGAAATGCAAAAAATGGTTTTAGAAAAACACAGGTGGAAAGTGTGTATGAAAAAAGAAAGGGCCAGGAACTAGAAACAAGCAAGAGAAATTAAAGCATTACTTGATATAAATAGAAAAAAATATGTAAAACAGTTATAGTCCACATATTCTTACAAATCTAACCAAAAGGTTATATTTATATATAGAAGAAACTTAGTAACTCAACAGTACCAAAAAATTACTAGATCATAAAAGGTGGTGTGGCCTTTAAACTTCTAAAAAGTAGGTGTGGCCTTTAAACTTCTAAAATTGTCTAGAAAAGGAAATAAATATAAAATAAAAGAATAAAAAGTAAAGTAGGTATGGCTTATATGTTTTATAGAAAATCTGTATTTGGAAGACAGATAATCACAATTCTTTTTTAAAAAATTAATTTAACTCTATTTTAAGTTCCAGGATACATGTGCAGGACAAACATATGTTACATAGTGTGTCATGGTGGTTTGTTGCACCTGTCAACCCATCACCTAGGTATTAAGCCCAGCATGCATTAGCTACTTATCCTGATGCTCTTCCTCCCCTCGGACCCCCACTGATAGGCCCCAATGTGTGTTGTTCCTCCTGGCCCCCACATGTGTTCATGTGTTCTCATCATTCAGCTCCCACTTATAAGTGAGAACATGTGGTGTTTGGTTTTCTGTTCCTGTGTTAGTTTGCTGAGGATAATGGCTTCCACCTGAATCCATGTCCCTGCAAAGGACGTAGTCTTGTTTCTTTTTTATGGCTGCATAGTATTCCATGGTATCATAGTATTCTATGGTACCACATTTTCTTTATCCAGTCTACCAGTGATGGGCATTTGGGTTAATTTCGTGTCTTTGCAATTATGAATGGTGCTGCAATGAACATATGCATGCATGTATCTTCAAAATAGAATGATTTATATTCCTTTGAGTATATACCAGAAATGGGATTGCTGGGTCAAATGGTATTTCTAGTTCTAGGTTTCTGAGGAATCAGCACACTGTCTTCCACAATGGTTGAACTAACTTACATTCCCACCAACAGTGTAAAAGTGTTCCTATTTCTCCATAGTCTTGCCAGCATCTGTTGTTTCTTGACTTTTTAATAATCGCCATTCTGACTGGCATGATATGCTATCTCTTTGCGGTTTTGATTTGCATTTCTCTAATGATCAGTGATTTTGAGCTTGATTTTGAGCTTTTTTTCACATTTGTTGGCTGCATGAATGTCTTCTTTTGAGAAGTGTCTGTTCATGGTCCTTTGCCCACTTTTTAATGGGGTTGTTATTTTCTTGGAAATTTGTTTAAGTTTCTTGTAGACTGTGGATATTAGACCTTTGTCAGATGAACACATTGCAAAAATTTTCTCATATTCTGTAGGTTGTCTGCTCACTCTGATGATAGTTTCTTTTGTAATAAATCACAATTCTTTTCTACCAGATGATGTATTCACTAAAAAAGCAGAAGCCCTGGCCAGGCACAGTGGCTCATGCCTGTAATCCCAGCACTTTGGGAGGCCAAGGTGGGTAGATCAGGAGGTCAGGAGATTGAGACTATCCTGGCTAACACGGTGAAACCCCGTCTCTACTAAAAATAAAAAATAAAATAAAAATTAGCTGGGCATCGTGGCCGGTGCCTGTAGTCCCAGCTACTCAGGAGGCTGAGGCAGGAGAATGGCATGAAACCTGGGAGGCAGAGCTTGCAATGAGCCAAGATCACACATTGCACTCCAGCCTGGGCGACAGAGTGAGACTCCATCTCAAAAAACAACAACAAACAAACAAACAAACAGAAGCCCCTACGGTGCTTCTCAAACTTTTAATGTGCATGAAAGTCAACTGGTGCACTTATTAGCAACACAGATTCAGAAAACCTGGGGCAGGGCCTGGGATTCTGCATTTTAGCAAAGTCTCAGCAGATGCTGCTGCTGCCGATCCCTGGACCACACCTGCAGTGGAACTGAAGAGCATATGAAGAAAGAACTGTCCTTGAGTAAAATGAGGTAACCTTGAGAAGGGAAGCCAGGTGCTAAGGAGCAAGAAGGAAGAATATGCCACGGTCCATGATGGCCGTATGCCCAGCCCACCCCGATGGCCTTCTTCAAGGGACAAACAAGTTCTTGTAAAGTCTCACTTTCTAAAAGCCAGGTGTGAGTCCTCACAGATACAAAGGGTGCATGTCACTGAGCATCACTGGATAGTGCCCTGACTTACAAAGGACCCTGGCTGCTGCACCTGAGCTCCTCTTGCCCTCCTGGCTGACACGCAGGTGCAGGGGACTGGCTGGAAACACCTTGGCACTTAAAGACAATGCCATGGGGATGCGGGGACAGAAGGGGATGGCCCTGTGCAGGCACTGCCACCTCAGGGTAGCTGATGCCAGGAACCCAGAAAGGTGATGGGAAGTCTTCTTTAAGGTCTCACCTACTCTCACATTTCCAAACTTCATTTTGTGTGATATGAAATTCCATCAAATTCATTTGTTAGTACACTCATTTTTTTTTAAAAAAAAAAACAAACATTGCTGGGGTGTAAGGGTGGGGGTTGCTCTTCCTTCTCATTTCTGTAGGAGCCTCTTCAGGTTGGCCACCCTCCTTTCTCTCCTCCACTCCTGCAGCCACGATCAGCTGCCTGGAGAGGGTGCAGGAGTGTGGACTTTAAAAGAGCAGAGGGAAGAACGATGTTGTACTCCCTATAGGAACTGAGCAATATTGACAGGCAAAGCTACCATTTTTAACATTAAATGTGTGGTTTCACTAAAAAGCTTTTTATGCTTAGAATATGGTTTAAACAATTAAAGAGGAGATCTATGCTTTCTGTAGAAAACAACTGCCCACTGCCATGTGCACCCCTAATGGTGATAGCGTGTGGGTTTCGAGGGATGCCTTCCCCTATGGGACCGTGCATAGCTTCTTGAATGGAAAAAGGCAATGGGCACAACCATGGCACTTGGAGAAGCTACAGGAGCACACAGGCAGGGAACCTGGTGTGGGCTGGCAGGTGTGCTGGCGACAAACTGGAGGAGGCTGTGAAGGACGGTTCCTGATGAGGGCTCAGGTGGCAACTGCGACAACACATGACTTGTGAAAGACACAAAAACTAGTTCAGCTTCTGAGTCTTTAATATTTCAGAAAAGAACCCAGGTATGCATCAGGAGCTCCAGTTTTAAATGCAAGTGATTCAAGAAAAAGAAGCTGGCACTGAAAAAGGTTACGAAGAAAAGCCAGGGCTCCACTGCAACCAAACTAATTCCCAGACAAGTGTGGAAAGTCTCATCATTTAAAAGATTTAGATTTTATTTTTAAGAAAAGTAATGCATGGACATAGTAAAAGAGTGTGTAAGAAAAGAATATGAATGTAAATTATGTAATTAAAGCTACTAAGAACAAGGCCGCTACTACAGCCAGACCGATGACCCCTTCCTAGATCCGTATCATCTCATTGCTCTCCATCTCCAGTGCCTTCATTCAATTGGATTTATTCAGAGTGAAAACTCCAAGAAAAAAAGTCACCAATGCACTTAAGAATGCGGAGTATAAAGTACATTTTTTAAAATTCTACTTGAATCATAATACAATATAAAATCTCAGTGTAGAAAAAATTAACTACATTTTTCTGTCACAGAAGTACTGCACACCCACTGATTTTTAAAAATTCAAACAGAAATAACCCATTTAAAAATAGGCAAAAGACCTAAACACACACCTCACCAAAGAAGACACACAGTTGGCAAATAAGCATATAAGACATGCTCAACACCACATGTCATTAAAACAGCGAGGTACCACTAACATACTGATTAGAATGGCCAAAATCCAAAACACTGATGACACCAAATGCTGGCAAGGGTGTGCAGCAGCAGGAACTCATTCACTGCTGGTGGGAATGCAAAATGGCTCAGCCACTCTGTCAGATAGTTTGACAGTTTCTTGTAAAACTAAACATATTCTGGATCCAGCAATTGCACTCTTTGGTAGTCATGTAAAAGTTGAAAACTTACACCCACATAAAAACCTACACATGAATGTTTATAGCAGCTTTATTCATAACTGCTCAAACTTGAAAGCAACAAGAGGTTTTTCAATTAGATAAATGGGTAGACACACTGTGGTACATCCAGACAACAGAATATTATCCAGGGCTACAAAGAAATAAGCTAGCCAGTCATGAAAAGATATGGAGGAACCTTAAAAACATATTAATCAGTGAAAAAAGCCAATCTGAAAAGGCTACTAACACGATTCCAAATTTATGACATTCTGTAAAATGTAAAATTCTGGAGACAGTAAAAAGACCAGTGGTTGACAGTGTTGTGGGAAATGAGGGATGAACAGACAGAGCATAGAGGATATTTAGGAGAGGAAAACTATTCTGTGTGCCATCATAACAGTGGATACATGTCATTACATATTTGCCCAAAGCCATAGGATGTACAACACCAACAGTGAACCCTAATGTAAACTATGGACATCGGTTGATAATGATACGTCAGTGGTGGTTCATCGATTACAACAAATGTGCCAATCTAGTGTCGGATGTTCATGATGCAAGAGTCTGTATATGGTGGTGGAGAAGGGACTTGTGAGAACTCTCTGCACTTTCTGCTCAATTTTGCTGTAAACCTAAAACTACTCTTTTGAAAAAAAGTTTATTGGCCAGGTGTGGTGGCTCACGCCTGTAATTGCAACACTGGGAGGCCAAGGTGGGTGAACTGCTTGAGCCCAGGAGAGTTCAAGATAAGCCTGGGGAACATGATGAAACCCTATCTCCACAAACAATACAAAAATCGGCCAGGTGTTGTGGCACATGTCTGTGGTCCTGGCTACTTGGGAGGCTGAGATGGGAGGATCACCTGAGCTTGGGAGATTGAGGCTCCAATGAGCCATAATTGTGCCACTGCACTCCAGCCTGAGCAAGAGAATGAGATGCTGTCTAAAAAAAAAAAGTTTATTAATTAAAACAAAAAAAATCAAACATAACAGATAGATGTAATGCAAAATGTCAGTCACCATCTTCACCTACAATTCCCAGTCTTGTTTCCCAGAGGCATATAAGGTTAATGATCCTATGTACCTTTTTAGAACTTCTATACATACACAAGATAAAAACTAGATATAACGTTCGCATAGTATCCTTTTTCCTCTTCTTTTTAATTAAGGAATCAACTGAGTTTCTTACTGGGCACATGCCCAACCTGCCAGCAACGTATCTTGCAGGCTCCCTTGCAGCTAAGTAGGGCCATGAGACCGAGTTCCTTAGCACACAATATGAACAGAGGTAATTCACGTCCCCTGAGAGGAAAGTGCTTCCCCTCCTCCACTTCTCGTTCCACCTTTCCCTGTGGGCTGCAATGTGGCTACAGCGCTCCGAGCTAGCTCTGAGCACAAGGAGGAAAAGTCCACTCTGGCCATGGGTCTGAAACTCTTGCATGCCACGGAGCCCTTTAACCCTCTGGTGATGCTGTGAACTCCTTCCCAGACAAATGTTTCTACATTCATAAAATAAAACACAGAGGATTACAAACTATCTTGAAACACAGTTAGCAAAATGTTTTTAAAAATATGTTACAGTAATGCCTGTGCCTCTTTGTTAATGCATTAACTAACAAATTCTGGTTGAGAATAAAATCACTGAAATTTCAAAGTAGGGTAAATATATGCGATCTTTTTGAGACATCTGCAACAACAAAAACATGAACGAAAATATCTGTCATTTCTACTGGCTACAAAGTCGTGGTTTCTGCTAACACTATGAGACCTGCTAGCTCCAGTCACAATGGAAGGACACACTAAACTTCACTTACAGGTTAGTGGAATAAAGATGTCGCTTTCCTTCCCATCCAGATTCACAGACCTCATGCTTCTCTCTGGATATGTTAGGTAAAGACCCTTGCTCTATGGAGTGGAGGAACAATAAGAGACGGAACTTCAGTTCCTGGACAATTTCATGGGAAAAAAGCTGACAGTCTCCTTAGACCACGTGCTCATGTCTGGACTACTGCAGGACAGAGACAGAACTGGCTCAAGGCAGTTCTGTTTAGGGGTCACTCTGATACAACAGTTTAGCAATAGTGCTGACCTCTACCTATGAACACTTTACAACAATCAGATGGGATTACACCAACCACACCATGTAGAGGAACAGTATGTGGGGTGGTCATGAGTTGGCTCTGTAAGCTAAAAGCCTAGGTTCCAATTTCAGTTCTGCCACTTTCTGCTGTGTGGACTGTAGACTAGTTACTCAACTTCCCTATGTCTCAGTCTTCTTACCTGTGAAATGAGAATAATGATACCTAACTAATTAGGTCACTGTGAGTGTTGATACACGGAAAGTGATTATTAAGAAAGCGCCTGGCACACTACAAATCCTCAATAAATGTTAATTATCATTAGTATTAGTACTTGTACTATTGTTGTTTGACTGTTTTTCTCACCATCCTAGATATCTTTCCACATAGGATACAGAAATCTGGTTTTATTTCTTCAAATCTTCATCATAATGTACTAAATGAACTTGCTAAAATTCATTTAAGCAGTCCCTAATTATGAAGTGAACATCTAGGATGTTTCTCAAAGTTTCACTCAAATGGTTAACACAGCACTTACGGAGCGAGCTCTCTGACGCTCCTCCACCAAACCTTTCGTCAGAAGATTGTGCGTCAACTTTATTGAGGTCTAATTTACATACAATAAAAGGCCCTCATTTCAAGTGTGCAGTTTGATGAGCCTCAGAATATTTTGTAAAAATAAGATAGAAGATATTAAATATACACTGATTTTTGTTTTTTTTTTTCCTGTACAATCTGGTCATGCCTTTAATTAATTGTTCTATTTAGGAATTAAATGATTTTCTTATTGATTCATTAAAGCTCTTTATATATTAAATATACCCACCTTTTGTCTGCCATATTTGTTTAAAACATCCTTCTGTTGGTCAGTTACATTTTAATTAAATCAGGTGGTTCAAAAAACTTGGTATAGTATAAGAAACCTTAATTTTTTTCTTTCATGTTTTAAAAAGAACTTTCTCATTCTGAGACGTGATAAAGGTCAATCTTTACTCACTTTCCTCATCCAGCACTCCATATTACTTTCTCAGGAAAGCTTCATCTGGCTGGGCCAACTCTCCCAATGTTCCACGCTCAGTAGCACATGCCCAGCACTGGTTACTCCCATCACAGTTGCAGTTTTACACTATGTGTGTCCATAAGCCTTGAAAAGGCAGGGACCATGTCTGTATGTTGTTCACCATTGTATTCCCAGAACTTGGCACAGAACCTAGCACTCTAAATATATTTTCTAATTTTTATGTTTTCAATATTTACATTTCACTCTTTAATCACCTGAGAATCTATTTTACGATAGAGTATCAAAAAAGTTTCTATCTTCATTTTGTCCCACCATTTACAGAAGAATTCTTCCTTTCCCCACTGTTGTGACACACACTTTGTCATGAATGTATTATATACACACACACACAAAGCTCAATCTGCACACTGAGTTCCTACTATACTGGGTCTGTTTCTTGTGTTACATTGTTCTGCCTACAGAATCAGTCAACGTGGCCTTGTCTTGATTGTTGTGGAGCTCTATTATGTTTTAATATCTGACAGGACAAATCTCTTCTCAAGTGCCATTCTTTCTCTAAATGTATTAGTTAAAAATCACTTAATCAAGCCCTCTTCTAATAAAAGATGATCTTTAAAATAAATTATTAAAATAGCAGGGAGCTCCTTGTTCCCTTGTCTTCTGTAATTTCATGGATTGCTGTGTGGCCAAACATGTGTCTACTCACTTGAGCAAGCCGGCCCGGTGGAAGACGTAGAGGTCCTGCTCGAGGGTGCAGGTGCTGAAAGGGACCATTTTCATGAAGTTCTGGATGAGGATGAACTCAGGGGTGAGACGGGGCAGAGAAATTATACAGAAGTTCTTATCCTAACATCATCAAAGACCAGGACACAGAGAAAAAATAAAAAACCATTAATCAAAAAACAAATTTCTCTAAAAAACACCAAGAAAACTAGAAGCAAAATGTGTTCATTAAGGAGAGGATACTCAAATTACCTTTCCTGTAATTTGGAAAATAATCACATAAAATTCACGAAATAAGCAACTACAAGGGCATGGAAAAAGTATCTTTGTGTCTTACTGAAACCTGAATAAATTAATCTTATAAACAATGGCAGTCATTCAGCATAACTCTTCTCGGGAAGTAGTTTTTAAACCAAGACAATTCATACTTGCAAGTTCACTTGTGTCACAAAGTCAGTGAGGTAGCATGGTGTCCTAGGCCTCTTGCTTCCTAAGTGACCTTACACCAGTGGCCCCTTCCTCTTAAGAGACGGGAGGATGATACTACAGGCCTTTTTTGGCTCTAAAATTCTGTGATTATCCATAAACCAACGTGTATGTATTTTATCATGACATGATCCCAGTTGGATGAACAGATCCATGAGCATGACTAAACCTAGGCAGTGGGTTTAGTTAGTAGACACAAGAGGTCTTGCATGTCCTGAGGGCTGTCATTCACCTATTCTAGGCCTGCCCTGTCAGTAGAGTAGACAATGAAATGTGGCTAGTATGGCAAAAGAACTAAATTTTAAATTTTATTTCGTTTAAATTCATTTAAATAAAAAAAAACTGATACTTAATTCCATTACTGGAAAAGTTTTATGTGTGCTTGGTTTGTGTGAATCTACTTATCCAACTGTAAATTTTATAACATCTAAATACAGATGAACTATTTCTGATGAAAATTCAGTACTTGTATTGAGATGTGCTATAGATGTGAAATATATATTAGACTTCAAAGACTTAGCATGAGAAAAAGAATGTAAATAGCTCACTAATAAGTTTTCATATTGATTATATGTTGAAATGATTACATTTGCCCAGGCACAGTGGCTCACTTCTGTAACCCCAGTACTTTGGGAGGTCAAGATGGGAAGACCACTTGAGCCCAGGAGTTCGAGCCCAGCCTCGGCAAGATGGCGAGATCCCATCTCTACAATTTTTTTTTTAATTAGCTGGGCATGGTGGTATGTCCCAGCTATTTGGGAGGCTGAGGCAGGATGATCTCTCGAGCCAAGGAGTTTGAGGCAGTAGTGAGCTATGATTGCGACACTGCATGCTGCAAAGTGAGACCCTGTCTCTTTAAAAACAGGATTGGGACACATTAAGTTAAATAAAAGATATTATCATATAAACTTCATCTGTTCCTTTTTCTTTTTTTTTCCTTGTGGCTCTTGGAACATTCAGAATTACCGACGTGGCTCACAATCCATGTCTGGACAGTGCTGCTCTAGGCTATCTGAGCTTCACGCAGCTGCCTGATCCTCTGCCAGGTCCCTGCAGAAGCAGCCTGCTCTTCCCAAAGCTAATTTGTCCCTTTGGGATCTCGCCTCCTCTTGAACCCTGTGAAGGCATTACTTGTGCTAATCCAAAACCCTGGGGACATTTGTGCAGCTCAAAGGAGTGAATCATTGTTTGACCTTAACTTCCTTCTTTTTAGCAAATTAGCAGGACTCCTTTAGGGGAAACTGAGAGTCAAGTTGCTGAAATACTCAAGTTGAAAATAAGGACTGGGTGCCAAGTCTGGGTGGGCTTTCTCTGGGAGGGGGAGACTAACTATAATGAGTTGCTTCATCTTGGATTTGAAGGATTAAGGATGAAGCAATCAAGGTTATTTTTTTTCCTGTCGTCCATGTTCCGAAGTCAAATAGAATTGAAATGTAAACAGCTCTTGTAACTTTTTAAAGCCAGCATTACTTTTATAATGTTAAAGATTTACCTTTACATGGACTTTAAAATAGGAAACAATTAAAATTAGTGAAATTTATTTGAGGAGTCTTTGAGGGAAACCAACTTTGTAAATCCTATGTTTAGGGTAATCTACATTGTTTTGAAAGTGCCTTAATAATCAATTTTTAAAAATTATGATGGAGAACGTATTGCCTTATTACATAGCTTCATTATAATAAAAATGAGGAAATAAAACTTAACATCACACAGTTTTAAGACAAAATAATTAAAGTATACTTGTTTTTGCCTCATGAGAAAGAGTATCCAGGAAATATAAAGCAATAGATATTTTTATTGAAATCAGTCAACTGAAGAAGTACAGTTGTTGACTTTACTTAACTAACAGGCCTGTCTTTATAAAAACGCATTTTGTCCCTCAAACCCTCCTTCTCCATTTTCTTTCCTTCAATAAAGAAGTGTGAGAGTTTGGCTGGATCTCCATCCCTAGAGAACAATGAGACAAGAATGTAGGCAGAAGCCCAGGACACCCTGACACGGAGAATCTTATTTGCACTTGGATATTAGCCTGCAGGCCCATTCACCAATGTGGGTTGAGCCCCCTGTACAAGACAGGCATGAAGTCAGGCCTGAGGAACTAGTAGGGAAAGAAATACCAACCTGAAAATCAACAAGTCCCTACTTTGCTACCCTCAGAAAAGCATTATGATGGTTTCAGAACACTTATAGCCAACATAATCTATCAAATAACATAACTGTATCATTTACTTTAATTTCTGACATTTTCATATATTACTATAAATGATTTGATTCTGATAAAACACTGGTAAGGCTATGTCTAAAAGAAATTTTGCATTTAAAGAGAACTGCTAAAATAGCATGACTTAAAAATTCTTGAAAATGACAATACTTTCTATTTTTATGAGCTCATGACATGCCATTTGACCTTATTCTCAGAACACAAACCTCAACATTCATAGCATAATAAATTTATGACATTTTACTTTTATATAACTTCTCTAAGCTTACAAAATCAGTTCTCAAAATTCAGCATGTACTTACAGAAAAAAGACTGAAAACAAAATTCATGAAATCCAGAGACCTGTAAACAAGACAGTAAGCACTGTCACTGCCCTGCAAGCAAATGCAACATCAGTGGACATTTACAGAGATTTACAGCTCCCTCCCCTCGGGCAGTGATTAGCCAACCACTAGTCAGAACGTGTGTCTAGCTGAACACTAATGGGGCGCATAAGTCGCAAGCTTCATATGCCAGTAATAAAGTATTCTGCAGAACTGAAGGCACTTTCACATCAATTAATAATCTCTGTGCATTTGAAAAGCCAAAACAAAATTGGTCATTCTGTGCCTCCGATCCTTCCTGTCTGTTTTGAAAGAGTTAAGAGGAGAGGTGGGAAATATTATAGGCTGCTTCTGATCTTTTTCCCTTTTATCCGTTGAAGATTTTCTGACTAGCTGCAGATGTAAGTTCATAGGCAAACTACACTGGGTCATCAAATTCCTGTTTCAAAATTCAAAAAGTATACTCTAAGCACAATCATATTTAAATGTACCAATAAAATAAATATAAAGCAACAAATACAGATAGGCTTTACAAGTTTTTAGATGTCTACAACACAATTAGAATAAAAAGAATTTATCTTTTCAATGTCCCAGATCTCCACAGAAGCCAAAAACTCAAGATGGAAAAAGTTAAAGTACAACATGGTTCCAGGGGATGCTGGGAGATTGGGAACATGTTTAAACAGATCCTCTGGAGAGGAACTGTCCAGCTATTCTTGGTCATCTAAAAGACATTCTAGAGCCTTCCATTCCATCAAAATGGGCCAATCATTTCCTCTTCGAGATGGTTCTATGAACAGATGAGGAGTCGGTGCTAAGGAGATGTGGCATCCAGGCACTGAGGGCAGCGTCCAGTGTTCAGACTAGAGGAGAACAGTAAGCACTGAACATACGGGAGTTCTGGAGGGGCGGGGTGGGTAGCTATGAGGTCTGGTGGGAGCCGGGGCTTTAGACAAAGCCCAGCACCATGCATGCCTCCTCCTTGCTTGCTGGATTGCTATTGGGTGTCAACTTATCCCTCACTCAGATATTCCATGTGGCTGAGGCACCAGTTGCAGATTCTGGGTAAAGCATGAGCTAAGGGATGGAGCCCATCTCCTCCATCTCCTTGTGGCATGGGCTCGTCACAGCCTTTGGCTCAGGAATGAACACACAGTCCTGTCAGCCCTCATGGGACTTTGGCTGGAAAAAGCTGGGCCCATCCTGGCAAGTCCTCCTCACTGGATTTTGATGCAGACCTGAGACTGTCAGTGGTCTTAGGCTTAGGATGGGGCACTCCTCTGAGAAAGGGGCCAATAGTAGGGAAGTAGGGTGATATGGTTTGGCTGCGTCCCCACCCAAATCTCATCTTGAATTGTAGCTCCCACAATTCCCAAGTGTTGTGGGAGGGACCCTTTGGGAGATAACTGAATCCTGGGGGCAGTTCCCCCATACCGTTCTCGTGGTAGTGAATAAGTCTCACGAGATCTCATGGTTTTATAAGAGGAAACCCCTTTCACTTGGCTCTCATTGTCTCTTTGCCTGCTGCCATGTAAGATGTGGCTTTTGTCTTCCCCCATGATCGTGAGACCTCCCCAGCCATAAGGAACTGTGAGTTCATTAAACCTCTTTTTCTTTATAAATTTCCCAGTCTTGAGTATGTCTTTATCACTATCATGAAAACAAACTAATACACAGGCTGAAGAGGTAGACAGAGAAACTTGGTCCTTGATTTGGTTATCTAAATAAATCCTAGATCAAGCCATATTTAAATTAGTCTCATCACTGGAGTTATCCTTAGGTATGTGAGGCAATTATTCAATTTTTTTTCCAAAGCCAGTTTGGTTGGATTTTCTGTTACTTGCAACCAAAGACTCTAGAAAACCAATAACCCAAATCCAAATTCTCCAAGAACTGCAAACTTTACAGAATGGGAGCAGCATGTGGTTATGTAAGTGATAATTTTCCAGATTCCCAATTGTTACATAGGTGGGCCAGCTTTCTAACCCACTTCTGTAGCCCTTGTTAAAATGTGATGGACTAGAATCTCTGGATGGGGCTTAGGAGTTTGTGGTTTTTAAAAATTCCCCAGGAGATTAGGATGCGGGCCAGGTTTGGAAATTACTGGCTTTGTAAACCAATGCCAGAAGAGATTCTCACTGTGACAGCCAGCCAGAAGGTCAGTACTTGCCTTGCTTCGTATTTCTCATCAATAAAAAACAGCTGAATACAAAAAGCAGCTGAGGCTCCCCTGTAGATGGGGCGGAATTGGACGGGCTCTTCAGGCAGTAAGAACGATGCCAAGCTCCTACTGCTGACACGGTGATCCTGTGCATATCCAGTGGAGATGTCACTGAGTTTTTCTATGTCCTAGAGCAAGGAGACAGGAGGAGCCAATGAGAATCCTGTCAATTCCCTATAATTTAGTGGGCTGGTGTTTGCATTATCTCTACATGACACCGTTCTGAGGACAGGTGTGACTGTCTCACCCGAAACAACTCATCCTGGGCCAGGCCTGGTTTTAAGGAGAGGTTCTTAATGAGATACTCAAAATTTATAAAATGTTTTTAAAAACTAGTTCTTCAATGAGAACACATGGACACAGGGAGGGGAACAACACACACTGGGGCCTGTCGGGGGGTTGAGTGGGGAAGGGGAGGGAGAGCATTAAGACAAATACCTAATGCAGGCAGGGCTTAAAACCTAGATGACGTGTTGACAGGTGCAGCAAACCACCATAGCACGTGTATACCTAGGTAACAAACCTGCACGTTCTGCACATGTATCCCAGAACTTAAAATTTAAAAAATAATAATAAAGAAAAATAAAACTAGTTCTTACATGAAGGTCTCACACGAGACAAATAGTTTCAGTTGGCCTTTGACATAGGGTCCATATTTTAACTGCATCCTGGGGTAGATATTAGAGCATGGTAGTATTATATACATATTATAATAACTCAGGAAGCAAAATACTTCTCTCCCTAAAACTGTGTTCATTGTGATACAAGAATTTTTGAATCTTGGGACTGGTCAGGTGGTCCTAGGAGTAACTGTGGTGGGGAGGTGGAGCCCAGGAAGGTCAAATGGACCACAGCCACCTGGAAAGTCAGGGCTGAGGCTGTTCTGTCTTGGTTCAGGTGCATCTAAAAAGGTGTCAAAACTCAGAAGATGATTCCTTTTGAGATCCCTCAAGGAGTTCTTTTAAATCAAAGTAATACATGCATATAAAAAAATTTAAAATAATATCAGCACCAAACATTTATTAAGAAAATCAGCAGTTCTCTGTCCTTCCAAGTCTCTACCCCCATTGAACAGAACTTTTGACCTTTTCATTTCTTTGGGTATTTACCTCTATATTTCTGAACAGTATGTTTATGGTGCTATTTCTAAATTCATTCGTTCTTAGAATTTCCTACTGGATATTGATGTAGTGGCTAGATTAATCCCTCTTATCCTACCCTCTTCCCCACATCTTATCCCCCAGGATAATTACATCACAATTCAGGGTTAAATCCATAAGTATTTACACTAATATGAATGTGTAAGTTCTGTTGTTGCTGAGGAAAGTAGTGTAATACGACAATGTTTTCATTTGTGTGCTTAGTTTTTATTCACTTGGTTTCCTAAATTTTTCACTTGCTTTATTAGATTTGCCAAATGTTGGTCACCACTATTTTCCAAATGATCAGGCATTTGAGATAATATATGAGCTTCCTTTTTTCTCCCCTCTAATCTGGACTTGCAGCTCTGCCGGCCTGCCTGTATTGCAGCTCCTATTTCGTAAGTTCCAGGTCTTTTCTTTGTCTTTTCTGTGCATCATTTAGGCCCTTATATCAGTAGAGCACATTGTTAGCTTCCCAAAAGCAACATGCTTGAAAAGCAAAACTCCACAGACACTGGCTAACTGGGGCACTTCATGGGGTGATCAGGCAGAGATATGGCATTATGATTGGGTGGCCAACATTCAGTGACATTATCTGAAGGTATTTTCTTTGGGCCTGTCAGTTTTGGGGGGACTTAAGTTCTCCAATATCCTGCACGGGGGACTGTGGTAGATGGAACAGTGGCCCCCAAAGATGTTATAGGCCCTAGTCCCTGCAACCTGTAAATATGTTATCTTTCAGGGCACAGGGATTATGTAGATGTCATCACATGAAGGGTTCTGTGATGAGGAGATGCTCCTGGATGATCCAGGTGGGGTCCAGTGGAATCACAGGGATCTGCTAAGAGGGAGGCAGCAGGTCCGAGTCAGAAGGACGAAGATGCTGCGCTGCCAGCTCTGAAGATGGAGGAAGGGGCCACAGAGCATGGAATGCAAGTGGCTTCTAGAAGCTGGCAAAAGCAAGGGAACAGATTCTCCCCCAGAGTCTCCAGAAGGAACACGCCCCTGTCTACACCTGAAGCTCAGCACACTCAAACCCATTTTGGAATTCTAACCTCCAGAACTACACAATAATAAATTTGTGTTGTATAAGCCACCAAGTTTGGGGTAATGTGTTACAGCAGCAATAGAAACTAATATAAGGCCTGGCTCCTGGCATCGAGAGGGCATGGCTGGAGGAGGGACTGTGGATTCCTCTGTTCGAAATGGAGAATTCCACTTACTTGTCTGTTCTCTATTCTTCACCATTACAACGCCCATGCAGCACAGGCTAAATCTGAATTAGCAGCAGCCTCTGTTCAATTTCTCTAGAGAATAGTCATTTTATCCTCTCACTTGGGGTGTGGCTGACAACCTAACTGAAGTCTGCAGGGATCCAGTGTTCCAGTCCCTCCACATCAGACTGCCCAGCTTTTCAGCCCAGTTCCTCACCCCGCCTTCTGCAAACCTCCAGTCTTCAGCCTTGTGCAGAATTCACACACTTTTCGCCAGTCTTTCCTCTCATAAAGATGCTTGAGTTTCACCTTCCTCAGCTGTGCTAAGCCAGTGTAAACTCCTCCATCGATTTTTTCAGTCTCAATATTTTTAAAGTGCTTATCTTCCAATATTTCCTCTCCATCTCATCTTTGTGGATTTGTGCCCTTTTTATTCCTTTACTGTCATTTCAGTGGTTTTCTCCGGTAGGGAGAGGAGATAAAACTAGGAGATCAATCCACCTTGTTGACTCAGGTGTCTTGTGGGGTTCCAACATGTTTGATGCAGTGGTGGGGGCAGGCACCCTGGCCCTCCATCCACATCCTTGCTTGGGTTCATAAGGGAACGGCTATCCTCTCAGGAATATTAGAGAGAAAAGTGCTGTCCTCTTCTACACCCCAACTTTCTTCCCTAGGGCACAGGGAGTGACCGACTGGTCAGTGAGTCTCCTAGTGCGGGCTGCCCCAGAAACACACCCCGAACTAAGAGTCTGAGAGTCAGTAGTTTACTTGGGGAGCAAAGCCAGGACACTCTGTAAGAGGAGTGGCGTGCGAGGTGAGGAAGGGGAGGCTGCCAGCATGGGGCGCTTCAAGATGTGGGTGACTACGGTGAATCGATCCCACCTGGATCTCTGGGAGCCTAGAGAACACAGTGCAGAGTGGTCCCATCTAAGAGGTGAAGGAGCTGGCGTATTGATTCTCCAATCCCTTCAGTCACTGGTTGATGGCTGCTTCCTCAAACCGCCTGCGCTGCTGCAAACACGGCATGGAAGGAAGACCAGGCACTTGCATTCCTTGTCCTCACAGGGTGCTCAGGAAGAATAAGTGCTAGAGGATATGGGTGGGGCTCCAACAGCACACGCTAATGTGAGATTCAAAAACTGGACCCTGTGCCTGCATTGTGCTGTCTCTTTATGGCAGCACATCCTGCTTCCAGGGTGCGTGTTTTCTTCTCCCCTCCCTGCAATTAGCTGGGAGTGGGGAGACCCTGCCCCACGGGTGAGGCCTGCCTACAACCACATGGGGGCGTTTAATTCAGTAAGGAGAAACGGGAAGCCCATTTGGGTTATCGGTCCAAGCTTTGTTTTCTAGTTCAGTGTTAGCCATGAGAAAGGGGTACTTCAATGCCTAGCTGACTTCTGGGTAGACTCCTTTACTGGTCAGAATCCAGAGAGGAGCGGGGCTGGAGAACCTGGCCCTCTGGCAGAACTTCAGTGTCTGGGCTTAGTCTAAGTTCAGTGAATCTGTCCCAGTGCCTCTGTGGATATGACTAAGCCCCATGCTCCATTCCCTTCTCAAGGGTGCTCTAGGCTTCTGTTCCTGAGTCAGTCCATCCATCACCAAGAGGCTCTCGGGAAACTACTGAAATTCCAGGACTGTGCTCATCATCAGGGAATGAAAATGCCTTATTGTACCAATCTCCCACTCAAAGGCCTACAACACCCTCCTCTGCTCCTTAGGAAAAGTTCGAGATCCTGAGCAGGGTTCACAGGACCCTGCCAATCTCTTCCGGAACCGCCAGGCTTCTGGCAGGGAACAAGAGGGACACTCCAATGAAGTGGTCAAGGGACCACCTGCAAAGGCATGGGTAGGATAAAGGGAAATCAAGAAAGGATGAGGAAGTCCCCAGGGATGGCCACTGCACTGGTGGAAGATGCTACACTCCTTGGCCTGAATTTGTAACAGGAAAGAGGACTTCCCAAATCCCCAGATGCATGTGAATGACATACATTAATAACACACCTAGATACAGACATGAGTGTATATATGTGCATATGATACAGAGAAAACCCTTATAAATATTTTGCCTCTCCAAAATGTTTTCTTTTTGGGCAATGGGAAGGAGAGATAAGCTGTATTTACTAAAATTTTTGCAAATAATTTATGTACAAATGGCAGCTTATCGTACAGGCCATGCAGAGAATACAGAAGAAAAGATTAATCACAGCAGGAGAAGAGGTAAGGAGGTGAGGCTTGGTGCAGCACGTCCTAAAGGAGGTGGGAGGTGTGAACTGGTGGCGACAGGCAGGGAGGTCAGGAGGGGTGTGAAACCCATGGGGTGGCCAGGGGGCATGCAAAGGCCCTCCTCAAACCGTACCTCTGGTTCACTAACACTTCCACTTTGGACTGCTGTTAAAGCTTCCTTGGATGCAGCTTCTTTGGCAATATTTCCCTGCAAATGATGACAGCAAGACATGAAAATTAATCAACACCTGCAGCAGTTTAGAGTCCAAGCTCTGGAGCAAGCTGCCGGGGTTCAGACCCCGGCTCTACAGCTTACCAGCCTCGTGGCATTGGGAACACTATGTAGCCTCAGTTTCCTCCTCTGTGAAAAGGGGATGAGAAGAGCATCTACTTCATAAGGGTGTTATGAGGATAAAATACAGACAGACAGACAGAGAAACAGAGGCTTAGCATAGTGCAGGCGCCTCCTGGTTCTCTGGAGATGTTAGTTATTACTCCATTATTCATATTCTTCTGTTTACCTTGAAAGGTGCACTAAGTTTTTTCTAAAAAAAAAAAAAAAAACTACTGTATTGAGGTATTATGATGGTGCAAAAGTAATTGTACCAAAAGTAACTGCATTAAAGTAATGGCAAAAACTGCAACTATTTGTGCACCAAAAGTAATTTGTGCCAACCTACCAGAATTGACATACAATAAGCTACATACAGTTGAAGTATACTTTTTGAAAAGCTTTGATTTACGTGTACACCCATAAAAATATCACCACGATCAAGATAATGAACATGACACATCACCCCCCAAGCTTCCATGTTCCTATGTGCCTCTCACTCCCACCCTTTCTACTCTGCCAACCACAGGCAAACACTGATATGATTTTTGTCATTGTAGAGTAGTTTGTACTTTCTGTAATTTTATATTACTGAAATCAAATAGCATTTACTCTTGATCCGGCTTCTTTCACTCAGCATATTTACTTTGAAATTCATCCATGCTGTTACACGCATCAGTGTTTTAGTCCTCTTTGTCCCTGAGTAGTACCCATGGTGTGGATGCACCGTACTGCCTCTACATCCTCACCAACACTTGGAATGCTTAATCTTTCTAGTTTTGGTCATTCTAATAGATGTATAGTTGTATTTGATTGTGGTTTTAATTTGCATTTCTCTAATGACTAATGAGATTGAGTGTCATTTCATGTGATGTCTTCTTTTGGAAACTTCAAATCTTTTACCCATTCTTAATTAGTTTTTTTATTTTATATTGTCGTGTTTTGAGAGTTTTTAAAAATATGTTGTAGAAACTCTGTCAGATATGTAATTTGCAAATATTTTCTCCCAGTCTGTGGCTTGTCTTTTCATTCTCTTAACAGTATTTTTCAAAAAGAAAAGGTTTTAAATTTCGATGACACCTAATTGGTCAATTTGTTCTTTTTTGTATTGTGCTTTTGATGTGGTTTCTGAGAAATCTTACCTAACCCAAAGTTCTCGTATGTTATGTTTTCTCTAGAGGTTATATTGGTTTGAATTCTGCATTCAAGTCTATGATTCATTTGCAGCTAAATTTGTATATGGTATGAGGTACGGATTGAGTTTTTTAAAAGTTTGTATATGGATATTCAGTTGTTTCAGAAAGAAAAGACTATTGTTTCTCCACTACATTGCCATGTGCCTTTGTCAAAAATCAGTTGTCTATATACATTGAGTCTATTTCTGAGTTTTTAAAATTCTATTCCATTAACCTACTGTTGACTTTAGCACCAATATTATACTATCTTCATTACAATAACCTTATAATAATTAGGCCAAGCATAATGGCTCACACATGTAATCCCAGTACTTTGGGAGACCAAGGTGGGCGGATCACTTGAGGCTGAAAGTTCAAGACCAACCGGGCCAACATAGCAAAACCCCATCTCTACTAAAAATACACACAAAAAAATCTAGGTGTGGTGGTTCACACCTGTAATCCCAGCTACTCAGAAGGCTGAGGCATGAGTATCACTCGAACCTGGGAGGCGGAGGTTGCAATGAGCTGAGATCATGCCACTGCACTCCAGTCTGGGCAATGGAGAAAAAAAAAAAGAATCTTATAATAATTAATCTTGAGATCAGTTAGTGTTATTCTATAGCTTCATTATTTTTCAAAGTTGCTCTGCCTGTTTTAGGTTATCTCCATTTTCACATAAATTTTGGAATCAATTAATTAAACTTTTATAAAAATTCCTGCTGAAAATGTGATTGGGATTTTGCTGAATTTGGGAAGAACTGATTTAAAGATTCAATATCCCACGAACATAGAATATCTCTCCATGTATTTAGGTCTTCTTTAATTTCTCTCAGAAATGTTTTGTAGTTTTCACCACAGAAGTCTTGAATATCTTTTGTCAGATTTAATATTTGTACTGTTTTAGATAGTATTTCCATCTGATTGTTCATTGCTATTATACAGAGATACAACGAAATTTTCCATATTAATTTTGTATATATTAGTTCTAGTAGCTGTTTTGTAGATTCCATCAGATTTTTTTCATAGGTAGTCATGCTGTCTGTGAGTAAAAGATAGTTTTAATTATTCCTTTTTAATCTGGATGCCTTTCATTTCTTTTCCTATCTTTCTGCACTGGTTCAAATCTCCAGTACAATTTTGATTAGAAGTGGTGAGAGCAGACATTCTTAACTTGTTCCTGACTTTAAGGGTAAAAGAATTAGTCTTTCACCATTATGTGTGATGTTTGCTGTAAGTTTTTCAAAAATAACCTTTATCAAATTGAAAGAGTGCTAAGAGTCTTTATGAGGAATTAATGTTAGATTTTCAAATGCCTTTTATACATTTATGAGATAAACATATGGGTTTTTTTTAGTTTGTTAAAATGGTGAATTACACTGATTTTCTTATGTTAAACCAAACTTGCATTCCTAGAATAAACCCTACTCAGTCATGATTATCCTTTTTGTATATTGACTAAGTTTACTAAATTTTAAATTTTTTTATTTCAATACTTTTGGGAGAACAGTTGGTGTTTGGTTGCATGGAAAAGTTCCTTAGTGATTTCTGAGATTTTGGTGCACTCATCATCCAAACAGTGTATACTGTACCCAATGTGTAGATAAAAGACTCTATGTTGATGGGCATTTAGTCTGGTTCCGTATTTTTGCAATTGTGAATTGCGCTGTTATAAACATGCTTGTGCAAGTGTGTTTTTCATATAATGACTTCTTTTCCATTCTGCAGACACCCAGTAGTGAGACTGCTAGATTAAATGGTAGTTCTACTTTTAATTCTTTAAGGAATCTCCATAGTGTTTTCGATAGTGCTTGTACTAGTTTACATTCCCACCAGCAGTGAAAAACTCTTCCCTTTTTACCACATCCAAGCCAACCAACATCTGTTGTTTTTTAATTTTTAAATGATAGCCATTCTTGTAGGAGTAAGGTGATATTCCATTGTGGTTTTGATTTGCATTTCCCTGATAATTAGTGGTGTTGAGCATCTTTTCATATGTTTGTTGGCTGTTTGTAAATCTTCTTTTGAGGATTCCCTATTCATGTCCTTTGCCTACTTTTTGATGGGATTATTTGGTTTTTTCTTGCTGATTCATTTGAGTTCCTTGTAGATTCTGGATACTAGTTCTTTGTTGGATACAGAGTTTGCAAATATTTTCTCCCACTCTGTGGGCTGTCTGTTTACTCTGCTGGTTGTTTTTTCCACTGTGCAGAAGCTTTTTAGTTTAATCAGGTCCCATTTATTTATCTTTGTTTTTGTTGCATTTGCTTTTGAGTTCTTGGTCTTTGCCTAAGCCAATGTCTAGTAGAGTTTTTTCCAATGTTATCTTTTAGAATTTTTATGGCTTCACCTCTTAGATTTAAGTCTTTGATCCATCCTGAGTTGATCTTTGTATAAGGTGAGAGATGAGGATCCAGCTTCATTCTTCTATATGTGGCTTGCCAGTTTTAACAAAATCTTTTTCCACTCCCAAATTATTTTCACTGCAAAGATCATTAAGTATTTTGACTCAAATCCACAAATGGATGTAAGCAAGTTACAATATTACATAAAGCTGAAGATATAATGTTATCCTTGAAATACATAATTTTTATAGCTAATTCACCACAGAAAACTTCATGAATTCTAAATATTATAACTAGAGCCTAGTCTAAAAAGCATAGAGTATTGTGAAAAAGATGCATATTGTGTTTGTCTGAAATCTTTAGAAAAAGCCTATTTTCTTCCACCAGCAGTGTTGGGAGTAGTTTCTTTATCCACTGGTAATGCCAAAAGTTGCTATTTCATGTCATTTCTATCTATTACTAATTTAAGACAACTATGCTGAATTAGGTTGTTTCATTCTAGTTTATTGAGAGGTCCTATTGTCACTCCTCAATGGATTTTACATATTTCTCATACACTTCACTCATGAGTTCATTCAGTTGCAGGGTGTTACTCAGCATCATCTTGACATTGATGCCCACTGTTGCATACCATTTTCTGTTATTATTCATTCATGTCTATCTGTGAATTGACACACTGAGAACACAGTGGTTCCATATGCAGCATCCAGAGAGCACTTCCCTCAGTCACCACGGCTGCAGCCCACAAGCTCCACATTGTTCACAGTGTGTCACATTTGATGGGATGCTGAGGGCCATTGTGCTGCACTCAGCTATCTAGGCCAGGAGGTGGGGCAAGGCTGGTCAATACTGTCATTAAAATCTTCTTTATCCTTACTGATTTTCTGTCTACTTATTCTATCAGTTACTGAGGGGAGCATATTGAAATCTCTAACTATAATTTTTATTGATCTATCTTTGCAGTTCTACAACTTTTTGCTTCTTATGTTTTGAAGCACTGTTATTGGGTGCATAAGTATTTAAGATTGTTATAGTCTCTTGGTCTTTGTAATCTCTTATAGTATTCTCTGTTTTGGAATCTACTTTGTCTGAAATTAGTAAAGCCATTCCAGCTAACTTTTGATTAGTGTTGGCATGGCGTATCCTTTTCCATTCTTTAAATTTAGTCTATTGTATCTTTACATTTAAATTGCATTTTTGTAGTCTACATAAACTGAATTTTGCATTTTATCCACCTATATCTGCTTTATATATATGCTCTTTAATTGGGACATTTAGAACATTTAAATTTAATGTAATTATTGCATACATAAGTTTAAGTCTGTCATCTTGTTATCTGTCCCATCTAGTCTTTGCTCCCTTTTTCCTTTTTGTCTTCTTTTGGTCTAATTTTGTATTTTTATGATGATATTTAATCTCAACTGTAGGCTTATTAGATATAACTCCTTGAATCTGATTTGTAACATTAGTGGTACATCTTTAACTTATCACAGACCGTCATTAGGTGATATTATAGCACTTTAGGTTTAATATAAGAACCTTAAAATAGTATACTTTTCCCCTTCAGGTCTCCTCTCAAGGTCTTTGTGCTATTCTTGTCATACATTTTATTTTTACATATGTTATAAACCCCACACTATTTTTGTTTGTGAAGTCACTATCTTTTAAAAAGATAAATATTAAGGATAAAATCGTATACTTTTTTTCACTTTGTTACCATTTCCAGTGCTCTTCAACTCTTTGTGTAGAGCCAAATTTCCATCTCATATAATTTTCCTTCTGCCTAAAGGGCTTTCTTTAACATTTCTCATAATGTGGGTCTGCTGGTGATGCATCTTTCCACCTTTTCTGTGTAGGGCAAACTCTTTATTTCACATTTTATTTTGAATGAAAGATATTTACTGGATATAAAATTCTAGGGTGGAGTTTATTTTCTTCTATTTCTTTAAAGATGTGATCCTACTATCTTTCTGCTTGTATTATTTCCAATAAGAAATCTGCTGTTATTCATGTCTTTGTTCCTTTGTTCCTAACTTGACTTCTCCCAAACCTACTCCTGGCTGCTTTTAAGATTTTCTCTTTATCACTGGTTTTCCACTGGCTTTGGTACAGTTTTCTTTAGGTTCTTGTGTTTGCTGAGCTTTTTGTATCTGTGAGTATATTGTTTTCATCAAATTTACAATTTTTCAGTCATTATTTCTTCAAATATGTTTTTTCTGTCCTAGCATCTCTCTCTTCATGTGGACTTCTGCTACACATATATCAGGTCTTTGCAGTTGTCCCAAAACTCACTGATATGTATCTTTTTAAAAAATCCCATTTATATTTGTTTCAAGTTCACTAATCTTTCATCTGCAATGCCTAACCTGGAGTTAATCTTTCCAGTGTATTTTTCATCTTATTTATTGTAGTTTTTAATCTCTAGAAGTTTGATTTGGAGCATTTTTATATCTTTTATGTCTCTCCTTAACCTTTGGAACATACAGTTATAATAACTGTTTCAATGTTTTTGTCCCTTAATTCTAACATGTTTTCATATGTGTGTAGGTTTCAACTGATTGATTTATTTCCACCTTTTGCATAATACACTACCAGTTTTTTGAGTGCTGGTAATTCTTTATTGGATTCCACACATGGTGAATTTTATCTTGGTGGGTGCTGAAGAATTTTGTATTCCTATAGATAGTCTTGTACTTTGTTCCAGGACTCAGTTAAGTTACTTTGATTTTTTCAGTTCTTGCTCTAAAGATTTGTTAGGCAGGACTGGGGCTGTGCCCTCTCTAGAACTAATTATTCTCCACAAGCCTCTTTTGTACACTCTCTTGCAAGTTATAAGCTTTTGCAGTCTGACTGGCGAGAACAGGCACTATTCCTAACTTTGTACAGGCACGGGCACTATTAATCCTCATCCTTTTCAGAGGTTCTTTTCTCAGCCTGGCCTTAAGGAGTTTCCTCCCATGCCTGGTATGATCAACACTCAGCTGACTGCCTGACTGATCTGCTGATCAATGATGTCTCTCTCTGTGCACTCTGTCCTTTCTAGTACTCCATCCTTCAGACTTGAGTCGCTCTAGTCCGCATGGACTTAAAGACTTGGGAAGTCTTCTGGCTCCTCCTGCCCTGCGTTGTGTCCTAGAAGCTCTGTCAAGGCAGTCAGCTGGGGCAGCCACAGGATTTGCTTGGACTGTCCCCCATCTCCCAGGCATCGCTGGCCTTTGTTACAGTGATGAACAGTGTTTCCTATATTTTAGCTACATTTTGGTTATTTTAGGCAGGAGAATAAATCCAGTCTCTGTTACTGCACTTTAGCATAAAAAGAAGAACGCTGCACTTTAAAAAAACAAAAACAAAAGCAAAAACTAATTCCATTCATCAGCTTCATTTCCATCAATCTAATCCATGCATATAATCTTTAAAAGATTTAGGTCTCCCCTGAGTCCCCTCTTTGCTGGGAGGAGACTTTTCTGGGCAATGGGGCAGGTGTTTCTGTGTCTGCTGGGCCCAGTCAGGGAAGGAAGGAAAATGCTGTCCCATTTGAGTATGCAGATAGTGTGTCAGTCTCTTCAGGAAGCCTGTATTTCCCAGTGAGTTTAAGGCAGCAGTTTTATCTGGCTCAGCCTCCTGAAGTCAGGGAGCAAGGTAGGGAAAGGCTGACATTCTGTTCTGACCTGCGTTTTGGAGCATACCAGTGAGGCTTTGATATGTCCGTTACACACACAGAGGCCTCTGTTGCTCCCAGCTCATGGTGTGCTTACTGCTAGTGAGGCCTTTTCTGCATCAGGCATTAGAACTTCTCGGTAGTGACCCCAGCCCCAGAGATGCCCCTGATGTCACAAGTAGTCCCCAGGCCCATCCTCCTACCCTAGGCATGGAAGGATGGTCTCTCTCACCTGGATGTTTTCCATGGTATCCGGAAAGACAGGTTCCTGCGACTCCTCGACTATTTTTTGGGAACCCTGGCTGCTACTCCTGAGCTCAGCATCTTTGAGAGAAGGGATAGAATAATGACAGAAAATAGGTGATAAATATCTGCAGAACCACAGGAAATTAGACAGCGTGGTCACATGTTTTTAAGCTACAATGCATCTGAAGAATTTTATTCTACAGAGCAGTACCTTGAGGTAGGAAGAGCAGGTCTCTGCAGCCCACCCGGATTTTGACACTGAGGAGGGATTCTGGGCTAGTTCCTCCCTCCCTCCACCTCTCTGTGCCCTTATCCACATGATGTTGCCCAGGGGAGTTGTGGAGATGGGAAGATGGGCAATGGACCTGGGCCGCAGGAGGCCCTCAACCTCTGCCAGGCCCTGGGCAATGGGATCCTTTGATAGCAGCCCCTTTTGAAGTTTACAAACAATGGGTTATCAGCTTCCTCGATGGTGGGCTTTGAAATGATCTTCAGGCAGAAGGTGGAAAAGGCCACAGTGAGTTACATCAGTGTTGGCTGAATGCCAAGGTTTAGCACAAGGGCTGCTTTCTCTTTGTTTGGAAAGACTGTGAACTCATGCTCTGCCAGCGGTCACAATGCTCACTTTTCTATTTTGTAATAGAAATTATTTTCAACAAGAACTGGAGCTGAGCATTGGTGTTTCAGTAAGTTCTGGAAAGTCAATAATCAGGGTAGCTTAGGCTTCATGTATTTAACCTTTACTAAAAATTACAGAAGAAAAAAAATTCCCATTTTGTCTAAAAAGGTCTTTCTCCCTCCTCCTCCCCTCCTTTCTTCTCTTTTGAAATCTCTCCGTGCCTAAAGAGGGCGTCCTGGGAGAAAACATCATTGGAGGATGTCCTCTCTTTTGTGCCTCACCCAGTGTCTGCCCTGCTGGGGGTTCTCAGCCATGACATCTGCTCTCAGCCTTTGGGCCTCAGCTCAGAGCAGCCCTAGGATGCCCTGCTCATAGCTGCCCCTCCCCAGAAGCGCTGCCATAGATGCAGGAGGGACCCTGGGCCCGCTGAAGGCTCCAGAGACTGCTGCTGCCACCGTGAGTGTGCGCATGCTGCTCTGCCTTCTTGTTTTCAAGCATCACATCAGACACTGCAGGGCCAGAGCAGCCAGGATCCTCTCTGCTTCCTCCTCTCCCATAGTGTTCTTCTAGTGCCAGCTACGACAATGGCCCCTGCAGATGTCTCTCAACCCCAAATACCTGGGTCGCTAATGTGTTACGCCTACTTCTGGCAAAGATATAGGTAAGTAAATGAAATTCTAAGAGAAAAATGAGATGCCCAGGGAAGTGTAAATGGCATAGTTGGAGAGGTACATAATGTTGAAGGCACAATGAGACAGAGTCACATCCTAGCATGAAAAAGCAGCTCTTTTGGCATGAAGAGAAAATGTCCTGAGAAGAGAGGGTAAAGCACTTAGAATCCCTCTTCCGAAGAAAGATGCTTTGAGGGAAAACAAAAACTGTCGTATCTCTAGCTCCTGATATGCCCTGCACCCTGCAGAATTTTCCAAATAAGACTATCTGGGGTTTCTAGCATTCTCATCATGACAAGAGCAGCATATTTTTTAGCTAATTAACTTTGTTGTTGAGATTAACACACATATGAAAAGTGTACAGCTCAGGGAATTTCTACATACGTCTATTCTTGAACAACAACCACCTATAAAAATACATAAAACTGGCTGGTCACAGTGGCTCACACCTGTAATCCTAGCACTTTAGGAGGCCAAGGCAGGTGGATTACCTGAGGTCAGGAGTTCAAGCCCAGCCTGACCAACATAATGAAACCCTGTCTCTACTAAAAATACAAAAAAGTAGCCAGGCATGGTGGTACACACCTGTAATCCCAGCTACTCGGGAGAGGCAGGAGAATCACTTGAACCTGGGAGGCGGAGGTTGCAGTGAGTCAAGATTGTGCTACTGCACTACAGCCTAGATGACAGAGTAAGACTCCAACTCAAGGAAAAAAAAAAAAAAAAAAAGGAAAAAAAAGAACATATAAAACATTTCTAGCACCCAGAAGTTTGCCTCATCTCCCCGTCCAGTCAATACTCCTCTTGAAGGTATCCGCTCTTCCAACTTTTACTATCATTGATTACTTTTGCTCAGCAGCAAACTTGTAAATTAAAAAAACTTATTTTCAGTAGTTACCTATTTCAATGTATTAAAAATGTATTTCTTTCCTATTTTAAGTTTGAAGAACTACAAAAAATGCAACTAAAAGTAGACATTCACTGTGCATGCTTCTTTTATAATTAGGAAAAGATTATTAAAAAATTAAAAGTCTTAAAGACTGGATTAGATTTTCAGTAAACTAATAATCCTGGTGACTTAATTGCCAATGGTCTGATGTTCGTGAGACAGTTACCAACTACAAAGACTAATTGCCGTGACTAAACTGTTGTGAGGTGCTGCAGTTGATTATTAAGCAGCTGCCACGTTCATCCCTCAAGGTGACTGCATTTCAGAACTGGGCAAGGTGAAGCTGGATCTCCCTCTCCAGTGTCTCTGGGGTCTTACGAAGTTTAATGAGTGAATGTTCATAATGCCCCTTGAGATCCTCAAATGTGAGGTGCTATCCTGAGGAAAGCTGAGGCAGTGGTATTATGTAACACATGACTAAAAATACTACTGAAGCTGCAGATTTAACTGTTATTTTATGGCGTATACCATCTAAGTAATTTAGAAGTCATGAACTATTGGTTTACTCTAGTGGGAGTAAAGGCACAATTTGTCAGGACTTTCTTTCTAAGTGAGACTGCTTGTCTGAAGCAGGTTTACCATGAAGCTAATAAAGCTAGAGGTTCGGGCATCTTCCCAGCACAGGTCCCTCCAAGGCACAGCATCTAATGCTCCATTCATCATTTTGCATTACTATCCTTAAAAAGGGCTCCTGAATGGGTCAGACCTTAGGTCCCACAAGACTCTGGATCTACCCCGCTCTTTATCTAATAGGAATAATCCATACAGAGTGTAAAAAAAAATAATACATGTTGAGGGCTTCAGGAATAAATAATAATATAATTTTGTGCTTTTTACATTTATTTTAAATATCCATCAAAAATCTTAATTTTTGTGTGATGAAATAAATTGATTCTAAAAGAGCAAATATGGAGAAACAGTAAACAAACATTTAAGAAAGATGAACAAAAAGAGAGCCATATTCCCAACTGAATATTAAGACATTATAAAGACATAGTTATTAAAACAGAGAGTTACTTACAGAATGAAAGCCAGAAATAGACCCAGACAGTTATGAAATGTTGATATATGATGAAAGTGGCATTTCAAATTAGGGGGGAAAGAACAAACTGTATAACAAATAGTGTTGGAGGAGGTGAAACAAAATGATCTAATAGAAGCTCCCACCGATCATCCTCCCCGCAGGAACACAAAATTTAACAATTACATACACAACAAAGCACCGTCAGAAGAACCAAAAATCACGGGAGCGATCGCAGTATCTGGTTTTTCACTTCATATAACTGAAAGAGGCACTGAAGAGGGCAGGAAAGGCAGTCTTGAATTGCCAACACTAACTTTTCCCCATTCCCCTGGCAGTAGCCATGTGGTGTGGAAAATCTGTACACTCGGGGAGAGAAAGTGCAGTGATTGTGGGACTTTGCAATGGAATGCAGTGCTGTCAACACCAGGCAGAACTCAGCTGGCACCCCGAGAGGGAGCATTTGCATCTGCCCTAGCCAGAGGGGAATCACCCATCCTGGTGGTTGGAACCTGAGTTCTGGCAAGCCTTGCCACCACAGGCAAAAGTGCTCTGGGGTCCTAAATAAACTTGAAAGGCTGTCTAGGCCACAAGGACTGAGCTACCAGACTTAGGGGACACACAACCTAGTAAAACACCAGCTGGATCTGCTAAAAGAGTGTTTGCGTTACCCCACCCCTAATCCCAGGCACCGCAGCTCACAGCTCCAAAAGAGACTCCAACTCCTTCCTTCCGCTTGAAAAGAGGAGAGGGGAGTGAAGAGCACTTTGTCTTGTAACTTGGATACCAGCTCAGCCACAGTAGGATAGGGCACCTGGCAGAGTCACAAGGTCCCTATTCCAGGCCCTGGCTCCTGGATGACATTTCTAGACACATCCTGGACTGGAAGGGAAGCTGCTGCCTTGACATGAAGGACCCAGCCCTAGTAGGATTCATCACGTGCTGACTGAAGAGCCCCTGGGCCCTGAACAATCAGCAGCAGTAGCCAGGTGGTACTTGCCATGGACCTTTGGTGAGACTAAGAGCTGTGCTGACTTCAGGTGTGACCAGCACATTCTCAGCTGTAGTGGCTACGAGAGACCACTTCTGCTTGAGAAAAGCAGAGGAAAGAGTAAAGGGGACTTTGTCTTGAGCTTGGGTGCCAGCTTGGCCACACTGGGGAGGAGCACCAAACAGGCTCTTAGGGTCCCTAATTCCAGGCTTTGGCTCTTGAATGGCATCTCTGGACCACCATGGGCCAGTGGAAGAGCCCACTGCCCTGAAGGGTGAGTCCCAGGCCTGAAAACATTCACCACAAGCTGACAGAAGAGCCCCTGGGCCTTAAGTGAACATCAGCAGTGCCCTGGTCGTACCCCTGTGGCCTGCGGTGGTGGTGGGCATGGGGAGAGACTCCTTTGCATGGGAAAAGGGGAGGGAAGAGTGGAAAGTACTTTGCCTAGTGCTGTCAGAGTCAGCTCAGCTGCAGTAGAATAGAGCACCAGGTAGATTTCTAAAGTTTCCTACTCCTGACCCTGGCTCCCAGACAGCATCTCTCGACCTCCATAGGGCCGGGGAACTTGTTGCCCTTCAGGGAAGGACACAGGCCTGGGTAGTTTCATCACCTGCTTATTGCAGAGCCCTAGGGCCTTGAGAGAACGTAGGCAGTGGCCAGGTAGTGGTTACAGTGGGCCTTGGGCAAGACCCAGTGCTGTGTTGGCTTAAGGTTTGACCCTGTGCAGTCACAGTGGTGGTGGCCACAAGGGTGCTTTGTGTCACCCCTCCCCCAACTTCAGGTGGCTCAACGCAGAGAGACTCCATTTGTTTGAGAGAAAGTAAAGGAAGAGAATAAGAGTCTCTGCTTGTTAATCCAGAGTATTCTTCTGGATCTTATCCAAGACCACCAAGGTGGTACCTCTACAAGTCTGCAAGAACCAAAATGTTACTGGGCTCTGAGTACACCCCTAATGCAGATACAGATGCAGTGGCCAAAAACTTAGTTCACAACATCCAAGTTCCTTTGAACACCTGGAAAGCCTTCCCAAGAAGGACAAGTACAAACAAGTCCAGATTGCAAGACTATAATAAATATCTAACTCTTCAGTGCCCAGACGCTGACAAACATCCACCTGCATTAAACCTATCCAGGAAAACATAACTTCACCAAACTAACTAAATAAGGCACCAAGGACCAATCTCAGATGGAGAATTCAAAATAGCTGTTTTGAGGAAAACTCAAAGAAATTCTAGATAACACACAGAAGGAATTCAAATCCTATCAAATAAATTTAACAAATAATTTGAAATAATTTTTAAAATAATGCAGAAATTCTGGAAGTGAAAAATGCAACTGACATAATGAAAAATGTATCAGAGTCTCTTAATTGCAGAATTGATCAAGCAAAAGAAAGAATTAGTGGGCTTGAAAAAAGGCTATTTGAAAATATACAATCAGAGGACACAAAAGAAAAAAGAATAAAAAAGAAGGAAGCATGCTTACAGGATCTAGAAAAATAGCCTCAAAGGGACAAATCTAAGAGTTATCACCCTTAAAGAAAAGGTGGAGAAAGAGAGAGGGATACAAGATTATTCAAGGGGATAGTAACAGAGAACGTCCCAAACCTAGAGAAAGATATCAATATTCCAGTCTAAGAAGTATAAACACCAAGTAGATTTAACCCAAAGAAGACTACCTCAAGGCATTCAATAATCAAACTCCCAAAGGTCAAGGGTAAAAAAAGGGACCCTAAAAGCATCAAGAGAAAAAAAAAAAATAATACACAAAGCAGCTCCAATACGTCTGGCAGCAGACTTTTCAGTGGATACCTTGCAGGCCAAGAAAGAGTGGCATAACATATTTAAAGTGCTGAAGAAAAAAAAAAAAACTCTTACCCTAGAATAGTATATCTGGCAAAAATATCCTTCAAACGTGAAAGAGTAATAAAGACTTTCCCAGACAAAAGATATTTCATCAATACCAGACCAGTCCTACAAGAAATGTTAAAGGAAGTTCTTCAATCTGAGAGAAAAGGACATTAATAAGCAATAAGAAACCATCTGAAGGTACAAAACTCATTGGTAATAGCAAATACACAGAGAAGCACAGACTATTACAACACTGTAATTACATTATGCAAACTACTCATATATTAAGTAGAAAGATGAAAAGATGATCATAAATAATAACTACAATGTTTCAAGACATAGTACAATAGGATATAAATAGAAACAACAAGAAAGCCAGGAGACAAAGTGTAGAGTTTT
The DNA here is from genome assembly GCF_047675955.1 of Chlorocebus sabaeus. Lineage (NCBI taxonomy): Eukaryota > Metazoa > Chordata > Mammalia > Primates > Cercopithecidae > Chlorocebus > Chlorocebus sabaeus. The sequence continues at coordinate 58,081,127 of NC_132905.1, read as the reverse complement.
TTAGTTTTATTTTTGCTTGTTAGTTGCCGTTTGTTTATGCAATCACTGTTAAGTTGTCATCAGTTTAAAATAATGGGTTATATTATTTTCAAGCCTCATGGTACCCTCAAATCTAAAAACATACAATGGATACACAAAAAAATAAAAAGCAAAAAGTTAACATTGAGCACAGACAATTCTTTCAAGGAGTTTTTTCTGAAGAGTGAATAAGTCCTTATTTCTTGACATGTTTTT